>NC_090444.1:1277292065-1278492065 GCF_031143425.1 Pleurodeles waltl | reverse complement strand
TATCCTGGGGAGTGCAAAGCCACAGTCTCTCAAGTCTCTCCAGTGGGTGGTTTGCCCACTGTACCATCCTGGGGAGTGCAAAGCCACAGTCTCTCAAGTCAGTACAGTGGTTGGGTTGCTCACTGTACCATCCTGGGGAGTGCAAAGCCACAGTCTCTCAAGTCTATACAATGGGTGGTTTGCCCACTGTACCATCCTGGGGAGTGCAAAGCCACAGTCTCTCAAGTCTATACAGTGGGTGGGTTTCCCACTGTACCATTCTGGGGAGTGCAAAGCCACAGTCTCTCAAGTCTCTACAGTGGGTGGTTTGCCCACTGTACCATCCTGGGGAGTGCAAAGCCACAGTCTCTCAAGTGGATAACAGTCTCCACTGGTTCTGGAGGGGGACTGGTGCCCAGAGTGCTTCATCCTGTTAAGGACAGATGTAGTGGATGCATGTCTCCACTGGTTCTGGAGGGGGACTGGTGCCCAGAGTGCATCACTCTCCCCGTGACGGTCCAAGTTGCGTCACTGCCCCTGCCGCTCATGGGCTAGCGGTGCTTGCCATGGCAGTCTTTGCCCTGTTCAGCAGTGCTTGCCCTGTTCTGCGGTGCTTGAGTTTGTAGTTTCTGACCTGTTCAGCGGTGCTTGCCCTGTTCAGCGTGCTTGACATGGCGGTCTTTGCCCTGTTCAGCGGTGCTTGCCGTGTTCAGCAGTGCTTGACATGGCGGTCTTTGAGCTGTTCAGCGGTGCTTGCCCTGTTCAGTGGTGCTTGACATGGCGGTCTTTGCCCTGTTCAGCGGTGCTTGCCCTGTTCAGCGGTGCTTGCCATGGCGGTCCTTCATTGCCCAGCTGGGTTGGGGCTGGCGGTCCTTCATTGGGCAGCTGGGCTGTGGCTGCCAGGGCCCTCCTGGACAGCTGGGCTTTGGCTGGCGGTGGCCTCCTGGCCAGTGACGATCGTGGTGCCCTCCTGGGCACTGACTCTGGTGGTGGCCTCCTGGCCAGTGACGATGGGGCTGCCCTCCTGGGCACTGACTCTGGTGGTGGCCTCCTGGCCACTGACGATGGGGCTGCCCTCCTGGGCACTGACTCTGGCGGTGGCCTCCTGGCCACTGACGATGGGGCTGCCCTCCTGGGCACTGACTCTGGCCGTGGCCTCCTGGCCAGTGACGATGGGGCTGCCCTCCTGGGCACTGACTCTGGCGGTGGCCTCCTGGCCAGTGACGATCTGGCTGCCCTCCTGGGCACTGACTCTGGCGGTGGCCTCCTGGCCACTGATGATGGGGCTGCCCTCCTGGGCACTGACTCTGGCGGTGGCCTCCTGGCCAGTGACGATCGTGCTGCCCTCCTGGGCACTGACTCTGGTGGTGGCCTCCTGGCCTCTGCCGATCGGGCTGCCCTCCTGGGCACTGACTCTGGCGGTGGCCTCCTGGCCCGTGATGATGGGGCTGGCGGTGGCCTCCTGGGCAGCGGAAATGATGGCGGTCTTCTCCGCTGTGCTGCTCCTCCCAGACTTTGGCGATTTCTTCTGCCCCTTCCCCACCTTGGGAGGAGTCACAGCTGAGTGGACACTCCCCCCAGGACCCTTGTGAGCGACTTTGCTGGCTGGAGTCTTCTCCCACTCCCACCGGGCACTGTCCAACTTCTGGTGCTTCACAGGGGGGGACTGGCTGTGCTGTGGCTCCGTGCCACACTGGCTGCCCTGGTGCCCGGTGCACTCCACATACCTGTAACAACAGGCACCACTAGTCCCGGAGATTTTTTGCCTGAGGTGCTAGTACCGGTCCTATGAATTGGAGGGGGGGTGGGTAAGAGGTCAAGCTTGGTCATGAAAAGTTTCTTAGGAACACTGGGACGGGTAGCTGGAGGGGGTCTGGGAGTGGAGGAAGAGGAGGTGGTTCTAGGAGGTATAACGTTTGTGGTTTTGGGTGCAGGTGCATGCGCTGGAGGCTGTCGTGAGGTGGATGTATGTTGGGTGGGTGTGTGCCTGCGTTTGTGTACTTTGGGAGGGGGCATCACAGACACACTGGGAGAGGACACAGTGGACGTGGAAATGGTAGTGGGGGTGGTTAGTGCCGGTGAGCGGGATGTGGTGGTGGGTGTGCTGGTTTGGGACCTAGTGGCTGTAGTGGTAGTGCATGCAGGTGAGAGTGTAGACGAGACTGGGAGGGAGGAGGGAGACGACGAGGAGAGAGACATAGTGGAGGCAGTGGATGTTGCTGTGTCTGTATGTGTGTGATGCTTGCGTGAGTGCCTGTAGGATGTGTGGTGCTTATGTTTGCCTGAGCTTCCCTTGTGTGTTGACGTGTGTGCATGCTGGTCTGATGGTGTGCTTGGGATAGGCTAGGGTACAGGGGATTGGTTCTGGGTGGAGGAAGTTGGAGGGCGGAGGCTAGACACAGGGACAATGGCTGCCATCTGTGCTGAGGCCAGAGTTTGCAGGGTTCGATGAAGGGCAGCCTGACCAGAATGAATGCCCTCCAGGAATGCATTTGTGTGTTGCAATTCTCTTTCTACACCCTGGATGGCATTCAAAATGGTAGACTGCCCAACAGTGAGTGACCTGAGGAGGTCAATGGTCTTCGCACTGAGGCCAGCAGAGGTGACAGGGGCAGGGGATGAGGTGTCTGGGGCGAAGGTGATGCCCACCCTCCTGGGTGAGCGGGCATGGGGCGAAGGCTGAGGGGCTGCTGGGAGGGAGGTGCTGGGAGGGGGGTGGCGGCTGTACCTGTAGAAGTGGGGGGCACAGATTTTGCCACCACCACAAGGGAGCTCCCATCGGAGGACGAGTCTGTGTCGCTGGTTGCAGATCCCATGACCGCCATGAAGCTCCCCTTGCCCTCCGTCCCACTGGTGTATTCAGAGTCTGTGGTGTGGCCCTCCATGGCCATGTGGGATGCAGCTCCCTCGTGCTCAGGTGCCACTGTACCTCCGCCTGATGATGGTGATGCACACAAGAACAGGGAGACCACAAAAAGGGGGGGGGATGACAGAAGAAAGACAGGTTGAGTGCATGGCTTACCGCTACCGTTGGCGGACAATACAGACACAGCAGCCCCCTGCACTACGCCGCGCTGTTGGGCTCTACAGATGCAGTACCTGGGATATGGCCTACATGGCTATGGTCGACATCTGCACACATAGATGACACAGAGGCATGCATACCTGTACTTGGCACTCTACAGAGGTGGGGTGGAGTGCCACATGGCCTGCATTATGGAGGGGCCTAGCCTACGGAACTCGCCCTGGCCTAGGAGAACCCACAGCCCTCCTCCCCCACCCAGACACCTTCACTGCGTCAAAGTCCGCAGAATGATGTTGTACTCACCCCCTTGTGTCTGCTGTGATGCCCTCAAGAGCCCATCCAACTCAGGGTAGGCCACCGCCAGGATCCGGAACATCAGGGGGGTCATGGTGCAACGGGCACCCCTCCCACGTTGGGAGACCATCCCCAGCTGAGCATCCGCCATCTTCTTGCTCCAGCGGCGAATGTCCTCCCATCTTTTACGGCAGTGGGTGCTCCGTCTCTGGTGGACCCCCAGTGTCTGGATGTCCTTGGCAATGGCACACCAAATATCCTTCTTCTGGTGGGCGCTGACCTACATGAAATGTACAGGTGAAGAAGAGAAGTCATTAGCAACTGCACTAATGAAGTGAGTGGCCTACATCCCTAGCCTTGCCATGTGGCACATGCATTCACAGTCCTTCATGCACGCAGAACTGTGGCACCTTCCTTCTTACAACCAGCCCTCTAGACTCAGGCATAGCCCATACAACGTGCTCCCTGTGTACTTACCTGTTGGTCTGGAGGACCGTAAAGTAGCGTGTACTGGGGAGGACCCCGTCGACGAGCTTCTTCAACTCCTCTGCAGTGAAGGCAGGGGCCCTTTCCCCAGACGCACGAGCCATTGTCTCTTCCAGACCGAGGTCACAGTAGCACTTGCAGTGTAGGTCCTCTCCTGTCGAAGATCAGGTATCGAGTGATTCAACAGATAGAAAATGGCAGTCACGGTCCGCGGCGGTGACGTCCGCGGTGGTGCGTATCATCACCGCCGGCGCACTTCGTCATTGGCTCCTGGGACCCATAGGGTCCAATGTTAACCAATGCAGCATTGCGCCGCAGTCTTCTACCGCCTACCGCGACGGTGTACAATGCCAGCGCAGTTACCTCACATCTCACTGTCCCACTTTAGAGGTCAGGCAGCCGCCATTTCAGTGGCCCACATGGCTTCATTTTCAACTGCGTCATACATACCTAGGCCTAGACTCAACACACATACAGGCAACTTTTTGGATTATGTTTCATGTTCTATGTAAACTGTGGGTACATACCTCTGAGTTGTTGGACTCTGTGGTCACTGTTGTCCTTCCTAGGCAAAGTCCGCTGGGACATGTGAGGAGATGGCGGAATCCTCCGGTGTACCGACCGCTGGTGGACCTGTTGACAATGGAGGAGCGACATTTAATCATCACCTACAGGTTTGACCATGACACAATCCAGGAACTGTGTACCCAGTTGGAGCCAGACCTGATGTCAGCAATCCGCCATCCCACAGGGATCCCCCTCAAGTGCAGGTGCTATCAGTGCTCCATTTCCTTGCAAGTGGGTCATTTCAAACAACAGTGGCCATGGCATCAGGGATGTCCCAGCCTATGTTTTCCAACATGTTGTCCAGAGTGTTGTCTGCCCTGCTGAATCACATGCAGAGGTACATCGTTTTCCCTCAGGTGGAGGATTTGCCTACAGTGAAAGGTGACTTCTATGCCCTTGGACATATCCCTAACATCATAGGTGCCATTGATGGGACCCATGTAGCTCTGGTCTCCCCCCACAGGAGTGAACAGGTGTAAAGGAACCGGAAGAGTTATCATTCGATGAATGTGCAGATGGTATGTTTGGCAGACCAGTACATCTCCCAGGTAAATGCTATGTTCCCTGGCTCCGTGCATGACGCCTACATCCTGCGGAATAGCAGCATTCCTTATGTGATGGGTCAACTCCAGAGACACCGGGTGTGGTTATTAGGGGACTCTGGTTACCCAAACCTGTCATGGCTACTGACCCCAGTGAGGAATCCCAGGACCAGGGCAGAGGAACGCTACAATAAGGCCCATGGGCGGACTAGGACGGTGATCAAACGCACCTTCGGCCTCCTGAAGGCCAGGTTCAGGTGCCTCCATATGACAGGTGGTTCCCTATTCTACTCACCAAGGAAGGTGTGCCAGATCATCGTGGCCTGCTGTATGCTTCACAATCTGGCTTTGCGACGACAGGTGCCTTTTCTGCAGGAGGATGGTCCAGATGACGGTGTTGTGGCAGCTGTGGAGCCAGTGGACAGTGATGAGGAGGAAGCAGAGGAAGAAGACATTGACAACAGGGACTCAGTTATCCAGCAATATTTCCAGTGACACATAGGTGAGAACACATTCCTGCCTACTACAAGTACTTTAACACTTCTACCTCTATCCTGTCTGTCGATTTCAACCAGTATATGGTAACTGAGTTGTACATTTCCATTACAGTTTCACAGGTGTGGTTACCAACGTGTGTCATCTGCTTAGATTCCTCATGGACTCGAGATGTGTGACATAGGTATGTTGACATTACATTTGAGAACGGATTTTGTCACTGTCATTGCTAATACACATTTTCAAAATCACAGACTGACTCCAGATTGTTTTGTGCTTCAAGGGTGTTTTTTGCAGTGCTAAATATTGGAGGGGGGTGGTAAAATGGTGATGGGTGATGGTGGAGGAATGTCCATGGCAGAGTCCAGTCTATTAGTCTCACAGGTGCACTGCCCATATGGGCATAGGAAGTGGAGCTGGGGCTGTTCCAATATGGACAGGGTTACAAAGTGGGATAGTGGAATGACAATCAGGGTGGTCTCATTTCTTGGCGGGGGTCTTGGAACCGTGCTCTGTCCTGTTCCTGGATCTCAGGGACCGCTTGTGGGGTGGTTCTCCGTCTGCAGGGGGTGGGGTGTTGGAGTGGTGGTCCTGTGGCGGTGCCTCCTGTCCACTAGCGCCGGCGGAGGTGGTGGGCAGTTCTTCGTCCATGCTAGTGTCAGGAGCCCCTTGGAGTGCCATGGTGTCCCTCCTGGTGTTAAGTATCTCCTTCAGCACCACTACAATTGTGCCCAGGGCGGTGCTGATGGTTCTGAGTTCCTCCCTGAAGCCCAAATACTGTTCCTCCTGCAGGCGCTGGTTCTCCTGAAACTTGGCCAGTACCGTTGCCATCGTCTCCTGGGAGTGGTGGTATGCTCCCATGATGGAGGAGAGGGCCTCGTGGAGAGTGGGTTCCCTAGGCCTGTCCGCCCCCTGTCGCACAGAAGCCCTCCCAGTTCCCCTGTGTTCCTGTGCCTCCGTCCCCTGGACCGTGTGCCCACTACCACTGCCCCCAGGTCCCTGTTGTTGTTGGGGAGGTGGGTTATCCTGTGTTCCATGTAGTGGTGGACACACAGCTGATTGACGTGTCCTGGGTACGGAAATATGGGCCCGCTGGGTGGATGCTGTGCTGGTGTTACCAGAGGGTGGAAGGTCTGTGGTGGCCTGTGACTGGGTGTGGGGAACCGACTGTCCCGAGGCCCACGATGTTCCGGGCTGGTCATCTGGATCCAGTTGGACAGAGCTGCTGTCATCACTGTGGGCCTCTTCTGTGGGTGGGGTAGAGATGTCTGGACCCTCCTGTCTGGTGACATTGGGTAGTGGTCCTACAGGGGTATAAAAGCATGATTATTGCATCTGTGTGTGTCATGGTGTACAATGGGTGGGTGACCGTGTATCCCAGTGCTAGCATTCCTGTGTGGGGGCTTGTGTGATGATGGTTGAGGGGGGTGTTATGGGTATGTGCAGTGGGCATGCTTTAGTGATGGGTGTCCATGCTTTGTTGTGTCATGCAGGGCTTGGTGTTGGGATGGGTGGTTTGTGTTAGTAGTACATATGTGAGGAGATGGAGTGATAGGGGATGGGGTGAGGGTCTGTGATAGCATGCAGGGAGGGTGGGGGATATGATAGTTAAGATTTGACTTACCAGAGTCCATTCCTCCACCGACTCCTCCGAGGCCCTCAGGATGCATGATAGTCAAGACCTGCTCCTCCCATGTTGTTAGTTGTGGCTGTACCGCGATGTTGTGCCTGAAGACCACGGAACGCACCTTCCCCCGTAGGTCGTTCCACCTCTTCCTGATGTCGTCCCGATTTCTTGGGTGCAGTCCAACTGCGTTGACCCTGTCGACTATTCTTCGCCATAGCTCCATCTTCCTAGCTATGGAGCTCCATCTTCCTAGCTATGGAGGTGTGCTGCACCTGTGCTCCAAATAGCTGTGGCTCTACCTGTACGATTTCCTCCACCATGACCCTGAGCTCCTCCTCCAAGAACCTGGGGTGTCTTTGCCGTGCCATGTGGTGGTGTAGGTGATGTGTGGGGTGGTGTATGTGGTGATATGTAGTGGTGTGTGGTGTTTTGTGCGTGGAAGTAGTGTGGGTGATGGTGTTGTGTGCCTCTGTATGGTGGGGTTGTCTATGCTGTGCTGTCTCTCTTGCCTTCATCAAAATTTTTGGTCGTAAAGGTTTGTGGGTGATGTGGGTGTGTGTTTTATATTATATTGAGTGTGTGGGAGTAGTGTGTGTATGTGTATCAGGTGTGTGTATTTCAAATTGTCCAATGGTGGTGTTTTGGAGATGTGTGTGTATTTTGAGCGCGGCGGTGTGTACCGCCAATGGAATACCGCGGTTGAAAGACCACTGCGTGGATTCGTTGGTCGTGATAGCATGAGCGTGTTTCTGTTGGCGTGACGGTGGAGGATTTGTTTTCGCCAGTTCATCCCTGATTTTTGGTGTGGTGGACTTGTGTGGGTGTCTGAATTTTGGCGGATTCCGAGCTGTGGGTCATAATAGCTGTGGCGGAATTTCGCGGCCGCGGCGATGTGTTGGCGGTCTTCTGCATGGCGGTAAGCAGCTTTTACTGCCAATGTTGTAATGACCCCCCAAATGTCATACTTGTGGCCGATTTGTCACCTTCATCCACTATCAGAAGATGGAGGATATCCTGCCGCCATGTTACTAGTGGATTTAAGTCAATCCAATGTACCTAGTGGATATGACATACACTATGTTTTGCCTGAGTACCCTAGCTCTTCTAAAAGTGCTCTTCAGAGAATTTAGTTGATTCTTCTCCATTATGTTTAATCCCATTATCAAAGGTACTTTTAGTCACGTTGTCTGAGGGAAATGTCACAAATGTCTCCCCAGACACACCAAATTACTTCCACACACTGAAAGGAACTTAATTTAGTGCATTGAGTATGCTGGAGATGCATGAAAGAAAATTATTTCTGAGCCTAATCAGGCTTCTATGGTGAGGCTGTTGTAAAGGTACACCAGGCATGCTTGCAGTGTTAGTACTGCGGGTGAGATGGAAGTGAACAGGTAGTCAAACCTTAACCTAGGTTACGGGATCTTGTTTAGGTAGAACCAGATGTTCATGGTCAATGTGAAACTGTGCTCAAGGCACCAACTCACCTACAGCTGGACGTATGTGTGTAGTGGCCACTATGTGCCAGGTGAAATGTGTGGCTGTTGGCCTGCAGAATGTGTAGCTGTTGGCTGGCAGAATGTTTGGGTGCTGGCCGGAATGTGTCATTGTTGCCTGGCGGAAATTGTGTATTCCAGGCAAAGAACTCACACAGAGAAGCAGAGCGTTATCAGGAAAGCCCCAGTTGCTCAGACTTACAACTGCGCTTAGAAATAATGGGACGCTGTTGCTTTCGTCCCAGGGCCTTGCCATAAGCGTAAGCAAGAGGGTGGATTTTGCTGTGGAGGTTTGATCCACGAGGCTGGCCCCTGGAGCCATTTGGCAACAAATTTCACTTGGGCAAAACCCTGACTGACACAGTGTGGTGGCAGGTAATGAAACAACTTGTTACAGATAGCATGAGCGTAACTTGTGAATGTTTTATGGCTCAATATTAGATAACAAAAAAGATCTCGAAGATTTGGCACAGTCTCTAGTGTCCTTCTAAACGCTGTATGTTATTGGCAGCAATTTAAATGCTGATCTAGAAATGCCAGATTACAATTCATGAAGGAGGCAGAGAAGCCTAAGAAGCAAAAATGTAGTTAAAACATGCAATATTAATTTAGCTTAATTTGTTTGCTATATTGAGTCAGAATAATCCTTATGGATTGCAATAGATTGATTCTAGTAAACAGTTCAGTACTATATTGCAGTGCAATTATTTTTTGTCATAACCACAACTGAATTGCGTTCAGTTTGAAATTGGCAGTATTATTTTATTCTATAAGTTGCAAGTTTTCATAAGCACTAAGGTGCAACGTCCAGATTGTTTCTGGGAAGAAAGGACAACATTTTCATTTGGATGAATCTTTCCTAAAAGATTCTGACAAGAGTACAATTAAACAGTTACTGTAACTGAAGGATTGTGGCCACAATCATCCGATTTCAGACGCTGTTACCCACAGGGTTACTGGGCATTATAAGTTTGTGGCCCCGAATGAGGAAGACCAGGCAGGTCCTAGAAATAACAGGTTATTTAATTCACGCAGATGCTGATTTCTGGGCATTTCCCAAGAATAAATAGCACATGCTCCCAGCAAAGAGAAAATGTCTTTGGAAAACATTCTAGCCCATATTTACAAGTCCCATGGTGCAGGGCAGTGCAGCAAATGCACCACCCTGCGCCACCAGCAAAGTGCAGAAATGCACCGTATCAACAAGATACAGTGCATTTCTGTCCTCTCCCGCTGCATTGGTGCAAATTGCGGTCATGTGCCAAGTCAGGCACCCTTGCACTGTAGTGCAAGGGTGCATGCATTGTGTGGATGATTGTTTTTGTGCAGAAAGGGATATCTTCCTAAACAAAAGCAATGGAAGCGATTTTCTTCTTAGAAAGAAGAAAAACCAGTAGAAATAATGTTGTTTCTCCCAGTTGCGTGGCTGGGGAGGCGTAGGCTTTTTTTGTGTTGAAATTCTTTATTAACACTGCAAGATAATACAGAACCAAATATGGACTGAGGTCCCTGCATAAACAAGAAATGACACATAATCGATCACATAGAAAATAAATCGAGTGAGACACAGTCAACCATACTTCTGATCAAATAAAGGGACAGTTGCAATAAAACAGAAGAAGAGAGAAAAATCAGAGTCTTGAAGTTAAGAGAAAAAGAGAGAGGGAACTCGGAAGGGGAGAAAGGGGCGGGGAGGGGGGGGGCGATAGGACGAGGGTGGTACATAGTAGCCTGATGGCGCAGTGTCTGAAACGTCAAGTCGCACTGGAGTGTGGCACAGGTCTGAATCACACTGTACTGTCTATTTTCCCTAAGACGCCAATATGAATCGCATTCCTTCATGTCAAAGGTCAGAATGTCCGAATATCAGAATATCACAATATCGGAATATCCAGATAACTGGGGCCACTTGTACCTATGCGTTCACCCATCGTAGGTAGTAGTTGGAGCCTTGTACAACAGCTGTGGTTCAGTAAGATGCTGGGGATCTTACAAGGAAGGGAAGAGAGGGCAAAGGTCAAATCTCCTAAACTAAGAATGTTTGTTAGGCCCATGAAGGCCTGCACAGGCTTCACTGCACGGCCACCCAGCATTGATAAAAAGGGTGATATAGGAGGAGGAGAAAAAGCGATAAGAAAGAGAGAGTGAAAAAGAGAAAAGAAAAAAGGAAAGAAGGAAAAAAAATAAGAAAAAAGGGGGGGAGAAAGGGAAAAGAGAAAAAGGAAAAGAGAAAGAGAGAAGGGGTAGTAATGGCAGGAGGACAGGGGAGAGTACTGTGTGGAAGGGGAAGGGGTAAGGGGGGAAAGGCGGACATACAAAAAGAGGGGGGAGGAGAGGGGAGGAGGAGCGTGTTGATGTGAAGCTTTTGGATAGGAGGGAGAGGTGGGTGCTAAAAGCGAAAGGCTTGGGGAGACTAGAAATGTAATATCTAAGGCTTTGACTTTGGTCGTAAATTTGGTCTTGCTTATAGTTATAATCTCAGTGAGGAGCTGTTAGGGACGGAAGTGAGAGAAGGGAGAGACGAGGGGCGGACCGCAGCAAGTATGGTGGTGTCTGGCAACCTACGACAGTCCTGCAGTAAGGAAGTGGGTCCACACCTGACTAAATATCTGAGCCTGATCCTGCAGGTTGTAAATGACTATCTCATGCGTGGCTATGCGGGTCATTGTCACAATCCATTCCTCCGGGGTTGGGGAGGTCGTCAGATTTTTGCGGTTGCTAACACCGTGTGTAACAGTCGTCTATGCAGCCTGGCTAGGGCCAGGAGAGAGGCCATATTGTGCAATATGATAAGGGGGGGGAGCGGCGTTGGAAGCAGTATAGACTCAGCCAGGGTGGAACCCACAGCTGCCCAAAGAGGCCAGACCATCAGGCAATCAATTAAGATTTGCATCAGATCACAGTGCGACTCTGTGCAGCGCCAACACTTTGCATGCAGGAGGAATCCCGTCCTGTGCAGCTTTGCTGGGGACCAATACAAGTCATGCAGCACCTTGAATAGACAAAACTTTAGTCGGGCCTCCCGGGTACCCCTGTCCATGTCCACCCAGTCCTCCATATCAAACGTCCACTGTAGGTAGTCTTGGCAGTGTAAGCATAGTTTGTCCAGAAGAGGTTGTGAATATAGCTGTCGGGTGATGGTCTCATAGAGGCCTGCCATGACGCCCTTGTGCTGTCCCCACGTTTTCAGGTAGGTTACGACAGGAGATGTCTGGAGTCCCCATCGGATGGTGTCAGCGCCCTGTTGCAAGCAATGTTTGAGTTGCAAGTATCTCCATTCTTGCTGCAAATAAAGGTTAAATTCCTCCTGCAGCTTGACGAAGGATTTGAGCACTCCACCCTCTAGAACCTGAGCAAGATCAAGGATACCGACCCTGCTCCACTGCGGCCAGTCGAGCACCTCACCGCCTATCCGTAGACCATTGTTGTTCCATAAGGGGCCCTGGGCGTGTAAGAGAGGGTGGACGCAAACAGGTGGTGGGCCCTGTGCCAGGCCACTCGGGTCGCCCTCAGGATCAGTATAGCAGTATAGGAAGACGAGAGGTTGTCATGATAGAGCCCTCCAAGTTCCCCATCACTGGAAAGCAGCACCCTCTCCAAAGCTACTCACCGTGGCGGATCCGGCACTCCAGGCAGTGTGTGGGCCAATTGTGATAGATGAAGTGCCAGTGCATAATGTTCCACCAAGGGGAGACCCATTCCCCATGGGAGCGGCGTGCCAGCAACTTAGCTGGTGCCAGACGTGGTCACGTGGAGCCCCACACAAAGGCTCTGATGAGAGTGTCGATGTTCCGCAGAGTAGAGAGAGGCACTTGCAAGGGTAAGAGCCCCAAGACATAGGTAAAATGAGGCACTGTGACCATCCTAACCGCCTGTACCTTGCCCCACATGGAGAGGCCCAGATGGTTCCACTTTTCAAAATCAAGTTTCATTCGCGCGACAAGGGGATCCAAATTGTCTGCCACCATGTGCACCAGGCCCTGATTACCCAACACACCCAGATATTTGAGGCATCTCAGAGTCCATCGAAATAGGAAGCCAAAAAGCACGGCTTTTGTGGTCACACGCGAAAGAGGAAGCGCCTCGCTCTTGTTCCAGTTAATACGATAGCCAGAGGGGGGCGCGAACCCATCGATAATCTCAAGCAAGTCTGGCAGAGAGAGCTCTAGGTCCATTAAGGTTAAAAGAACATCGTCGGCGTACAGGTATATTTTGGAGATGTCGTTCAACAAAGTAAGACCCCTGATTGAGGGGGAGGAACGGATGGCTGCAGCAAGTGGTTTCATTGCCAGTAGGAACAAAAGGGGCAAGGGGGGCCCACAGGGTGTGGCACAGAGTACGCATGTGGTTTCGGGAGGTTTGGCCCGGTACAAACCCCACCTGACTGTGGTGGATCAGGGATGGTATAACTTTACACAGCTGATTTTCTAAGATACTGGCTAAGATTTTGATATCACCGTTCAGGAGAGAGATGGGCCAATAGCTGCTGCAAAGCAGGGGGTCCCTCCCAGGTTTTGGTATAATCGCTATTGTGGCATTGTTGGAGATGGCTCCCAAAGCCTTCGTCCTGCAGGCTTCACTCAAAGCCTCATGCAAAATGTCAGTCGCATCTTCTCCCGCCCATTTATAAAATTCAGCAGGGAATCCATCTTCCCCGGGTGATTTGTGGTAGGGGAGGTCGGAGATGACTCTCTCTATTTCCAGTGTGCTAATTTCTCCATCCAGGAGGCTGCGCCCATCTTTGTATAGAGAGGGTAAGTTAAGATCAGCAAGAAAAGCCTCAATCTGAACAGAGCTAGATGTTGTGTCTGGTGTGTAGAGATGCCAGTAGAAGGACGCAAACTCATTGGCTAATGCCTGTGGGTGTGTGAGCACGTCCCCTGTATGAGCATGAATGGCCGGTATGGAAAGAGCAGCAGTTCTCTGACAAAGCTGCGCTGCCAGCAACTGACTGGCTTTCTCACCTTGCTCATAGTGCCTCCCATGCAGGTGCTGTAGGGCATATTCGGCCTGGGAGGTGTATAACTCATTAAGGGCCATTCGGGTGCGCTCCAGACAGTGACGCACTGGGAGAGAGGGGTGGTCAGTGTATTGGCGTGTGAGACGACGGATGTCAAGTTCCAGTGCTGCTTATCACGCTTTTCTCTCTTTATTTGCTAACGCCGCGTCCCGCATCAGCTGCCCCCATAACGTTGCCTTGGCTGCAGCCCACAGGGTTCGCCTGGATTCAACAGTGCCAAGGTTTTCTTGAGCAAAGGTGGATGCATAAGCTTATAACTGCGTTTTACCCTGGGGGAACGGTAGCAGTGAACGGCAAATGTCCTTGGTTTGCGGCCCAGGGATACCAGGCCCACTTGGATAGAGACTAGGATTGGAGAGTGGTCCGAGAGGCCACATTTGAGTATGCAGGCATCCTGGGCATGGGCCACTAGATTATGTGACATAAGGAAGTAATCAAGATGAGATTGGGTACCGTGCACCAGTGATAAAAAGATATACTCTCAGTCAGCCGGATGTGTCAGCCTCCAGTGGTCCACCAGGCCGTTGTCCAACAATATATAAGACTGTAGGGCTCTGTTGGCATTATTGTTCACGTCCAGGGGTCCCTTTCTATCCAGTACTGTGTCCCTAGCCAGAATCCAATCGACCCTTATTACATAGCGGGTCGCCCCTATCTCCGTCAGGAGGCAGTTGATTTTCAGGAAAAACAGGTGCTTTGAGCCGATTGGTGCGTACATACATAGTGAGGAGTCACCCATCTTTAACTTAGTGAACACATACTGGCCCTCTAGTTCAGTCCATGACTTAATAACTGCGAGGGGGAGGGTTTTGCACAGCAATAGTGCAACACCATATTTCCGGGGGGTGCTGTCTCCCGTATCGGGTGAGGTAGGGCTGCAGCTGAATAGTGCTGTCCCTACCCAGTCCCTGTGCAGCTTGCCAGACTCCTCTCTGTCTAAGTGTGTCTCCTGAAGTAAAGCTATATCAGCCCGCTTGGAGATAAGGAAGGACAAAACCTTTTTTCGTTTTATAAAATGGTTAAGACCGTTTACATTCCCAGATATGATACGCAATGGCTTCGGGGGTGGACGAGGCCCTGCCATCTTAGAGCCCAATGGAAAGGATAGAAAAAGGGGTGGGGAGGTAGACTGGGAGCGAGGAAAGGAAGTGGTAGAGACACCAGGGATGGGCCAAGAGGGTAGAGAGAGCTTGGTGCTGCCCTCAGGAACAGAGAAGAGGGAAGAGAAAGAGAATAAAAGAGAGAGAAGGAGAGGGAAGAAGATGAGATAGGGAAGAAAGGAAAGAGCAAAAATGAGAGGAAGAAAGAGAGATCGGAACAAGAAGTCCTGATGATCCCGACCTGTAACCTGTGGGTCTAAACCTAACCTTTTAGAGCTCAATCTCCCAACCAGCTTGTCCCCGGCCGGGGGAGAACGACGCGCGCGGGGCATCCCAGTTCCACAGTCCCATTTCCCCCACCAGGGCGAGGACACCAGGGGGGACGGGCAGCGTGAGAGCACGCAGCAGAAGCCAGAGCGGTGCCACACCACAGGCAGGGGGTGAGGGTGTGTGTGTGTGGGAGGAGAACTGGTACATGGCACAGTAAGGAGACTATGAAGTCATGAGCACAACAAGGGAGATGGAACCATGGAGGCGGCGCAAGTATAGGGTGTCCATAAGTGGTAAAGGGGAGGCAGGGAGGGGAGAGGCGGGGAGAGGGAAGGAAAAGGAAAAAAGTGGCCCCCAGATGATAGACATATGGCATAGCAACCAACATCAAAGCATGAGACGTGGCGGTGCATCTATGCATGGGCTGGCCTGACTGCATGGGGGGGCAGTTCCGCCTGGGAGGAGGAAGTGCCTGAGTGCAAATGAGGGAGAGGGGGAGAGGGAGGGACACAGGGAGAGGTGAGGGTGGATCGGATAAAGATAAAGAATGAGCATCTGTCCTGTTATACCAAATAGATGTGAGAGCGTAGGACAACAAACATCTATCATATAAAAACTGTCAAACTTAAGACATATTGTTAACAAATGGGATCAAAAAGGTCTTTTAAGCATTGCTAGTCACACTCGAACAAACCAAATAAGAGCTAGACAACTAAGTAAGGCTGCCGTAGGACCTGTGAGAATACTGGTCATCTATAAAAAAAAGCGCCTGTGATGTTATAAAGGCAGGTACTCATCTCTCCGTCGTCTCAGCGGGAGAGCCTTTGCAACTTCTCACGGGACTCCGCGTCCACCGATGACGGGTCTCCTTTGGGATACTGCGTTTCCTTGTCCTCATGTGGGGGTCAGAGTGGGTTTCAGAGGGGAGCGAGACTTGTCCCTGTCAGCGATCTGCGTATGCATCGCCACCACCTGCAGCACCTGACCCCTATTGTCGTGGCTCTTCGTGAGTCTCTCCCCGAGGGTGGGAGCCTGCAGTGGTCCGTCCCATATCCTCAGGAGCAGGAGTTGAAAGGACGACACTCGGGGTGGTCCCAGCGGGTCCTGAGTCTGGATCGGGGACGCTGTGTCCATAGACTGTGTCTGGTTCTGGAGCTCGCAGGTCTGTCACCCCATTTTTAGTAATCCACATCCTGGCCGGCTTGAATAAGCCGTACTTCACATCCAGCTGATGGAGACTGATGGAGATGGGGTCAAAGGGCCAGGAATGCCCTCCTGCGTTCGCTGGTTTCTTTGGAGAAGTCAACCATTATTCTAACCTCCAGATCATCCAACCGAAATGGTCCGTGCGCTCTGGCCTCCTGCAATAGTTGACAGGTCTGCACATGGTGCAGCAGGCATGCTATGATTGGGTGGGGACGGTTGGCATCATCTCGCTGTTTGGGACCCAGCCTGTTCACCCTTTGAAATTCCAGGGGAGGGTCAAAAGGTATGCCAGTGGATAGGGTTTCCCGTGAATAAGAGTGTGTGTCTGCATCTTTGATATTTTCTGGGAACCCAAGAAAGCAAACGGTGTCTCTGCGGCTCCTATCCTCTAGGTCAATCAGTTTGCTTCGGAGGTATGAAAGTTCTTGGTCTCTGTGCACCCAGGAGGCGATGTGTGTTTCCACTGATGTCACTCGCTGGTCTAGTCCCGTAACTTGTGACTGAAAGCCTTGGATTTCATCTCCGCCATCAGAGAAGCCATGACACTGTCCATACCTTCCAGCTTGCGGCCCACCGCAGAGATTAGCTGCAGGATGTGGTCCATGGTCGCACCCTGCGTGGGTTCCGCCATACTATTGGGTGGGATGAGGGGATGCTCCTCTGTGGGCGGGACTCTCTGGTGGTGCAAAGCTTCAGAGAAGAGCAATTGCCGGAGCGGCTTACTCGATTCTTTGCTTGCCGTCCTGACGCCAGGCATCGCAAGTTCCCCAGTGTAGATAGGGATCAGAAGGGTATCAACCTATGGTGCGGCAGACGTGGAAGGGTAGGCGGGCGATGGAAGAGAAGAAGAAGGGGCGAAAACGAGTCGTCTCTCGAGCTGTGACCAAATCCCGGAAAAGACCAGAGAGCTTCCACTGGGAGGTCAGTAACCAAGGGCCAGAAGTCAAAAGCGGGGTGGCGGATGCTCCACCCAGTCGTTTATGGCTCACCAGGGAGAGGAGTGTGAGATGAGAGATTCCTCCATTGGACCAGCGCCGGGAAGACTAGTCCAGTACTGTTGGCGCTCCAACCCGATGGTCCAGAATGATACAAGGGCAGTACGGGGGCTCCTAACCACAGCAAGCAATGTCACGAGTGGTCCCCTCCTAGCAGTCTAATTAGGGACCCTCGTCCTGCCTGCAGGGTGTAGAATAAAGTATCTTGTCATTCCCAAAAAGTACGTAGGCCCACTATATGGACCCACCAGGTACCGCTCCGCTATGTACCTCTCCTCACCTCGCAAAACTTGGTTTCTCCAATCCTGTCGTATAGCCCCCCCTCCACTGCCACCAGCCAAGGGCCATCTCCAGCAGCGCCGCTCCGCCGTGTCCTTGATGCTCGTAGCGACCACCACCAGGCGCTGATGCAGTGCTCTGATGTATCAGTATGTGCCCCCAGGAAGCAGCCTGGGGCAGGGGGAGGTTGGAGGTTGTGTGGAGGCAGGCCGAACCACTGTCCCCCTATCCCATGTCAAAGTCCAGGTGGTGGGCGCACCAAAGTTGGGGCTCCTAACGCTGCACCGATGCCACCTGCATGACAGCAACGAAGAAAGAAGGCGGAAAAGGAGGGTAGGATAGGGCGGGCGAAGGCACACGAACGGGCGTGGGCGCAGCCTCGGTCCAAGCCTCCGTTCACCTGTTGAGCCTGCCGCCTCTGCACACGCTCTCTTTCAGGGCGCCCCAGCCCCAAGGCAGCCGCACACTCCGAGCCGGCCTCCAGGTCACGCGAGGCTGCGACTCTTTGTCAGATTGTAGCCCGCCAGGCCGCAGTATCTCCTGCGCTCTCTGCTGATGGGATCAAGTGCCTCCCGCGACCACCCCAGGTTCCCCCGGTATCAGTGCCCCCCAGCATCCATCCAGCGATCGATGTGGGGCACTCGGTGCTCGTCCAGCACCACCCCCCACCGGTCTGAGGTCCGCTGCTCTACGGAGCTCAGCCCTCAGGCAGCCATCTCGTCTCGTGGGCAGGGCACGGCCCTCGAGGCATAGGCTTTTGTCGCATTCCAAAGTTTACTAAACCTTGTAAATCTGGGAATGTGTCAAAATCCATGGGTGTTGCATGGAAACACCCATGCAACACACATGGAAACACCTCCCTTGTGCAAAGTAAGGCAACGCAGCGACTTGCGTTGCAGTGCCTTACTCCATATCCACAAGGCCATGTAAAGCCAAGCAAGGTGGGTTTGATTGGCGCTGTAGATATAGGTGTGCAGTCTGTGCTGCCAGTGCGTCACAAAAAGTAACGCACCGGAAGCGCAGGCCGCTTGTAAATATGGGCCTCTGTGTTTTTTCAGAGAATGGTCCTGTACATAGTTAAACTCATTGTCAGGTACAGTCATATTTTTCTAGAAAAACAATGCCGAATGACTCATAATAAGGACCATAACACTGTGTAGATTTGACCACTTAAGCCTGCTTAGCAGTGATAGAGCATGAATTGATTGGCACAGCAAGAGAGAAAGGTGAATTAGAGCTGCCAATTCAGAAACCTTACATTTTTTGTACAGGATGAATGGTGCCATTTGTTGGGAAAAAAGTTATCTGAGGAACTTAACAACTGGATGCTAGAACTTCAATAATGAGGTTCTGAATAAATGGTGTCCTGTAACCTTCTAAGGTTGGTGTTTATATCCTATACCGCTCAATTACCTTACTCGTTCAGATTAGAAAATACAAATCAAGATTGTGGCATTGAGACAGATCATAGTAGTAAAATATTGCACCTCTGGACTAAAATAGGTTCATAATAAGGTAAAGTAAATTCCCTAAAATCTACTCATCTAAATTGAGGGCATGGCCTTTACTCTGGAGGCAATGATCTCTGTCTGTTTTGTAATGCTCGCTGCCCATGAAGCTTTTGATTTCTCTTTGACTGGGACTGCCTTTATGTGCTAATGAAATAGGTATATATTCCATCTTCTTTTATTAAGTATCATTGAACATTAACTGAGATTGTTGTTAATAGGGGAATGGTGGGTGAAATTAAAATCAAGAGAAGAACATGTGGGAGCCAATTATGTGTTTATTTATCCAATACAAAACAATCACAGTTACTGAGAATATCAAAAGCTGCTTTTCTGAAAGCTTGCTATATATAAAATTATATACCACTGCCTCTCTTTTATTTTAAAACGGAAAAAGCAGGGTCTGATACAGTGAGGTATGCAGCACACCAGTTGATGGGGAGTGAGCACTTTCAGATCTGCATTGCTTTTATTATGCTCTTTACCTGTGTATAAGTTAGTATTAGCTAAAATTCTTTCTGCTGAAGTTCAAGAAAATCTAATTTAAAATAATAAATAATCCTGAGGGGCCCTTTTTTAGGAGAGACCCCCCCATCCCTTAGGCCACACATTGCAGTCCTGGCAGAATGCGTGCAATGACCTGGAATAAGAAACAGTTGAACACCTGTGAAAGCCACTCTGCTTACCCAAGCAGAAAGAAACAGAAAAACAACACTATTAATTTGATATCTCCGGCAGACAGGGGCTCAGCAAAAGGTACTTTGTCTCTTATTGTCCATGGCAATTCAGGTCCCTGCAGCATAAGGGAACTCCATCCCGGCAGGGAGGCCCTACTGAACCAAAAACCAATGAATATCTCTGCAATTTGGGAGACATCCGGGTCCCTCATTGCATTCTGCAGCAGGGCATGAAAACCAGGAAAAACATTCTCATACTATATGGCAATTTGTCAAAGATATATACTGCCCTGCCTGGTTGCATCTCAAATTACCAATAAAAAACTTAGGCCCAGATTTATAAAAATTGGTGCTGCACCTAGTGCAGCACCACTTCTCTTGTGCCCCTTCGCCACCCTAACACCACCATGTGGGCGCCCTATTTAAAATATGGAGAACAATGACAGTAGTCAGGTGAACTAGCATCATAATGTTTTATTCTAGTCCAGCGCTTTGCAGGACTAGTGTCAAAAACTATTATGCTAATCCTGCAAAGCACCCAGAAGGCCATTGAACACAATGGGAGCCTCTTTTTAATGCCTGCACTTTGCAGGCGTTAAAAAATGCCAATAGGAATGGTGCAAAGGAATCTCATAGATTCCTTTGTGCCATTTTTATGACCCCCGAGCACCAGAACGCCCCCTTGCATACATTATGCCTGGTGCAGGCATAATGTGGTGCAAGGGGTTACAAAGTGTGCGCAATGCAAACATTGCTCCACTTTGTAAACATGTGGGGTTCCATTTTTGCCCTTCCAACACCACATTTGCGTCAAATAAATGACATTAATGTGGTGTTGGAATGGAGCTAGGCCACCATAAATCTGGGCCTTAATATCTGACATAGATCTTTTTGCCTAAGTGTTGTTGAACAAATATCTCCTCTTTAGGTTACACTTTCTACTATTAACTCCAATGGGCCAATATGTTTTGTAAAGAATATTTAGGACTCCATCTTTTTCTCAGATGATGTATGGGCCATGATATTTTATGACCATAACTCCTCAAAATGATTTGGAAGTGGAGGCTGATGTCAATGTAAAAGAATTACATCAATGTGAATTAAGTGGGGAAGAAGTAGGGCGGTGATTGTGAGCTGTCTTACCACCATACCCCCAAGGTTTCTCAGGTGAACCACAACGCACCTATAGTAGATACTAATTTTTTGGTTAGCATCTGGTCATTCAGATTGGCATGATTCAATTAAGCACTTTTGGGGTGACCATGTGTTTTTTAATCCACCAAGAGCTAACAATAATTTACCATTATTTGCTGAATCCACATCATGCAACTCCTTACCTTCTGGATTCATGTAAGTGTAACACTTTAATTGGAGCAATCCACATGAGTATAGACCCTCATTGTCAGTCCTTGTGCGTTCTTTGTCAATCCAAAAGGACAACAGGTAGTTTTATTAAGACAACTTGCATGGCTGTTTTCATTAAGTGTCAACATTATTGGACTATTTAATACCAATGTTGGAGCCAGCCATTAAAAAGAAAGGCAAAGTGTTTAGCCTCTATGAAGAGGAAATTGCATATTCCAGAAAAAACACACTACTGTACATCTTACTATTAATATCCTTTGAAATCTTTGCCAATAATTTATATCAAGCTTCAATTATTTAATTTACCAGAAGTGATGTAGTTACGGATATTAAATGTTGTACGAAAGTGGAGTATTATACAGTGATGCTGGTTAAGCTTCACTATGTAATACTTTCACAATACCTCAAAGAAGATCCTTGGACTCACAATAATAAATCATAAACATGTGTTGAGCATTTCAGAGTACCAAAATGGATGATAAGCAATTGATACGACTGCAAAAAAAATCCAAAACCAATTTAACAAAATTAGGCAGATTTTTGTATGTAAAGCAAGTCACATGTTTAACCGAAGTTATGAAATTTCAAATGAAAAATAATTCAAAATAGTTCAAGCTGTTAGACTTCTACCATTGCGCTCAATGGGGAAAATCACTGGTGACACTGGGTAATTTGCAGAGTTAGTTCAGAGGAACCTAATTGTAGTTGATGTCATAAGGATCACAGGACTAAGCTGTGACAGTCAGCCCAATTTTACCTGACTAGTGTGACCCGGGTGCAGAGGTGCCCTGGTTGTCCTTGATGCTTAATGTGGGAACCTCAGGTGCTGAAAAATGATACGTGTGACACTTAGTCAATTGCAGGTCAAGTTTGTAGGATCCCCCTCGGGGTTAAGCTTGTGTGGGCTCCTGTACCAGGATTCACCAGGAAGAACAACTTTACCTAGCTTGGGCATCTGAGGTGTAGAGATGTGCTTGGCTATAATTGGTGCTGAATGGGAGCTGCATTTGCTGGCTTTTCCACTGTAACAGTGCAGATGAGGAAGCAGATGCAACACCTCAACAACAGTGCCACTGGTGAAATCGGTTGCAGGTGTTGCGGTGTGCCCTCAGGTTGCAGCGTCGAATAAAGGTGGTGATGACCAGACTAGCCTCAACCAAGCCTTGACAGTGGTAAGGTAGAGGAGAAGCTATCTCCCCTTTCGGAGGTCGTTGGAAAAACAGTTGTCGACTGCACCTTGGAGGAGAGCTGGACTACACTGCCACAATGCATTGGACTACCTGCTATTGGGTGATTCCTCTGAGGGCCTGATCACCAGTGCTTCTTCGGGTTCAGCAGGTGCTTTCTTTCTGCGACATGCAGAGAATAGTGCCTCTAGTCTGGTCTTGCCTTATTCTCACAATGGGTTCCCTCTTCTTGGGGAATTAAATGTTGGCCTGGGACGAGTTGCAGTCAAACAGTTCCAGAAATGTTCTCATAGGTTCAAATTATCATGCCTTTTGTTTGTACAGGTTTCTGTTGTCATTGATGCAGGTCTTCAGCTGTCTTTTCTTTGCAAGTTGTTGCAGTTCTGAGGGTATGGTGCCAGGGTTGCCCCTTAAATCCTCGATTTAGGGATGTTAGGGGGTGTGAGTGCCAATAGCCAATAGACTACTACTCTCAGTAGCTAATCTGCTCCTGACTTGACCGCATTTGGTGAGTTGTGGCACCTTTTCTATCCAGATCCCCCTATATTGACACTTTTTAAGATGGAAGAAGTCTTCTTTTGCTCTACAAACCAGGCAGCCCACCTTAGAGATGTGACTAGCCTTCTGGGAGTGTACACCTCCTGACCAACTAATTGTCATGCCTGTTCATGTGCAAATGTGCCTGGTGGATTGGGGATGGCTTTGTCCTTCACTGGGGATAGCCTGTTTGCATACCAGAGGAGGTGTTCCCTTAGAAGCTCACCTCCTTGATGTGACAGTTCACTAACCTTCCTGGGAGGGAGATGTGAGCTTCTTCCTGGTCAGGTATTTGTCCTGACTCCTGGAAGTGTTCACACTTCTGGCCAGGGGCTCAGGATCCCATCCTGGCAGCAGCAGCTGCGAGCTGGCAGCCAGAGCACAGGAAATTGGGGAAACTAGGTGGGCAACCTCTTTCGTTGCCAAATGGATGCATGCCACATTGCCCTCAACACAAGACTTGTGTCAGGGGTGAGAGGGCATGTTGTTTGATGCCAAAGATGACCCAGTTTGGCGGTACCATAATGGAGATGGTAACCTCGAGTTTGCCTGGATGCCAGCCCATGTTATTCTATGGACCACTTTTCACTTATAGTAGCCTTTAATGGAAAAGGTCACTATAGGGACATATAAGCAGCTTACACTTACATGCCCACATCTTTATTGTAATACACCATTGCTTCTTGGCTCAGGAAGCCTTCCTTAGAGGTGACTGATATATATCTTAAAGATAGTGCTATCGCTGTCCCACACTTGGTGTGAGCACAGTTGAGTTCGAGCAGTTTACACTTCTCTTGCAGTCTTCAATGGCAGGCCTGCAGTCAGTAGTTTACTTGGATCACTCAGGGTGGCAAAAACAGTGTTGTAGGCCCTATTGTGCCCTTAACATCAATGCCCTGGGTACTCCTGGTACCATATACTAGGGACTTATAAGAGGGGGTTAAAGTGCTTTCCAAATGGAAATACCAGTTCACGTATACCAATTTGGGGAGAGAGCACTGAAACTGGGGCCTGATTAGCAGGCTCCAGTACACTTTTAGAGTCATAACTATCAGCACCCAGAGCAAAAAGTGTAGGGGTGACCATCCAATGGGGCACTTTCCATCAAACTGCATTAAAATGTTGACTTTTCATTAACGTGAAAATACGCATTCTAATACAAAGAACTAGTTAAGCATGTCCAGCAAAATGGATTAATCACTAATGATTTTACAATAAGTAGCTTAAGTGCTGTGTTTATAAACATAGATCTCAAATGCCATCTCAGGCTATGGCATTGCCAAATGCAGTAAGCATATTTGTAAAGAAACAATTATCTCCTAACAAGCCATTTTATCAAATTGACTGGAATGTGACTTGATAACACAAATATTAAAACCAGCGACAAAATCATCCTCGAAAAATGAGCCACTGATTATTGATAATAATATAATCACAAATATGATGGATTGTCTGTGGGAATTTCTAGAAGTGTATTAGATGTTAATACACTTGTAATTAGGCGGCCAACATATCCCTCACATTTGTGTTGGAGTATCTGGCGCCAAACTCTAAATCAGGTTTATAGTCATGATTGCAAATATGATAGAAATAGTGGAATGGAAAATATCACACATCTTTCTATACTGAATCATGTTTCCTCGGAATTCAGAATGAGGTTTCCATGCATCAGACGTGTACTCACAAATGTGGGGCATAAAATCGAGCTCTTGCATTACTGCAAAGGGCGTTGATGTTCCCTGCGTTCCTGTGCAGAGGTGACACGGTGGAGTAAATTGAGTTGAGCTGCTTTACAAGCAAGGTGTAAGAATAGTTAGAATAGGGTTAGATCCCCTCTGTAACGCTGCCGACAAGAGTTTGCCAGTATTGAAGAGCCACTGAACGGACCACGTCTAAACATAATCTTATTTTGCTGCCTCGGTCTATGAACTCACTTTGCCGGTGTCAGTAGACAAGAAAACGCGTATTATTGTTTCATTTTCCCACAGTTCAATCAAAGGCCCCACATGTTACCTGCAAATAGGACTGAGGAGGGAGTTGAAAGAAAGTATGATTGAACGCTGGGAAACTTCTTCTGACCAACAAGGAAATGAAAATAGACGATTCAGAAGGACACCAAGGAAAGCCACATATTTAAAACCGCGGCACCCTACATGTATATGTTGCATTTTCTGTCGACCTAGCGTCGAATCTATGAAAATGAACAGCCATGAGCTGAGCGTCTCTCCTAAAGCCCCCTCGCCCCCAGATCTAAAGATGTTTTCTCTGACAAGCACGTTTCGATTTCAGCACTCGGCAAAGTACAGCATCTGTGACTGATGTAGCAGCACGAGAGCGGTTTAGACGACGCAGGCGACGGATCGATTTGACCTGAGCTGTGCTTTTCATAGAGAGCTCAAATGGACGTCTAAAACAGCAGTGGTGGCACACAGAGAGGAGCCCATCTCCAAAGCTACATGCTGTGGTTAATAAAAGAAGATCCATAATCTGGGATGTCAGGACATTGATAGGTTCATGTTGTATTCTGTTTGCCACAAACCTCTCAATTGATTATTGGTAAATATAATCATTCCCCTTCAGAAGTACTCTCACGGGAATGTGAACGCTTTTTTGTCAATTTTAGCTGAGGTAAAGGGACAGGGTGGAATTGTATCGTTTGCGTTAAATGAGTACACAATTCTTTCATAGAATATGTAAACTGATGACTATTTTCATTACGCGTTAAAAGGGCCAGCTTTAACCAACACAGCATCAGCTTTTCTGCTTTTCCAATGCAAGACGGTATTTATAACACTAGCATTTGAAAATAGCAGTGGTTGATACCCAGTACTTAATTTGTAAATAACAAGGTGCCGGTGCCCAAAGCCCTCCTCTTAAACACGCGGCTGCTGTATTTAAATATGCGAACACGGAACACTGAGGCGGCTTAATCCTGAAGCCATCTCGGGCCTCTTCACTCCATATGAAGCCGCTCTCTGCCCCCTCTGCTCACTCTGGCAGCTTTCTACTTTCTCCCTTTGTGACGCTTTTTCGTTTTTCCCTTCCTCCTTCTTTCCCATATGTGTCTTCTACTCGCAGCAAATGCTTGAGGTTGAAGAATAAGCCAAGGCCCTAAAAAAAAAGTGACGGTGCTCACCACCGGCAACAACAACCACAAATTAAGCACTGTTGATACCTAGGCTATTCGGCCCATAAATTTTACCATGAAACTCATCAGTTTTTGGTTTACCTTCATGGAAAATTCTCTTCTGATATCAATCCTTGACACTTTATCGTGTTGAACCTGTATTATAGAAGTGTGCGAGTCCCAAACCTGTGTCCATCCTCACCCACACCACCAGTGGCTTCATGGCGAGAGCAAATAGCAGGGAGGACAACCCTGTTGGGTCTCCCGCTTTATGAGAAATGCACCCAACCTGTCCCTCGACACCTGCAGCAACGCCGTTAACACTGTATATAGTAATCTGAGATAAGAAATGAACCCTGCACCAAAGATGAGGCATTGGAGGAGAAGAAACCCACCACTCCTTCACCTTGCCAACTGATGGCCCGACTTTCTGTCTGTCTAGATTGTCGCCTTTGTCAATGTGCCCTCAGGGGAAGAAGTGTGCCCTGTGTGATGGGCATAGTCATAGTCTGTTGCTGGGCAGTACACGGTGTGCAATGTAGACCCCTGAGCTGTTCTCCTCGGCCGCCTGTTACAAGTTTAGTGGTCCAGCAGCAAATGACTAAATGGGAGGCCTGTGAATCATCACCTCAATTACCACCCCCTCCAAGATCAATCAGGTATTTAGGTGAGGCTTTCAGGTCTGAATATGGCTATGCCATGTTCCCTCTACCATTCACTTAAATAGGCCAACGTGCTGTGGCTATCTCCTGGGGCCCACTTCTTCTTAAGCTAGGCTGCCACCCTTGAATCCGAGATACCACTGTGTCTTTCATGCCCCCAGTGGACAGGGAAGTATGTATTGGCTCCCAGCCTCCTCGCTGCTCGGCCCGACACTCACCTTTGGCATCACCACTCTCACTCTCCCCCAGGGACCAGCACCTCCTCACCATCTGATCTGATCCCCATCTTGCTTCTTTGCCCCATGACACACTGCCATCAGGGGAAATGTCTGAGGAGCCCCTCAGCATGGCCTCTCCACTTGTGTTTATGGGCCTCGGGGCTCAGGGTCACTCCACAAGCTCCATCATTGGGCCTCTGTGCCTCACTGAGCCAGATGCATCATTGTCCGATTTTGCTGCGGGCGATTGTCCTCACCAGGCAGGGGCACCCAGCTGTCTTGACAGACTGCTGCCCTCTCCCAGAGACTCTGGGAATGTCCACGCCCCCGAAAAATGCTCCTGTAGCACTGCAGCCACCTCCTGGACCATGGCACTCAGAATGGTGGCCCTCCACTGAGGTGTGAGTGCAGGATTTTGTCGGATGTCAGACGACCGTGTGGAGCTCCTCTAAAACTCAGCTGCTATGATCGAAATTCCAGCCCCGTCCCCTTTGGATGCAAATTTTATACATTAAATGAAAGCCTCACTCAGGGAGCCTTTTATATTAAAAACATTACTCAAGCATTTGTTGGGAAAAAGAGGCCCAGCAAATTAAATACATTTGATAAAAGTTTTTGATTGGACTCAAAAATATTTATTGTGGCTTACTACTAGCCGTACCTGCTCACATACCAACCACATTAGTCTCCTGCTTCTTTGAATCTCTGCAGAAGAATAAGAATACTTTCAAACTTCAAAATTAAATGTAGTCTACATTTTGAAAATGGTCCCTCTTTAAAAGAATTCATAAAGAATTTCAAGTGCACTCCAAGAAATGTGAATCTGTCTCAGATTCCCAAGAACACTTAAATGCGTAACCATTTACACACCTGAAGAGATACAAATCTAGATTTTCAGATGATGAAATGAGTGGTTAACCTACAGGCTCCTCTTTCTAGAGTACCACCCCTGCCTAATGCCCCAAACAACTGAGCAACTATCGTCCCATACTCCTCTGTCCTTTCACCTCCAAAGTTCCACAAAAAGCTGTTAATGAATAATTATCCAATTTCCTTGAATCCAACAACCTTCTAGATCTTTGCAGGCTTTCCGACCTGGGAAACAACAACTTTGCTCTTAAAGGGCTTTGCTCATTCCTTATAGAAATAACACAATCTGTATGTACTCCCTGGTTTCTCTAATATTCAACCTGCCTTTCATGTGGTGTAGTACAAGGTTCCTCCCTGAGCCTTAATGTTTATAATTATATATGTCTCTCAGGTTTGCCATTCAAATCATCGTCATCATCACACCCAAGAATCCTCTGCTTACTCAAGTGTAATTGCTTGTCAAGTGTAGCCAAGTGGAGGAGAGAAAACTGCTTAAAGCTCAACACCAACAGAACAGAGGTACTATTCTCTAAGCAAGTCATCAGTTCCTTCATTTACTGTATGGTGGTTGTCACAATTAGGCCCCCACTCCAAGTCCAGTCACATTTGCCAAACATCTTGGCTTCTTCATTGAAGATGATTTCTCCTATCTTTAGTATCCATTTGCTTCACGAAATTGTGGACCCTGAGAAAGATTTTCACTTTACATCCACCATTTAATAGAAGAACAGTTGTCCAGGCACCTATTACTTCTAGAGAGGATCACAGCAACTCCCTCCACGTGGTGCAACAACTTCAAACAATCCAAAATCCAGCTGCACTTCTTATCCTTATTCTTTATCATAAATCTCCCATTTCTCACTATGTCCAGGAACCTCACTGGTTGCTGTTTAAACAATTATGTGTTTACAATCCTCTAGGCATCATTTGTAGAGCAGTCTACAGAGTAGAACCCCTCTACCAGTGAAATAATTTCAATTTATACCACCTGCAATGTGCTGTACAATCCTCTTTCTCCATGCTAATCTTCCCTCCTCGTATAAAGTGCTCCACATCTGGTTGACACACTTTCACTTATCTTGCTGCTAGGCTGTGGAACAATCACTCTCCTCAAAGTTGACTCGCACTATGTCCACTCATCTTTCACAAGAAGCTGAAGATCTGACATTAATCTTTTTACTCAGTTCTGGGTCACCAGAGTGACTGTTGCAACAAAGCTGATGCCAGGGAGCCTTTTTAGGGTGTTTCCCATGTTCTACAAATTCTATATATTTCCATAAGTTATGTGTGTTCACTGCCCATTCCCTCTTTCTTTAGATTTGGACTTGAAAAAAATATCAAAATGATTTTCAAATGTCAAATTACACATAAAAGGTTTGTAAATAATCACAACTGACTCATTTTGTGGAATTACCTGATTTATGGAATTTACTTTTGAAAACCCACAGCCCCTTCTCAATGTGAACAGATATAGTTACTCAGATATTGAGCTATGCTACCAGTGGCAGTTGGCGATCTCTGATGGTTGTGACATGTAATACCTACTAGAAGGTTAGCCCTTTTGTTTAAAAATTTGCCTCACCAATATTCACTTGCTCTTACATTTGCTCCTTTCCCCCTCACTCACCTTAAATCACATTCTTTCAGTTACTCATTCACACTCATACTCACCCACCTTCACTCACTGTTACTCGCACACAAACATACCCATACTCAGTGGTGCTCATTCTCACTTCCACGCACACTCACCATTTCACACTCACCGGCTCTGGGTGCAACTGTACCTGCTGCACCATGAATAACTACACCTCGGACTCACTTCCATTCACTCTCACAATCATCAATCACACAACCTTTCTAACACACTGGCACTCCTTCACTCTCTGCTTCTTAATCACTCTTTCTTCTTCATATGCACTCAAACTCAGATTCTCAGTCACTGTTACTCTCATTGACACTCACAGACACACTCACACCCACATTTATTCAATCCCATTCACTTTCAATCACTTACAATGACACTCACAAACACATATATACATACACATAGAAACAACATTTACTTTTAGGTACATTGCTTCCTTTGCAGCAGGAATCTGGTGCTGCACTTGGAAGCAGCAAGCCACAGTTCCCGAGAGCATCCAGGCAGAGCAGCAAGGGCAGCTTTAACATTTTGAAAAACTCACCTCAATCCCTCTCCCAGATTCTTGATAGGAATTGAAGAGAAGGCCTATAAGAAGCTGGGGCAGAGCTGGGGATCTGCCCCTTCTGGTCTGTGTGGTTTCTCATTGGCCTCAGGAATGCACCGATGTTCTCTCTGACAGCCAGACTTTGGCAGGTATACTGTGCTGTCTGAGGCATACGCACTATGTCTACTAAATACCATGAATTGTTCCTATGTGAGGGGAGCCTAGTTAAACTACACTTCTCAGACATGCAAAATCTAGACATTAGCCTGCAGGATGTTGTAGTTTAATAACCCTCTCAACCCCCTCTTTCTTCTCCCCCTGTTACCAGGAGTCTAGAGATGAGGAATAGGGGCTAACTTGTGCACTGACAATATTTATGAAAACACAAAATTCTGTTTTCATGAGCACTCTTAAACCAAATAATGCATAGCATCAGGGTTAGGAGTCACATAGAGCCACCACTGTATGCTATCTGCAGATAATTGGGTTATTAGTTTTGTGGCATGCACAAATATTCGGTCAACAATTTCTCCTCATTATGAACCGAGCACCATACTGTAGTGCTTAATCCTCTCAGGGTAGCAAAAGGCCTGCTCAGGGGAAGTGGTGTAGACTAGTAGTCACTGTTCGCTGGCACACAATAACGCACAATAAATGATTGTCCAGTCACTGCTTTTTCTTTAGAAAAAGGAAACGTACATTTATTACACACACACTAATAAATACTATGCCTAAACTTACAAATATCTACATAAACTATTGGAAAATATAAATGACATTACAGAGTCACCTTTGACCCCCTAACGTGTTGTTCAAGCATATACGGTAGGTCCATTGGCTTGGTACAAGGTTAAAGACTTAGGCCCTCATTATGACCTCGGCAGTAAAAACCACTGAGATCCTTGCTGGTGGTCAATAGAATACCGCCAGCGTGACTACCCCCGCCGGCCATTTAATGTTTTCCCTGCTGGGCCGGCGGGAGGAAACAATGTTTCCGCTCGCGGCCCAGTGGCGAAAAGGGCCCTAACATTGACAGCGGCTCCAAATGGAGCCGCTGCCAATGTTGGTGTGCGGCGGGTGCAGCAGCACCCATCGCGCAGGTCACTGCCCATAAATCGGGCAGTGACCTGCGTGATGGGGCACTGCACGGGGGCCCCTGCACTGACCATGCCAAGTGCATGGGCAGTGCAGGGGCCCCCAGGGGGGCCCCAGAGCACCCCTTCCGCCAGCCTCCCCCGCCAGGTAAAGGCTGGTGGAAAAAGGGATCATTATCCGAGGGGCAGTGCTGCTTGCAGCCTGTCGGAGGCAGCCTGGGGGTCTACATTATATGGCAGTTCAGACCACCGTCCGTGCTGGTGGTGGTCTTTGCCCCCGCCACCGGCATGGCGGTCTGAACCGCCGGGGATCGTAATGACCCCCTTAACTTTGTTTGTAAATGCAATCATCAATAATTCTCAAGTGTAAATGCCCTTATTAATGTTACTAAATCATATTCAATTTGATCAGTAATCAGTGTCAGTATTATTATATAAACATGTGTCTATGTTCTTTTGCTATATTTTGTAACAATAAACTGCAATCTTAAAAAACATCCCCTAGAGGGCAAAATGTTTTCATCACATTAAATGCAACTGTTGTTTCAAACCCTAGAGGACGCTTCATTACATGTACCTCCTTTATGCACCTTCAGACTACATTAAATGCTGCCATCCAGCACTTAAAGCGAGCTGCATTCCCAACTATAGAGCAAAAGCTCTAACCTTGAGAATGCTTTGAAACAGTCAGTAAAAAAAATCTCAGTAGGGTCCTGGCTTTCTGATCCCCCAAATGTAGGGTCAGTTCTGTTTAAAACCTCTTGGGAGAGGGAGCTGCTGCACTCCTGCACCCACCCACTTCCTTTATGACAGTGGCGGTGCCCGTTCCATCATGGGGCCACCACAAGAGGAAAACGTGCATGCAAATTAAGGAGCCATGCAGGGCAGTATGGAATGCACCAGCCTAGAGGAGTGAATATATAAAGTGTATCTCCCACTGAGCCAAGGAGAGCCAGTGACTTGTGCATTGCCACATTGCCTCACATAGTGCTGCTTTTTATTTTTTTTTATTTTTTTATTTGGAGGTACCCTGTCCCACCTGAGAACCCCCATGACTCCAAGTGTTGGGGGCAGCCCAGGGAGTTCGGTCCTTACTGCCCCACCAGCTACCACATTGCCCACACATCACTGTTTGACAGCAGGAGTTGGCAGCATCTCCTTCCATGCCTAATCCTGTGAGCAGGAATCTCCTTACTCATGGTGGCCACCCACTGCCCCCAGACATGGGCATTGGGTGAGGCCTGCCACTATTCCAGGGTGGTGCTGTGATGCTCCCCCATCATTCCTAGTATTTGGGGGTTGGAGATGGGGTCCCAGCCCCGTTCTTTGCAGACATGGCTGAGGGGAAGGGGTCCACAGGCCAAGGGAGAGTCTGGGAGGGGGCTCCATGCACACCCACTCCCAAAAAAATGAAATAAAACATACTGCACTGACCCCAGTCCTGGCTCACCCCTATGGTGATTTTAGGAGAGTCAGCAGAGCGCCACCTACTCCTTTGTCGATAAGAGGTCAAAGGTCACTGATCCTCAGAACACCATAACGAGTCCTGATGGGCTGATCTAGTAGATCTTGGGCTTAATTTACTCCTGGTGGTGAGCTCTAGCCACCAGTAGCCATTTCAGCAGATCTTCACACCTCCAATGTGGGATAATCCAAAGGCAGCTAGTTCTCCAGCCTTCCTCCTTGTCTTTGTCTATGGGAGCAGAAGTCTAGGGCCTTCCACCAACTGGTCCTTAGGGGTTGTAAGGGGGCCAGCCTCACTGACCCTTGGTGAGACCCACTTGTCTTAGGGTCAGCCTGGAGGAGAGATCTTAGTACTTTCTGGTGATCCGGGGGTTCCTCCTTCCAGTTGTCCATGGCAGCCCCATGGTCCAGCAGCAAAGCGCATGAAAACACCAACCAAGAGCGAGTCTCCCCTTTGTAAAAGAGTTATTAAAGGAGACTGGAAGGTTCTAGAAGCCAGGAATCATAGCCAATCCTAGGGCGCTATGTCACTTCTCTATCCCTGTCCCAACCATCCTGCACAGCATGCTGGGACAGATCAAGATGGCATCATTCAAGAGTCACTAGTCACATCTACTCTGTGGAGGCTTAGCTCCGCTCCTTGCTGACAGCACTTCAAAGACCTTTTTCACCAGATTTTCACAGGGGATCCCCTTCCTGTGTTGGCTCCAGAGGTCTGGGCTCCCTTCCTTAATTAGTGGGCTTGGGTTGGCCCATCCCTCGTACAATGTGACAGATGATTGACTGAGGCAGTTAATTCATCCACACCCCTTTCCTCCTCAGGAGCTGTGTCAAGCACTGTTAATTGCTCCTTTTGTTTGGTGAGGCCTTTGTTCCTGCTACTGGAGGGAAATGTAAATAACGTGGCACAGCAGGGTGACAAAAGGGCTAGGCTCTGATCCTAGGCTAAGCCAGAGAAATATGACAATCCGGGATGACTCATTAGTTATACAAGTATTGTCTTGGAACTCACAGATTTGATTCTCTTGCATAGGTTTCACCCCATTTTGATATGTCACTGGACTGGGGAGGGCAAAGGGAAGCAAAACTGCACTCTAAGGCAGTTTTCTGACATGTGTACATTTGTCACTGCAGACAAAACAGTAAATCACACTGATTTTTCCTATTAGTTTACACGAACATTATGAGGCTTACCCCAGGTCAACATCTAAGCCTGCAGTGTCCTGCAGTGTCCCCTCTGCGCCAGCTCCCTGTGCACGGTTACCCGGCTGCGCTCGACAGTAGACAGCATGTGCTGCATACACACATGTGCACCTGCTTGTGCACATGTGTGCATGTGTAACCAGATGAGTTCCCTTTTTGCCCCTTAACCTAACTGTGTCCCAGCAGCCTTATCTTGAAAGGCGGACACAGACTGCAAGCATGGGGAGTCTATTGGCCATGTGATCACTGTGAGTGAGACACATGTCGCAAGACTCATCCACAGTAAATATTTCAAAACTGGGTGATTGAAAAAGCAAAAAATCCATGCATACTCAATCGGTGAAACCCAATGGCAACACTACCAAATTTCTATTAGGAAAAATTCCACCCAGAGGGCCAGACACGACTTTTCCTGATTGTTTCAATCAGGAATGGCTTCAAGCCCTTGCTAATGACTGCATTTGTGCACCTTTATTTTATGTCAGTGCTCATAAAGTGAATTAGGTCCAAACAATGTTAATTTGTTGTTTAAATAATTCCAGAAGTGTGAATATTATCCCAGGCAACAAAGTGCAATACAATCATATGGAAATTATATAAAATGTAACATACAATAGACCCAATTAAGGGAATACATGTATCTTTAAACAGAAATTAAATGAAAATCCAATTTAGCTAGAAATTGTCACTGCAAGAGTAAACAATCCAAATGTCAAGAAAACAACGGTAATTTATTTTTAAGACCATTACAACACCTTGTAGAGGTTTTGTAAACAAATATGCGTTCAGATAAAATGGAAGACTGATTTAGGTTAGAGACTGGAAGAGAATTCCAAACCACTGGTGCTTTAGCTGCAAAACCCCAAAAAGATAATATGAATTCTTGCATCTTGAGACACAAAGACACATTTCCTAATTTAGAGGGGGTTAGGTATTAAAGAGCCTGCCAATAAACCGTGGTCTCACCATCGTTGCCATTGCCAGACAAGCCGCAGCCTGCGGCTCCTTCAGCTCCGTCATTGGTTATGCCAAGGTATCACCAGACTTGGATCAGTCATTTAATCTAGGAATATCGGTCGTTTCTGGCACAGTTTTCCAAGTAATACTGCCAGTGAGAAGTTATAAACTTTGAGTAAAAGTCCGTAAAGTGAACCTAAGCCGGCAGAGAGCTTTGCAATCCCATGCCGCTCTTTTTAGTACTTTTCAGATGCTCAAGTGTCGGTGAAAAGAATTATATCAGTAGTATTGGTCATTAGTCGTTTTTTCGGCCAAACTTGTTTTCCTCCAAGGAGGGTCTTTCCAGGACAGATGAAACCTCATTGATGGAGAAGCATCTGCTGTACTGAAGGAAGAGTTGAAATATGACAGGTTTTCAATGACTGCCTCAGAAACGGGGATGCTTCCCCCACTGTAGAGGATGGAGTGCTAACAGTCAAACTTTATATTTGGCCCAAAGTACTGTGTTGATTTGTGTTGTGTAAGAACCACTGGTAGTACCCAAAAATTGTGAAGTTGCTAGAAATTCAAATCAGTAAAGGCTAATTGCAATAAAAAAAAACATTAAAGACTGTTCAGCCATCCACCGGCAACCAATACATGTCATGGAGTGTCAGTGTTACAGGATCATATTTTTATCTCACAGGAAACAATTTTGCTGCTTCTGCTTGTTACAGAGCCCTCAGTGGCTGAAAGGGAGAGCCAGGCAACCAAACATCAATGTGCCTTTGAGTTTACCATTTTTTTTATAGAACATATTTGTCAGAAGGCACTCCAGGAAGATATTTGCGGTTTGGGTCATGGTGCAAGCATTTAACAACAAGAATAAAGAGAAGGAGAAAAAACAATAATACACAGGGGAAATGGGCCTGTGCAAGTTCCACAACATGGTACATATTTTTGGGTTCAGAAGTAGACAGTGCTTCACTTTCATGTTAATAACATTCATTTTTGTGCAAGTTTATTAGGCATTCCTTATTATTTACATGTTGAAAGACTTCCACAGTTTTGTTTATGCCTGCATTTGAAACAGTAGACCAGTGGCCCTGAGTGATCATGTATCGCATTCTAGCTTCATCTATCACTCTGCAAACTCATTTATTTTCGGATTATTTACAACTAATCTCTCCGTCGCTAGCAATGGGGCCCTTTGTTTGAATCAACTCTTGACTTATGATCTATGGTTTCTGACTACATTTGCTGTACTTGTCAGTCTAAGGGAGCCCGTAAAACTCAGTATTCTTTCTTCTGGTCAACCAACTTAACACTAACTCTGCCACTTATGGGGTGTTTGAGCACCCCTGTGCTGTAACTTGAAAAAAACAATGCCAAGTTGTTCAGTCACGTGTACGTCTTTGATTTCTTTAGGTATGCATCCAAACCATATGTTTTTGTTACATTCAGAGCCATGTATTTGGGCAGACCTGCAACAATATTTCATTGCCACCTAGAGATATAAAGAAAAATATGGAGATATTTTCATACAGTTTAATTTTCACAATATGTTCAAATTATTTTGTTGCATTTCTCTATTGAACAAACATAAATCATGGAATGCTAGCCAAGGAAATATCACACGGAATGTCAGGGGTCTAGCAATACCAAATATATATTGGTTTCCTAGGAAACGTTTTGCCTATCAACTTAGTGATATTAGCACAAATCACTAAATTAGATAGAAATCCCTGTTTATGTTGCACTACTCATTTGATGACAGATATCAAACTCAGGACTATGTGGACAGTATAAACTTTATGGCACAGATTCACAAAGACCTTGTACTAAAGAAAAGACGTACGTATAGTCATGCAAAGCAACACAGAAGGGCCCGGTTCGCAAACTGCATTTTTTAGTATGTAAAGTATTATTACGGTAGTACAACTTACTACGTGATGTAATTCACAAACCTATCTTTTCTATGAGAGATTCTCACAATCATAGGTTTACTACTTAGGCCCTCATTAGGAGTGGCCAAACTAGGAAGTCAATTGTTATTGCATCTTTTAAAATTTGCATGTACTGGTATTTACTGGATGCTTTCACAAGTAAAATTTGTCAGGTTTTACTGACGAAAGTTACTTGGGGAAAATTATGAGGCATGTGTTAATAACCACAAAACTTGTAATTCGAATGGGCCACTCGTAATGAGAGCTAAAGGAATGATCCCAGCTCTCTCTTCTAAAGAAAGTGAAACTGATTTTTCAAGAAAGCGACTACTCTTGCAGCTGGATGGTGGTAATATCCTTTCTAAGGCCTCCCAGACTACACACTGGCACTTCTTAGGGGCATCCTACATGCCGCAGTATGTCTCACCCGGGGCTTAAAGCAATATGATCACGTCACCTCAACCATGATGGTACTCGATTGGCTCCCTTGGAACCTTCACCACCTTCAAAACTAGCTGCCTCATCTGTCCCTCACAGCCAGCATCCTTCTTCATCATGCAGGCAAGCTTGCCATTTCTAGAGGTTTTTGGCATACACAAAACCACCAAACCATCAGATTTCAGACTAACAAATATAAAGAAAAGAAAAAAGAATACAGGCCTTTTTGCATCTATGCCCTAGATTCTCAAATAGCATCCCCATATCCACCAATACCTCCCCATTGCTGCTTCAATTTACTGAAAAGCTGAAGACTCACCTCTTAACATCATAAACATCACAATGTATTAACCATTCAGAACTCATATTCCTCTCCTATTACTTGCCAACCTTCAACTTTCCTTTGACCATGTACAGAGCTCCACTGCCTTATGGCTAGGTTTTCACTAGTTTGATATACATGCATATGTACATACACATATATATATATGTACATACATACAAATGAGGTATGTCGGAGGGGTGGCTGGAAAAATTAGCATATTTAAAGCTAAATGGGAGGGGTTTAGCGAAAGCTAGGTTAAGACATGCTCCCACCCACAAAACAGCAAGCCCGTTGCTAATCAGAAACTTCCCTTGGAAAGTTACTATAGCTAAAAGGAATTACATTTTTTTAAATGTACTCCAACTTACAGCCTGGGTAGGAGCATCAACAATCATGGACAACCTTTGATTTTGCAACACCCTTCCATTGAAAAATAATGGAGGTAAGGACTTCAAACAAACAACCTTAAGAAATAATGTTGAGTTAAAGTAAATTATTTAAACTAGTCAAAAATATAAATAAATTAAATTGCACAATTCATTAAAAATAAAACCTTTTTATTATTTTAAAACAGTTGAATAACCTTTTATAAATGTAAAAATTAGTGTAACTATAATTTTATTAAATATAATTGCATTACTTTTAATTAATTCTATTAATCATTTTTTATTATTTAATATCCAATATTTTTATTTTAGGGTTGTGTTTTCTTTTTTAAATTAAACTTCAGAAAAAAATGTTTAATTTTATATGTATTAAAAATAATGTATTTTAAATTAGAAATTCAGTCAATATTGCTATGAATTATTTTATCTTGCTTTACATTTAACTAAATATATATTGTATATGTTTATGTGCAAATAATATAACTGAATTATATTAAATATATTTATATCTATGTATGTATATATGTGTGTGTGTGTGTAAATATATAAACACATATATAAATATAATCATATATATATATATATATATATATATATATATATATATATATATATATATATATATATATATATGTATATATCTATAGAGAGAGAGAGAGCAAACCAATCAACTTCCGCAGAGCTGAGCCGCCACACTGGAAGTGTCACGTATAAGTGGGCGCGGTTCCCAAAAAAGCAAAATATGTGAAGAAAATGCCTAAAACACATGAACACGCTCACTCAAACATCTTGATGAAATTTATTCCAAAAATCAGCCCCTGCAACGCGTTTCTGCACTAAGCCTTGTTCATGCACGGGAAGAAGTGCTACAAAACACTTTAAATATCTCGAGAACCAACACACTCAAAAAACAAAATATAAGGACTAACATTATCTGGTATGTAAAGAAACCATGCAGCCATATTTGAACATAAAAGGAAAATCAAACTGAGTTTGAATATAAATAATGGTATAAAATTAACATACATAACACAATGTACTTACTGAGTTTGAATATACATATTGGTATAAAATTAACATACATAACACAATGTACTTAGCCATTACCTTATAAATTGTGTACTGTTACAAGCAGAACTAGGCAGGACATATTGTGATCTACTTATCTGGGTGAATCTGAGAACCCTAATAGCACAGTGCTTCGAAAGTACATATACATGTTCCTAAGAGTAAGCATACCAAATAGGTACACAATAATAATCTATATACAATTGTCACCTAGAACTACTGAATAAAGCCTTGGCCTAGGCCAGCAATACTTATAAACAAATAATGCAACGTCAAAATACAGCCCGAGTGGGCCAAAGAAGCTGAGCCCGGACTAGTGCTTACGTGATGTTCCGTTGAGCCCGTACCCCAAAAGAGCCATTGTGTGAAGCCCCAGTGGGTCTGAATTTGACACAGTACCCATGACCCAGCAACAAGAATAGACCACAAGTGGACAAAACCATTAATGTGCTGACAATGTCATGGCATACAAATTATATTATAATGCATCAAGAGTCCTTCTAAAAATTAGGAAAATAAAACAAAATAAATATCACCCAAGTGCCTCCTCTGAGTGCTGGGAGAAAAGGGCAGGGTCCTCTAGCCTTGGCTTCCTCTCATACCCAGCACGCCAGACGAGAGTCCCTTCCTCTCCTTCCTATAATAAAACCAAAATATAAACATAGGTTACACACTTCTGCAGAAAGAGCATCCAATCTTAAAAAATAAAAGACCATGTTTTTTTTTTACATTTGCTGCAAGACAAGGTTTACAATGATACATCTAATCCACATGTATACATAACTCCTCATCTGAATTCAAACCTCCAGTATTAGTGCCGTAGTATTGAATAATATGATAAGTATTGACTCCAATTTCCTCAATGGCAAACTTTTTCTCCACCCTTAGGGTCTGCCACCACATGGCCAATGCCTATGTATCTTACAAGTTTCCTGTCACTGAGATGATGCGTTTTGAAATGACGTGCAACTGGATAATGGTCGTCCTCATTGCTAAGTGGCTCTAGCATGTTCCAAAATTATTTTCCTGACAGGATGTATTGTTCTGCTTATGTACCAAAAGCCAGAAGGGCATTCAAGAATGTACACCACAAAGGCTGTACTGCAAGTGATGAATTTTGTAATGGGTCTCACAGTATTCTTACCTGGGACACTAATCTCTTTGGTGTTGGTGGAATTAGTGCGTGCTTTACATTTACCACAAGTGTAAAAACCTGGCATGGTTTTATTCAACTTGTTTATATGATTTTTCAGACTACCAATGTTGTTTTTCACAAGGAGATCCCAAAGGGATCTTGTCTTGCAGTATGTGATTTTTTTGCTTACCACCCACCATATTCCCTATCACTGGATCACACTGCAGGAGACCCCAATTTCTGTTAGAAATGTCACCCACACCTGGACTTGGCATTGTAGAATGTAATTAATCTGATATCACTGTCCTCTTCACTGACTTGTTTTTCATATTGTTCTCTACCATCAAAAAATATTGCACTGTGAGTGTGTGAATTTATTTTTTCACTCGCCTTATCCAGTACCCATTAGGTGTAATCCAGTTGAGAAAAAACAGTTCAATATGGTTACCTTTTCCTGCTCAATTATGATGTTATCATTACAATTTCAACAAGCCCACACCAGTTCTTCATCTGGGATACTCCATTTCAAATGATTGGGGTGTCTACTCTCCGCATGTAATACTCTGTTCCCAGCAGTTGGTTTACTGTGCAATGTAGATGTGATTTCACTGTTCACCACCATTATTTCAACATTTAAGAATACTATGTGTTCTTGTGTACACTGGCCATGAATTGTAAGTTCAGAGCTAAAATAGAGGGAGGAAGGGCGTCTGTTATGGAACCCCAGCACCGGGGACAATTCCTAGGTGAACGGGGGCCGCATTGCACTGAGCCATTGATGGCCCTGGGGACTGCCAACCTCCAGGGCTGGCTCCTGCTATGTCCCAGGGTGCCCACCCCCAGGACATTGCTGTTTGCTTTTACTGTTAGCTCCCACCAAGCAAAAGCAAACAAAGTCTGATTTCTGACAGCAGAAGCTGTCAAACAGCTCTTGTTGGCAGAAAGTGGAATTTTCATCTATCTCCCTGCATGCAAATATGCGTGCAGGGAAACAGATTAAAACATTGCTCCCACAAGCAGGAAGCTGCTATTTAAAGCAGCTCCATGCTTCTAGGAGCAAGGCTGGCTTCCACAGGATGCCTAGGACCTCGAGGGCCTTCAGGCTCCCCTGCAGTCTTGTCACTCTGTCTCTCTCTCTCTTCTATCCCATAATGAGATGGAAGGGAGCGAGAGAGATGTTCATTGGAATGATCTCTCCATACAATGAGTTCGAAAAGAAAGATATCAAGATATTTGGTACAAATGTTACAGATACGTTTGGATGTAGAGTGCAACCACGTCGCATCTGGCCTAATGGTCACAGTCTTGTGCTGTCACTGAGGAGGCTGAAGGTTCAAATTCTATTTTCACATGGCTGTGTGTTTTATTTACTAGTGATTTGACTGTGATGGAGCATTAAGTTTCCTTTACAATTGCACGCGTGGGTTGACTGTCATAGGTAAGTCTGGAAGCACACCAGTAAGGAGTCAACCATGGCCTAAAGGTTAAGGTCACAGACCCTCACACTGAAAATTGAGGGTTCTACTCCATTTTCATTCTTTAATTTATTTAAAACTTCAAAAGTTTGAGGTTCATACTGAAAGGTGATCTCACTCTTTTTAAATGATAAATATATTTTCTTTTTCATTTGTCCAGAAATATCTAATTATATAATCCATCAAAGCCTAAAAACTCTCTATCTCTCTCCCTCTCTTTCTATTTCTCTCTCTCTCTCTTTTTCAGTCTGTTTCTTCCTCTCACACACCCACTCAGATCCTTATGCACCCACTCACAGACCCACTTAGACCCTCACACACCCCTCACAGACCCAATCAGACTCTCACACACCCACTCGCAGACCCACTAAAACCATCATGCACTCACTCACAGACCCATACAGACACTGATGCATCCACTCACAGACCCATTAAGACACTGACTCAACCACTCTTGCAGATTCTCTCAGAGGCACTCTCACATCAAGATACACCCTGTCACACCTATTCTCACACCCAGAGAGACAGGCCACGGCCAACTCCTGCTGCGCACAGCCAAATGACTTGTGCAGTGTGGGTTGGGCAGTTAGGGGGTTGACTGCAGCATCCGACCGCAGTGTTGGGGTAGGGTTGTTATAGGGCTTTGCTGTGGTCAGGCCCTGCGGACATCTGCTGGCATGCATGGCCGAAGAACGTGCATGGCTGGATGGACATATAGTACTGAAAATTACATTACGTTGAAAAAAACACAGACATTCACTGAAAAAAAGAAGGTTAAAGGGATGTTATAGTTAAGAAATAGAATTTAAAAAACCATAGGCATTCACATAAACCAAACGATACAGGGACGTTATAGTTAGGCTCACATTTGAAACATGCTAACCATAGAAATTCACCTGTTTTAGTTAGTTATTTAAAGTAATTATAGCTCATGCCCTAAGATAACTATAACTCACACTCTCACCATGCACTGCTAATTACCCCACAAATTATGGCACTCATGACATCTTTGACAACACTTTTGATAATATCAATGTAGTATTTCAGTAACATTTTTGACAAAAATACTGTGTATCGGCGGGGGCACAAGTTATAGTTCTCTTAGGGCATGAGTCCCTGTAACCTTTGGTTTTTTAAGTGAATATATCTTTTTCACTGAAAAAAAGTTACATAGACATTAAAGTTAGGAAATAAATTTATGAAAACTAAGAAATTCACTGGATAAAACAAAGTTTACTGGAACGTTATACGTAGACTCGCATTTCACATGCACACAACCATCGACATTCAGCAGTTACAGTTACCTGAGCTAACTATAATTTGTTCTCCCTTAATGCACTGCTTATGACCTCACATATTACTTCACTCATGACATGGTCTGTGATATCACTGATGACATCTCAAATGGCGCAAGTTATATTTAGCTCGGGCTGCTTAATTTCTATGGCTTTGTAGGCATGAAATGTGAGCCTAACTATAAAGTCCCTGTAACCTATGTTTTTTCAGTGAATTGCTTAGGTTTTTCTTAAGTATAGCGCCCCTCTAACCTTTGTTTTTTTCAGTGAATCACTATGATTGTTTTTAATGTAAAGTAATTTGAATTACTCTATGTTAATCCTACCACCGACACGCATGGCCAAAGGCTGTGAGCGATAGGAGTTTGCCAAAGGACCTGTCGCCAACCCCCCTTCTAACCACCGAACCTTGTGCTACATACATTCTGATTATAACCTATATAGAAATAGATGAAAAAGGTACCATTTGTTTTCCATGACAATTAAGAGTTGCTTCACACTGATAAAGAAACCGTTTTATCTTTGTTGTTGATCCTGAGTTTTTTTTATCTTAATCTGTGCATATGACACTGTGCCCTTTGTCGAGCAGCAGCATGGCTAGTTTTATCTGCTGATGTATCTCTGCAATAAGAGAGCAGCCTAATCAACAATATATCTAGACCTCTAGGGCACCCTCTTCCGCTGATTCTGGCACGACCTTGGATTGGTTAGAACAGGTGATGTGTGAGGGTTACAGTTGTACATGAGTCCACCAGTGAGTCCAACACTGACACCTTTGTTGACAGATTAGAATCTTAAAATAGATTGATCTGTGGATTTCTTATTAGTGTTCTGGTGAAAGTATTATATGCAGAGACTTTACAAGATGGTGCACAATAGTATAAATGCGCACGTGTAAATCTATGCACCAGTGGCAGGAGGCAAGCTGAGTGTGACTGCATAACAATCTAGTCCACTCAGACATCATCAGTGTGAAAGGTTTCCCCAGTAATGATTAACTCTGTTGCCTTTTTGTTTGTTGAAGCTCTCCTAATATTCCTCAGATTCAATAATGTGTTCTTTCAATGTATGTTTTTTTTCTTGAAAATTTGGAATTGCGCACTTCCCACGTAATAGTAAAACATATATTTAGACACTCTGAATGTTCAGTTTACTATTAGAGGTTTACTAATTATGTACAAACTTTACTAATAATCATGTAAATATGTTTAAATGGCGGTTTTAAAAATTTTGGGGGCATCACTAACCCGTTGCATAGGTATATCCAGATTTGCACTGGGGTCATGACTTTGGCTTTTTATTTAAAGTATTAAAACACACATATATAGACTTGTAAAGGTTACTTTAGGTAGAGAGGTTTAGTAATATAGTAATGAAAGTAGTATAATTACAGAGACATACACGTAAAACCTTATTTTACTGTATTTTCAAAGTTGTGACAGAACCGTGTACAGCTGCGATAGTCGTGCATCTCATGTGACAGAGATAAAGCAATTTCATTAGCTAAACACCTTTCATTTATTCTCATCAGAAGTTCACTCGCCTTTTCCTGCTTTGTTAGGAGTGTCTGTGATTTATCACACTTCTTTATAACCTCTGTGTATTTTGTGTTTTTCTTAGGTGTTTTTATTTATTTTCACTTATTGAGGGTGGCATCTGCTGCTGAAAATCATGCAGAACTACTTGATGAATTTCAGCCCAAAAAAAGAAAGCATTGCTTGGCATTTTTTTCAATACTAACTGGAGATAAAAAAGTGAATGCTAAAGAAGTGACATGCACTTTATGTCTCTTGTGACAGTGATCAAAAATATTCATGCGGAACGTCTAGCATGCATAAAGTAAATATCTTTACATGATCCATCACACTCATCTGGCAAGAGCAGAAACCGAGAGACAAAGCAGTGAGCAAAGAAGTTCTGGTGATGGAGGAGAAGTTGACACATCATCTGTTCAAGAGCATATTATGGCTAAACACCATTCCAGAAATTTCTAAAGTAAAGCAGTACTTAGTGTAAGAGAACAGGCTGTACCTACTCTAGTGCAGATTAATACTGCACACAAATGTTATTTTGTTTTAATACAGGAGCGCATTTTCTTTTTGTGTGCATCTTTTTCATAGGGATGTTATAGTTTTTTGGGAAAACCCCCCAAAAAACACAGAATCGTTAAAAAACAAAAATATATAAGTAAAAAAAGAAAAAAAAAAAAAAGAAAACGGTTCTTCTCAGAACCACCTATTCCAGTTTAAGAAAGAAAATGTATATGTTAAATGTTTGTTTGCAACATTTTGAATATGGCTTAGAATGTGAGTGTGGCGGTGCATGAGTGGTTGTATGAATGACTGAGTGGCTGCATAAGTATGTGTATGAGTGCATATGCGCATGACTGACTGTATGAGTGAGTAGGTGTATAAGTGGGTGTTAGAAATGGGGTCTTTGGTTGACAGTCAGGTTACCCCCTGTTCAAGCAAGGGCCCTCACTCTAGTCAGGGTAAAAGAGAATCACCCTCACCTAACCCCTGCTTACGCCCTTGGTAGCTTGGCAGAGCAGTAGGCTTAACTTCAGAGTGCTAGGTGTAAAGTATTTGTACCAACGCACGCAGTAACTCAATGAAAACACTATAAAATGACACAACACCAGTTTAGAACAATAGGAAATATTTATCTAAACAAAACAAGACCAAAACGACAAAAATCCGACATACACAAGTCAAGTTATGAATTTTTAGAGATTAAACTCAAAAATAGCGCTTAGAAACAAAAATGGTTCAATGAGATGTTAACACGGCGTCGTGACGGAGTCGCTCCCAACAAGCCGACACCAGCGGCGCCGGACACGGAGTCGTGTAGACCCCCAAGTACAGTACCTTTGGTGAAGAGTGAAAACAAGCCGATGCGCGAAGTCGCGGGTCGCGGCGTCTGTGCGAAACGTTGAATCCGTGCACTTCGAGCGGCGCCGGTCACGACGTGGTGCGGCGACTTCCACGGAGTCGCGGACTTCAGCGGGGCTGCAGCGGCGTCGGACCTGCGAAGAGCGCCGCGTTCCAGCGAGGGTCACGGTGTCGGGTGCAGGCGGCGTTACCGGATTCCGCAGCAGCGTCTGTCCGGAGTCGTCCAAAGTCGATTTCCTTGGATTTCTACCAGCTTTCCTTTCAAGGGCCCAGGGACTGGATAGGGCACCACTTGTCAGAGCAGGAGTCTCTCCAGAGACTCCAGGTGTTGGCAGAGAGAAGTCTTTGCTGTCCCTGAGACTTCAAACAACAGGAGGCAAGTTCTAACTCAAGCCCTTGGAGATTTCTTCACAAGATGGAAGGCACACAAAGTCCAGTCTTTGCCCTCTTACTCTGGCAGAAGCAGCACTGCAGGAAAGCTCCACAAAGCACAGTCACAGGCAGGGCAGCACTTCTTCCTCAGCTATCAGCTCTTCTCCAGGCAGAGGTTCCTCTTGGTTCCAGAAGTGTTTCTAAAGTCTGTAGATTTGGGTGCCCTTCTTATACCCATTTTAGTCTTTGAAGTCACCTTTCTTCAAAGGGGACTCACACCTATTTGTGAAATCCTGCCTTGCCCAGGCAAGGCCTCAGACACACACCAGGGGGTTGGAGTCTGCATTGTCAGAGGCAGACAGTCCTTTCAGATGAGAGTGACCACTCCACCCCTCCCTCCTAGCAGAGATGGCTAATCAGGAAATGCAGGTTACACCCCAGCTCCCTTTGTGTCACTGTCTAGTGTGAGGTGAAAAACAACTGTCAAACTGACCCAGAAAGGGAATCCACAAACACGGCAGTCACAGAATGGTTTAAGCAAGAAAATGCTCACTTTCTAAAAGTGGCATTTTCAAACGCACAATCTCAAAGTCAACTTTACTAAAAGATGTATTTTTAAATTGTGAGTTCAGGGACCCCAAACTCCACCTGTCCATCTACTCTCTAGGGGAATCTACACTTTAATAATTTTTAAAGGTAGCCCCCATATTATCCTATGAGAGAGACAGGCCTTGCAACAGTGAGAAACGAAGTTGGCAGTATTTCACTGTCAGGACATATAAACCACATTACTATATGTCCTACCTTATCCATACACTGCACCCTGCCCTTGGGGCTACCTAGGGCCTACCTTAGGGGTGCCTTACATGTAAGAAAAGGGAAGGTTTAGGCCTGGCAAGTGGGTACACTTGCCAAGTCGAATTTACAGTGTAAAAATACACACACAGACACTGCAGTGGCAGGTCTGAGACATGATTACAGGGTTACTTGTGTGGGTGGCACAACCAGTGCTGCAGGCCCACTAGTAACATTTGATTTACAGGCCCTGGGCACCTCTAGTGCACTTTACTAGGGACTTAACCGTGAAACAAATATGCCAATCATGGAGAACCAATTACGTACACATTTTAAACTGGAGCACTTGCACTTTAGCACTGGTTAGCAGTGGTAAAGTGCCCAGAGTAACAAAAACAGTAAAATCAGAGTCCAGCACACATCAACAACCTAGGGAACAGAGGCAAAAAGTTAAGGGAGACCACGCCAAGGATGAAAAGTCTAACACGTGTTCCCCCCAGCTAAAAGTGGGGAGCAACTACCCAACCTCATGGGAGTTCTCATCACTAAGGCGGAAGAACCTGGACAGACCATCAGCATTGGCGTGCTCTGTACCAGGACGATGTTCCACCGTAAAGTCCATCCCCTGTAGGGAAATGGACCACCTCAACAGTTTTGGATTCTCACCCCTGATCTGCATTAACCATCTGAGGGGCCTGTGGTCGGTCTGAACTCGGAAGTGAGTCCCAAACAAGTAGGGTCTTAGCTTCTTCAGTGCCCAGACCACAGCAAACGCTTCACGTTCTATGGCACTCCACCTACGTTCCCTGGGTAGTAACCTCCTGCTAATGAAGGCTACGGGTTGATCTAGGCCCTCTTCATTAAGCTGTGAGAGTACTGCTCCAATACCATGCTCTGAGGCATCTGTTTGCACAACAAACTCCTTGGAGTAGTCAGGTTCCTGCAGCACAGGTGCTGTGCACATGGCAGCCTTCAGGGCATCAAAAGCGTTCTGGCAAGCCTCTGTCCAAATCATTTTTTGGGTTGCTTCTTAGAAGTCAACTCAGTTAAGGGGGCAACAATGGTACCATATCCCTTAACAAACCTCCGGTAATATCCTGTGAGACCTTAAAAGGCTCTCACTTCAGTCTGGGTCTTGGGAGGCTCCCAAGCCAGAATCGTGTCAATCTTAGACTGTAGGGGTGCCACCTGGCCACTCCCCACCTGGTGTCCTAAGTACACCACCGACCCCTGCCCTATTTGGCACTTGCTCACCTTAATAGTGAGGCCTGCCTTCTGCAGGGCCTCTAACACTCTCCAGAGGTGTTGCAGGTGTTCCTCCCATGTGGAACTAAACACAGCAATGTCATCCAGGTAGGTGGCACTGAACTCATCCAGTCCTGCCAACACCTGGTTGACCAACCTCTGAAAGGTGGCAGGGGCATTCTTCATCCCAAAGGGCATCACATTGAAGTGGAGGTGCCCATCTGGGGTAGAAAATGCTGACCTCTCCTTTGCCCCCTCAGTTAAGGCAATCTGCCAGTACCCAGATGTTAAATCAAACGTACTGAGGTACTTGGCAGCTCCTAACCGATCAATGAGCTCATCAGCTCAGGGGATGGGGTGTGTGTCAGTCTTGCTGACCGCATTGAGACCCCGGTAGTCCACACAGAACCTAAGTTCTGGAGTGGCACAAGGAGCAGCAGCCTTTGGGACCAATACGACTGGGCTGGCCCAAGGACTGCTGGGGTGCTCAATGACCCCTAGGGTTAACATTTTGGAGACTTCCTCCTTAATGCAAGCCCTAACCCTGTCAGTCACCCTGTAAACCTTATGTTTAACAGGTGTACTGTCCCCAGTGTCCACATCATGTGTGCACAGGTGTGTGACTCCTGGGATCAGGGAAAACAGCGAGGCGAACTGTCCCAACACGTGGCGACAGTCCCTCTGCTGTTCCTCAGTCAGGGAGGGGGAGAGGATCACTCCCTCCACAGACCCATCTTTCTCTCCTGCAGACAGGAGGTCAGGAAGAGGCTCACTCTCTTCCTCCACCCCGTCATCTGTCGCTAGGAGCATGGATAGCTCAGTTCGCTCAAAGTTTGGTTTGAGGCGGTTGACATGTAGGACCCTCAAAGGGTTCCTTGGGGATTGCAAGTCTACCAGATAGGTGACCTCGCTCTTTCTTTCCACCACCTCAAAAGGCCCAGTCCACTTATCTTGGAGAGCCCTAGGCTCCACTGGTGCCATGACCCACACTTTTTGTCCAGGCTGAAACTCAACCAGAGTGGCATTCTGGTCGTACCACCGTTTCATATCCTCCTGGCTTGCTTCCAGGTTCTCCTGAGCGAGACTCCTGAAGTGGGCGGTCTGGTTTCTTAGTGCCAGCATGTAGCTAAATACATCCTGGGGTGGTTTAGTAGGAGCTTTCTCCAAAGCCTCCTTCACCAGACTGAGTGGTCCCCTCACAGGGTGGCCATAGATGAGCTCAAAGGGGCTAAAGCCAAGTTCCTTTTGAGGCACCTCCCTGTAAGCGAACAAAAGGCATGGCAAGAGGAAGTCCCACTTACGCCTCAAGGGCTCTGACAGGCCCTGAATCATGCCTTTCAAGGTGCGGTTGAATCTCTCAACCAGACCATTACTTTGGGGGTGGTAAGGGGTGGTGAACTTGTAGGTTACCCCACACACCTTCCACAGAGACTTCATATAAGTGGATATGAAGTTTGTACCTCTATCAGATACCACTTCCTTGGGGAACCCCATGCGGGTAAAAACTCCCATCAAGGCACGTCCCACCACAGGGGCAGTGACCGTCCTTAGAGGAATGGCTTCTGGGTACCGTGTGGCATGGTCCACCAAGACCAGGATGAACCTGTTGCCATGGCTGTCTTGGGATCCAGAGGCCCCACAATGTCAATTTTACCCTTTCAAAGGGAGTACTGACTACAGGTAAAGGTTGGAGGGGAGCTTTGCATTTCCCCCCACTCTTGCCACTTGCCTGACAAGTCTGACAAGACCTACAATAAGCAGCTGACTGCTTGTGCATCAAGGGCCAGTACAAGTGGGAGACAAGCCTCTTATAGGTCTTGTCCTTCCCTAGATGTCCTGCCAAAGGCACATCATGAGCCAAACCCAGTAGGAAGGCCCTGAAGCACTGGGGTATCACCAGCATACGAGCTGACCCAGGCTCAGGAACCTTAGGCTCACTATACAGGAGGCCATCCTCCCAATATATCAGGTGAGTACCTGGCGCCTCGCCAGCCGCCTGGGCTGCAGCCTGCTGCCGCAGCCCCTCAAGAGTAGGGCACTCCTTCTGCGCTGTGCAGAATGCTTCCCTGGTGGGTCCCCCTTCCTGCTGCCACTGTGACAGCTCAGAGACCTCCCCCAGTTCAGCCACCTGCTCCCCTGTAGATTCCGGGGCGTCACCCTCAGGTTCCTCCTCCTCCCGGACCGTGGGAACCTCGGGGGCCGGTTTCCCGCGCCCCCTGCCCTTCCTCTTCTTGGCGGTCCCCTGGGCCACTGTTTCAGGCTCCTTGGGCTCTTGACTACCCTGATTGGCTGCCATAGACCGGGTGGATACGCATACCCACCCAGGCAGACCCAACATCTCCAAGTGAGACTTGTGTTCCACCTCCTTCCAAGGGGAATCCTCCAGGTTGTTACCTAGAAAACAATCAACAGGCATGGTTGGACTCACAGCTACTTTCCAGGAACATGAGATCCCCCCCATTCAAAGGGAACCTGCGCCACTCTGCAGAGGCGCTCAGAGTTGTCTACCGCAACTACTTGGTGAAGTACCCGGGGATCAATCTGCTCTTCAGACACCAGATGACTCCTCACTGTAGTACACTGGCTCCTGTGTCTCTCAGAGCCTCCACCCTCTGTCCATTTCTGGTCACCCATTGCCTGTACTTCTTAGTGTTATCAGGCACTAGGTTTCTCTGGACCATCTCACTGTCCCCTAGTGAGACAAGGGTCATTTCTGCTGGTTCCCACCCACCTGAAACCAACTCCTCCCCAAGCGCTACACTGGCCAAACCCTGGGACGGTGCACCAGTGGGTGCCGGTGTACTTTTGGGGCATTTGGGGTCTCTCCTCACATGACCCACCTGGTCACATGAATAACACTTACATGGGGGACCACCTGCCACTGGCTTCCCTTTGGACAACCATGGCTTCTTTTCACTGGGGGGTTGGGAATCCTTACCCTGGGAATCAGTTTGGGGCCCTTTAGAGAACTCCCCCTGTTTGCCCTTACCCCCCCCTCTTTCTTCTGAGAGAAAGGATTTGTGCGAATCCCTCGCCACTTTCTTCCATCGCAAGATCAGCGACCTCCACGACAGCTTCGGACACCAGACCCAACCAAACACCACCGAACCCGCATCCCCGGCCATCACCCTCAACAACTGGACCCACATCAACACGGAAGAAACCAAATCCATCATGAACTCTATCCACTCTGGCGCCCCTTCGGACCCCTGCCCGCACTTCATCTTTAACAAAGCCGACGACATCATCGCCCCGCACCTCCAGACCGTCATCAACTCTTCTTTTTCTTCTGCTACCTTCCCCGAATGCTGGAAACACGCCGAAGTCAACGCCCTACTAAAGAAACCTACGGCTGACCCGAGCGACCTGAAAAACTTCCGCCCCATCTCTCTTCTGCCTTTCCCAGCCAAAGTAATAGAGAAGACGTCAACAAACAGCTGACCACCTTCCTGGAAGACAACAACCTGCTCGACCCCTCACAAACCGGATTCCAAATCAACCACAGCACTGAAACCGCCCTCATCTCAGTCACAGACGACATCAGAACCCTGATGGACAACGGTGAAACAGTCGCCCTCATTCTTCTCGACCTCTCGGCTGCCTTTGACACCGTCTGTCACCGCAACCTAATCACACGCCTCCACTCCACCGGGATCCAAGGCCAGGCCCTGGACTGGATCGCCTCCTTCCTCGCAAACCGTTCCCAAAGAGTTTACCTCCCTCCGTTTCGCTCAGAACCCACCGAGATCATCTGCGGCGTACCTCAAGGCTCATCGCTCAGCCCGACACTCTTCAATGTCTACATGAGCCCCCTCTCCAACATCGTACGCAAGCACGACATCATCATCACCTCCTACGCCGACGACACCCAACTTATACTCTCCCTCACCAAGGACCCCGCCAGCGCCAAGACCAACCTACAAGAGGGTATGAAGGACGTCGCAGATTGGATGAGGCTCAGCCGCCTAAAGCTGAACTCGAAAAAAACGGAAGTCCTCATCCTTGGCAACACCCCGTCTGCCTGGGACAACTCCTGGTGGCCCACGGCCCTCGGCACCGCACCGACCCCCACAGACCACACCCTCAACCTCAGCTTCATCTTGGACCCTCTTCTCACCATGACCAAGCAAGTCAACGCCGTGTCCTCTGCCTGCTTCCTCACCCTCCGCATGCTCCGCAAGATCTTCTGCTGGATCCCCGCCAACACCAGAAAAACCGTGACCCTCGCCCTCGTCACGAGTCGCCTGGACTACGGCAACACCCTCTACGCCGGGACCACAGCCAAACTCCAAAATCGCCTGCAACGCATTCAAAACGCCTCGGCCCGCCTCATCCTCGACGTACCCCGCAGCAGCCACATCTCCGCACACCTGAGACACCTGCATTGGCTCCCAGTCAGCAAAAGGATCACCTTCCGACTTCTCACCCACGCACACAAAGCCCTCCACGACAAGGGACCGGAATACTTCAACAGACGCCTCAACTTCTACGTCCCCACCCGCCTCCTCCGCTCCTCTGGCCTCGCACTCACTGCTGTCCCTCGCATCCGCCGCTCCACGGCGGGTGGGAGATCCTTCTCCTTCCTGGCGGCCAAGACCTGGAACTCCCTCCCCACCAGCCTCAGGACCACTCCGCTTTCCGGAGACTCCTAAAAACCTGGCTGTTCGAGCAGCGATAACCCCCTTTTTCCCCTAGCGCCTTGAGACCCGCACGGGTGAGTAGCGTGCTTTATAAATGTTAATGATTTGATTTGAGAGGGACCCTGCCCACCCTTGGCATGGTCTCCCCCATACCTCTTCTGGACCCTGGTGCTCTCCCAGCGGTCCGCTTCCTGCGCAAGCTTCCTGGGGTCAGTCAGCTTGCTGTCAATGAGGTGCTGGCGCAGCCCTGGAAAACATAAAGTGTACAAGTGCTCCCAAGCAATTAAATTGAAAAGCCCCTCATACATGTTTACCTTACTGCCCTTCACCCAACCATCCAGTGACCTGCAAAAAGAATCAACACATTCCAACCATGCTTGGGATTCCTTTCTTTTGTAAGATCTAAACTTCTCCTTGTACTGCTCAGGGGTGAGACCATACCTGGTGAGTAAGGCCTCCTTCATGACAGGGTAGGTGAGACTCTGATCATCCCCTAAGGCTGTCAGTGTGTCCCTCCCCTCTGCCTCAAAATGCTTCCACAGGGCTGCCCCCCAAAGAGCTTCAGGGACCAGGTTCATGTGGAGAGCTGACTCATAACCCTTGAACCACAATTAGATATCATCCTCCCTCATATAATCCCTCACAAGGTCTTTTGGGATGTGTACCCTTCTCTCAGGCTGCACTGTAGGATTGCTGCCACCATCCCTACTGGACTGGCTCCTCTGATCTAACTCCTTTAAGTTAAGCTCATGAGCCAGTTGCATCTTCCTTTCCTCAAGGACTGCTCTTCTCTCATCTCTTTCTTTCTCCAGATTGAGCTTCTGCAGCTCCAATTGGTATGCCCTCTCTGCCAGTCTGTCCTGCAATTCTTCAGGCGTCAGACCTTTGGAGGATACACTGCTACTTGCCCTAGAGACTCTTTCCCTGGGAATAACAGGTCCCCCCACTATACCATTATGTACTGATTGCTCTCCCTCCTCATCCTCATCCTCCTCCTCATCCTCAGTGTGCCCTCCAGTGCTTCTGGACGTCACCCAGGCCATCAGCGCCTTTTTCAGCTCATCCTTCTTGGAAGAGCCCTTAATGGGACAACCAAAATTTGTACAAAACTGCTTTAGCTGAGCCTTGTTATAACTATCCAATTGCTTCAGGTCAAAAACAGCTTCAACTGGTGCATCTCCAAGTAGAGACATGATGAAAGGTTAAAAGAGTGCAAAGTTCCAAATGCAGAAACAAGTTCCCAAATGAAGTTCAAAGTCAATCAAAGATCAGCGGAAAAAAAACAAAGTGGACGTAGGGAAAAAAATCCACAAAAAGAGAAAAAGCGAAAATCTTAAGACAAGCAGTATGTGGTCACGTAGTGGTCTGCACTCAAAATAATAGTGTACACTTAATCACTGTATGTCAAGTACAAATACAAGTCCAAATCCCACCGCTGCCACCAATGTTAGAAATGGGGTCTTTGGTTGACAGTCAGGTTACCCCCTGTTCAAGCAAGGACCCTCACTCTAGTCAGGGTAAAAGAGAATCACCCTCAGCTAACCCCTGCTTGCCCCCTTGGTAGCTTGGCAGAGCAGTAGGCTTAACTTCAGAGTGCTAGGTGTAAAGTATTTGTACCAACACACACAGTAACTCAATGAAAACACTGTAAAATAACACAACACCAGTTTAGAAAAATAGGAAATATTTATCTAAACAAAACAAGACCAAAACAACAAAAATCCGACATACACAAGTCAAGTTATGAATTTTTAAAGATTAAACTCAAAAATAGCGCTTAGAAACAAAAATGCTTCGATGAGATGTTAAAACGGCGTCGTGATGGAGTCGTTCCCAACAAGCCGACACCAGCGACGCCGGACACGGAGTCGTGTAGACCCCCAAGTACAGTACCTTTGGTGAAGAGTGAAAACAAGCCGATGCGCGAAGTCGGGGGTCGCGGCGTCTGTGCGAAACGTTGAATCTGTGCACTTCGAGCGGCGTTGGTCACGACGTGGTGCGGCGACTTCCACGGAGTCGCGGACTTCAGCGGGGCTGCAGCGGCGTCGGGCCTGCGAAGAGCGTCGCGTTCCAGCGAGGGTCACAGCGTCGGGTGCAGGCAGCGTTACCGGATTCCGCAGCGGCGTCGGTCCGGGGTCGTCCGAAGTCGATTTCCTTGGATTTCTACCAGCTTTCCTTTCAAGGGCCCAGGGACTGGATAGGGCACCACTTGTCGGAGCAGGAGTCTCTCCAGAGACTCCAGGTGTTGGCAGAGAGAAGTCTTTGCTGTCCCTGAGACTTCAAACAACAGGAGGCAAGTTCTAACTCAAGCCCTTGGAGATTTCTTCACAAGATGGAAGGCACACAAAGTCCAGTCTTTGCCCTCTTACCCCGGCAGAAGCAGCACTGCAGGAAAGCTCCACAAAGCACAGTCACAGGCAGGGCAGCACTTCTTCCTCAGCTATCAGCTCTTCTCCGGGCAGAGGTTCCTCTTGGTTCCAGAAGTGTTTCTAAAGTCTGTAGATTTGGGTGCCCTTCTTATACCCATTTTAGTCTTTGAAGTCACCTTTCTTCAAGGGGGACTCACACCTACCTGTGAAATCCTGCCTTGCCCAGGCAAGGCCTCAGACACACACCAGGGGGTTGGAGTCTGCATTTTCAGAGGCAGACACAGTCCTTTCAGATGAGAGTGACCACTGCACCCCTCCCTCCTACTAGAGATGGCTAATCAGGAAATGCAGGTTACACCCCAGCTCCCTTTGTGTCACTGTCTAGTGTGAGGTGAAAAACAACCCAACTGTCAAACTGACCCAGACAGGGAATCCACAAACACGGCAGAGTCACAGAATGGTTTAAGCAAGAAAATGCTCACTTTCTAAAAGTGGCATTTTCAAATGCACAATCTCGAAATCAACTTTACTAAAAGATGTATTTTTAAATTGTGAGTTCAGGGACCCCAAACTCCACCTGTCCATCTACTCTCTAAGGGAATCTACATTTTAATCATTTTTAAAGGTAGACCCCATATTATCCTATGAGAGAGACAGGCCTTGCAACAGTGAAAAACGAAGTTGGCAGTATTTCATTGTCAGGACATATAAACCACATTACTATATGTCCTACCTTATCCATACACTGCACCCTGCCCTTGGGGCTACCTAGGGCCTACCTTAGGGGTGCCTTACATGTAAGAAAAGGGAAAGTTTAGGCCTGGCAAGTGGGTACACTTGCCAAGTCGAATTTACAGTGTAAAAATACACACACAGACACTGCAGTGGCAGGTCTGAGACATGATTACAGGGTTACTTGTGTGGGTGGCACAACCAGTGCTGCAGGCCCACTAGTAACATTTGATTTACAGGCCCTGGGCACCCCTAGTGCACTTTACACATTTTAAACCGGAGCATTTGCACTTTAGCACTGGTTAGCAGCGGTAAAGTGCCCAGAGTAACAAAAACAGTAAAATCAGAGTCCAGCACACATCAACAACCTGGGGAACAGAGGCAAAAAGTTAAGGGAGACCATGCCAAGGATGAAAAGTCTAACAGTGGGTATATAGGTGCCTGAGAGGGTACATCAGTGGTTGTATGGGTGAGTGACAGGAAGCATAAAAGGTTGGTGAGTGACTGCATGAGTGACTCTATGGATCACTGCGTAGGTGCATTAATGGCTGTATGGTTGAGTGAGTGGGTGTATGAATGGCTGTGTTGATGAGTGAGAGCGTGCATGAGAATATGTATAGGTGAGTGTGTGCATTGTTGTATGGGTAAGTAAGAGGTGCATGAGTTTTATGAGAGAGTGAGTGGGTGTATAGTTGAGTGAGAAGTTGGGTAAGTGGTTGTATGGGTGAGTGAGTCAGTGCATGAGTGGATGTATGGGTGAGTAAGAGCATGAATGGCTGTATGAGTCAGTGACTGGGTGTGTGAGTAACTGTATGTGTAAGTGGGTGTATGAGGAGCTGTATGGGTGAGTGACTGTGTGTGTGCCTGACTATGTGGGTAAGTGAGAGGGTGTATGATTGAGTGTATGGGTGAATTAGTGGGTGCATGAGTATCTGTATATCTGAATGATGGGTGTATGAGTGGCTGTATGGGTGACTGGGTGCATGAGTGACTGCATGGGTATGAGACTGGGTGTGTCACTGGCTGTCTGGGTGAGTGATAGGATGCATGATTAGCTGGATAGGTGAGTGAGTGGACGTATGAGTGACTGTATGGGTGAGTGAAAAGTTGTGTGTGTTGTTGTATGAGTGAGTGATTGGTTGTATGAATGGGTGTATAGATGAGTGAGAGGAGGTAGGAGTGTTTGTATCAGTGATTAAATCAGTGCATGAGTGGGTGTATAGGGGATTAAGTACAAGAATGATTTTATGGGTAAGTGAGTGGGTGTGTGAGTAGCTGAATTGTTGAGTGAGTGGGTAAGTGGGTGCATCAGTGATTGTATGAGTGAGTCCGAGGGTGTGTGAGAGGTTTCATGGGGAAGTGAGTGGGGACATGATTGGGTCTACATGTGAGTGACAGACTGCATTAACGATTAAACGGGTGAGTCACTGAGGTTATAAGTAGGTGTATAGTGAGTGCATGACTGACTATGGGTGAGATACTGGGTATGTGAGTAGCTGTATCATTGAGTGAGTGGGTGCATGAGTGGTTGTATAGCTGACTAAGAGGAAGTGTGAGTGGTTGTATGGGTGAGTTGGTGTGTGAGTCAGTGTATGTGGGAGTATGTGCATGAGCGACTGCATATGTGAGTAGTTGGCTACATGAGTAGGTGTCTGGATGAGTGACTGCTTGTGTGAGAAGGTGCACGGGTGAGTGACTGGGTGTGTGCATTCCTGTATGGGTGAGTGAGAGGGTGTATGAGTGATTGTATCAGTGAGTTAGTGAGTGCATGATTCGCTGTGTGGGTGAGTGAGAGGGTGCATGTGCTTGCATGCGCGAGTGAGTGGGTGCATAAGTGGCTATATGGGAGTGAGTGTCGGAGGAAGTGTGGTTGGTTGTATGTGTGAGTGACTGGGTGCATGTAATAATGGACCTCTTTTGACATGGTAGCACCTCAGGTTTTGCCTGGAAAGTTATGTGGTTTCAACTTGTAAGTGCCCTTGGGCCCCTGCTAAACAGATTCCCAGGGCCAGATCTCTTTCTCCAAATCTGTACTATGTTTGGCACTTCAGCCACCTTTGTAAGTCCCTAGTAATTGGTATACCTTGTACCAGGGGCATGGGTACTGAATAAGGCCCCTCAGAGCTGCTGCACCAATTGTGCTACTCTCAGAGTCTCCACACCAACCTCATGCAGACTGCCTTTGCAAGTGCATGATAAGGTTCATCTAAAGTTGCAAACTCAAAATGGCACCCACTCAGAGGGCCATGACCACTAACACTGCATGCATTATAGGTAAGTCACCCCTCTAGCAGGCTTTACAGCCCTGGGGCAGAGTGCACTATAATGCATGTGAGGCCATATTTGTGAATGAGCAAATATGCCCCTACTGTGTCTTTGCTCAACCGTAAGACAAAGTAAGTGTACAGGGAAGCCATAGCAAATACATGTGCTGGACACTCATCATTACGAGTTCTCCAGCTACATGATGGCCTCTCTGAATACTGTGTTGTTTAGTATCAAACAACTCAGAATAATAAACCCACACTAATGTCAGTGTTGGATTTATTATACCATGTACCCAGCAGAAAACGTAGAGGCGCCTACTGCAAAATCTACCAGCCCTGGCATGGTTGCTGACTCGTTTAACCAGCCTGCCACCACCAGACAGAAGTCTGGACTCCTGGGGTGAGAGCCTCTGCTCTCAGTAGCCAGAACACAAAGCCCTTCCTGGATGGATGTCTTACATCTCCTCCCCCAGGCAGGCACCCTGGCCCAGAGGTCAGCTTCAAAGGTTTTATTGCCTTTGAAATTCGATCTCTGACTCCGCTGCTAGCAGCAGTTGGCCACACAATGGTTCCCCCCTACTTTGAGCTGAAAAACTGGCAGGAAAATCTGCTCAGAGTAGCAGAGATGGCCACCGCCAGCCTGCAACACCCCTCAGGTGTGGCAAGTGAGGTGACCACCCCATTACATTTTCCTCCATTTTGGATGGACGAAAGTCTGTCAGGGTTAGGGATGAGACCCCTTTCCACAGGAAGTATTCACATAGTAGGTGTGGCCACCCTAAGGTAGGTGGCCCATTGGCAATACCATGTATGTACTCCCCCTAATGCCCCCTAAATGCAGTATTTAGTGGGGATCCCTAGACTTACATATCAGATTCAATGGGTACAAGACGACCAGAGACAAAGAAGGCTCAAGGCTCAAGAACAGAAGGTCTCCTGCAAGAAGAAAAAGGCACCAAACTCTACCTTCTTCACCCAGGACTCAACAATGGCTGCTGAGGGGTTGACTGGACAACTGACAGACTCTAAGAAACCCCAGAGGACCTCCATCCTTCTGGAAATCACCAAGAACCCCTGTCTGAGTGAAGGCATCTTTCCCTGCACACAGCAGGCAGGAAACCAGTGAAGTACAGTTCATTGACCGTCTGCTGACCAATGAACCAGACAAGGTAGCCCAACCAAATTCCACCCATCAGTCCTGGAGTACAAACCAGTGTGCCAAGTATGATAGCACTACCACCTCCAGTAGCTGAGATGTGCCATAGCCTGGGGCACTAGACACCCAGAAGGAAAGTCCACTCTGGACTCTCTGTGGTCCAGAAGCAAGTACCAGTGGAGCGACTTCAGGAAACCCAAGAACCACGCCCCCCAGAGTGACCTTCAATCCACCCTCAAAGTGACCTGCACCTGGCTCCAAAGACTCCTTGACACACGACCCTTGGCTGACCTATGTGCACTGCACCTGGCCTCGCTGGTCCCTACATTGGAAAACCTGCTGTGCTCCAGGGGCCCCTAACCTCTTGCAACCCCTACACTCCAAGGGAACCCACCAGACTTACCTTTAAGTTCACCTGTACAGTTTGTTTCCAAGTGGTCCCCTTCTGTGCTCCAAGACTTTCAGCTGCTGCTCTCACTTGAACAGGGACCGCCTGAACTTCACCAGCTGGCTCTCAAGACATCTTGATGACCTCAACCTAAAAGCAGAAGGTGGCACTTGTGAGAGCATTAACTGATTTGATATGCATTTTTAAATATTTCTCCCATTCATTCTCATGTACGTAATTACACACAAAAAGACAATTTTTGCTAAACTTTGTAAAATCATAACCTAAAAAGTCCTCTCCTGACTTTGATTGTCTTGGTCTTAAAAATGTTATATAAATCTGAAGTATTTTATTAAATTGTTCTCAAGTTATTCTTTTGAGTGTGTGTCCACATTTAATGATACTGTGAGTACAACAATTGCTTACCACATCTCTAAGATAAGCCTAATTACTCATCCACACTACCACAAAAACTGAGCATTGGGTGGTCTTTTTTTACCTCTGGATACAAAGGTGGGGTTGCTTGGATGCTCTGCACAGTGCCCCTCTTTTTCGTACGCTATATAGAAAGCCAACCTCCTACAAGTATCTAATTTTTGGGAAAATTTCATGAAGATTCATTTGGTACCAAAGGTATAAACAAGTCAATAAATATTTTTTTCTTTAGAAACTAGGTCCTAACTATAACAACCTACTGCCGACTGCAACTATCTGGGGCTGCACCACAAAATTACACCTCTGCAGAGCAGGCGTAACGAGGAGAAATGTTTGCATTTCTCTCATTTTTTCCTCTGTCCACATGTGCTGCATTCTGCAGCACACATAGAATGAGGTAATCACCTCTCATGATTGTTTTTGCACAGGAAGGTGTCTATTCCTGCAGAAAAACAATCATGCCAACAACACAGACAGACTTGCACCATGGTACAAGGGTGCCTGCATTGGCACTCTGTAGCAATTTCCGTGGCAGTGCTGGCTGAAGGGACAAGTATGCACAGTATCTTGTACTAGGAACAGGATTGTTAAACAGACGGGAGTCAGAGCTGTGGAGAAAGTGGCTGCTATCTAAGATAATCAGTTTCGAGTGATGTATTTCAGGGAGCTGAAGTGAATTGCCTTTTGTTTAATACAAGTCATTCCATTTTGAGTTTCAATAGGGAGCCAGTTCAGGGTGGTGGGGAGGCAGTGTTATTATCAAAGGTCCGACGTCTGATGCCAAGCTTGCTGCAGCACGAGGATATCCTTAGTAAGATAAGGTGTATCTTTGTATGCCTGTGAGCAGTACATTACTTTGGAATAAGCTCAACAGAACTACGGAATGTACCACCATTTCAAAGACTGTGTGATGGTGAAGGTATTAACTAACATGCTTAATGATAGCCAGTTTCCGTTCTACAAATTATGTGAGTATAGCCAGGAGTGCTCAAGGCATGAGCTCTGCTATGGAAATGAGTAGGAATTCTCTTTTGAAGAGATTAAATTTGAGCTGTTGAAAACTCCACAAAGTAGATGTCATGTGGAATAGAATATAAAATGGAGATGGCTCCTGGGAAAGATCATTTTTAATATTGCTGTGTATCCTCTGCATTTAATTTTGAGAAGAGAGGCCCCAAGTTACAGATGATTGAAGTTAAAAATGAGGCACTTCCTGTTCAAGAGGTAAAAGATTTGAGAGATTATTAGCCATGTTTATTTGTTTGCCATTGTTTATTCAGGTAGAATGTTAAGCAACTATGGATTGTGACCTGTTTCACTTTTCTCCTCTTTCGGATGTTAATGAGAATGTTGTGATTTACTACATGAAACACCACAGGAGTCAACCTTGTTCAGGAAGCATAGTACATCAACAATTTTTAAAGAAAGTGACTCCCATGTTACAAACATATTTAAATCTAGTATGCAAGCATTCTCCGATGACTTTTTTAAGCTGGGTCTCTTCATTACTTTCCAGGAGTTTTCTTAATTTGACTTTGGTACTGGGGTGAAACACCCTAATCCAGGATGGGTGGGCACTGAAAGTGATTGTTGTGTTACAATCACATCTAAATGCAGTTTTGTAGTCACAAAAATAATCTGCAGTGAATTTATTGAAGTAGATCTTTTCAGAACTCTAGAACATGTAATTAAATGGGTTTTGGTCATTGTATGAATATTGTTCAGTTTTCTGGATTAGCACCTAATTGTTTTCAGTGCTGTGACTTGGCCTACTTTAAACAGCTGGGCATCTCATATTTTGAAAGTAGAGAATGGATTAAACTGGATGAGAAAAGGGCAAAATATGTAGTGTAGTTGTAATTGCATTTATATAGTGGTTATTACTCATGATAGAGCATTGAAATGCAAGCGTTGAAATGCATGCAGAAACTAAGGTTACTGATTAGGTCAGTGTAATTGGTTTTAGCTGGTTATTGGGATTAGAATTATGCTGTCAGGTAGACCATTAAATGTAATCACTGTAGTTTTTTGTCGTAGATTAAAGAAGTAGGGGTTAAACGTGAACATTGTTGGGAAGAAGGGGTATGTGAGTCATGCATATATTTGGTGGGCATAGTAGATGAACTAGCAGAGTAGTGTTAAATTGCAGTGTATCACTTTCCAAAGAAGGAGAGGTTGTGAGCTTTGAAAATATTTGTGGACAATTTGCAGCAATATATAATTGGAGATCAAGGCAAACATACACGTCCTATAGAGAGTTGTTCTCAATGACAAGAAGCAGGCAGAGGGTTGGAAGGAAGGATACACCCACTTAAAGCAAAAAGGAATAGTGACAATCAGACGTTTTAGGTAAAGATAATTTTTTCATGCTGGATTTTATGAATGTAGTGGACCTTTTTAAGATAGCTTACAATTAAGGGATGCAAAACAGAAGAAAGGTACATTCTTATTTAGAGGTGAGGATTGTGCTAAATTATGTATTTTGAAAAACATTAGAGGAAGGTGAACAGTCTGTCCACTGCTACGTTACCAGTACATCATCACTTCAGAAATGAGAGCTGTTCAGCTCAGGGGGTGGAAGTGTAAAGTAATGGCTGGACATAAACATTGAAAAGAGATTCTGAAAATGCAGGTAGGTATGTCTACTGATGTTCAGCATCAAGCTTGGCTCACAATATTAATTATAAACCAGTTGCATCAATTTAGGGTGCCTCTGATTTGAAATGACAGAAGATGAAGAAGAGTGTGGGCAGCTTCACAAGACAGAGGAACTCTATTGCTTGGAATTCTGTGTATGGCGATCGAGACACTGGGATGAGAGGATCCCTTCAGAAAATCAATGGAGACTAGCAGGAGTTGCTGGCTAGACTTCCTGAAGCACCGCCCTTTGATAGATGTTAGCAGTGAGGGGTGGGACTGCAGATTCTGTCAAGTAAGAGGAAGGGGACCTTATAAATAAGCGGAGGTTAAGAAAAAAGATTTTTGTTGCATATGACGAGGCTTAATTTAAGAGCCTGATTATAAGTATAGATGCAATGTATTACACCTGATAATTAACCCAGTGGTATTGTTATATTTATTTATTAGGTGAGATAACTAGAAACTATTAAGAGTTTTGGGGGAATAACCTGAGGATTTACGTGTTTAATGCAGCAAAATGTGCATGATATGGTAAAGACCGTATACTCCCCCCCACTTAAATTTTTACAGGTTTGCCCTAATGAAATTTAACAAATGTTGAGAGATTTAATGCATCCAGTATTTAAAAATGCATTAAATATAAAGGCACTCATAATTCTGTGCAGAAACAGGATTTTACAAACAGGGCGGAATTAACCAAGCCACTCATATTCAGACCCCGAGTGTCAGAGTAACACTCTAAAGATTTTTCTCTTCTAAGAATTGCTTCCACCGTTTATGGTTTATCTTTAGCCATTGCTTTAGCTCATGACTGAGTAACACTTCCTACATGCTACTGTTCTCATCTTGTGTTTTCAATTACTTCCAACATGCCCAGATTGTTATCCATTGCCTTGATTCATGATTGAGTACCACTTCCCCATGGTAAAGTTCTCTTCATTTGTTTCAGAAATAGATTTTCACATGCCACAAGAGGCATTCGTATTGTAAATTCGAGCCTCATAATGTTTGTATCCTATGACTCAAATCGTAAAAAGCACTTTAATGGTTAAAAAAAACAGTCTTTTCAGTAGATGCCAAAAATAGCCATACATTAAGACTAGTTTGGAAAAACTAGAAAATGGTGAAATGAGAGGCTCATTATATCTTATTTCATTGTTACTCCTTCATTGTTAAGCCCATTAGCACTTGTTAAATGTAATAAGGCAACCTAATGTTATCTAATGAGACAGATAGGCCTCACAGTAGTGAAAAGCAAATGTAGGAGTTTTTCAATATCAGAACATGTAAAACTTAAAAGTTCATGTCCAGTCTTTTAATTACAATGCACCCTGCCCCATGGGCTACATAAGGACTAGGGCTACTTGTATGTAATAAAAGGGGAGGTTAAGGCTGGGCAAGAATGGTTATATTGCTAAGTTCATTTGGCAGTTTAAAACTGCATTCAGGCTGCGATATTAGGCCTGGGAAATGTTTTAAAGGGCTACGCAAGTGGGTAGCACAATAAATGCTGCAGGCCCATTAATGCCATTTAATTTACAGGCCCTGGGTATATGGTGTACCACCCGAAAGGAGGCTTATAATTCAATGAAAAATAATGATCAGGTGTAAGCAAATTATGCCATGTTTAGGGGAGTGAGCACAAGCACTGGTTAGCTGTGGTAAAATGTGCAGAGTCCTAACTCAAATGAAAATGAATTTCAGCAAAAATGGAGGGAAACAGGCAATTGGTTTGAGGAAGATCACCCTAAGGCTGACGGGTCTAACAAATATCAACTTTTCCAAGACAGCTAGATTTCATGCATTACTACATATTCAATTTCTACTACTTTCTCCACCAATATTACACCCTTGGTACATCTCTGCAAATTCAGTTTCCTGCCAGCAGTCTTACGCTTTCAGTTTCCTTATCATAGCCTGGGATGTAGCTGTCATAGTGCAACATGTGTCATGGCCATGAACCCCACTGGTGTTTAACTGTCCTTGGCCGGGGTGGTGTGTTGTCCTTGCTTGCAGGAGAGCTCATAGTTCCCATGCTATGCCACTGCCCCTCGTTGCCCTCACCACTTAATTTCAGTTAATTTACCGAACCCTTCAGAATGGTGAATATGCAACTTCTTTTCTAGCTTTCTTTCTACAGGTCCTTATACGATTTATCATCGGCAAGGTGTTATGTAAAAAGACAATCTGCATAGGCAAAACATTTGCGGGCAACCATCAGAGATCAATCGACAGGCCCAGAAAAAAAGCCAATCACTGATTGGTGCTTATCCAGCAGTAGTGAGCCACAACACATACCTAGGACAAGACCTGGATGAAATTTATATTCACATTTGTAATTCGCCTAATCTGGGGAAATTTCACAATAAACATGTTATGCTAAATTCCCAAAATTATGCCACGTTTTTTAATTACTTGCCAAACTTACAGCGAAATGTGCCATCTCACAGTAAAAATTTACTACTAAGAAGAGAAAACGAGCAGTTATTACTTGTGGTGATTTCGTGAATGTGTCCTCACATCACAAATTGATGAAGGACGCATTTGACGTAAAATATAGCACAAAATGATGAATTTGCATTTCAGCTCATTTTGCAGAAAGCTAGTGTAGGAGTGTAGTTTTTTATAATCAAAGTTAACATAAAAATGTTCGCAAATTAATGCGTAATGATGGCGCATAGAAAATGTATTAATGTGCTTTCACTAAACGTGTGTTTGAAATGTGCCCACAGGGAGTGGCCACCAATGTATACAATGATAATTGAAATTGACTAATAATGAAATATTAATGTACTAATGTGTGATTTTGTATTAGTATTATGGTTGTTAGGGTTATATGTTAAGGGTTTGCTAATTAATCACTAGTCCTTAGTTAGCATGAGTCGGGGCCTAGCTACCCGGTTTCATATTAAGGGGGTCATTCCGACCCTGGCGATCCATGACCGCCAACAGGCTGGCGGTGCTTCCAGGGCCATTCTGACAGCGGCGGTAAAGCCGCAGTCAGAAAAGGGGAACCGGCGGTTTCCCACAGGTTTTCCCCTGGCCCAGGGAATCCTCCATGGCGGCGCTGCTTGCAGCGCCGCCATGGGGATTCCGACCCCCTTCCCGCCAGCCTGTTTCTGGCGGTTTTCACCGCCAGAAACAGGATGGCGGGAACGGGTGTCGTGGGGCCCCTTTGCAGACAGTGAAAATCGCGACGGGTGCCACTGCACCCGTCGCACCCCTGCAACTCTGCCGGCTCCATTCGGAGCCGGCTTCTGGTTGCAGGGTCTTTCCCGCTGGGCCGGCGGGCGCCCTTTTGGCGGTCGCCCGCCGGCCCAGCGGGAAAGCCAGAATGGCATCTGCGGTCTTCCGACCGCGGAGCGGCCATTTGGCGGTTCCCGTTTGGCTGGCGGCGCCCGCCGCCAGCCAAACTTAGAATGAGGCCCTAAGTGTGTTTTTTTAACGTGCAATGTGCTGACTTGCTGAAGGACATGTAGCCGTACTTTTCCAGAAGTTAGAAGATGTGTGTAACCATAGTAAATTCTTTCTCATGAGACTAGACTTGCTCAAGGAGACATTCTTGCCGAATACAACAGTGTAAACTTGCAACAGGTACAAGGTCGCCTGAACTGGTATAGACAATGGAACTACTGACTGGGACTGTGAGAGGATCGTGCAAATATGAAATTGTACCTGACATTCTACCCGTTGTAGACGTCAATTACAGGGGCCAATAAACTATGTGAGAGCTGTTCTAAGGTGACAATTTTAATGAGGTGACAAGGAAACCACTGGATGGAGATAATGGCGCACCAAAACTTGCCCAATTGGAAATTAGGGGACTGTACAACAAGTTTGATATAATCATATGACACAAGGAGAAATCAGCCAATCTTTGCCGTTATCCTTGCCATTCCGAGCCACTTTATGCCGTTGCCATTACGTGCCTTTTACTATTACCCAGCTACTTTGTCACTCTGTCTTAAAGACTTTGTTGTTTGATTCTTCAAACCATCCTCACCTTCCTTGCCTTCTCTGATTTCATACTTTTCCTCCTTATGTGGGAAGTGTCCCTTATTGCCCAGTCTTGCTGAATTTTGCGTTTTTTCCTGGCTGATGGCGAATCAACTGATGTCCTGAGGACAAAGACTGACTCTGTATGCTGACCCGTTACGGAGGGTAACTATATAATGATGAAATTGTAATTGTCTGTTTGCCTTTCCTTTCCTCCGCCGCCACCAACCTCCAACAATGGATCCTCGACTGCGCCAACATCCTAGCCCCACTTAAGAGACCCACTGCCAACCAAGAAAAGAAAAAAACAACCTGGTTCACAGACAAACTGACCACCTCCAAACGCACCTGCCAGAAACTCAAGAAAAAATGGATCCTCGAGCGCACACCCGAGAACCTTGCTACCCTCAAGGAAGCCAACCGTGAACACCACCAACGGAACGCCTCAACAACAACGCTCACGACTGCAAGGAACTCTTCGGCATTGTGAAAGAACTCGCCAACCCCAACGCCATTGTCAACGACATCCCTCCATCCCAGAAACTCTGCAACGATCTCTCCACCTTCTTCTACCAGAAAATTGCAGCCATCCACGACAGCTTCAACACCTCACCTCCGCCAGACCCCACCCCCAACAACTCCTCCCACGCCGACCACATCATCACCTGGACCCAAGTAGACGATGCCGAAACCCTAAAGACCATGAACTCCATCCACTCAGGATCTCCCTCTGACCCCTGCCCACATCACGTGTTCAACAAAGCCGACGCCAGCATCGCCCCCGCACTCCGAAAGATCATCAACCTTTCCTTCAACACCGCTACCTTCCCGGACAGCTGGAAGCACGCAGAAATCCAACCCCTCCTCAAGAAACCTAAGGCTGACCTCAACGATCTCAAAAACTTCCGACCGATCTCCCTCCTCCCTTTCCCAGCGAAAGTCATCGAGAAGATCGTCAACGCACAGCTCGCCCACTACCTAGAAGACAACTCCATCCTTGACCCCTCCCAATCTGGCTTCAGGCGAAACCACAGCACAGAGACTGCACTCCTCGCTGCCACAGATGACATCAGACTACAAATGGACAACGGCGAAACCTCAGCCCTGATCCTCCTAGACCTATCAGCCGCTTTCGATACAGTCTGCCACCGCACCCTACTAACCCGCTTACACGAAGCCGGCATCCAAGAAAAGGCCCTCAAATGGATCTCCTCCTTTCTCTCCGGCAGTAACAGAGGGTCCGACTCTCACCTTTCCGCTCCAATGCCACCAACCTCATCTGCGGCGTACCCCAAGGCTCCTCACTAAGCCCAACGCTGTTCAACGTCTACATGGCCCCCCTCGCGCAACTGGCCCGCCAGCACAACCTCAGCATCCTCACCTACGCCGACGACACCCAACTCGTCCTCTCCCTGACCAAAGATCCTCTCACCGCCAAAGCCAACCTCCACGAGGGACTGAAATCCATCGCCGAGTGGATGAACAACAGCCGCCTGAAACTCAACTCCGACAAGACGGAATCCTCATCCTCGGGCGCACCCCCTCTGCCTGCAACGACTCATGGTGGCCCACCACCCTGGGACCCCCACCCACCCCAGCCAGCCACGCACAAAATCTCGGCTTCATCCTCGACTCCACCCTCACCATGTCCAAACAGGTCAATGCAGTCTCATCCTCCTGTTTTAACACCCTCCGAATGCTCCGCAGGATCTTCAAATGGATTCCAACAGGAACCAGAAAGACAGTGACCCAAGCCCTCATCAGTAGCAGACTCGACTACGGCAACGCACTCTACACAGGCATCCCAACAAAAGACATCAAGGCCCATATTTATACTTTTTGACGCTAAACTGCGCTAACGCAGTTTAGCGTCAAAAAGTTTTGCGCCGGCTAACGCCATTCTGAAGCGCCATGCGGGCGCCGTATTTATTGAATGGCGTTAGCCGGCGCAAGCAGACCGGCGCTGCCTGGTGTGCGCGAGAAAAACCACGTACACCAGGCAGCGCCGGCGTAGGGGGAAAATGACGCATGGGCGTCTTAAAATGGGGCAAGTCAGGTTACGTCGAAAAAATCATCGTAACCCGACTTGCGCCATTTATTTTCGACGCCCATCCCCCATCAACATGACTCCTATCATTGTAAAGATAGGAGTCATGCCCCCTTGCCCAATGGCCATGCCCAGGGGACTTCTGTCCCCTGGGCATGGTCATTGGGCATAGTGGCATGTAGGGGGGCACAAATAAGGCCCCCCTATGCCACAAAAAAAAAAAAAAAAATACTTACCTGAACTTACCTTAATGTCCATGGGATGGGTCCCTCCGTCCTTGGGTGTCCTCCTGGGGTGGGCAAGGGTGGCAGGGGGGGTCCCTGGGGGCAGGGGAGGGCACTCTGGGCTCGTTTTGAGCCCACTTGTCCCTTAACGCCATCCCAGACCCAGGCGTTAAAAAGCGGCGCAAAAGCGCCGTTTTTGGCCACGCCCACTCCCGGGCATCATTTTTGCCCGGGAGTATAAATACCACGTAAAGGCCTGGGAGTCATTTTTTAAGACGGGAACGCCTCCCTTGCGTATCATTAACGCAAGGAAGGGGTTCACGCTAAAAAATGACGCACACTCCGGGCACTTTGGCGCCCGAAGCGTCTAACGCCAGAATATAAATATGGCGTTAGTTGGCGTTAGTTCTGCGTCGAATTTGCGTCGAAAAAAACGACGCAAATTCGGCGCAAACGGAGTATAAATACGGCCCCAAACGACTCCAACGCATCCAGAACGCATCCGCCCGCCTGATCCTCGACATACCCCGCCGATGTCACATCTCCCCTCACCTGAAGGACCTCCACTGGCTCCCCGTGGACAAGAGGATCACCTTTAAACTCCTCACCCACGCACACAAGGCTCTACACGACACCGGACCCGCCTACCTGAACACCAAACTCAACTTCTACGTTCCCTCACGACAACTACGCTCTGCCAACCTTGCCCTCGCCATCGTCCCCCGAATCCAGCGCAAGACCTCTGGCGGCAGATCCTTCTCCTACCTCGCCGCCAAAACCTGGAACTCACTCCCGACCTCACTGCGCCAGACCCAGGACCTCCTCACCTTCAGGAGACTCCTCAAGACATGGCTCTTTCGAACGATAGCAGCACCCCCCCCCCCACCTAGCGCCTCGAAACCCTAACGGGTACATAGCGCGCTTTATAAATTATTGATTGATTGATTGATTGATTTCTAGGTACCAACTGCTACCTGTTGATATAGACCATAGTTAGATGTTTTCTAAATTTGTGTTGCTAAATTGTTTGCATGAAGCCCAACATGCCAATGCTGATTCGAGGTTAGTTAAGGGGTTCAATGAATGAACGCAAATAGACAAATGACTGAATCTATGCTTTGTTGAATAATGCACTAATGATGCTCTGCTAAGATTAATCCATGTTGACGTCATGCTTTGTTGTAATGTTTATGATCTCTGCTTTGCTGAAATCTTATTCGAGTTGCCATATTATAACCGTGCTGATGTGTTTTCTGGTATTGAGACTAATAAACTTGCTAGTAGAAGTGTAATCAATAGGGAATAAATATCATAAATCTACTAAACCTGGTGTGGGTATTCATGACTGGAGGGTCGTGCTGGTTTCCGTTTCTTATTAATGTCACTGTTTAAATTGAATCGATTTGTTATTATAAATGTTATTGACGTTATTGATCTATTGATTAGCGTGTTGATTAATTGCCTCGTTCTAAGGTATCTTCACTCAGGGTCAAAAGATTAATTGGCCTAAAACGAGTCGCAGACTAATTAAGTGATCTAAGACGGGACGCGTTATCACAAGTCACATTAATTTTGTACAACATTAGCTAAGACTCCCTTCAGTTCCTTGAGGTCCCTTGAAGCTCCCTGTGGCTCCTTGCAGGTAGCTCTCTGTAACCTCTTACTGCTTACGAGAGTTAACATTCCAGTGAACATATTTTTGCAAAAATGATCCGCAATTTTAACATTAATTTATGTAAAACGCTATAGGTTCTAAGAGGCATGCATTAAAAATATGACCATACTGTAATGGTGTGACAAGCAAGCTGGACCCTTTACAGGAAGTCGGAAATTCCTCTGGCACTGAAAAGATGAGTGCAATTAGTAACTTAATGGTTCATTTTTCACCACAGTTTCTCTAGACAGTGTTTAAGGCGGCATAGGTGTTAGAGGCAGTTTAGAAAAAAAGCAATGTCACAAGACCTTTTATTTTGCATGGCCTCTATTTACTTATCTATATTTCACTTCTCTTTTTTCCATTCCGCCACCCACCAAGTAAATTTTGAATCACATATAAATTTATGACTGGCAAACTCCTTGCAACGGGGAGAGTGAAATGAAAAAAATACATAGATCGTACACAGCAGAAAAGTACATGAACACGTGCACTTATAGTGCCAGCTGCATTGTAGGCATTTTAAAAAGGTGTTACCTTCCATTGGCTAGATGAAATGCATCACTCTCAGGTTGCCATTATGAACCCCCACAGTCATATTCTCGCAGTATCGCCCCACTCCTTGGTCACTGGCTGTATGAAAACCCTGGTCTGTCAATACCTCTGTGTGAGTAGTTTTGGACCAGGCGCATTTTATAGGGTCGTCCCCAAACATGTTTCCTTCCTCCTCCTATTTTTCAGACGTCTTTATGTTGGCTCTGGGTCTCTGGGCACTTTATCACTGCTGATCAGTGCTAAAGTACATGTGCTCTCCCTTCTAAACTTGGTATGATTGGCTTACACCTGATTGGCACCGTTAATTTACCTGTAAGTCCCTTGTAAAGTGGTATCCTTATACCCAACGCCTGTAAATTAAATGTTACTAGCGGGCTTGCAGCACAGCTTGCTCCACCCACAGAAGAGCCTTTCAAAACTGTCTCAGACCCGCCACTGCAAAGCCTGCATTTGTAGTTTACTGCCACAGGGACCTGGCTTCTAAGTTTACTTGCCAGGCCTGGAACTCTCCTTTTGCTATATATGTCACCCCTAGGGTAGGCCCTAGCTAGCCCTATGGCAAGGGTGCTGTGTATATAAAAGGTAGGACGTATGTCTTTATGCACTACATGTCCTGGTAGTGACAAACAGCCTATTTAGTTTCACACTACTGTGAGTGCTGCTCCTCTCAGAGGATTGCATTGGAAATACCCTAGCCTATGTGTAAGTGGTATTGTCCGATCTATGAGGGGTGGCATAGGCATGTTTGGTATGGTTGGAATGATAGTGAGAAATGCTGCTTACAGGTGTAGGTGGATTTTTTATTACCATTGAAGAAATGCCACTTTTAGAAAGTGGGCATTTCTCTGTGCTTATAACTCTGGTGTTTTCCAGCTTGACTCCAATCCATGTCTGTGGCAGAGTGACAGCTGAGCTTTGTGCATACTTTTCAGACAGCTTGTACACAGGAAAGGTGGAAGTGTAACACAGTATATCTGCATACCGAATGGTCTTCTTGGGGTGGGAGAGGTAGAGGCAGTGCACACATGTATCTGTAAAGGTTGTGCCCTGGCCTCACACAAAGGGCTCGTTTACCCCCTACTGATGTCTGGAGCCAGTGCTGGAGGAGACAGGGGGCATTCTTGGAACTGATTGTTCTGGTTGGAAACCTCTCTCCTTTGTGGAAGCTAGGCAAAAGTACAAGTGGTTGTCCCCCACATTGTTGGACACTAAATGGACTAATAAACTGGACACTGGATGCTGCTGGAAGGACTATAATTTGCTAGGTCACTGAGAAGGACTGCCACAGCTTACTCTGACCCCTCGTGCTGGCCTGCTTGCTGGGTCCTGCATCCATGTGTGTCTCCACAAGATGTCTCTAGGGGATGGGTGGTGAGCCCCCTATCTCTACTGCATTTCTGCTTCTCTGGTGCTGAATGTGAGTGGCACAAGTGAAGTGCCCCCTTGGCCACTTGTGGAGCATGTGTAGAGTGCTCCAAGGGCAGCAGTGTGTGAGGAGCGCTGTTATTGCCGATAAGAGCGTGTTCTGGGTATTTGTAATTACCCTGTGTGCAAGGAGGTACTTCCATGAAATTGTGGTCGTGCCCCCCCTCTCCGAGGTAGAGCAGTCGTGAGGAGCCCAGGGAGCCAGTGTGGACGACTGCGCTCTCCTAAGTGCCCCCAGGGCACAGACAGGCCCCTTCCTGGAAGAGATCACTGCTGTGGCCCGGGCTAAACTCATTGAGGATCCCGTTCACTGCCACCACCCATGAATACGCCATAGTAGTGAGGCGTGAGTGGGAGGACCGGTTGGAGTTCCCCGAGTTGCTGGAGTTGTGTGCTTCCCTCCCACGCCTTGGAAGCAGAGGGGGAGGCACTGTGCAGAGCTGGAGGCGGGTCACTCCATACCCACAGTGGCTGTGCCACACACTCGCGGGCAGCCACACCGATAACCCTGCAGACAGGGAGATCAGGATAGGTCTCCCACTAATGGAGTGGGTCTGCTCCCACATACCTGGTACTGGACGTGGCTTCCAGGGTGGGAGGGAACCCTCAACAGAGGTCACATCCGTGCCAAGCCTTTTCCTTACTGTAATTATGGTGATAAGAGCGGCCGAGCTCCTGTGTTGGGCATAGTGCCTTTTTTTACTCACAGTATAACTCCTAATAGAAGCGCAAAACATGTTTCTTTGGAAGGTGCTGAGAGAAGTACCGAACGCGAGGCATCCCCCTGATGTTTTATGACCTCACAATCTTTGTATGTGGTGTATTATGACCTGCAGTAATTTATTATGCCCTGTTACTGTGTTATAATAAGTAAAATTTCAGGGTCTACAGTACATGCATTGTGGTGGGGTGTTTTGTGATGACATATGCAGTGGGTGGTAATGTTTTACAACATATGCAATATGGAGATGTAGCTTCTTATTTTTGCATTCTTGATTATGGCGGTCAATATGAACATGGCGGGAAAGTCCACCGACCGCATTGGCAGCGGTGAAACGAATCCCGCAGGCGGCAGCGAATGGAAACCCGCCATATAATGAACAAAAAACCCAACCCCGCCAAACATTCCCACACCACCATTCCCCGCCAGGACCCTGTCAGCAGGAATCCCGGACGGCACCGCCAAGCACACCCACATCACGCCCTCCAAATAATGATGCACAATTCACCTCAGCGGACAGTGGAGGCCGGACGACCATTGGCGGCTGCGACCGCCACGGGCGGCAAGTGGGCCCAACAGCAACCAGTGCAAACATTGGCTAGGTTTAGCACCCACACACCTGACACACATCCAGAACACCATAAAAAACCCCAGACACACGCCACAATCCCTTGCAAGGAAACCAGGACCAGAAGACGGAGAGCACCAGAGCCAGACAGAGAACGGCAGCAGACAGGACACGCATGGTGACCCACACAGGAGCACCCAAACACCGTCCCCAGTCCCGACGCCATCCACCACCCTCACCATGTCCCCCCCAAAAATCCACACTTCACCGAAAGGGAGCTAAGAACCAGGGCAAGGTCAAGTGCCCCAGTGGGCCAGGATGTCATTGCAGAGGTATTGGGGGCATGCCAACATACCCAAGACAGGTTGGCACAGATTGTAACCACCCTGGAGCAAAGTCAGAGGATGCAGCTGGAACACCACCAACAGGCCATGGAGCAATGGAAAGAACACAATGCCACAATGGCCACCATTGCTGTAGCACTGCTACAGTTGGTCAACAAACCCTCAGACACCCACACCGGACAAGAGGCCCCCGCAACAGCCCTGGACAACCAGCAACAGTTGTCCCAAGCAGCTGAAACAGAACAGAAACTACCCTCTCAGGACCTATAGCACCCTCCACCTCCAAAAGAGGGATTGAATGTCTCACTGCCAAGTTGTGCAGCATGCAGCACGCCACGACTATCCTACATACCTTATCAGGCCCATAGGCCAGGGAACACTCAGAGATATGTAGGCACCAATATCTAGCCTTCAGGAGACCTATAGTACGCTCTATCACTCTCCTAGTACGTCCATGGGCCTCATTGTATTTCCTCTTTGCATCCTTCCTGGGATTCCTCACTGGTGTCAGGAGCCAACACACGTTTGGATAGCCAGAATTACCTAGAGAAATGGTCAATACAGAGTCGTCATTGGAATGCCCTTAGTCTGACAGGCTGTTTTTCTGCAATGTGTCAGTTAGTGACAGGCATACTTACCTATGATCCACCCTCTGTCCTCTTGGAGTTGTTCCATCTTTTGTGGCACACTACTGTTCCTCTTAACAAATGAATCATGGACTGAACCAGGAAACATGGCATTCACATGGGATATATACCGGTCTGCAGTACTTACCAATTGGATGTTCATGGAGTGAAAGTTCTTCCTGTTTCTGTACACCTGTTCACTCACTTTTGGGGGGATGATCGGTATGTGGGTTCCATCGATGGCACCAATAACATGGAGAATGTTTGCAAAGGCATAGAAGTCTGACTTGATGGCAGGGAGGTAAGCACTTTGGGGGAATCGCACATAGGATTTCAGGTGTTGTACAAATGCATTCAGAAATCTTGTCAGTACCTGGCTGAACATTGGCTGTGAGAGACCAGCACCCATGCCCACTGTCAGTTGAAAAGAGCCTGTGGCCAGGAAATGTAGTGCGGAGAGCACCTGCACCTCAGTTGGAATGGCATGCTGATTACGATTTCCGGGAGTCAGTGCAGGATCCAGTAATGCACATAGGTCCTGAATAGTTGCACGTGTGAGTCTGTAAGTGATAATGATCTGACGCTCCACCATGGTCCCCATATCCACAAGTAGTCTGTACACAGATGGTGACCTTCCTCGCCACAAGGGTCAGTACCTGTGAGGGGTAAGAACAAGGAGTCATGTGCACACATACACTGGCATATTTGCTAAACACATTCACTGCATGCTTCATAGTAGTGTCTGTACAATAATTGCAACCTGACAGATGTATATTGACATCACTAAGAGGGAACGGAGTAAAGCATGTGTTATTATATACTCTATGGATAGAGACATAGGTGCTTCATATGGCTAGTAGGCTGAGCATTGTGAGTAATTTGAATTTCAAGATGCGTAGGTGATGGCAAAATGGCTGCCCAATGTAGTTCTGACCCTTCGTTGTGGAAGTGACCTAAGACCGCTAGTGGTTGACGTCACAGCGTACGGCAGTGTCGACCGTTGTTCACACCCTCATTGGCTAACATGGATGCCAATGGGGAATCCTGGTGTATCATGATCGCCGCCGGTGGTGACAGTGCATTCCGCTGCGGAAGGTACGTGCGCTCGTCATCATGTGATCACTTGACTCCCTGATCCTGTGCGGACAAGTACTCCACTCTGTGTACTGCTGTGGCCTGCCTCTGGCTATGGATGTTCCACGTGGTGCAGGGGAAAGGGACCCGGCCTTCACACAGGAAGAACTGGAGAAACTGGTGGAAGGGGTTCTGCCCCTGTACGGCAGACTCTACAGCCGGGCAGAGGTACAGGTGAGTCCGGGTTTGGGGGGCACTGTGTGGGTAATGGATGGAGTGGATTGCTCAGATGTGCGCTCCTGTGAGCAGGATGGGGCTTGGTGCATGGATTGCTGTGTGCCACTGTCCTGCATGTCTGGGAGTGCTGTCTGTCATATGTCTAACAATCAGGCATCTATTGCCATCATGCAGGTGCCTGACCTCTGTGTTTCTTCTCTCTGTCTTCCTACTAGGTCAGTGCCCACCAGAAGAGGGAACATTGGCATGCCATCTCCAAGGAGGTACGGACCCTGGGGGTCTACAACCGGTGGAGCACCCACTGTCGTAAGAGGTGGGAGGACCTGCTGTGCAGGGCGCGGAACATCAGTGAGGCCCAGCTGGGGAAGTCCTCCCAACGTGGTAGGGGTGCCCGTCAGGCACTGATCCCCCTCAGGTGAAGGATCCTGGCGGTGGCGTACCCAGACCTGGATGGGTGCTTGAAGGCTGCACAGCAGTCACAAGGGTGTGAGTACTCACAGCCCATACTTCGGCCTGTAAGGATGAGTGTGTGTGCGGTAGGGCTCATGGTGCTTAGAGCAGGGTTTTTGACTGGCGTCCAGCTACTGTCTGCTCCCCAAAGGGGGTAGGGGTGTCCCTGTCAGCTTCAATGCAATGACAGGATATGGGTGTAGGTCAGTATACTGCTCTGTAGTCAGGGCCATGGTCATGGGCCTAGTGCACAGTGCTGCCTGTTGGGTGTGTCTGCTGGGTAGGTGTATGTCTGGCCATTGTGTATTAGCATTCAGCTACTTACAAGTGTCTCTCCTGTTTTGTCTCCCCATCCCTGTTCTCTTTTGTGTTTCTGGTACAGCATCAACATCAGGCGAGGGAGCTGAGGCACCAGCTAGTGGGGAGACAGCGGCTCACGGATCCTCCGAGGCAGAGACAACAGACGTCCAGGGGACCAGTGGGTGGGAGGGTGAGGGGACTTCCACGGGGGAGGCTACAACCACAGGGGGTAGTGACTCTGAAACCTCCTCCGATGGGCGGACACTAGTGGACAAATCACGACCGTGAGAACTTCTGCCACCACCCATACCATCAGCGCCCTCCCTTCTGCTCCCCACCGAGTTGCCCGTGCCCACCCACCCAGAAAGGTGGCCGTCTCCTTCGCCCCAGGCACCTCCTCCCCTGCCCCAGTCAGCCCTGCTGCCCTCACAGAGGAGGCTATTGACCTCCTGAGAACCATCTCTGTAGGGCAGACAACCATCGTCAATGCCATCCAGGGGCTAGCATCAGAGGTGCAGCAGACTAATGCCTATCTGGATAGCATTCACGGTGCCGTGTCTGCCCTACAGAGATCTTTTCAGGCTCTGGCCTCCTCTTGGACGGCAGCCAGTTTCCCTGGCCATTCCGTCTCCCCTACAACCTCCTCTACCCCTTCCAGCACCCCACTCCCTTCACCTGTCCAAGGCACACATTCAGACATGCAGTCAAGCACATCAACACACAAGAAACACACTTCCAAACACAAGCACTACACATCCCACCACAAGCCTTCACACAGCCAACAGACACCTGCACACAAAACAACGTCCACTTCCCCCAGTATGCCTGCCTCTTCCTCATCCCTGTCTGTCCCCTCTACATGCACACGCTCATGCACTGCACCTTTACTCACTGTTACTGCTCCTCTTCCTGCACTCACCACAATAGCAGGCAGCCATACATACACCCCATACACCACACCTGCACTCAGCACCTCCACTGTAGTTGACACATGCAGCACACTCATCCGACTTGCAGACACCCACCCAACATACATCCACACTAGCTGTCTGTCTTCTCCCACTGTGTCCACCCCCCACCTCCCAAAACACTCCCAAAACCCACCAAGACACCCACCCATCAGACATCGTCCACACCACAGCATACTGAGCAGTCACCGGCACCCACTACACGCACACCTACACCCCATACATCAACTCCCTCTGCCTCCACTTCCACGCCCTCATCCACGCCCACGCAATTGCTCCCCAAAAACTTTTCCTCTCCCTTGTAGACCTCATTGAACCCACTGGCCCACCCCGTCTTGTCCCGAAACGACTTGCCCTTTCCGCTCCTTCCACATCGCAGCCCACCCCGGTCCAGCCTTCTCATTCCTGTGCCCCTTCTCCAGTGAAGAAGAAGGCCCGCTCAGAGCCTAAGGCATCCTGCTCCGCCCGAGCCAAACAGCCCCTTCAAGGGAGAAGCCCACCCTCCCAACCTCCTCATGCAAGTCTAAGTCCCACCCCCGTCGAAAATCCCCACCCCCTGCCCCCATTCCGTGAGGTGCCTGGATCCCCCTATGGTGCCCTGTTGAGTGGAGTACCCAGCACTTGTGGGAGTCAGGTGTGGCCAGTTGTGGCCAAGGACAATTGACTGTTTATGGACTGGCCAGTAGCCCTGTTAGCATCATTTAGCTCACTGAGCTACTGAACAAAGTTTCTGTGTGGCCTGTGTTTGGGCTGCACGCAGTTCCACCCTGGTGTTTGTTTAAATAATTTATGACTGTGGTGCTATTGTACGTCCTATAGCCAAGTTGCAGTGGCCTTCAGTCGGGTACATCCCTCTTGGTGTGGGGTGTCTGACTATTGCTGCTGGGAAGGGTTGGGAGGGCTTTGCGGGGTGGGTGGAGTGGGTGGGTATGTAACTTTGCCCTTTCCTCCCTTGTTTTGTAGGTTGCAGTACTTACTGTCGTTGTCTTCGGCGGTCTCGGTCGTGTAGATATATGCCAAGGAGCAAGGCTGGCATGATCTGCAGCTCTCTGTCCATGGCTGCCTCTGCACGTTTTGTTGACCTCCGGTGAGTGTTTCCTTCTATTTGATTCTTTTCCACCTGGCTTTGTGTGGGGGTGTTTCCCGCCCCAGAACTGGCGGCGGAATGGTGGTTCATAATTTGATGGGCGGGTTGGGCCTTTCCGACGGCCTGTGGGCGGTCTCTCCCATCGTCAGCGGGACCCCTTTCCTGTCGGTGGGTGGTGCGCGGGATGCGTGAGTTTCGTTTGGTTCATTATTTGGTGTCCCAACTGCTCCTCTGTTGGCGGTTTCTACTGCCACCACTGGCGGTGCGGAATGAACCGCCATGTTCATAATGAGGGCCTATGTCTTGACATTCGTGCTAATGTGTTTATGATACACAAAAGGATGATGGACAGAGTGCTGAAACGTTTCCAACACTCAACCCAGTCACAAATCTGGGTTTAATCCATTGTTCTTTTGCTTACCATGCCACCCCAGTTTTGACCCAGCCATATGCAAATCAGTCTTGACTCTGTTCCTCATTGGAACAGTCCAGCCCGATATGCCAGGCCAGGTCTTCCCATGACCGGAAACAAGCATCCTGGGACCAGTTTCTGGGTAACACCCTCCATCAACCAAGCTTGCTTGAATCCAGTTGCACAGTGAGCATGTGATCCACATCTGTGCAAATCCTTTTGACTTCGGGCAACTTTAGCACACAGAAGGGTGATGGAGTGCTGAACCTTTTCATTCACTCATCCCCAGTCACAGATTTTGGTTTAATCCATTGTTCTTTTGCTCACCCTGGCACTCCAGTTTCGAGCCAGACATATGGAAATCAGTCTTGACCCTGTTCCTCATGGGAACTGTCCAGCCCGAACTGCCAGGCCATGTCCTGGACCGGAAATAAGCATCCTGGGACCGGTTTCTGGGTATCACCCTTCATCAGCCAGGCTAGTTTGAATCCAGCAGCACAGTGAGCACGGAACTTTCGTCTGGGCATACCCTTCCCACTTAGTGCAACTTTAGCACACAAAAGGATATGTTTATGATGACATGTGCATTTTTGGTGATAATAAATGATGAACTGACTACCTCTTGGTTGCAGGATAGTCATAACCTTTATGTTTACCTGACTACTGCTTGCTTTCGCAGAGTACTAGTAACCTGTGTGATGCTGTGACAACTGCTTGTGTGGAAATTCATGTTATATGCCCTATGCGAGTATAGACATCAGTACCTCCATTTTGTCTGTTGGATTCTGCCTTTGTTTAAATCTTTGCTTTAAAAGATGCTGAAAAGCACTAATCAGCCATTTCTCCTTCTGAAGGGAATGTTTGGACATGTTTCAACATCATGTGAGTTCCACTTCTGCTAAAGTAACATTATTTCAGTAATAGGTCAATGAATCATGGCCATTTGCTATAGATAGGGATGTGATTAATCATTTTTCTCAAACACTCATCTGACAGTTGTTTGCATTTCTATTATTAATGTAATCTAAATGTGTCAGAGGTTAACCTACAGTTGCCTACTAGTCACTCCATCTGTTTTCCATTTGCACTAAATCTTGTTTGTTCATAGGTATAAAAGGAAAGCAATCTTTTGTAATGGTTGTACTTGCTTCACAGCCACCACAGTGCTGTGTACTGCTTGTCACCGCTCTGAGCTAAAATAAATTCTGTACTTTGCATTTTCTGTGTGTTCTGGTCCTTATGATTATAAGGTGACTGGTGGATGAAGAAGACCCACACTTTCTCAAATGTGCAGCAGGGATTTACTGATACATGTCATGTTTGGTCTAATAATGTTTTATTCAATATAGTTTATTTTTTTATAACTTGTTGTTGTGTTCCCTTTGTGGTGTCACATGTGTTTTGTGTGTTGTGCGAATGCTTTACACGTGGCCTCTAGGATAAGCCTGACTGCTCGTGCCAAGCTTCCAAAGGGGTGAGCAGTGTTTATCTTGGCTGTGTACCTCCCTTGCCCTGTCTAGAGTGGTGGTCTCTGATTGGCTGAGGTGCCTGCCCTAGCCAACCAGAAACCCCATTTCTAACAAGTAGTACCTGCGATTGGGTGTGGAAAAATGATGTACAAATCTCTGCCCCATGAAGAAGGCCCATTACAATCAACCCAGTGCAGGTTGAATTACTTTATGTCAGTGTTGATGCCTTTTGCTTATACATTGTCTATAATCAAATACATCTACTGTTGGAAAACACAGTATTGATGGCTTGGTAAGGTAGGAAAAATGTGCACGAAGTTTGATATCTGGATGGGAGATGAGAATTATGCCAATGAAGGATGAAATCCTGTAAGAAAATGTTATTGAAGGGTGTTTGCCAGGTGACTGCAATCCATTCCATAAATTGTTTACAAAAATATTATCATTACCAGGGGCAACATCACACAAAGTTTCCCATAGTGCAACGGGTGTGTGCTCCAGCTTTGTGTGCCACCAGGGTACTTTGGTCTTACAGAAGTGGCCACAGGTTCTTGTACAGTCCCTTCTGTAAAACTGAGATCACTGGTGGACATTTAGCTCCAACGGTAACTCCGGGGGCATTCCTTCATTTGAATGGGTGTGTGGTCCCATGCAAACGAGGGAATCTCTTTAACTCTGCATCCGCACTACATTATGCATGTGGGCGCACAGACAAAGAAGTCACCTGGTAGTGCACGGAAAGTTTGTCACAAAAAGGTCAGGGGGATATCTATCTCATCACTAAAGTGCAGATGGGTGCTTCCTGAACAATGAAACACCTAGAGGCTGGTTCCTTATTTCACTTGAATGCCCTGCCCTGATAGCAGCCCTGAGTTCACTGCTACCCTCATGGCTGCGCATTCATTGTAATCACTGTTCATGTTTGTGCCTAGAAAACCTGTTTAAGAGTGCGTGGTGGCACAGACATAAACAATGCACCTGACTCATAATACGGTCCCTGATAGGTACGTAACATTGATTTTGACGCACAAAGATTGTTTTCAATTTCATCCCACAGAAGTGGTATTTGATGTTTTTTTTTTGTTTTTTAAATGAGGTTGGATGCATCTATGCTTACAACTGCATGTGTTCAGCTTTTTTTCATGCTCTGTGAAGGTGCATTATCTAATAGTTAAGGGAAACAAGCTGGTCCAGAGCAGACAGTGAGGCTTTGCAATGTGTCCATCAGAAATAACATTGAGAATAGAGGTTAGATCTACAGTTTGTAGATGGCACACCTCATGTCAGAACAACGCACATCACAAAACTGGGTCAGCCCTCCTCAGTCATTGGCATGTTTGGTTGAACACACTTTAGGGATTGGCTTCAAAGTTTGTCGATCACATTTTAGTATCAACATACTGTACGTCATGGATATGTACATTTGATGTAGTTTCTCAACCTTGAATCAGTGAAGGTGTGAAAAGTAGTCCTTTTAAGCACACACTCATCCAAATCACCAATAACTCGTTGCCTGCAACTGCACTCCTGTCCTCTAAAATCAATGTAGCTTATGCTGTCTTGTTGTCCTGGAATGGTCACCTGTCTTGGGTTATAGTCTCTTGCAAGTAGTCAGCTTGTGATTTCAACTGGTTGTCAACATGAGAAACTTCCCTACCTAGATCCATTTGTTTTATTCTACCCCTGTTTATCCTGGCAGGCTAATACACCAGAAAATTACTTGTCAGTGATTTGGAAAATCACTGTCAATAGTTTGGAAAATTGCTGGTTGTAAAGTGCTTATTTATGACACCTACTGAAAATCTTCTCATTTATGAACTAAGGGGCGTATTTATACCCTGTTTGCGCTGAATTCGCGTCAAATGTTTTGACGCTAATTCAGTGCAAACTTAACTCCCTATTTATATTTTGGCGCTGGACATGTCTAGCACCAAAATAGTGGAGTTAAAGTCATTTTGTGCCTGGGGAAAACTACCTTGCGTCCATAAGATGCAAAGTAGGCATTCCTGGGCAATAAACGACTCTAAGGTCCTAGCACCTTATTTATCCTCCTGTGCAAAAATGGTGCACGGGAGGGAGGCTGGCCTATATAATGGCACTAAGCTTGCTTAGCGCCATTATTTAACACCTGGGTCAGGACAGGCGTTAGGGGACCTGTGGGCCTATTTCCATGGTGGAACACCATGGAATAAGCCCACAGGTGCCCTCCACAAGCCCCAGAGACACCCCCACCCACACCAGAGGGACTGCGGAGAATGGGGGACCCCATCCCAGGTAAGTATAGGTAAGTAGAGGTAAGTATGTCTGTATTTTCTTTAAAGTGCCATTGGGGCCCTGAAATGGGCCCCCATACATGGCACTGGGTGCAATGGTCATGCCCAGGGGACTCTTGTCCTCTGTGCTGGCCATTGGGGTGGTGGGCATGACTCCTGTCTTTTACAAGACAGGAGTCATGTGGTATGGTAGGTTTAGTGTCAGTAAATTACGCTAGGCTGGTTAGAGTCATCTTTTTTACTCTAACCAGCCTAACATCATTTTTTAACGCTAAACCCACTATTCCCATACCGCCACCCAGCCAATGTCATTCTCCATGATGTTAGCCCACCCCTTGTGCCGGATTGCGCCATTCCATAAATAAGACGCCTGGCTGGTGTCTTGAAATGGCGCTACCCGGAGGTATACTTTTTGACGCTAAACTGCATTAGTGCAGTTTAGCATCAAAAAGTATAAATCAGGGCCTAAATGTCCAAATCCAAGAGGACTGCCACATTTCCATACCAGTGCAGTCAACACAGAACAGAGGGCATCTTTCCTACTTTGACATGGCCAGAGATAATCTGCACATCACACATTTGGTAGGGCTGTGAGCCGCTTGGCACAGTTGATTTCCTGAAGACAGTGTGATGTGGGCCATCTTTTCTGCCACAGGAGTTGAAGACGACCAGATCAGAGCTTTGGGTAACTCACCTTTGCAGCTCCCCCTTTGAAGCTGTCCTTTTATCTCCTGCTGTTGTTCAAGCATTCCCCAATAGAAGGTGTGGTGTAAAGAACTCTTGGACACTGGGGCATGTAGTCACCTATGGCTATTATTTTGCACTAACTGATCAGTGTTGCTAGTGTCTGAAGACCAAGTACCAGTAGTCGGGCACATCCTCTTCCTTCTCCATTAACGCACAGCTCATCTTCAGGGGGCTTCATCCAGTTTTCACCAAAATCTATTCCAACTGCAGCAGGAGCCCCCATGGGCCAGAACTGCTTTGTGGTGCCACCAGCCTGAAAGGCAGGTATGCAACATTATTTAGATGACTTAGGGCCTGGTCTATATATTGGCAGAAAAGTTAATTACCTTTCTGAAAACATAGTGGTCAGCCCACCAAATGTAATTGCAGGCAGACCTTAAGTTAGGCCAAGGTAGAGACTACTCGGCCCTTACTCCCCATGGCCATCGGAGAAATGACTGCATGTCTGCTTTCCCAATTTAGATGGGCGGACATGTAGTCATTTTTTACTGTTTCATACCGTCAGTTAAAACCTGGCAGTAGGGAACAGTAAAACCATTCGTATGCTCTACTCGCCATAGGCGAAGCTTCACACGGTGATGGAAGTATTACTTGGTTTCTTTTCTATAAAAAAATCCTGTTTTAGTTTACTTTTTGAAAAGAAAATAAGGATACTGCTTGGTACAGGGCAGCATCTTTCCGACCAAGCCCCATAGCCCTGCCTTCATAAATGATAGCCTGCTTAGTGTTCATTTATGAATTGGGTGGATGTCCTCTCCACCAGGAGGAAGGAGTAATTTACTCCATCCCCATAAACGGGTTGCCCACCTAAGTATAAATCTGGGTCTTATTTTCAAAGTCTCTCTCCACCTGCAGCATCAGAACGGGACAGCAGCCTATAGCAGGATGTGTGGAGTCAGGGCTGCTATGCAGAGTCAGGGCTGCTATGCAGATGAAGTGATTGTCTGATGGCATTCTCACTTTGATTACCACCAGGGATAAGAGCTAGTTTGCTGTGGTCCAGACTATGCAATACCACTGCATACCCATCAAACATGGGAATAATGTTGGTTGCATAGGTGGGGGATGCTTGCTTACAATGTGATAACTCCATGGTGCTCCTGACTTTTGTTTTCTTAATTCATTTTGGGGGTTGTAGTTCTGGTTTTCCACAGACGATCTTAATGAATTGTGAAAATAACACCCCAGAACCCAATGATTTGTATATGAATGCCCAGGCCAGGGGCATGGCATATTTGGTAACTTTGCTTCATCTGGGAATGTTGGTGTATATGAGTTAGTAACATCTGTCTAGGATGAGAACAGTCCTGACATGCATAACATCTCCCTGTGCTACTTTAACATGTACATGTGAAATACTTTTGACTTGAAGCAACAGAGCTCTCTTATGTAGACGTATCTTAAAATCTGCCACCACCAATATGTCAAAATCCTTTTATGCGAACTTCATCATATCAGAGCATTGTAGCGTGAAATCAAATACTGCAGATGAAAAGTTGTAGTAGAGACACACAAAATCAGAGCGGTGGCTATGCCTAAAATATTTATTGAAATCTACTAAACTCATTTAAAACATTGATAGAGGTTTAATCACTTTTAAAATGGGTTTCCTAATAGATACTGATTTGCAACTTGGATGGGGCAGGCTATCAGAGTCTGTTCCAAATTACAAATTGGAGCCACATATATTACGGTTTATAACGGCTATTTTGGTCCCAAACAATTGAAAAATGGCCAGGTTCCAAGATGGGATGGTAAATGATTTGCAAAGAGGAAGGGCTCCCTTTTGACCTCTTTGCCTTGGCACATCCTGGGTTTCAGCTTCACAGGGCATAGGCAGTCTTCCCATGATCACTGCCAAATTTCATTGAAGTTTTTTAAAACATTTGAGTTTCTTAAAATATGTGTTTTAAATGTTGAAGTGCAAAGAGAGGCAATGTGGTCTGATGTTTGGTGCAGGCCATTATCCCTGTCTTTGCAGCCAATCATAATGAGTAGAAATTTGTCACCTACATAATTAATATTAATTTGACAGGTCAATTCAATTCTAATGCTTATTTTAGAAACGGACTTATTAGTTTATTAAATAATTCACAAAATTATATAATGGTCACAACAGGTCCAGGCACAAATTGCAACTACATTTTACGACCAGTGTCTTAGTATATCTGGCCCTTAGTGTCTGAGATGCTTTTTTGCTGTGCTCTTATTGTTTAAATGTGCAGCTAAAAGTGGCATTTGAAAATTGCATCAATAGATTTGTTGATTACTGCAAGGCAGTGTTCACATCACATGCAAACTGAAGATAAGTTCATATGAGCTGAGTATATTTCAAATGAGTAGCACCATTAACCTGCACCTTAAAATAGGAAAGAGCCAATATTAGAGCATGGCATCCTCTTCGAAAATACGCCACTGTGGGTGGAAATTAAATCATATGAACAAGCTTCCCTTGGATATGATATGCCCACTAACAGCACATCCTACAGGTGTGTCATATAACTGAAAGCGGTTCTTCTTTGATTGGTGAGGTTATTCGTGTTAGAATGAATGAGTAAGTAGGTGAATGCAAGAAAGAGTCAATGGGCAGAACAAAATGATGCATCCATCCATCCACAGTGTCTTTCAGCCGTGCACTCTGTCATCTTCCATGAATACAAGCATCCTTTCCTATTCCCATTGACTCATTCTTGCACTTACCCTCCGGGCTTATTTACAATAACAAACACACACAATCACCAATCAATAAACAGGGACCTACACTTAGAAATAAAAGCAACAAGTGCAGTGAGGAATTATTTGAGGAGGGCTACTGGTCCCTACCTTATAGACATTGACCCAGGTGACAAGACCAACATAAATACATTGGATGAGGTAGTCCCACGCACATAATGTGGAATGCTTCATCATTGGCCACCTCATCCTAGCTTAGTAAAATGGTGATACCAGGGTGGACACAACCTTCACAAAAGGAAGTTCTTAAGATATACTGATCTTTTAGATAAAACAGGGATACAGTTATTCTAAAAATATCTTAAGGTATGCAACAAAAATTTCCTTCATTAGTTGGTACTTCATCTATGATTAAAACACCATAATGAGTAGTCATTGCATGCTTTCTGGGTACAATGTCCATAGTAGTTTGTGACTAACCACTCTAGACCATGGAGCTTAATAACATCCTGATTAGGGTAAGGCACCTGAGCACTCTTATAAATTGCATGTAGAATTCACAAGTTTCTTGTCTCTATGATTGCATGTTGTGTGTTTGTGTTTGAAGTGCAGACCCAACCTACACCCATGCCAGGATATTAATATTTGCTTATATCTAGATGGCTACTTATGGAGCATGATGACGTTCAGAACCCTAAAGATGTTGTTTCTCTACCCCAGGTGAAATTATTTTTTGAGAGAGAAGGTAGGAATTTCCTTATCACATTGCTGAGTATTCATCCATGCACAATTAGTAAAAGGGATCACTTAGTGCCTTGCAGAATTCCCTCGACCTGGGTAGATTGATAAAGAAGGGCAGAAATTAGTTGGCAGAATATTACAATGCCGTTGACATTGCTTGGTTGTGTTTGATGGATCATCAGAGATAATGAAGAACAGACGATTGTCATCATTTAATGTATGTTTGGAACATAGATCCTTGGACAATTATCGTGTCTAGGACTCTACCTGTGCCTGAAGAATGGTTTGATATGGGACCACCTTCAGCGAACTAGGAGCCTTACCCAGAGAAGACAGAACAAAAGTAAGCAAAGACAGTTGTTGTTAGTGGCTGATGTACATTTGATGCACTCTTGGGTAGCTGAGTACAAATGCACAAAAATCTATTTGCATAAACATCTGACTCATGGAAGCCATGTCATTCCTCTGACAGGGTATCTACGATTAACAAAGTGAGCACACATAGGTTTGCTCAGACTACCACCAGTGCAACATTTTTGAAGTACCTTAATCTATGCAATATTGAGTAAGGCATTTAACTAGGCTAATATTTGCCATACCTGTTTGAGTAAATATATCTACTGTAATTTTTTTCCCAATTAGGTTTTATAACTGATCAGCTATTATTTAGCTTAACATTTATTTTGTTTCAGACACTATAACGGCATGTTGGCTGAATGTAACCATTTTGGAAACACTTTATAAATATCACTCATTGTTTAAGAAGAAGCATAAAAAATACCTTAATAGAAATATTTGTCTGTGAAATAAAGAACAACCATAAAATGACGTTTGTGCCAAAGTTGCATATATTACAGGAAGAAAAATAATGCTTTAGTGTATATCCACCACAAAGTGCGAAAATGCAGTTTCCTAAACATATAATTATATTCTAAAGTGCTTCTTTGAATTGTAAATGTCTAAATGACTCTTGTATGCACTTTCCATACTAAGTGAGATATATTAAGCATTTTTCAAATTGTAGCTTTCTTGGATGGACTTTAAACGAGCAACTGGCTGACGCGAATCTCTATGGGAATAACTATTTTGACAGCGCTATATCTGGCTACTCTCTTTTTCAGCCAATCAAACCTGTCTGTAAGGGAAAACAGAAAAAAAAAACACAGAATCTTTCATGTTTGTTGCTATGGTTAAATTTCATAGCAACAAGGCTTAGGACACTGGCCTACATTCAAGAAAAGTTAAAATGACGCCCCAAGCAGAAGCTGCATAGTTTCTATCTACGACAGAAGCATAATGTCCTAATTATTGTCAAAGCATCCAAAAATTAGCATTATTTTTATAACTGTATATAAATCAATATAAGTGGAAAACATCTGTCCAGTATTTTCTCTCTTCAGGATAAGAAATAAAAGTCAATGTTTTCGTGAGGTAAAAATACAGGTAATTGTTCTATATTCATGAGAAATATTATCACTCACAACTGCTTTCATAAAAGCGACCTATGTTCCAGATTTTATGTTGAAAATGTATTTCGACAACAGGAACAGAATGTGACGTCAAAAGGCAATGTATACTCTGCACAATTCTCACATGCAGTACTGCAGTCAGAAAACTATTTCAGGACATTAGAAGAAACATTAAATTGTAATTCACCCTGCCTTCTCTATTAAATGCCTGTTTCTGACATAATGGTTTGATCCGGAGCCCAGAAGGTAAGAAAAATTTGCAGAGCATTAAAACATTCTAAGGGACGTTATCATGATAATAATGCACGCCACTAAGGCTTCACGTCTAAAGCAGAAGCACGATTATTCCCTAGACGGTGCACTCTGGAGTTGGGATTAAATTTACTAGAAGATGTTCACAAGGAACAGAAGCATGTCATAAAACTGATTCTCAGGCTCACATGAAAACTGATTCCCAGGCTCACATGAACATGAACATGAACTTTTACATGCCAAGCAAGGTCGAGGGGCCTTGTTTTGTCAGTTCATAATGAGCACCTTGAGAGGAATATTGACTTATACAGTCTTATGCCAGAAGAGGCTAGCTGAGTGGTATTCGTTAGAACTGGAAGAGATTAAGGGCCTGATTTATACTTTTTTAGCACTGCATTTGCATCATTTTTTGACACAAAAGTGGCGCAAACGTACAAAATAATATTGAATTTTATACGTTTGCGCCACTTTTGCATCAAAAATTGACACAAATGCGTGCTAAAAAAGTTTTAGGCCCTAAATATGTTTTTTTGTATTACATACAGGAAACGAAGACAGGATGGACATACTACAGAACGTTAGCAGGAGGTTACTCGATACAATGTTTTGTAAGCTTCATAATGATATTTAGGGAACAGGTTCGTTGGAGGAAGAATTTGTGGAATATTTCTTTCTTTAGCTAGAAAATCTGGTCAGGAGTTACAAAATGTGCTAGTCTGAAGCAATTTGCCAACTTTATGTGGATTTATAGATTCTGTCCATGACTCAGCGTTTCAATCAATACAATTGGGCTAAAAAAAATCATGTTATTTGCAAAAGACTGGGTTACATACACATTTGTGAAGAACTAAGGATTCATGCCAATCTGCAACTGTCCACATGAGCTGACTTGAATCTTGCAGTGAAAAGGTATTTCAAACATGTTTATGATGAGAAATTATGCCATTGTACCTATGTTTCCAGTCCTTTTGGGCCAGATGTTCAATATCATTTGGTCATTGTACCAACTTACTAATCTAGAGTCTGAAACATCAACTGTATCATAAGTGCTTAGTATGCCATGTCACTTCTATTAGGGCCTACATTACCTACTTACATTTGTGATGGAACATCACACCTGTCCCAATCCTCAAATGGGGCATGCTTGGTACAACTGTCCCTCCTTACATCTAAAAAATGCAGGTACCTAGTTTTTCTTATTCAGACATGTGTCCCTTCAAAATAGTATGTGACTTGTGTTGAACAATCTAGTAGCAGCCTTTCTTTAGCATGAATCAACAACACAAACACAGCATCAGACACCATCTGAAAAACATACACCTCCAAAATTCCTCCTGTGCGTTGGATGTGTGTCATCCATCATGTTGATACCATAAAACATTGCTGTAAACAAAAAAGGTTAAATAACAAGAGTGGCTACAAACATTAACATTTTTATTGTGCATGGCTATCAAAAATGTTAGCCTATGGTATGTCCATCGTTGAGTGTTACATTTACTATTTGGTTAACTTCCACAGGCGGCTGTCGGATAGCTAATGTCCTGCTGTCAAGGTTGGAGAACCAACATGTTAGGATGTGAAACAGCATATTATCAAATTGTTTGTGCATCAACACCACTCAAAGTGGTGGCTAGTTTGTGTACCAATGTCAGATACGGACAACACTGTTTTTGCAAAATATGACACATTAATAAGTGTACTGTTACGGTGTTTAACATCGATAGTGCAGCGGTGTATGTTGTACTTCCATTGATGGCAATTTAAAAATAAAATAAAAGATGATGTGCAAATAATACATTTCAAATTTATTTTTACACATTATTTGTTAAAAATGTCAGACATGTTAAGAATAGAGGTTTCAAGTTGCAAAATTGTGCAAAAATTATGTGTACATACATGGCACAATAAGAGGACTAGTTTTACTAAGACATACGATGTGTGTTAATTATCAATATATTATGTGACCATTTTAAGTGGTTTTTTTTTCATTACATGCAGACATATGAACCCAGAAACGGGTAGAAAACAACATCCTCAAGTATTCATACCAGTTCCAGAACTTGCCACAATGGAGGAAAGGGACATCATAAAGAATTTCAGATTAAATAGGCAAACGGTACTGGATTTATGTCACTAGCTGGAGCCTGATCTCCAGCTGGTGACATAAATTCAGGAATACAACAGCAATAACACCAATAGTGAAACTCATAACAGTCCTTCATTTTGTGGCCACTGGACCTTTACAATACACTGTGGCCGTACCCAGAGGCATGTCACAACTAACTTTTAGTGGTGTGCTAAAAGTACTTGCTTCAATGATGAGGCAAATGAACAGCTTCATCCAGTTTTCAAAACATCAGGATTTGGCCAATGCGAAGGGAGATTTTCATGGTTTGGGTGGCCTACCACATGTGGTTAGAGCACTTTTTGACACACATATTGCCTTGGTGCCACAACATGCCACAACATGCCTGGGAACAGGGCTACTGCAATTGGAAGAACTACCATTCCATTAATGTGCAAGTTATCCCCTTACCTGTTTGTACATCTCAAATATGTGTGCCCCATTTCCAGAGTCAAAACTTGGGGTCAGATGTATGACGGCCAGCCTTTGCCACTCTAAAATTTTGATTTTTAGTGACTCACAATAGGCGAGTCGCAAAAGCTGATGTACAATACTGTCTCAGACACTGTTTGTGATTTCTAAATGGGAAGCAAGGGACCTGTCTCATTATTATTCATGAGGCAGGTCGCAATTTGTGATCCATTAGGAATCGCCGTCACTCACAGGGTTGGTGGTGTGCTGGGTCAGCAGAGCACCATGTACATGACTGCTTTTAAAATAAAGTAGTTTTTTCTTTTTCTAAAAATGCAGCCTGTTTCCCTTAAAGGAAAATGAAATGCATTTCAAAAATAAAAATGAAACGTTTCAGTTTCGTTCTTTAATAGAAGCCAGTGGTTGCTCTTAAAAAACATTTTTGCTACCATTCAGTTAAGGAAAAGGGTCCCCTGGGAACCTCTTTCTATTCGCGGCTGGCTTATCACCTACTTAAAGTAGGCATTCCCGTTCCTAAGAGCGGCCCACAAACCATATTTTCGGAGTCGTTAACAGGCTACCAAGTCGCAAAATAGGGTTGATGAATGTTACAACCCTTTTTAGCGATTGCAAACAGGCTGAATCTTTGCGATCGCTAAAAATGGCCATACATTGGTCCCCTGATTGCTTTGTAGCATGGAACAGCACCATACCTCTGCAAATGTCACAACTTGGACCTGAGAGGGCTTGGCTTGTCTGTAAGTACAGTATGACTTGAGCATCATTTGCTTTATTTCTAGTTTAGGAGTGTACAATGGCTTCATATGATTTTAATCTTTCTATTTATTGCTTCAATGTAGGAGACTCAGCATATCCTAACCGACCATAGTTGTTAGCATCCTGAGGAATTCAACAACATCAGAGGAAAAGCACTTTGATGAGGTCCATGGAAGAACAAGGAGGCCAGAGGAGCAGGATTTTGGGCTTCTCAAAGCCAGATTTTGGTGTCTGGACAAGACCGGTGGAGCCCTCTTCTACTCACCCGATAAGGTGTGCCAAATCATGTTTGTCTGCTGCATGTCACACAACATCGCCCTGTGAAGGAACATCCTAATCATTGTAGAGGATGGAGACCATGAAGAGCCCAGTGAAGATGAGACTGGTGAAGAGGAAGACATCGACCTACATCAAGATGTCATTAACCACTTCTTCACCTGAGCGTAAGTGATCCTTTACATATTGTAACATTCAATGTCAGAACAACTTGTGACATGGTGAACATATCAGTCTGTGTTGGTAATTTAGTAGGAATGGACAGTTCAGATAAATCCAAGGCAAAGATGTTTGTAGATCAACGTTTCCCTACATTGACTACTGTCTTTATTGGCACAGATTATCTTTGCTTGAGCTTAGTACATGTGTCCTCCTAACTTCCCATTTGAGTCAAATCTTTCCTTGTTATTCTGTTTTAGGATCCTTCACCACTTCATCTTTATTTGGACATTTCAAAGTTGTGATATTTGCAGGGATAAGTTGCTGTTAGAAAGTACAAAGGGAACATGGGTTTGTCTTTGAACAGACACTCACTTTGGATATATAGATCTTAAACAGGGACAACTTGGACTGTGATTGAAGGAACATTCTTGAGATTGTCTGAGACCTGTTCTTGTTGGATGTTGCCACCAACGCAATATGTGCTGCTTAACTTGCTCTAACCACATGAATATTTCAAGCTATAACATACTGATCTCCCATCACATTGGCTAAAATTTCAATTTGTGTTAAGTGCATGAAGCTGTTGATGTGTCTTCTCACAGTTGAAAGAACCTTTTGTAGCACATCCCTGAAAGGTGGTTGTGACATTCCACCAGATACTGCCAGACTGTACTGAAATGGGCATGTGGCCTTAAATTCTGTTACTTCCATGATGTGGACTGTTGGTGTTAATGAGGTAGGGCTCCTATTGTGAGGGGAAGATATCTAGCTTTAGCTGAGGTCTTGAATCAATGATAGTTTGCCTATTTAATTTGCTTTCATGAAATGTTCCCTTTCTTCCATGGTGTCAAGGTAGTAAAATGTGAAAGTCGAAATGACACAGACTATTTGGGTTATGTAAGGTTTTTGAAAATTATCTTTGATTTTCTCAGACTTATTACCTACAAATGTATAGCACAAATACATTGAGTTTTAATTGTTTCTTTTCTATCTTTTTGTAAATCTGAAATGTGATTGTCCATAGTTGCTGCAAACATCAGTTATTGTCATAAACATTATGAGGCACACAGCACTAATGTCATACCCATGCTGCGTATGTCGGGGTCCACCCTGTGCCTGGGTCACAATAGCTCCAATGACACCATGCAACATCCCAAATGTCATACTGCTCAGACAACAGCATTGAGGGGGAGGACATATGTCACGGGCTAGTGAAATTCACCCTCACAGTCAGAAGAGGAAATGGAACACTGCTAGGACCATCAGTGCAATCCAATGCAGCACACATTCTCCTACATCAACATTAAACACTACAAATGCTGAAATCTGTAGTGTGCCATGCCAATGCAATACATAGTATATGATAGGTCTCAGCAACATATAGCTGGATGGGAAATATCTGAGACTGGCTCAGTTCCAGATTGTGAAGGGTGGTGCAAGTGCCATCAGAGCAACCACAGCCAGTGCAAGGCCTCACCATGAGAATGGAAGTAGACAGAGGGTTGAGTAGGACAAGAAGGTGGCAATTCACAATTTGGCTAGAACCAGCACCTAGAGGATGTGATGCTGAGAAGTCCCCAAACTGACCACAATACATGTGACATACAGGTAGGGCATAGGCCATGGGAGAATGCTAATATTAAAGACAGGAAAAATGAACAGGAACCAAGATTACAATGTGCAACAAATAGGAAGGCAGACACGTCACATAACAAATCCCACAACACAGACACATTAATTGTACAATATCTCTTTGCAGAGGACGATGGCTCTCCTGGGGATATGCCGGTCCTGGACTACCCTGATGACATGGATGATGAGCTGACAAACATCAGCCAGCAGGCCCTCCAAGATGTCCTTGGGACCTTCCAGACCCCACCTTCAGTCGCAAGTAGGAGCACAGATACAGCAGCCATCACAGAGGGCCCACCCACCACTACAATTGTACGACCTGCAAGCTCCAACCCAGCTGAGGACTCTGACGACACTGGCACCAGCTTTGAGAGAACTGTAGTTAGAGTACAGCAGGAGCTGGCCAAGGAAGTGTGGGTGGGGGTGGAAAATATGGCAGCCAGCCTAGAGGGGGTGCGTTCGTGCATGATGTCAACTGCAGAACAGGCAGCAGCCATGCAAGGGCGAACATCAAACTTGCATGAACTCGAAAAAAGTGTGAAGGAAATTAGCACAGCTGTAAGAGAGTTGACACAACACCTCCAACAACAAACCTTTCAACGCGTGCACAAATGCAATATTGACCCCCTCAGGGCCAATCTGGCTGCCTACCACAGTGATGTGGCTGCTATTCTTAAGAACCAGTAGCTCATCCTTGCTGCAGTACTGCCCTTAATAGCCCCACAGTTGGCAGCTACCGGGATGTCTGACTCCACGTGTTCAAACACTGAGGTGTGTGTTGCCCCTTCACAACCACCACCACCAAGGGCAGAGGAGACAGCACACACATCAGAAGATGAAGACGTGGAGCAGATCACCTTCACCTGTAAGAGTACCCGGTAGCACTAGTCCCTGCCACCTGGCCACTTATAACCAAGGTCCTGTGCTTTGTAACATGCCAGTCATGCAACAGCTGCTCGCGAGCACTGTTCTCCAGCCCACTGTTTATCTTGTCACTCTGCCCTGTGATTGTCTCTCAGTAACTCATTGGCAAATCCTGTTGCTCTGCACTGTCTGACACTTCACCCCAGCATGTCCAATGACATGTCCTTTTGCACTTGTGTAGTATCACAATGGAAGGTGTCACACTAATGAACTCACAATCATGGACAATGTAAATATAGCACTACAGCACTTTATAATAAATAGCACTTACACAACCACTTTGTCTCTGTTTAATGTGACACATCAACCGTGATGGAGATCAGTGATGTTTACCTCATGTCAATGATTATAGAATGTAAGTACAACTGCCCTGTAAGAATGTGGGCTGATAACTATGCCCTGTGGTCTGGATTGTACCATCATCTGCCTTTCCCGAGGGTTAATTCTGAGGGAAAAAGAAACTATACAGTATAATGATGTGTTGGACAGAATAAGTCTTTCTCAAGGGATGTCTAAGCCAAAAATTATTGCCTTCAAATTTTTCTTCAAGCCAATCTTTACGTATGTGACATTTGACCCAAATTTTTCCTAACACACACCATACAGCAGGAATGGATGTGTATGGATGTACGTTCAAATATGTAACCTGGCTGAACAATGTAACAAATGATAGGTGTGAGTTATATATACCATACTACATGAGATCATACTACCACGCACCTTATAAGGCTTCACTTGAACATCAGGCTGCAGGCAGATGTAACACAGTGTCCTCAATACCAAATCTGGTCCAAACGTAGGTGAGATTGAAAACATACATCAATAATTAACAACACTTTGGGATCCAAAGTAACCTTGACTGGTGGGTGCAATGGATGGCAGAATCTTAGCAAAGTAGCTTTGGTGTACCTGCCAATGTAAAAGCTCAATTGGGATTTGGTTGCAGGATGGGACACAAATGCAAATACTAAAGAGACACTGTTCAACCATGGCAAAGCCCTGATCCCCAAGCATGTGACACATACTGTAAAGGATTACCTAAATATTTATTTAACAGTAAAAAAGGAAGATAAAACCTGGCACAACACCTTACCTGACCTACCCTATCCTAACTTCACATTACCCACAACAGGCCCTAACTAACCTAAGCTAAACTTACTCATCACATTTAACTAAACAATCTAAACATCAACCCACCCAACCCCCTTATAAGACGGGACACATGGAGGACAACATATACTAACCTAAACACATACTATCTTATACTAAACAAATATTTTTTTTTTTGTATTTTTATATTTTATAATTTAATTATTTTTTTAACACCAAAACCCCAACATCATCCATCTACCCACCCACCCACACACATAATAAAAAACAGATATTAAAAGTATCATACCCCCAACCCCAACCCACTATTACTAACTAAACTAACAGCCTATTCTAACCTAACACGAAGCCCCCTAAACCTAGTAATTTAAAGAACCAGGAAAGAGGAGTTAGAGGAGGGAATCATGGCTGAGGGTATATTGTTCACAAGTTCGCCCTCCGCAGGGACTTCTTTCTGGCACGCACCCTCTTATTAACTTGTGCCACCTCCGGCTGCAGCCTGTTCATTTTCCTCAACATATGTTCAATGTCACGTTGCATCCGTTGGAAATCTGCAGGGTCAATGACTGCAGCAGGGGTGGTCTGGGTGGCAGTCGAAGATGTTTCTCCGGTTGTCGATGCCATGCGTGTAGGAGGAGGTGCAGGTGGTGCTGTGATAGGTCCGGGAGCAGTGGAGGTTTATGGTCCTGCAGTGGTGCCTGCTGTGGTTAGTGCCACCTGGGTGGTAGTGGTGGTGGCAGTGGTGGACACCGAAGGGTCCCCTTGGGCAAATGCCCTCCACACTCAGTAGGCTCTTTAATGGCGATAACGCCGTGCCATGTGGTGGAACCCAGACTCCACATCCAGAATGTGACGGTAACACATCGTCCAACGCTGAAATTCCTGAATCTGGATGGCATTCATATTGGCTGCTGTTAAAAAAAAGATAAAACCAAACATTATGTACTTCATTGTGTGATATAGCTACTGAAGTAAATCAGACAATACATCTAATGTACCAGAAACAGGCCATATCATCATTCAGATCACAGATTGTCCCTGAGGAAGTACATGCCAACGCAGCCTACACATGTACTATCTAACAGCACAGCAATGCTCTAAAAGATGTGTAACAACTTAAATGACCTATGCATCATAGTTCAGTCATTTGTCACATATAAAATGCTGCAAGTCCTCCACATGTGACAGGCCAACTAATGACTGTCTTTTGGATGACAATCAAGGGCCACAAGATCTGTGATTTGTAAATGGAATTGCCAGAATAGGATGCAGTTGCTAATCATGACTGGGTATCCTAGTTCTGGACAAGTGATTTACAGATTTACATGTCTGTGTATTAAACGTGGATCATCAGTCCTAGGTACACACTTCATAACCCTAAACCTGTGCCTGAGGGGGGGATGGACAAGCAACAAATACTTTCCAACATCTAGGACACCCAGGAAGCTTTGGACAGCTGTACATGGGTTTTGGCAGTCCACCACAGGTAAGGAGGATGTCCAACTAGGATACACCCAAACCTTTGACAATCCCATCCACATTTATGTTTGGAAATGCAGACAATTGTCAACATAATTTAATACCACTAAGACATGTTTTACAACAAGCAGATAGATGCAAGCACACATCTGGCCATGAGCTGCATGCACACCTATGACATTGTACTCAAGTGTTGAACTACATGCTGCTAGGAAGTCAAACACACAGTCAAACATGTTCATTAGTGACAAGGGAGGCTAAAGTCTGTGGGTAAGACTTTGGCATCCCTATTCTGTGAGATTCAGGGTCTGACTTGCTGACTAAATCATAAATATGGTCATCTGCTAAATTTTCTTAATAAAAGCTTTGTCAACAAATGTCACCCTATTCACATGGCCGTGCATACAGGGCTGCACTACAATCCCAAAATATGACTATACGCTAATGATTGTCTAACTCAAAGATGGAAAACAAAATGATACTCCACTCAAGTAACATATCCGATCATTTACCAGCACATCACACCTTGCTATGTGTCCAACACACAGGAGTCAATCACACAACAGCTGCATACACAACACAGAACAGAAAAATCAACACTTACTGGAGATGTCTGGGTCCGCAAATCGAGCCACCTCTCCGAATGTGTAGAGGGTAGGTCCACCTGTAAAGCATGGAAGGGAGAAATGTGCTCAGTGTCTGTGCACTGTACAACACTTCCAAATACAATTACTGTGTGTAACATTAAATCTGAAAGTCCAGCCTCTCAGGCATGATGATACTGCAACAGACATACCACTGCAAACATGTACAGACCCGGTCACTCCAGTGAGTGATACACACATAACTGCACACATGCGGTGGCCCTAACTATCATGTGGTGGCAAACATGCTCCATCATTTGTTTGCAGACTCATTTATGGAGTGTACTCCTCTCATCATTTGTATTAATGAGATACATGTAAAGCCACTTTCCTGGAGCACTGCAATACCAGTCACTCAGGTATTGTGGCTTGGGCATCAAAGGACAATCATTTACTGTGTGACGCACCTGTGGGTTGATTTTAGGTCATTATTTATCATGCTTTCTATGGTCCCTTACATGTAGGGTCAGTGTTGTGTTTAGGTTACATATGCTACATTAATAGGGTACCCTGAGCCACATATGCCCCCTATGACACCATAATGACAGGGATCCTGTGCATTATTTGGTAACAGTTTGAGACTAGCCATGGATTGACTAGTTTTAATATTTGGATACAACAAGGAGATGTATGTTGACAGTGTATATTGTAGTCATCCATGACAGACTGCATGGGCACAGGTGTAGTCACCTGAAATGTGTCACTCATTGCCCTGTTTACCCAATATGGGTTTCAGAAATCACAGATGAGCCACATTCATCATCTTACATTTGCCCATTTGGTTGATCAGCGGATATACAGCAAACTGACACTGTGATATTATTAATACATGGTTTAGCAAATGCACCACTGTGTCAATCATGATGATGTAGGTTTCAATTTGTATGTACCTTCAGAATGACTGCAGTCACAGGAATGCTGGTCTCCTGAACTTAGCATACACCCATGTCAGTGATAGCCTCCATACTAGGAGGTTAGTTATTAAACATATGCTGCACTAGATCAGCATGGGTGTGCCAAACTAAACTAGCAAAGTATTAGTCAACTTTATATGTATGATGGAATTGGTCAGGGGTCCCTTGCACAAAATCATGCACCTAATCCATTGTGATCATGCATTCCCCAATGTCAGGTATCCCATGATGATCCCATAACTTGTGAGAAGTACATGGCAATAGAGTAACACAGATGGCAAATGCATGAGCTCTGGTCCAGCTATTGTGACTAAGACCAATGTAAAACACACAGGTACAATGAACAGACGGCCATGGGTAGTTGTTACCCCTCAATTTGTATCATTTGCTTCATTTTATGTGCTACAGCTGTGGTAAGTAGCACCAAACATTTTGATATGAACCAGTGTGCATTACTTTGGCATCCATCCCTAATTTAATTTTGGCACAACCAAGTCAAACTATCAGCCTAAGATGTTACCTGGGGTCAGAAATAACTTGTAACGTATGTGTCAAAATCCAGTTCAGACATGTATCTGAAATAATTGGGACATACATTAATTCTTGAAAATATCTGGACTAAAAACATGTCTTTCATGGTACACTCACAGACCATGCATAATGCCTCATTTGCATCATCGATTGACGTGAAGGCAACCCTAATTTACAGGATCCAGTTGTGTTAAGGCAGCTGTTGCGTCAACAAATGACGGTAATGTGTAGGAATTATTGTATAACTCACAGAAACTGTATGTTTAACCTGCATTCCACATGTCCAAAAACATTGCCTGCAGCATGTGAACAAATCTGCTACTGTCACTACAGAGCATTTAAATGTGCACATTACTCTGAATTGTACTCACCAACAGGGCCACCAATCACAATCCCCAGGTGGTCCAGCAGGTCTTACTCCCTGGCAACCAAGTCAGCCCAACGGTGTTTTAGCTGGTGGTTGTTGCGCGGTGTGTTGTGTGTTCTTTTAAGATGGTACAGGACCTTTGCCCACCGGAGCCTCCTTGCCTCTGTGTGATACCCCTGTATCACCCGGCCACCTGCTTCAATCATTAATGGGAGGAAGTGGCACACCAGCCAAATAAATCCCCCCAGTTCTTCCTCTCCCATTCTACCAAGACGTGGCCTACCCAACATGCTTGAAAAAAAAGAAGGAATTAAGGGGTACAGAGGATAATGAAGGGAAAGGAGGAGAGGGAAATGAAAAGTAAAGAACACTACAACAGCCCAACTATCCAAAAACTAACACTACCCACAACAGACTCCCAACAGTACAAAGACAAAATTAGACACCAGAAATGACAAAAATATACTTACAAAGGATAACACAGACACTTAGGAAACACCAAAAGACAATATAAAGAGCACACAGGAGACAAATTCACAGTATTCACGGAGAGACAAGTCCAAACACAGCCACACAGTCAAGAAAAATCACAGACTGCAAAGTGAAAGTGAAAGTACACCCACTGTACCAATTCTGTAAATAGGATATCCTATTACATCACTTCCTGCAGTAAATGCGTTGCGTTTTTATTCTTATGCATCAAAATATTATAACACTTACAGTCTGTGCGTCGTTTTTTTGTTTACCCACATGCTTAGAAATTACCCTGCATCCATATTTTCAAATATTTTTCATAGTTAACCAATTTCATGGGGTATAGTGTGGGAATTGCCTGTCAGGGCCAATGGATGTATCATGGCAGTGAGCGTCATTTTTTGACGCATATGCAGCATTTTTTGATGCATGTGCGTCTCTTTTAACGCATATTCGTCAAAATTTCTGTCTTTTACTGGGTTTGGGTCATTTCTCAATTTTATTAGTACATGACAGGTGTGACTATACAGAGATATGCTGTTTGCACCTACATTGTGCATTCCGGTGTATGGGCACATGTGGCTGATCATACTACTGTGGACCATGATCCTCTAGTTGGTGTACCAGATTTGCACTCTTCACTGATGCAATAGATGCCCAAACATGTGGAATGCAAATTGGTATTACCCAGTTTGAGCAGGTTGTGTGTCAATAGAGAATAGCAAGGCTACGCAACTCAATACAGTAATTCATTGCCTGTGTGTCAATGTGTGTGAATTGGCTCTTACAAATGTAGTTGTCCCACTTTGTGAACATCACAAGACGTGTTTTCTTAAATGTGGTTGTATGCATGTTTTGTCAATGTGGCCAACCATCAGATGCTATTCAGTGTGGAAATGAGAAAGGAAATGTGTTTGTCATACACGTAGCAGCAAATGCTGTGTGAACTTCCCAGATATTTTGGGACATAAGCATCTCCAATGACAAACCATGCACAGGATAGATAGAGGACTGTTGATAATGGCAATGTTACAAGACTAGGCCATCACATTTCCTGGAATGTTGGATACCACTTCCTGGGCACTTGTTTGTATACTACCCATGAGTTAGGCATTGGAAAATGCTATGTGGGTACGGTGTTTGTGACACCGAGTCCCAAAACCAATCCACAAATGTAATGTGACGCCACAGTTTGAGTCGTATAAATGACCTATGTTTCTCCTGTGGCAGTGGAGGACCCGCAGACCAAGCAGCATGTGTTCACATATTTCCAGTGGTTAATTGCACAAAGGTGTCCAGTTCATGAGTGTGGGCCAATGTGTAGCCTGTATCATTATTGGGGTCCATGTTGTCACAGTTACGTGCAGGTCTAGTCATGAGTCTGTGGAATCATTCCCTGCATTAGCAAAGTATCCTTCACAGCTGAATTGAACAAAAGCCAAAGAGGAATAGAAAACACACATGGGAATAGTCCAGCTATGGCACTGCAGATGTTTTATGAGCCTGACAACAGGGCAACCTTGGTGTCCTCAGAAAGTTAATGAATCAATAATTTTAAACCGGCAGGTTTCCTCACAACATTTGTACACAGGGTGGCCTCTAAAATTCCCACTGCAGCCGGGAACATCAGTGCCTCTGTGCTGATTAATCTCACAGCTATTCACCACGCAAGCCCCATCAATATTTTGGGGGCAATGCGAATCAATGTGTGGACCATCAGGGTACAAACATGGGATTATATTTCATACACATTATCTAAAGTTGTTTGTTGTGCTGGAGGCACCATACCTAATCCATGCATACAGCCATGGTGCACTGTCACTATTTGTCACTCATGCATACATGAAACCCAGACAAGGGATGGCCATGATTAGGCTATTTGAAGACAAGTTCCACCCCATGATACGACAAGTAAACTGATTACGCTATACAATGTATTTGAGTATTCATTGTAGACCTACCTGATACAATACCCCAGGAGGAGAGTGAAGGCATGGAAAGCAACTATGAGGCAAATGTAGCCACAGGGAACCTTTATGGTAAAACAAAGACGTGAACCAATCAGGCTAAAAGGGTGCAGGGTAAATCAGGAACAAAAATTAAAAAGGCAAATACACAGTGAGCAGACTGATACTGGTCAAAGGTGGAACAACACTGTGGAAAATAAAAACTGTTACCCAAGTGATTTATAGAGAAGTGCATAACAGTGATATACATATAATGGCAGTTTCTATGCCGTTCCAGGCAGCTGCAAGGGCAGTGCATGTTCAAATGGCTGGTCTGCATGGAGGTGCATACAGGTGTGTGCAGCTTCAGTCTCTCACAAGTCCTGTAGGTGAGAATCAAGTTCAAAGGGCCAACAGTATCTTTCACATGGGAAGCAATGGACAGGTGATTACAGGTCCTACAGACTACAAGGCAGTGCATTATCCAACCAGAAATCCATGCAGACAGAAGAACAATGACTATAGCATACCATACTAGAGAGGGAATCACACTGGAGTTAGAATGTGAGTCTGGGTGTGTGTAGATGAGGGATTTTCTGGGTACAAATAGTTCATTTCCAGGGCCCCCTCGAGAAGGGTGGGGAGAGACAGAGAACATGGCAGTGACAGGACTTATGACCTGGGATGGCATGTGCAGAGGATGTCTCGTGAGCAATGCTAGTCATACCTGGGGCACTCGTGCTATCCATTTGCTATTTACATGGATTTCTTGTCACACATACTCCTTGCAAAGATAGCTGATGTCACACTTACTGCTGTCACGGGTCTTGTCATACCTTCTTGTTACCAATGCTACAGCACATCCACTGCCTCATGTATGAGGCATTTTTTTTCCTTAGTGAATGATGGTGTCTTAGTTGTGTGCCATATGCTGCAATGAACCATGTTGCCAACATGTATGTGTGAAATAGCTGTGGTCCTCTACTATTGCCCTTCAAATGTGAAATGGACAGGATATATGTCATTTACAGTGTGTGTGAAGTTGGCTGTACATTCATACCCATCAAATGTGAAGTGGATTTTTCAGTATCCTAATATGTAATCCTGCAATGCTCAATGAGGCTACACAATGATTATGAACCTTAGGGATAATGTGATGTAATAATGATTACCCAGACCATGAAATAGTGATTAGAATAGGTATTTAATGACATATGGTAAGACAGTGGTGATGGTGAGTATAGTTAAAAGAAGATTTGGACTATGTGTTGTCTCTGATGCAATCCTGCAGCTGTGGTTGGATGTTCCCCCTCATATTGATGGACTCCTCTTCCTCCTCTTCAGGCATTTGTGGGTCTGGTTCATAGAGGGGAATGTTCCTCCTTACACAAATGTTGTGCAGAATGGCCCAGGTCAAAATGATCTTGCAGACCATTTCAGGTGAGTATAGGAGGCTGCCTCCGGTGATGTTGAGGCAGCTGAATCTTGACTTCAGGATGCCAAAAGTCCTCTCGACTATGGTGCGTGTCCTCCGATGTGCCTCATTATAGGCACGCTCTGATGCTGTGCTTGGGTTTGCAAATGGGGACATGATCCATGGCTGGATCCTATACCACTGATCAGCTGAAAGAGAAAATGAGTGAGAAAATGTTGATGTTGCTTGCACCATGATTACCACTTTGCATGGCAGTTGTTCTCTTGTGTTGTCTGTGATCATCTGTGTTTGTGTTATTGTGTGGAATCCTAGGGTTCTTGGATGTACCGTCAGCATTGGGTTGTTTCAATATCTGAACTGGTGTTTGGCTGATTGACCAGATGTCGGCGGTATTTTTGTACAGTTGCAGTACATTGTGTACTCCCTTGCATTATGTCATGTGAAAGAGGTGTCCATGTGTCTTAACTGAGGGTGACATGATACTTCCATACACAGAATAAATTCCACAGTGGTGGTAACACGGTTGAATCTATATGGCCTGGACATCCCATCCAATTTAACATAGGCAATAGAATTTGTTAAACATCAGTGAGGCCTTTTGATTTGGCAAGGTGACAATGTACAACACATCTCCATAAGTTGTCAGCACTGACGTGTTGTCAATTGACAATGCACAAATATCCCATGTGTGACGAGTTCTCTGCAGACCTATTTCTCTGCCCTAGCTGAGTCGACTCATGTTCAAACGTATACCTATACTGCTGAACCTGTTCCAGTTCAGCAGGCTAACTTGGTTGTGAGGTTGTCGTTTACAGTGTCAGAAGGTCCATATGCCTGTACATCTGTTGTGTGTGTGTGTGAAATTGTCTCAAACCATATGTGTAGGAATGTGCACTTTCAATATTGTCACATCAATATGTGTTCTTAGCACAGTCCACTTGCTTACTGGTAGTGGGCAATGTCAGAGCAGGACTGATGTGAGATATTGGTACAGCCTCATTGATTCCATGTCACCTTCATTGTAGTCATCATCATCATGCTATGTGCCTCATGGTGTTTGACCTGCAGCAAAACACATTGCACACATTGTACACAGTACTTATTGGTTGGAAGGGTGTTTGATTGAGTGTTATTGATGTGATATTGAAAGATTAATCTTCCAAGTTGTACTGCCAGTTAAGTCCATGTCATTTTCATTGTGTTGTTTTTAATTTCTTCCCTTTTGTCTGTGGAGTGGCATCTGTTGTTATTTGGAACTGTCATTTGTCCATAGGTGTGTATCCCATTGGGTGAGTGCATCAAACATGCCTAGCGATGTCACAACCTCAGTGTCTTCCAGGCCACATGTCAATGTAGTGGTGTATGTGTTGTTTGTCCTATAGGGGTGGTGTGCTGTGTGTATATAAGTAGGTTTCTGTACTTACCAACAAGTAGGCCATTTCCATATCGTCCATCCTGGAAGTATTGATTGATGGTGCAGTGGTGGAAGATGAATGAATCATGTACATTACCAGGATACTTTGCCACGATGTTGGTGATCAATCCCCGGTGATCGACAATGGCCTGCGCATTGATGGAGTGTGTGTGCTTCATGTTGCGGTACAGATGCTCGGTTGCAGCAGGTGGCACAATGCGAACATGTGTGCAGTCAATGGCACCAAGCATGTGTGGGAAGCCGTTGATTTGGTAGAAGCCCTGTTTGGTCTCCTCCTGCGTCTGCTGTGTGTTGGGGAGGCTGATGTGGCGGGGTGTGAGGGAGATGTTGGCATCCAATACCTTGGGTAGGAAGGCAGAAAATGAGGGCTGTGAGATCCCGGCAACCAGGGCACCATTGGTTTGAGAGGAGCCACTTGCCAACATGTGGCGGACAGCTAGCAGCTTGGTTTCTGGTGGAATGGTGTGGGGTGTCTGCAAGCTGGGTGCCAACTGTGGCTTAATGTTGCGCAGCAGATACTGAATGGCTTGCCAGTTGAGTCTGTACCTCTGGATGATGTCTTGTTGCCGGAGACCCAGAAGGGTTGTCCTGGTGCGAAATATCCTCTCCTGCCTTCTGCGTTGCCTTTGGGGTCCCTGCTAGTATTGTGGAAGCTGCTGTTGTTGGTCCTGTGTTCTGCGTCTGCGTGCATGCCGGATGAAAAGCACCTCCATGTCTTCCTTTTGGAGCTCTGCTGTTGCTTCTGTGTGTTTTCCTTATGTACTGGTGTGTTTGCCCATTTTAGCGCCTGCCCTGACCCAGTTGTTATTTTTTTACGCAAATCGGGCTGTGCGCCATTTTCCGACTCCGCCTCCCGGCCGTGCGCAATTTTTGTGCGGTAGCATAAATATGGTGCATGGGTGTTTAAGTCATTTTTTGGACTGGAACGCCTACCTTGCATGTCATTAACGCAAGGCGGTTTCTCGCATCCAGAAAATTACGCACTCAGCTGACTTTTGGCGTTCGCGGGCTCAGGCGTCATTGTATAAATATGGTGCAAGGTTTGCACCGAATGTGCGTCAAATTTTTTGATGCACATTCGGCACAGACAGAGTAGAAATGTGCCCCTAAATGTGTCCATGAAATAGTCCACAGAGTGAATGGTAGACACACACTGGAGGAAATTAGTTTCTGCTTTTCTTTGAGGTGGTGATGGAGGTCTTGCCATTCTCTCCTGGTGGTCCTGATGAACGTCACCTCCAGGGGTGGGGGCATGGGTGCAGGGACTGGGTTGAGTGGAGCAGTGTCCTGTTGTGGCAGCACCTCCTTGTCTGTTGCTAAGGTAGGTGTCTGTTGTCCTGATGTTGAAGGACCAGAGATAGGGGTTGATGGTACAGAAAAAGCCCTGCACATATGTTGATAGATGGCAAGCATCACCCCGGTCAAGGAGCACAAATTGAGGTTTATATTTTACATCTTACAATCTTGCTCCCTCTGTGCCTGTTCAATGTCCCGGAGCTCTGTTACGACCTGTCCCATCTTATCGTGGGACTGTTGTATTGCTCCTAAGATTCAATCGATGGTGGTCTGGATGACAATGATGACAGTGGCCTCATTTTTTAGGCCCACTGATTCCCTTCCATGACCCCTAATACCATGTGCCCTTGAGTCAGTGTGACCCATCCCACTGGGTCCCGACACAACCGAAGGTGGTGGTTGCTCAGAACCAGTCAGGAATGAGGAGCACAAGATGGGTGTTATATTTCTTTGCACACAGGAAGTAGAGGCATCCTGAGGCTGAGATTTTGTAACAGCTGTGCTGGGAGGTGTAGGTGTGGGGCGAGTGCGACTCACTGGGACTTTGTGCCCAGACAGACCAGATAGACCAGGCATGTCCACATCCTCCGGACTTGCAGGAGTGGTGTCCTCCCTGAAGCCTTAATCCTGGTCTGGAGTGGAGGCGTCTTGTGTTGCAGACAGTGGTCCACTGGCCCTGGGTGTTGCACCTAAGATGATTACAAACCAAATGAAATTAAAGATATATGTTGTACCTCAAAGGTGTCTTCAGCTACAAATGAAGCAACCTATACAAAAAAGAAAGATATGATTAATGGAATGATTAGAACTTTGTGTGATTTTTTACTTTTTACACATGCAGGTTAATTTACACAAATGCAAACTACAGTAAAATTGAAGGACAGCTGTCCAGCAATGTAAAATGTTATTTAGAAAGTGTACATTGCATGTATAAGACATGCAACTCGACAGAGTAGAGAGGAAATTTGAGGGATTGAGCCATTTCATAACCTAGCAGCTTCAAAAACAAACTATGATACAACTTATTAGCATTAATGGCATTGGTTTCATATGAACACTGCACTGCAAATTGTATAGCAATACTACTTATATACAGCATGACACAGAACATGATTGGAAACCTTTGAATCAACTAACCATGATTTATGCAAGCAAATAGATCGATTCAGTGAAGTAACAAGAAGGTAAGAACATATTAGATCAACACAGTAGATTAAACTTTCATACATAACATGTAATGGTGAATGACAAATAAATAAAACGTTGCCATTCATGCATATGTGGAAGAAAAGGGAGGTTAAGCAATAATACATTGGACTATTGTTTTCCAGAGACAAGAATAGGGCATCATGGTAGCTGTAGACATTTGTTAACACCATTGCAATTCTTGTTAAATAGTGGAATCACACATACCTATTTAAATTATTTAAGTGAAGATTAACACACGTTTACAATATATACACACTACACATGTGTAGAATGCGAATAGGTGAAAATATCCCTTATAAGCATTTTAACTTCATGTGCAAATAGCTGACGTTTGGAGCCTGCTTTTTGGAGCTAAGCAACCTACATTGAGATAAAGCAGGGGACTAGGCAAATGCAAAGGGATGATCCCTGTAGAATAACACACAATCTGACAAAACATTTTGCTCATTTTTAAAAAGAGAAATACAACCACGTTGTTAGTAATTTGGATGAAACAAGCTTATTTTGGCAATTCAAGTTTAGGTACATATGTTTTGATAAGGGTTATGAACATCCTGAACAGCTAACATAAGATCAAAAATTCCATTTGTGATTAGTGAGACATTGCATACTTCAACTTACTAGTCTCAACTCCAGCAGGGATTCCTGTCAAGTGTTCAGGATGTAGGATCTACAAGACCTTCTCCATCCAGGAAAAGAGTCGTGATGAGGGGCTGGAAGATCCTTCACTAGTCCCTTGGGCCTCAAGGTGATGCTTGGAGGTCAGTAAGCACACTCTGCCTCACCGGTCGTTCCACCTCTTCCTAATTTCCTCCTGTGTGCACAGATTGTTATCTACAGCATCCACTCTGTTTACTTTTCTGGTCCACATTTCCCTTTTCTGAGATATGATTATATTTGGTGCTCCAAACAATTGTGGCTCTACTCTAATAATTTCATCCACCATGACAGACAATTCTCAGTCTGTAAAATGTGGGTTTTTCTCCCTGCCATAGTGAATGCCCAAATGTTGATGCAAAATAAAACAAACGTATAAATTGTAACCAAAATACAGAGAGAGAAAGAGAAGGTAACAAAACCTGACTTCTGTGTGTCAAAATCTACATCAAAATGCTCTGCTGTTAGCAAATGGCAAAACATTCTGGCCTGAAATGGAGTGTATTTTATACTGTGTTCCTTAGGTGTTCACAATCATCACATATACATCAAATGTGGGCTGCTAGCATCCATCCAATAGCCACAGCAATAGCACAATTATGAACAGGTCCTGCAACCGACTACCGCTGTCATGGGACCACCACTGGTACAGCGCCAGCACAACTGTGTTATCTAAATATAGTCAGTGTGATGCTGCTGTCTTGACGATGACAGAATAAAGCTTGCCAGCAATGGAGTCTGCTGCATTGGCTGCAGGATTCAGCTAGCATGAAGGAGTACACTCTGTCGACACAGACAGCAGTTGGACGCCATAGATCTGAATATGGCAATAGGAACTCCATCAGCTTGATTGAGTACTTGGGATCGCTTCTGGTCTGGGACAGTGATGTTACCATCAAGATCTAAATCAGGCCCTTAGTTTGAAGATTTATGAAGTGTGAGAACTGCAAAGATCAATGAAATAACTCATTTAACAACAGAAGGTGAGATTGAGTATTACATTTTACAACAATATGTGTAAGCAAAAAAAATATTGTTCTGAACTGTCCAATAGTAATCAAAACTGTCTTGAGAAGAATTCAATGCAATCATTGTAAGAAGCTACTACTATCTTTTGGGTACAAGACTATCATGAGAAATCATAGACAAGATCAAGCCTTTTGCATACAGCATACTATAACGCTTGTGCCACAAGCAGACTTGTAGAAAATGTGGTCACAAATGTAGTACTATTGTAACATTTGTCTTTCATTATTCATCTGATACACGGAAAGAATCATATAAGGATTACATACCTTGAGGATGGAAGTTATCACACTTCTTGCTGAGAAATAAAAATCTCATGGTGAAAGGGCAGAGCAGCTTAGCTAGAGGTTAGAGCTATGGGAGGTTCTGGACAAGAAATAGTAGTTACTAAGGGCCAGATATACCAAGCTATTTTGCTTTCTCAAATGGCCTGATTCGCAGAATCAAACTCCTTGCAAATGCAAGAAGGCATTATCTAATGTACAAAGCCCGAATTGTCATTCGGTAGCCTGTTACCAAATCGCGATTTGGGTCTTTGAATTGGTATTTGGAAGGGGCATGTTTAGGGTGTCCCTTCCTAATACCAATTTTCATTGGTATGTTCAAATGATTTGCAATTGAAATGTGGTCTCAAAACATTTGCATTTTACCACCAACTCAAATTTGAGACCCATTACCATTTGTGTAATAAAACAATATTTTTTAAGAGCTGACAGTGGTCCAACAGATGAAAAGTTTAAGTAGCAAGTTTATTGTCTGTTTTTCAAACTGTTTTTTCTGGCCCTCAACATAGTACTTTGTGGGAGCTCCCCAGCAGCATTAAGAAAGCACTTTTTCAAGCAGTCCTAGATGGAGGTCTATGCTCTTCAGCTGGAGCGCCAGGCCCTCTTAAGGTTGTTTTTATGATTACGTTTTGTGGGATAATAACACTGAGAAACATGTTAGTTTCACCCATAAAACGTAACAATAAAAACTATGTAGCCATCCCTCTGCCATGCGCAGCCAAAGGCCATGAATGGCCGAGGGTCGACTGCCTGATAGGGGTTGGTTGCCGGGTGTGAGTGTATACTGGGCCATGCCGTCAACCCGCTGTGCATGTGCAAGTTGGTTTTTGGTTGTTACATTTTTGGATGAAATTTTAACCTTGATAGAAATGATCTTTTCATTCTCAGTACCTTACCTGCAACATGCTGCTTTAATTATGTTTTGTGTGATTGTTTCAGATGTTGTCAGCAGCATGGCGAGCCTGGTAAAATAAACATGCTAATTTAAATAGTCTTATCTTAGTGCAATTGGTGTGTGTGTGAGGTATTGAGAAGAATGAAATAGGTTGGTTTCCAATCACCACGGTGTCCTTGGCCACCATGTTTAGGGTCTTTTAGTAACTCAAAAAATTGACATTATTTCAACTACGTACTATATTTCACGCCCTCGCCATGCACAGTTTTCTCCTCAATAATTTCACAGCAAATGTTACAGTGATATTATCAATGATGTCACAGAAGATGTCATCAATGATGTAAAATTGGAGTGCTTAGCAGCGCATGCCGAGGATACGAGTTATAGTTACCTTAGGGTGTCAATTATAGTTATTTTAGATAACCATAACTATAACTGCTGAATTTCTATGATATTTTACGATTAAAATGTGAACCTATCTATATCGTCCCAGTAACCTTTGTTTTTTTAAGTGAATTTCTATGATTTTCTAAATTCTATTTCCTAACTATAACATCCCAGTAAACTTTGTTTTTTTCACTGAATTTCTATTGTTTAATGTTAAGTAATTTTAATTATTTATGTTAATCCAACCACCACCGCAGGCCCTGCTGTCTGGGTTGGTAGCCCTGCTGCCAACCCCTTAGAAGCACAAAAGCCCACACCATGCACAGCTTTTTGCCATGCGTGGTGGTTGTTTGCCACAGGACTTGGCCTGTGGTCCAACCTTGTAGCCAATTCCCTATAACTACCCAACCCCACGCCATGCATGACCTTCGGCCATGCAAAGTTGGGGGTTGACTGCAGGACATGGCCTGTGGCCAGGCCCTGCACCCTACCCCCTATAAGCACACAACTCTGCCCCACACAGGGCCTTTGGTTGTGCGTCCCGGGTTGGCCAAAGGGCCTGACCTGCAGCCAGGCCCTGCAGCCTACTCCCACAAGCACCCATCTCTATGCACAGCCTTGCAAAAGAAAAAAAGGGTGGGGAGACATACCCGATCCCCAAGCCTTGGTGCTGGTATCACCCTGGAACAACACAAGGCCAAAACAGCATCTTATAAAAAAAATTGCAGCCAAAATATGGTGGATTTACAAATTCATGGCAAAAAATAACAAAACAAAAACCAAGCTGGTTTTCCTATTCTTGTTGAAAATTTGGCCCAGAGGGGACAAGTCAGAGGGGTATTTGGTAATAAGATATTAAAGGGGGGGCAGCACGGGACCCTCTTCCTGTAAGCTCTTGAGCCCTGGGGACCACCACCTCCCCGGGGCTTGATTATTGTTATGGAAGAGGCTGCACAGACCCCCCCATTCTGTAGACTCTTTGAGCTCTGGGGACCACCACCTCCCCAGGCCTTTTTTTTTAAAAAAGAGGGGGTCAGCGCAGACCCACCTTCTGGAGCTTTGATATGCCACGTGGACCACCAAAAATATCAAACAAATATACAGGGAGCCGCACGGACACCTTGAGCCCCAGAGACCACCATTTCCACAGGGCAAAACCAAACCACTATCTCCCAAGGGTGGGCACCTTGAGAGATAGCATAAATTGGATCTGGGGTGGTGGCAGTCCCCAGGGCCATTAATGGCTCCAGCAGAGGGATCATGCACCTTCCTCCCCCCTCTTTTTTTGCTGCATGGGTTGGTCCTGGGAAGGTGTTGCGCCGTGGAGCCCTATATGGCCAGTGAGGGGCCCCTCCCTGTTTTACAAATGGTATTTGGCCCTGGGGAGGTGGTGGTCCCCAGACTGGGGGGTCTATGTGGACCACCTGCTTAAGATATAACTTAGCCCTGGAATGGTGGTGGTCCCTAGTCCATAATTTAATCCCCAAGGTGGGGGTCCACACAGCCCCTCTCCTTTCATAAAAAAAAGCCCCAGGGAGGTGACAGACCCAGGGGCCTGGGGGAGTCCCTGCGGCCCCCCTGTATTTTTTTTAGTTAGCCCTAGAGAAGTGGGTGTCCCCAGGGCATATCAAATCCCTTGAAAGGGTCCCTGTGCACTCCCCTCCTATTTTAATAAATTGCTCATGCCTCTGGGACCTGGCCCACTCAGGGGGGTAAATTGAGAACAAGCGCAGGATCGGTCACAAATATTGTGAAAATGTTAAAAAACATGCCTTTTTGCCCTGCCGGGATAAGGGGCATTCCCCAGCACCAAGGCTAGAGGCGCAGGGTGTTCCTAACCTGCCCTCTTTTATTTTTTTCTATTTTGGGGGGACTTGGTTGAGTCCCAAAATTGCTGCAAACACTTCCTGATTGAAGTGTTGGGCTCAGATTTCACACACACAAAATCACAGTCAGTCAGCAGTTCACATATTAGATCACTCATGACATAGTGACATCATTGATGACATCATAAAAGACATCACTGATGACATTACTGATAACTACTTACTATAATTACTTTTCTCTCAGTACTACTACTGAGTGAAAATATTTTTAACATATATAATCTGATCTATAATCCTGTTTTAATGTAGGTATACTATTTATCAGAGAACTAGCCTCTCCACTAACACATGTCCTATGCTGATGTATGTGTATAGTAATGCTTTGTGACAGTGTAAGCTGTCCGTTGAGACTGCCACAGTAATGGCTCAGTATAGTTCTTTTTTATGACATACTGATCAGTTTCCTTAGACCCCTCTCCTTTGTGATGATTAACTGTAGTAGTAGATTGCAATACATTCATCTATTCACGAAGACCTTTCTCTACAATGATAGCTCAGTGCAGCAGACATTTACACTAGACTGACTTCTCTTCTCGCACCTTTTTCTAGCATGAAGAATAATTTTACTAGTGGTTTGTCACACAGTGGCCTGTCTCCTAAGAACGCTCTCCTGATCGTTTGTTGTAGTGGCTTGTGTCAATCTTACATTTGCACTAACACCTCTTCAAATGTTCACAAGTGGTGTTGCTGTAGTTAGCAATCGACTAGCCTATACAGGTAGATGTTTTTCTTTGGTCATTAGTGTTTAGAGTAGTGATTAAGGAGAGACAGGATAGAATTCTGGGCCAGATTTACAAGGCCCTAGAACCTCTTAGCACCACACTAGATTCATTTTTTTGATGCTAATGTGGCGTTGAGGAGGCCATTCTCCTGTGACATTTTAACAAAGTGGTGCAATACTTGCAATGTGCCACTCTGTAACCCCTTGCACCACATTATGCCTGCACCAGGCATAAGGTATGCAAGGGGGTGCGTTCCACCGCAGGGAGGTCCGTAAAAATGGTGCAGTGATTTACAGCATTTCACTGTGCTATTTTTAGCATCATTTTTAATGCCTGCTCATAGCAGGCATTAAAATGAAAAGCTCATTGCATTCAATGGGCCTGCCCTCATTTTGCAAGTTCAGCAGCACAATTTATGGTGCTAATCATGCGAAGTACCACAATTGTGTCATAAATACTGTTGCTATTATTTTAACATGCGCCATTGTAAATGAGACGCACACATGGTGTTGTTAGGGGGGAGCAAGAAAAGTCGTGCATCACAGCTGAGCTACCATTTTCTTGTAAATCTGACTCTCTCTCTTAAGTAATAAGTGTGTGTAGTAGTTCATAAGCTTACAGTCAACTGTGTGCTGTACTTCTGTCACCTGTGTCACATGATTATTTTAAAAGACTTAAATGGTATTTTATGAAGTATTTGGAAGTTTGCCTTGCTGGATGATGTCATTAGTGATGTCATCAGTGATGTCATTTGAGATGTCATCAGTGAAGTCATGAGTGATGTCACTGACCATGTCATGAGTGATGTAATTTAGTGAGATCGGAAGCAGTGCATTGCAGATTGCTAAGTTCTTGTTAGCTCTGATAACTTTTACTGCTGAATTTTATGGTTTTGTGTTTGTAAAATCTGAGCCTAACTGTAATATCCACATTAGTTTTTTTTGCAGTGAATTTCTAATGTTTTTATAATTCTTTTTCCTGACTATAATGTCCCTGTATTTGTGTTTTCAGTGAATTTCTAAGTTTTTTTTATTCCTTTTACTTTCTACAACATCCCTGTAGCCTTTGGTTTTTTAGTGACTTTCACCATTTTTTTTATATAAGTTGTGGTAGAATTTCACCCATACATTCAATTTAGCAATCTACATTTTCACAAATATATCAATACATTTAATTAAAACACTTAGGATCTCATTACGATTGTGGTGGTCTGAGGACCACCACACTTGCGTTCATGGTTGCACTCCGGCCAGTCTGAGTGCCCAATTACAACCCAGGTTGGTGGACCTGCCAGAGGACCGCCGTCCCTGCCAGAATCTGGTTTCTGACATTGTGATGGTGGTCTGAGTTGTATTCAGCCAGGGCGGCACTGAACTCATGAACTCAGTGCCGCCTCGCTGATTGCAACTCCCTCACCACTAGCCTTTCCATGGAGGTTTCACCAGCATGGAAAAGATGGTGGTGAGGATCTGCTTTGGGCCTCAGGGGGAACCCACTGCCCAGCGCCATCAGAATGCACACTGTCTGCCTAGCAGACAGGGCACATTCAGAGGGTGCTAGTCGGCCCTCTCTGTGCTACGAGATAGCACTAAGCTCCTTTAAGGGAGCCAAGTGCTATCTTGTAGCACTGTTCCCGCTGGTCTGACTGCCAGGACTCTATTACAATGTTACTGCCGGTCAGACCGGTGGGAACATTATAATAGGGTGGGGGGGACACTGCCATGGTGGTGGCATCCTTCCCATGAGTTTGGCAGCCCCACGTTGGAACCGCCAAACTCGTATTGAGGCTGTTAATCTTATTAAACATTTGAGAACTAACAATTAACTAATCAATGTATTTTAACTCATATTTCTATAAATGCAATACAGCAGGTGTTTCTCTTTTTTCTATCCATTTTATGGATTTATGGATGCACTGAGATGCCACCATCAATCTGCTGCTAGAAAAGGAACACACCCAAACCCCATATTTTTATTGGATACAGTAAGGGTCTGATTTAGATGTTGATGGTAATGGTCCCACCGTCGAGATTTTGACTGAAACGGTCTGTACCCCCCATTTAGATGTGAGCAGGAGCATAGACAAAAGACCGCCAATAGTCTACAATCACTGCCACGAATCACCCCCCACATCAATGGCGCAATAAGCTAAAACAGCTTGCGGTGGGACCCCAGCCCCTTTCCCATATGAGACAATCATGATGTGCATTTCAGCCAATGCAACTGTGGCAGCTAAACCTCCACACCAGAGTTGATGGATCGGGAGCTATATAAGCATGAAACTCACCTTTTTATTGCTTTCTACAATTCCTGCCAGGCCTGCAGTTGCTCCTGGACCAGGTCCAAGATGGAATTAACCCCATCATTGCTGGAACAGAAGGTAGTCACGGTCATTTCTGTCATCTTCAGAGTTGTTGCTTCACAGTAGTATCGGACTTGTGCACAGGTAAATATTTTATGCAAACAACACAATAATGATGCACAATGCTTAGGTGTGTGATGTTGTTATTAGAAAATTTATCATAACAGACCTTGAGATATGAGAGATATGAGTAGCACCTACCAATTAGGTACAAACTGCCCTTGTGACAATCAACATTACACTACAACTTGCTACAGGTGGGTGTACACAGAATGTGCTACTAATCGTACTGCTAAACTGCAAACATAGGCGAGGATTATGACGGTCACATGTCCTCTTGGTGTGGGCAATATATCACAAACATCAGATATCACTTAACTGTAAAGTTCCAGTTACACTGTGTAATGCATATCACTGACACACCATTTGATATTTGATATTTGAATATTTCTTGAGCATGCAAATACCCAAAGGTAAAATAAACATGACAGGATTATAGAACAGAGGACATCATGTTAAAATAAACACACACACATGGACTCTCCAGTCACAAAAACAGAAACACATATGATTTTGGTACAAGTGTCCAGTAACAACATTAGTGCTTGCACCAAAATTAATATGCCCATTACAACTCTAATGTAAGCTATTTTTTAAAATTAACTACAATCCACAAACTGTGCTGGTCACAATCATAAATGAGAGTAAGTGCATGACACAAACAGTAGCGAAAATACAATATTAGCTGACAATTAGTAACAAATAAAGCTGGGACAAAGGATTTTTAAAATAAAATTGTATTTATAAATATTAGATAATTCTCTCAGAGCAAATGTGAATAAAGCACACATATATGAAAAATAACATTAGGCCTGTTGTTCACAGTGTGGGTGCATGCCCACAAATTGTATCCCAATGTTACTGCCAAAATAAACCTCCTCTGGAAGGAGCATCTACGGGGCAGTGAGCAGGTACCTCAATGATCTCACTGGGGGGTGTACTTGGGTTTGGGAGGGCTGGGTTCGCATTCGGGAGGGGTGGATTTTTGTTTGGAAGGGATGCGGTGTGATGTGAAGTGGTGGCTTGGAACATGGAAGGGGTGGTTTTGGATGTGGTCTGCGGGTGAAAGGGGTAGTTTTAAAGGAGGAAGACATGGTTTTGGAGGTTGAAGGGCTAGAATGATGCTTGGAAGTGGTGCTGATGGATTTGGAAGGGCATAGAGACATGCAAAAAAGTAGATCCTCCTTGGGAAAATGGTTAGGGTGGTCGTCAGAGAGCTTGAGTTTAGAGAGAGAGGGAGGGTCTGTTGTGCATGTGTGTGTTGAAGGTGTGGGTGTCTTAGGGTCTGGTGTATGTGCTGTATGTTTAGATTTGTGTCCCCTACTGATTGTCTGTTGGGTAGACGAGTGTGGGTTTTTGGGTTCAGTAAATCTGTATAAAGATGTGTGTGCATTAGATGTGGTGTGTGTTGATGTGGTGTCTGTGTGTGCTGGTGCATGTGTATGCGGTGGGTGAACTGACTGGGGATATGCTGATGGTGTATGTGGGTGTTGGTGTAGTCGTGGGTGTGCTTACTGGGGGTGTGCTTGTAGTGTGTGGATATTGATGTAGTAGTGAGTGCACTGACTAAGGATATGCTTGTGGTATGAGGGGGTGTCAGTGTGGTGATGGGTGTTGTGTCTGTGAGTGTGCTGGTAGTGGATGGGTGTGTTTTTGTTGTGGTGGGTATGATACCTGTGGGTATGCTTGTGGTGGTGGTGGTGGGGTGTGTTACTTGTAGTTGATGTAGTGGGTGCGTGTAAATGTTTGAGTGTGCTTGGGATAGGGTTGGGTCGAGGGATTTTGGATGGGAAAGGGGTGGGAGTCTGGTACAAGTGAAAGGCTCCTCATTAGTCGGAACCCAGGCCCTGGAATGACTTCTGTAGGCTAGACAGGGCACAGTGAATGCCATTCAGGTAAGCCAGCATCTGCGTTCTCTGGTCAGCCAGCACCTGGATGACATTCAGAAGTGTGGTCTGGCCTACAGCAGTAGTCCGTAATAGGTCAGGAGTCTCCTGATTGAGCACAGTCTTAGGTGCCTTTTAGGGGGTGACTACCGCCAACTGGGGGATAGCAAGAGGGAGAGTAAAGCTTGGAATGAGGGTGGACAACAATGATGCAGGTGTCACTGTCTCTCCAAGGTCTGCCACCACTAGGGACGGCTCTTCACTGGAGGCCTCCGAAGAAGATGTTGAGTCAGTCATGGCCTCCGTGGCAGTCCCCTCAACCTTCATGCCACTAGGTCCCTCAGTGCCAGTGGTGTCCACATCCAATTGCCAGTGGCCTGCTTCCTCCCCGCCGATGGGGCCACTGTCAACTTTGCCCTGCCCAGATGATGCTGTAAACACAGATACAACAGTTTGAGGGTGCCTGTGCAAACTCAGTTGGGCATACATGTTCATCATGTAGGCAAGGTTTAGTAATCCTCCTTGCCAGCTCACATATCATGTATGCCTTTGTCACCTATACACTTGTAGGCCTCTCCAAAGAAAAGGGTTTTAACAGCATGAGCAAAAACATAGGCTTTGAGTTATCTCTGAACCACTCTAGTACTGAGGTAAAATGTATTCACATTACCCAAAGGGCCAGGTTTTTTAACTGGAAATTGAGATCTCAAAGCGGGATACTACAACAGCTGTGTAATTGAACCTTCAATCTGCAAAGTTCCCTTTAAGTATCACATTGTTCTTCATCATTTTTTCTCCAGCTGGATAACCTTGCGGACACAAAAGTGTTTTTTAGGGGCATGTGACTCTCTCATCAATGTGGACATATTTTTGTCTGTTTCAATCAATACAGTTTGTCATACTAATTCATTTTGTTTGACACAGGCTGGCTTACATGCACATTTTTAAAGGACGAAGGCCTCATGTCAACCTGCAATTGCCCACATGAAAAGACTAGAAGTTTGCTGAACAAACTGGTTTTAAACATGTTTCAGATAATAAATAATGCCACTGTACTCATAATTCCAGTCCATTTGATGCAGTTGCTCATTCTCATATTGTCATTGCACAAGCTTACCAATGTAAAGTCTGATCTATCAACTGCAGCATAATTGCACAGTTTGCCATAGTCACCAGTAATGGGGCCTGCATTACCTATGTATACTTATGATGGAGTATCCCACCTGACCCAATCATGACATCAGACATGTTTGGTGCAACAGTCCCTCATGACATTGAGAAAATGAAGGTACCTTGTGTTTTTTGCACGCAGCCATGTGTCTGCTCATAACAGTACTTGATGTGTGAAGAATCTATTGGCAATCTTCTGCACAGGCAAATACACCACACAGCATCAGACACTGTCTGACTAATATACACCTCAAGAAATCCTCAAGGGCTTTGGTTCTGTGTCTACCTTAATGTTGATGGCACCCAACATTGCTAGAATCGAAAAAGGTTAGACAACAACAATAGCTACAGATAATGACTAAACCCCTTGATGTTGTTGTTGGGCCATCAATTGCCCATCAAGCTTTGGGTAAACCACTGCAAGGATGCGGGCCATTAGAGGGTCAAGGTGTGGTGCACCTGTCTGGATAGCTGGGAGGACTCCCCAACTTGTCCTTCTGCAGGCTTTCCTGTTGTCATTGCACAAGCTTACCAATGTAAAGTCTGATCTATCAACTTCACCATAATTGCACAGTTTGTCGTAGTCACCAGTAATGGGGCCTGCATTACCTATTCATACTTATGATGGAGTATCGCACCTGGCCCAATCATGACATCAGACATTTTTAGTGCAACTGTCCCTGATGACATTGAGAAAATGAAGGTACCTTGTGTTTTGTTTTCTGCATGCAGCCATATCTCTGCTCACTACAGTACTTGACGTGTGATGAAGAATCTATTGATAATATTCTGCACAAGCAAATACACCACACACAGCATCAGACACTGTCTGACTAACATACACCTCCAGACATCCTCAAGAGCTTTGGTTCTGTGTCTACCTTAATGTTGATAGCACACAATATTGCTGGAATCGAAAAAGGTTAGCCAACAACAATAGCTACAGATAATGACTAAACCCCTTGATGCTGCTGTTGGGCCATCAACTGCCCATCAAGCTTTGGGTAAACCACTGCAAGTATGCGGGCCATTAGGGGATCAAGGTGTGGTGCACCTGCCTGGATAGCTGGGAGTACTGCCCAAGTTGTCCTTCTGCAGACTTTTCTGTTGTGCGATGAAGGTCCTTCTACCTTTACAACAGTGTAGGCTGTGCCGCTTGCAGACTCCTATGGTCTGCACCTTCTTTGCAATAGCCATCCATATCTCAGACTTCTGATGGGCATTGACCTGTATGGATGACAGAAAAGAAGAAGAAAATATTTGTTTGGTCATTTGGTTTGGCAGTACTGCTGTGACATAATTATTTGGCATTGCACACATGCATTCACAAAAAAGCAGCAACTCCATTTAACAAAAAAACTTTGAGTACCTTGGAAATACTGAATGACATGAATCTTATGAGCATTCTCAATACTTTCTAGCTCCTCATATTGCCAAATCAGGCTTACAACATCATCTAGGCCAGGGCTATGAAACCCTTCCTGTTTTGAGAGTCACTCCTGATTACTTACAATTATTGTGAGCTACTAAAGGCTAAACAGCCCGTGCAATCCATGCACATTACCCAAAGCACAGCTACATTGGCCTTAATGCCTAAACTCCAAGAGTCAGAAACCATTGTCTGCCTCACATACAGGGATTGAGGACAGTATAGAAGGGTAGCTATGTGTCAGTGCAGCAGCAATTTGAGGTGTGTATGAAGAAGTGTGTGTTGGAATGGGACATGCTGGAATGGATGATTGTGAGCCGGTGTCATCTGAAGTTGAAGCACAGGGAAAAACCTTGCTTATACTGTATGTGGCTCCATGACATATTGAAAACATACAGAGCAGCCTATTACTATATGGGCTGGAATCCGACTTGAGAGGACAGCATCAGACAAATCCAGACCCTCAAATTGTATTTTTAATACATCACTATAATTTTGACAGTGGCCATAAGTTATTACTCACACTACTGGTACACAATCTACTGGCCACTCAAAGTCAGAGGCCTTCTGTTTGTCTGATGAAACAGGAATTATGAACTACATGGACACATATTACAGCTTCTCATTTCAGGTGACTTAACACTCCCATGCACAGACTTTTCAGACAGTGGCAAAACGTAGTCTGTCCCAGCTAAATCATTCTGTGAAATCTAATGACAACACATTCCACATTAACAAAAAGGGACAAAATGGCTTGTTTATCAAAAAGGAAGAAGTTACTCAGTCCGACTTTCCCAAATGAGATCTGTTCCTCTGGGCTCCCATAGAGCTGGCTGTACAGGAACAGGACCTCCATGACAAGGAGCTCCAATTCTTCTGTGCTGAAGGCAGGGACCCTGTCACCTGCTTTGCCTGGCATCCTGGCTCACAGAGATAGGTAACAGCAGCAAAGAAAACAAGGAGGTCTTATTGGCTGCAGTGTTAGAAGGTAAGTGAACTTTTTACTGCGCCATGCAAAAGTAAATGGCTGACACAATTCGGGAGATTTAGATAGATATTGACTTTCATGCCTAGCCATCACACAAGTTAGCCTATGGCAAGGACCGTCATGGAGGTTACCACTTACTACGTAGTTAACTTCCACCGATGGCTGTCAGGTAGCCAATGTCCTCCGGCAAAGTTAGGCACCCGCTATTTAAGGGTTTGAAGCGGTAAAATTTTTAACTGCTAGTGCATCACCAGCCCTTAAAATGGAGGCTAGTGTATTTCTAAATGTCAGATATGAACAACACTGTTCTTGGTAAGGTATGACACAATAAAATGTGAATTGTGATGGTCTGTGACATTGATAGTTCAGCGGCAGGAGTAATACGTCCATTGACTTTATTAAAAAAAAAAAATTACAAAATTATTAATTACACATAATGGAAAAAATGTTTATTCGAAGTTGCAAAAATGTGTGAATAATGTGTGTACACGTATTACACAATGACATTCCTAATGTTACCAAGACTTAAGAAGTGTGTTAATGTTAAAAGGATTGTCTGACCATTTCAACTGAGGCTTTCTTTTCCATACATACAGATGTCTGAACCGAGCCATGGGTCGGAGGCGATGACCTGAAGTGTTCTAGCCCTTTAAGGACCTTGCCAACATGGAGGAAAGGGATGTCATAAAACAATTTCAGCTAAATTGGCAACTTATCCTGGATTTGTTTGAGCAGTTGGAGCCTGATCTCCTGCTCCACAATATGAATCCAACAGTATAACATCAATAGGTAACTCATACCAGTACTGCATTTTGTGTCCACTGTCTCTTTTCAATACACTGTAGCAGTATCTGGGGGCATGGCCCAACACAATTTTAGTGGTGTGCTACAGGAAGTCCTTGCTTCTTTGATGAGACACATCAACAGCTACATCCAGTTCCCACATCCACAGAACTTGGCTACCATGAGGGGAGAATTGTATGCTTTGGGTGGGATATCACATGTGATTGGAGAAATAGATGGCATGCATGTTGCCTTGGTGTCACTACACACAAGAGAGCAGGTCTACCACAATTGGAAGAACTTGCATTCAATCAATGTTCAGGTTGTCTGGTTACCGTGTTTATACATCTCAAGTGAAGGTGCCCGCGTCCCCGGGTCAACACATGATTCATTCATACTATGGAACTGCACCATACCCATGCTGATATCACAACTTGGACCTGACATAGCTTGTTGGTAAGTTTGCCTGATTCCTAGTTTGGAAGTACAGATGGTAGGATTTGTAAGTAATCTGTTGATGTATTGCTTTCATTTAGGAGACTCAGCTTATCTTAACTTACCATGACACTGCTGAGGAATCCAAAAACCAGGGGAAGCCCACATCATTGAGGCATGTGGAAGAACACAGAGGCCAGGGGAGTGGGCTTTCAGGCTCCTGAAGGCTAGGTTTAGGTGCCTGTACAAGACCGATAGAGCCTTCCTCTCCTCACCTGATAAGGTGTGCCAAATCCCGGTTGTCTGCTGCATTATCCATAACATCGCCCTGTGACGGAACATGCCTGTAATCAGAGAGGAGAGAGACCATGATGAGCCCCGGGTGAGGAATATGAAATGAAGTGAAGATGATGGTGGTGAAGAAGGAGTTGACTTACGTCAAGAAGAGATTGAGCACTGATTTACCTGAGTGTAAGTTTGCCTTTACAAATTGCAACCTGTAATTTATTAAGAATGATCAGTGCAGGAAAGTCCAAGGCAAAGATGATAGTGGATCAGATTTTCCCTAAATTGAGCACTGTGGTCATTGACAGAGATTAACTCTTTTGTGCTGAGTATGTTTGTTCTCATAACTTGTGATTTCAGTCAGATTTCTTATGTGAAATCATTAATTTTCCCTTGTTATTCTGTTTCATGGTCCTTCACTATGTTTTCTTCATTTGGACATTTCTAAGTTGTGACATTTGCAATGACGTGCTGCTGTTTGAAAGTACAAAGTGAACATGTGTTCATCCTGGGACAGAAACCCACGTGGGATGGGCAATTCATGCACATAGACAAGTTACACTCTGATAATATGGAAGTTCAGAATATTATATCAGGTCTATTTCCTGTGTGATGATGCCATCAAGGCAATATCTGTCACTTAACATGCTCAAACCACATGTTTATCAAGCCCTGTCATACTGTTCTTCCTTCACAGTGGCCAAATCTTAAATTTGTGGACAGTGGAGGTAGCTATTGACGTGTCTCCTCATAGTTTTTAAGAAAAACATATTTTATTAGTTTTACATTAAACAGGTAGCCCGGTGGGCCCTAATCAACTGCTGTCTTTCAGCTTCCTTTTCTGACTTCTATCACAGCATCAACAGTGTGCACGTTTTCAACATATTAATTACATAAAGTTTCATCAGCATTTCGGTTACCTTTAGAATTTTCTGGTATTCCTTTATAAAAAACATTATTGGCGTCTGTCCCTGTTCCCGACAACTTGCCCCACCTTGATATCATCTGAAGGATCAAACATTTCTAGTACAATAATTTCTCCATCTGTCCTTTGAGATGCATCACATGGCCCATATCCCTATTAGAAATACATTATTTACACCCATAACAAGGCATCAGGGGTGTGCTAAAGCTATCCATCTCCTATTCCATTAGGCATAAGTATTGACCCCTATGAATTATCTCCCAGGAGAGTCCTTCCTGGCGATGTGGTATCATCTATTGAAGTTGTAGGAACTTCAACCACTATGGCCTCCCACGCGTGTGCCATGTCCAGAGATCCAATCCCTCTGTGAGCTTCTCTCAACAGTACTTCCCCCTTGAGAGTTGCCCACTTAGTCAGTTTAGTGTGTCAACGTAACAGCTGAGGCCCTCCCTTTGATTTCCAATTATGAGTGATCTTAAGCTTCGCCAGCAGGAACGCCGGTCCTGAAATTTGCTGGTGATTTTGGTTTAGGAAGTATGAGGGAACCAGTTCAGCAAACAATGCCCTGGTGCACAAGGGACCTCCTTGGCTGGTCAGCAGCCTCAAGATCCCCTCCCAATACCTCTGGAACTGCAGGCAACTCCATAACATAATGTGCCATTGCACACAATACTGCAAGAGTGACCTGTAATGGTCATGTGGCCTCAAATGTTACTGCCATGCTGTAGGTATTATTGATCTAGGATTCCTAATGCAAGGACAGGATTTTTGGCTCCAACTGAGGCCATGCATCAGTGATAGTCCACCTATTTAATTTGATCCCATCGAATATTCCCTTTCCTCCATGATGTCAAGGTTGTGGAACATTTAACCCTGAATGGCACAGACTGTTGGGGTTAGGGCTGGTTATTGAAGCACAGAGTTCATTTCTTCAAGTACTTGTTGCAAAAATATGTATGTTCCAAATACATAATGATTTAAGTTTGTTTTCTTTAAATACAAAGGATGACACTTTACCTCTTCGTTATTTCTAATTTTCTTTAGCAAATAAATGTTCAGAAGAAATGACTACATGATGGTAGAAGACAGACATAACAAATGAAAGGCCACAAAAAAAAAAAACAATAGTCTTGTAGTCTGTGCTCAAACCAATTATTAGCATGCCCCATAAATAGCAGAAATATCATTCACAAAATTTGGACATGAAACAAATATGTCTATCATCATGGATGGAAGTATGGTAGTGGAGTGAAAAACAGTTTGGAGTCTAATGCACAAAATGCAACTGTCCTCAGAAAAGGTAAATGTGTCCCTGAAATAGTCCACAGAGTGAATGGTAGAGACACTCTGGAAGAAATTAGGATCTGCATCTCTTGGAGTTGGTGATCTTGCCATCCTCTCCTGCTGGTCCTGATTATGGTCGACACCGGGGAGGAGGTAGGGGCAAATGTGCAGGGACTGGGCTGTGAGGACCAGGCTCCTCATTAGGCAGGGCCTCGCGGTCTGTGATTGGCAGTGGTGTACTTGGGCCAGAAAATGCAGGGATCACAGAGAGGGTCAGATGGAATGGAAAAGCCCTCCACCTATGATGATAGATGTCAAAAAGCACCCCAATCAGTAAGCTCATTTTTTGTTGTGACGGTGTAGTTTCAAGAAGTGCTCCCTCTGCACTTCCTTGATTGCCTAGAGCTGAGTTAAAACCTGGTCCATCACTTCTTGGGACTGTTGTACTGCTCCCAAGACTTAGTCAATGGAGGTCTGGCTGAATAAGATGTCAGTGGCCTCACTTTGCTGGCCTACAGATTCCTTCTTACAACCTCTAGCCCCACTAGCCTGTTTCCTTGAAGCAGTGTGCCCCAAAGGGGACAGTGTTGTTGTTGTTGTCTCAACAGCAGCCAGGACTCAGGGACACAGGATTGGTGTGTAAATCCCTGGTACACAGGGAGTGCAGCTGTCCTCATGCTGATATGGTATTGCAGCTGTGGTGGGAGTGGGGTGTTGGGTACTTGTGACTCACTGGAGCTGTCTGGCTAGACAGACAAGATGGACCAGCTAGCTTACAGCAGTGGAGTCCTCACAGAAGGCTTGCTCTTGGGCTGGAGTAGAGGTGTCTTGCCTGGCAGATGTTGGCCCACTGAGCTGGGTGGTTGGACCTGTGAAGGATGCAGATAATATGTAATGAATTTATAGTTTGTGCATTTTATGTGTCTTTGTCTACAAATCGGCCAATCTAAAAAAGTAGAGAGAGATTGATATACTGATTAGGCCTTTGTGTGATTTTCATTATTTTACAAATGAAGCCTGATTTATACAGATGGCAAGTCCAGAGCTGACCTTGTGGAGATGTCCTTAGTTGCAAAAGTGTTATTTTAGATTTGCACGTTACGTGTGGCAGAAATTCAACCCAAGACAGTGGTGAGTTGATACGAGTACTGGACTATTCCAAAGCCTAGCAGGCTGTAAAACATTGGATTCAAAGTGGTTCAAAATATAAATTAAACTATAATTGGTCATCATATGGACTGTGCAATTTAAATTGTGTGCCTACTATTTATATTCAGCATGCCACATCCCATTTTTGGAAATCTTAGATTCAAAATACTATTATTTATGTAAGCATTTCCATCACTTCAATGTAGCTATTAGAAGGTGCCAACATGGTTGAGATACACAACAAGTGCCATTTTAATCCATAGCATGACATTGTGATTGTAAAATGCATTTATTTATTCAATGTGTGGACATATGGAAGTAAAGGACAGTGGAACAACAATACATTGCACTATTGTTCTGCAGATCCAAAAACAGAAAATCATGGTATTTGTAGTCGTCTGTTGACATCATAGACGATACTAGTTTGAAAAGTAAATTACACCTATCAATTTCAATGACTATGGAGATCAACACACATTTTCACCATGTACACACATGTGGGTATGATGTCATTAGGAGAAATTAACACTTAAAAGCACTATGCTCTTCACATTGATGTAGTTCTGGACCTGTTTTTTGGAGGACGACAGCATACATTGATAGAAGGCAAGAGATGATCCATGGGGAACAACACACAATCTGACTATACACACTGTACATTGTTAAAAGGAGAGCTACAGCCATGATGCTAGTAATGGGTATAAAACAATATATTTTGTGGAGTCAAGTTTAGATGTATCTTTTTTGATAAGGGTGTTGAAGCATTCTAAACATCGGACTTAAGAGCAGGACTCCATTTGTGATTGTTGAGGCATTGCTAAGTGTAACTTACCAGGCTCAACTCCACGAGGGATTCCAGTCAAGCCTTCAGGATATAGGATCTGCAAGACCTCCTCCCAGGGAAAGAGTTATAATTGGGGGCTGGGAGAACCACCACCAGTCCTCTGTGACTCTAGGTGATGCTTGGAAGCCAGTTAATTGACTTTCCGTTCTAGGTCATTCTTCCTCTTCCTAATCTCATCCTGTGTGCACAGACTGTTAGCTTTAGCATTCACTCTATCAACTTTTCTGGACTACTTTGCCTCATCTGAGATATGGTTGTATTTTGTACTTGTCCTCCAAACAATTGTGGCTCTACTCTTATGATTTCATCCACCATGATAGACAACTCTCCCTCTGAAAAACAGTAGATTTCTCCTTCCTGCCATAGTGAATAAATGCGAAACAAAACCTAGTGCCCAAAAAGATGCAGGATAATACTCAATCAAAATAAATAAATAAAACATTTATAAAGCGCGCTACTCACCCGTGAGGGTCTCAAGGCGCTAGGGGGAAGGGGTTACTGCTGCTCGAAGCGCCAGGTCTTGAGTTGCCTCCGGAATGCGAGGTGGTCCTGGGTGGTCCTGAGGTTGGTGGGGAGGGAATTCCATGTCTTGGCCGCCAGGTAGGAGAAGGATTTCCCACCTGCCGTGGTGCGGTGGATGCGAGGGACGGCGGCGAGTGCGAGGTTGGCGGAGCGAAGCTGATGGGTGGGCGTGTAGAAACTGAGGCGATGGTTGAGGTATTCGGGTCCCTTGTTGTGGAGGGCTTTGTGTGCGTGGGTGAGGAGCCGGAAGGTGATCCTTTTGTTGACGGGAAGCTAGTGCAGGTGTCTCAGGTGGGCGGAGATGTGGCTGTTGCGGGGTATGTCGAGGATGAGGTGGGCGGAGGCATTTTGAATTCGCTGCAGGAATTTCTGGAGTTTAGCCGTGGTTCCTGCGTATAGGGTGTTGCCGTAGTCCAGGCGGCTCGTGGCTTACTAACATAAAAGACAGAGGGAGAGAAACACAGAGACAAAACTGTCTACTGTGTGGCAATTCCTGCATCCAAATCGCCTGCTACAGTGTGATGGGAAAGGATCATGGTCTGAAATGGTGTGTTTTCAGTGTGTTTTGCAGGTGTTCACAATTGTCCAATATACAGCAGTTGTCGGCTGCTAGCATCCAACCGATAGTCACAGCCATAGCACTATAATGAACAGGTTCAGCGATGGACTCCTGCTGTCATGGGCCCATCGCTAAAACACTGCCAATATAGCTGTGTGATCTAAATAGGCTCTGTGTGATACCACCGTCAGGGCAGTGACCAAGGCCAATTACTGGATGCAGCTTGTGCAACGGAGTGGACTCTGTTGTGACTGCCACAATACATCTAAATATGGCAGATGGAAGACTGTTGAGTTGATGGTCTTTTCTCGCTCACGTCTGACATGGTGTGGCGATACAACCATCAACATCTTAATCAGGTCCTAAGACCCATATTTATGGATTTTTCCGAAGACAGTGTTAGCCCAGTCTTGCGTCAAAATTAATTGCACCTGTTAACGCCATTCCATAGCGCCAGCCGGGCAACATTTTTATGGAATGGCGCACGCTGGTGCTAAGGACAGGCTAGCATCTACAGAAAAGACGCTAGCCGGGGGGATGGCGGGAGGGAAAAATGTGTTAGTGGACTAGGAATGGTGCTCGGCTGGTTAGCAGCAATAATTATGCAGCTAACCAGCCTAGAGTCATTTCCTGACACACTATTACCAAAACATGACTCCCGTCTAAGTAAAGACAGCAGTCATGCCCACCACCCCAATGGCCAGCACAGGGGACCAGTGTTCCCTGGGAATGGCCATCATACCCAGTGCGAGGCAGGGGGCCCCATGTAAGGGGCCCCCAATGGCAGAAAGAAATATATATATGCTTACCTCTACTTACCAGAGATGGGCTCCCCTGACCTATGGTATCCCTCTGGTGTGGGTGGGGGTGTTCCTAGGATTTGGGGTGGGCACCTGTGAGCCCATTCCATGGTGTTTAATCATGGAAATGGGTTTACAGACTCCCAAACGCCTGGTCCAAACCAGACGTTAAATACTGGTGCTAAGCAGGCTTAGCACCATTATTTGGGTCCAACTACTCTGTGCGTGTCATTTTTGCGACAGAGCATAAATCAGGCATTAGGGGTTTAGCGTGATATTATGGATGGGAACACCAACCTTGCAACTAATTAGCGCAAGGTAGTTTACCATATCCACAAGATGGTGCCAAGCTATATATTTTGATGCTAGCTGGGTCTAGAGTCAAAATATAAATATGAAGTTAACGTTGCACCATTTTAGAATCAAAATGAATTACCCTAAAAATGCTGCAAAGCAACTGTAAATATGCACCTAAGTCTCCAGCCATTCACATTGCAAACCACAACATGAATCTGTTATTTGGGTTTCACATTTCTCTGGAGACAGACTCTAAATCACAGCTCAATTGTTTTTCTGGCTTTCCTTCAAAAGAAGAGAGGTTAAAAGTTAAAAAGGGGTAGAGCAGGACAAAGAAGAAGATTTACTCTGTCCAAAGAATTTCTCTGATATTTGAAAATATTTCTCTGTCACTTCAGGAGAAAATACATTCTTCCTAAAATTAGCTCAATGCCATATATGCAGCAAAAAACTGTCAAGAGGTGAGGTGAATAAGTATTTGCGTGGCACATTCTCTATTTGGAAACATTTGATAACCATTCATAGAAGGACATATCACAAGATGATAAGGGAGAGGGAATGTGGAGCATCATCATCATCAACACTTGGACCATCTATGAGACCCTTGCCTCCTGACCAATTGGTTACCATTCCTGCTGTTTCACCAAAACTGGAAGACATAGTCAGTCATTGTAGCAAATGCCATATGCCAGTTGCACTAAAAATGACATCTATTGCCAAGAGTATTAATGCTGTCAACAAGCATAATTGTTAACAGTGTTTTTACTTCAAAGTTCTATCTTCCATTCCTCTTTAAACATAAGTATATATCTGAAAAGCAAATATAGAATACATTTAACTCCTTAGCTGCCAGGCCTCCCCCCCCCCCCTCTCAGCTGCCAGGCCTTTTTTTTTAGCAATTTGGGGCAGTTCACACTTAGGCCCTCATAACTTTTTGCCCATATAAGCTATACATGCAAAAGTTGTGTCCTTTTTTCCAACATCCAAGGGATTCTTGAGGTATACAGAGTTTGTTGGTTCCCATGGAAGAGACCAAGAAATTAGCCAAAATACTGCAAACATTTAATTTTTTGTGCAAAAAACAGGGAAAAAAAGGTGTTGCAGAAGAAAGCATGTGTTTTTTCCCCTGAAAATGGCATCAACAAAGGGTTCACTGTGCTACAATCACCATATTCCCAGTTTTAGGAACAGGCAGACTTAAATCAGAAAACCACATTTTTCACTACAATTTTGGCATTTTTCTTAGATATACCCTATTTTTACTATTTTTTGTGCTTTTATCGTCCTTCCAGGTAGTGACAGAAATGGGTGTGAAACCAATGCTGAATCTCAGACAGCTAAACATTTTTTAAAAGTAGACACAATTATGAATTCAGAAAGGGGTAATTTGTATAGATCCTACAAGGTTTTCCTACAGAAAATAACAGCGGGAATTAAAATATATTGAAATTGGGGTGAAATAAAATGCCATTTCTCTCCACCTTTTACCCTGTAACTTTTTTCTGGTACCCAGAGCCAATAAAGGAGCTGCACCTTTGTAGGAAAGTACCATCTTGCCTGGCGTGTTACCCCCATTTTTCACTGTATATATGTTGTTTTAGTTGTATGTGTCACTGGGACCCTGGTAACCCAGGGCCCCAGTGCTCATAAGTGTGCCTGAATGTGTTACCTGTGTAGTGACTAACTGTCTCACTGAGGCTCTGCTAATCAGAACCTCAGTGGTTATGCTCTCTCATTTCTTTCCAAATTGTCACTGACAGGCTAGTGACCATTTTTACCAATTTACATTGGCTTACTGGAACACCCTTATAATTCCCTAGTATATGGTACTGAGGTACCCAGGGTATTGGGGTTCCAGGAGATCCCTATGGGCTGCAGCATTTCTTTTGCCACCCATAGGGAGCTCTGACAATTCTTACACAGGCCTGCCACTGCAGCCTGAGTGAAATAACGTCCACGTTATTTCACAGCCATTTTACACTGCACTGAAGTAACTTATAAGTCACCTATATGTCTAACCTTTACCTGGTAAAGGTTAGGTGCAAAGTTACTTAGTGTGAGGGCACCCTGGCACTAGCCAAGGTGCCCCCACATTGTTCAGAGCCAATTCACTGAACTTTGTGAGTGCGGGGACACCATTACACGCGTGCACTACATATAGGTCACTACCTATATGTAGCTTCACCATGGTAACTCCGAATATGGCCATGTAACATGTCTATGATCATGGAATTGCCCCCTCTATGCCATCCTGGCATTGTTGGTACAATTCCATGATCCCAGTGGTCTGTAGCACAGACCCTGGTACTGCCAGACTGCCCTTCCTGGGGTTTCACTGCAGCTGCTGCTGCTGCCAACCCCTCAGACAGGCAGCTGCCCTCCTGGGGTCCAGCCAGGCCTGGCCCAGGATGGCAGAACAAAGAACTTCCTCTGAGAGAGGGTGTGACACCCTCTCCCTTTGGAAAATGGTGTGAAGGCAGGGGAGGAGTAGCCTCCCCCAGCCTCTGGAAATGCTTTGTTGGGCACAGATGTGCCCAATTCTGCATAAGCCAGTCTACACCGGTTCAGGGACCCCTTAGCCCCTGCTCTGACGCGAAACTGGACAAAGGAAAGGGGAGTGACCACTCCCCTGACCTGCACCTCCCCTGGGAGGTGTCCAGAGCTCCTCCAGTGTGCTCCAGACCTCTGCCATCTTGGAAACAGAGGTGCTGCTGGCACACTGGACTGCTCTGAGTGGCCAGTGCCACCAGGTGACGTCAGAGACTCCTGCTGATAGGCTCCTTCAGGTGTTAGTAGCCTTTCCTCTCTCCTAGGTAGCCAAACCCTCTTTTCTGGCTATTTAGGATCTCTGTCTCTGGGGAAACTTTAGATAACGAATGCATGAGCTCAGCCGAGTTCCTCTGCATCTCCCTCTTCACCTTCTGATAAGGAATCGACCGCTGACCGCGCTGGAAGCCTGCAAACCTGCAACATAGTAGCAAAGACGACTACTGCAACTCTGTAACGCTGATCCTACCGCCTTCTCGACTGTTTTCCTGCTTGTGCATGCTGTGGGGGTAGTCTGCCTCCTCTCTGCACCAGAAGCTCCGAAGAAATCTCCCGTGGGTCGACGGAATCTTCCCCCTGCAACCGCAGGCACCAAAAAGCTGCATTACCGGTCCCTTGGGTCTCCTCTCAGCACGACGAGCAAGGTCCCTCGAATCCAGCGACACCGTCCAAGTGACCCCCACAGTCCAGTGACTCTTCAGCCCAAGTTTGGTGGAGGTAAGTCCTTGCCTCACCTCGCTGGGCTGCATTGCTGGGAACCGCGACTTTGCAAGCTACTCCGGCCCCTGTGCACTTCCGGCGGAAATCCTTTGTGCACAGCCAAGCCTGGATCCACGGCACTCTAACCTGCATTGCACGACTTTCTAAGTTGGTCTCCGGCGACGTGGGACTCCTTTGTGCAACTTCGGCGAGCACTGTTTCACGCATCCTCGTAGTGCCTGTTTCTGGCACTTCTCCGGGTGCTACCTGCTTTAGTGAGGGCTCTTTGTCTTGCTCGACGTCCCCTCTCTCTGCAGGTCCAATTTGCGACCTTCTGGTCCCTCCTGGGCCCCAGCAGCGTCCAAAAACGCCAAACGCACGATTTGCATGTAGCAAGGCTTGTTGGCGTCCATCCGGCGGGAAAACACTTCTGCACGACTTTCCAAGGCGTGGGGGATCCATCCTCCAAAGGGGAAGTCTCTAGCCCTTGTCGTTCCTGCAGTATTCACAGTTCTTCAGCCTAGTAAGAGCTTCTTTGCACCAACCGCTGGCATTTCTTGGGCATCTGCCCATCTCCGAGCTGCTTGTGACTTTTGGACTTGGTCCCCTTGTTCCACAGGTACCCTCAGTCAGGAATCCATCGTTGTTGCATTGCTGATTTGTGTTTTCCTTGCATTTTCCCTCTAACACGACTATTTTGTCCTTAGGGGAACTTTAGTGCACTTTGCACTCACTTTTCAGGGTCTTGGGAGGGTTATTTTTCTAACTCTCACTATTTTCTAATAGTCCCAGCGACCCTCTACAAGGTCACATAGGTTTGGGGTCCATTCGTGGTTCACATTCCACTTTTGGAGTATATGGTTTGTGTTGCCCCTATCCCTATGTTTCCCCATTGCATCCTATTGTAACTATACATTGTTTGCACTGTTTTCTAAGACTATACTGCATATTTTTGCTATTGTGTATATATATCTTGTGTATATTTCCTATCCTCTCACTGAGGGTACACTCTAAGATACTTTGGCATATTGTCATAAAAATAAAGTACCTTTATTTTTAGTATAACTGTGTATTGTGTTTTCTTATGATATTGTGCATATGACACTAAGTGGTACTGTAGTAGCTTCACACGTCTCCTAGTTCAGCCTAAGCTGCTCTGCTAAGCTACCATTATCTATCAGCCTAAGCTGCTAGACACCCTATACACTAATAAGGGATAACTGGGCCTGGTGCAAGGTGCAAGTACCCCTTGGTACTCACTACAAGCCAGTCCAGCCTCCTACATTGGTTGTGCAGCGGTGGGATAAGTGCTTTGAGACTACTTACCACTCTTGTCATTGTACTTTTCATAAGAGAAAAATATACAAAACAAGGTCAGTGTATATACACATAGCCAAAAAGTTTTGCATTTCCTCTTTTCACTCTTTTCTAAGTGCTGAAAAGTACTTCTAAACTTTCAAAAAGTTCTTAAAAAGTTTAAAAAGTTTTTTTTTCTGTCTTTCCAAAAAGTTCTGAAAACTTTTTTATCTTTTACTATCACTTTAACTCTCTCTAAAAAATGTCTGGCACAGGCCAAAAAGTTGAACTGTCCAAACTTGCATATGATCACCTTAGCTGAAAAGGAGCAAGGAGTCTCTGCATAGAGAGAGGTTTGAGTGTAGGGAAGAATCCTTCCTTAGAACTGTTAATTAATATGCTTAGAGTACAGGATAAGGCCATAAGTGCCCAATCTGTAGAAAAAGTAGCTAATGGTTCTCAATCTGATCCAGGGACTCCCCCAGGAAAAGGTTCAGGAAAGAAACTTCTCAGCCTGCCCATTACTAGACAGTCTAGCATAGTTGGTACAGAGGTTGAATCACATCATACTGATGATGTGCTCTCACATTATGCTGGTAGCCAAGCTGTTAGGGTGCCCTTGGTAAGGGACAGGTCTCCTTCTGTTCATTCCCATCATACCTCTGTATCTAGAAATGTCCCTCCCACCCACCCTGATGACAGATTGTTAGAAAGGGAGCTCAATAGATTGAGAGTGGAACAAACCAGACTGAAGCTCAAGAAGCAACAGCTGGATTTGGATAGACAGTCTTTAGAAATAGAGAGGGAAAGACAGAAAATGGGTTTAGATACCCATGGTGGCAGCAGCAGTATTCCCCATAGTCATCCTGCAAAAGAGCATGATTCCAGGAATCTGCATGAGATAGTTCCCCCTTACAAGGAGGGGGATGACATTAACAAGTGGTTTGCTGCACTTGAGAGGGCCTGTGCTGTACAGGATGTCCCTCAAAAGCAGTGGGCTGCTATCCTATGGCTATCATTTACTGGAAAAGGTAGGGATAGGCTCCTTACTGTAAAAGAAAATGATGCTAACAATTTCCAAGTTCTTAAGAATGCACTCCTGGATGGTTATGGCTTAACCACTGAACAGTACAGGATAAAGTTCAGAGATACCAAAAAGGAGTCTTCACAAGACTGGGTTGATTTCATTGACCAGGCAGTGAAGGCCTTGGAGGGGTGGTTACATGGCAGTAAAGTTACTGATTATGACAGCCTGTATAACTTGATCCTGAGAGAGCATATTCTTAATAATTGTGTGTCTGATTTGTTGCACCAGTACTTGGTGGACTCTGATCTGACCTCTCCCCAAGAATTGGGAAAGAAGGCAGACAAATGGGTCAGAACAAGAGTGAACAGAAAAGTTAATACAGGGGGTGACAAAGATGGCAACAAAAAGAAGGATGGTAAGTCTTCTGACAAGGGTGGGGACAAATCTAAAAATGAGTCTTCATCAGGCCCACAAAAACACTCTGGTGGGGGTGGTGGGCCCAAATCCTCCTTTAATCAGAACAAGGAAAAGAAACCATGGTGCTATTTATGTAAAATAAAAGGCCATTGGACAACAGATCCCAGTTGTCCAAAGAAAGGCACCACAGCTCCTACCACTACAACCCCTACTGCTACACCTAGTGTCCCTACTAATAGCAGTGGTGGTGGGAGCAAACCTACTAATAGCCAATCCAAGGGAGTAGCTGGGCTCACTTTTGGTAATTTAGTTGGGGTTGGTCTGATTAGGGAGACCACAGAGGCTACTTTAGTCTCTGAAGGGGCTATTGACTTAGCCACTTTGGTTGCTTGCCCCCATAACTTGGAGAAGTACAAGCAACTAACCCTAATAAATGGTGTTGAGGTCCAGGCCTACAGGGACACAGGTGCCAGTGTCACAATGGTGATTGAGAAACTGGTGCACCCTGAACAACACATACTTGGACACCAGTACCAAGTAACCGATGCTCACAACATAACACAAAGCCACCCCATGGCTGTTGTAAATCTCAACTGGGGGGGGGTATCTGGTCCAAAGAAAGTTGTGGTAGCTTCAGATTTACCTGTAGACTGTCTATTAGGGAATGATTTGGAGACATCAGCTTGGTCAGATGTGGAGTTGGAGGCCCATGCAGCAATGCTGGGCATCCCAGGGCATATTTTTGCTTTGACAAGGGCTCAGGCCAAAAAGCAAAAAGGACAGGGAAGCTTGGATCCTGGAACAATGGACCAAGTGCTCCCTAAAGCTAGGGCTAGTAGAAGCAAACCACTTCCTACTATCCCTCCCTCTACAGTGGATTCAACTTCTGAGGAAGAAGAATTCCCTCCCTGTGCAGAACCTACACCAGAGGAGCTGGAAGCAGACACTGCTGAGCTTTTGGGTGAAGGGGGGCCTGCCAGAGAGGAGCTGAGTGTGGCACAGCAAACCTGTCCCACATTAGAGGGTCTCAGACAGCAAGCTGTCAAACAGGCTAATGGGGATGTCAGTGACTCACACAGAGTTTACTGGGAGGACAACCTCTTGTACACTGAGCATAGGGATCCTAAACCTGGAGCTGCCAGGAGATTAGTGATTCCTCAGGAGTACAGAAAGTTCCTCCTAACACTGGCACATGACATTCCCTTAGCTGGGCACCTGGGTCAAATGAAAACTTGGGACAGATTGGTACCACTGTTTCATTGGCCTAGGATGTCAGAGGACACAAAAGAATTTTGTAAGTCCTGTGAAACCTGTCAAGCCAGTGGCAAAACAGGTGGCACTCCAAAGGCACCCCTTATCCCACTGCCTGTGGTTGGGGTTCCCTTTGAAAGGGTAGGGGTTGACATAGTTGGCCCCCTTGACCCTCCTACTGCTTCAGGCAATAGGTTTATCTTGGTGGTAGTGGACCATGCCACAAGATATCCTGAAGCAATTCCTTTAAGGACCACTACAGCTCCTGCAGTGGCAAAGGCCCTCCTGGGAATATTTTCCAGGGTGGGCTTCCCAAAGGAAGTAGTATCAGACAGAGGAAGCAATTTCATGTCTGCATACTTAAAGGCCATGTGGAAGGAGTGTGGTGTAACTTACAAGTTCACAACACCCTATCATCCACAAACAAATGGACTGGTGGAGAGATTTAATAAAACTCTCAAAGGCATGATTATGGGACTCCCTGAAAAACTCCGCAGGAGATGGGATATCCTTCTACCATGCCTCCTTTTTGCCTACAGGGAGGTACCCCAGAAAGGAGTGGGCTTCAGCCCCTTTGAACTTCTTTTTGGACACCCTGTTAGGGGTCCACTCACACTTGTAAAGGAGGGTTGGGAACAACCTTTAAAAGCTCCTAAGCAGGATATTGTGGATTATGTACTTGGCCTCAGATCAAGGATGGCTGAGTACATGAAAAAGGCCAGTAAAAACCTTCAGGCCAGCCAAGAGCTCCAGAAGCAATGGCATGATCAGAAGGCTGTTTTGGTTCAGTAACAACCAGGGCAGAAAGTGTGGGTCTTGGAGCCTGTGGCCCCAAGAGCACTCCAAGATAAATGGAGTGGACCCCACACAATCGTTGAAAAGAAGGGTGAAGTCACCTACTTGGTTGACTTAGGCACTGCCAGGAGTCCCCTTAGGGTGCTCCATGTCAACCGCCTGAAACCCTACTATGACAGGGCTGATCTCACCCTGCTCATGGCAACAGATGAGGGACAGGAAGAAGACAGTGATCCTCTACCTGATCTCTTCTCTTCCACAGAACAAGATGCTCTTGTGGAAGGTGTAGTTTTGGCTGATTGTCTTACTGCTGAGCAGAAAGATAATTGCATAAATCTCCTAGGACAATTTTCAGAACTCTTCTCCATTGTGCCAGGCACCACTTCTTGGTGTGAGCACACTATAGATACTGGAGACAGTTTACCTGTCAAAAGTAAGATCTATAGGCAGCCTGACCATGTCAGGGACTGCATAAAACAAGAAGTTCAGAAGATGTTGGAACTAGGAGTGGTTGAGCACTCTGACAGTCCATGGGCTTCTCCTGTGGTACTGGTACCAAAACCCAATTCTAAAGATGGAAAGAAGGAAATGAGGTTTTGTGTAGACTATAGAGGTCTCAACTTGGTAACCAAAACTGATGCTCACCCTATACCCAGGGCAGATGAGCTAATAGATACACTGGCATCTGCCAAGTATCTAAGCACTTTTGATTTGACTGCAGGGTATTGGCAGATCAAAATGTCAGAAGATGCTAAACCAAAGACTGCATTTTCTACCATTGGAGGACATTACCAGTTTACTGTAATGCCTTTTGGTTTGAAAAATGCACCTGCCACTTTTCAGAGGTTGGTGAACACAGTCCTGCAAGGGCTGGAAGCTTTCAGTGCAGCATATTTGGATGATATAGCTGTCTTTAGCTCCAGCTGGGATGATCACCTGGTCCACCTTTGGAAAGTTTTGGAGGCCCTGCAAAAGGCAGGCCTCACTATCAAGGCTTCAAAGTGCCATATAGGGCAGGGTAAGGTGGTTTATCTGGGACACCTTGTTGGTGGGGAACAGATTGCACCACTTCAGGGGAAAATCCAAACTATTATTGATTGGGTTTCCCCTACCACTCAGACTCAGGTGAGAGCCTTCCTAGGCCTCACTGGGTATTACAGGAGGTTCATTAAGAACTATGGCTCCATTGCAGCCCCTCTTAATGACCTCACATCCAAGAAAATGCCTAAAAAGGTATTATGGACAGCAAACTGTCAGAAAGCTTTTGAGGAGCTGAAGCAGGCCATGTGCTCTGCACCTGTCCTGAAAAGCCCTTGTTACTCTAAAAAATTCTATGTCCAAACTGATGCATCTGAATTAGGAGTAGGGGCAGTCCTATCACAACTTAATTCTGAGGGCCAGGATCAACCTGTTGCTTTTATTAGTAGAAGGTTGACCCCTAGAGAAAAGCGTTGGTCTGCCATTGAGAGGGAGGCCTTTGCTGTGGTCTGGGCTCTGAAGAAGTTGAGGCCATACCTGTTTGGCACTCACTTCATTGTTCAGACAGACCACAAACCTCTACTTTGGCTAAAACAAATGAAAGGTGAAAATCCTAAATTGTTGAGGTGGTCCATATCCCTACAGGGAATGGACTATACAGTGGAACATAGACCTGGGAGTAGCCACTCCAATGCAGATGGACTCTCCAGATATTTCCACTTAGACAATGAAGACTCATCAGGTAATGGCTAGTCTTATTGTCCTTCGTTTGGGGGGGTTTGTGTAGGAAAGTACCATCTTGCCTGGCATGTTACCCCCATTTTTCACTGTATATATGTTGTTTTAGTTGTATGTGTCACTGGGACCCTGGTAACCCAGGGCCCCAGTGCTCATAAGTGTGCCTGAATGTGTTACCTGTGTAGTGACTAACTGTCTCACTGAGGCTCTGCTAATCAGAACCTCAGTGGTTATGCTCTCTCATTTCTTTCCAAATTGTCACTGACAGGCTAGTGACCATTTTTACCAATTTACATTGGCTTACTGGAACACCCTTATAATTCCCTAGTATATGGTTACTGAGGTACCCAGGGTATTGGGGTTCCAGGAGATCCCTATGGGCTGCAGCATTTCTTTTGCCACCCATAGGGAGCTCTGACAATTCTTACACAGGCCTGCCACTGCAGCCTGAGTGAAATAACGTCCACGTTATTTCACAGCCATTTTACACTGCACTTAAGTAACTTATAAGTCACCTATATGTCTAACCTTTACCTGGTAAAGGTTAGGTGCAAAGTTACTTAGTGTGAGGGCACCCTGGCACTAGCCAAGGTGCCCCCACATTGTTCAGAGCCAATTCACTGAACTTTGTGAGTGCGGGGACACCATTACACGCGTGCACTACATATAGGTCACTACCTATATGTAGCTTCACCATGGTAACTCCGAATATGGCCATGTAACATGTCTATGATCATGGAATTGCCCCCTCTATGCCATCCTGGCATTGTTGGTACAATTCCATGATCCCAGTGGTCTGTAGCACAGACCCTGGTACTGCCAGACTGCCCTTCCTGGGGTTTCACTGCAGCTGCTGCTGCTGCCAACCCCTCAGACAGGCAGCTGCCCTCCTGGGGTCCAGCCAGGCCTGGCCCAGGATGGCAGAACAAAGAACTTCCTCTGAGAGAGGGTGTGACACCCTCTCCCTTTGGAAAATGGTGTGAAGGCAGGGGAGGAGTAGCCTCCCCCAGCCTCTGGAAATGCTTTGTTGGGCACAGATGTGCCCAATTCTGCATAAGCCAGTCTACACTGGTTCAGGGACCCCTTAGCCCCTGCTCTGGCGCGAAACTGGACAAAGGAAAGGGGAGTGACCACTCCCCTGACCTGCACCTCCCCTGGGAGGTGTCCAGAGCTCCTCCAGTGTGCTCCAGACCTCTGCCATCTTGGAAACAGAGGTGCTGCTGGCACACTGGACTGCTCTGAGTGGCCAGTGCCACCAGGTGACGTCAGAGACTCCTGCTGATAGGCTCCTTCAGGTGTTAGTAGCCTTTCCTCTCTCCTAGGTAGCCAAACCCTCTTTTCTGGCTATTTAGGATCTCTGTCTCTGGGGAAACTTTAGATAACGAATGCATGAGCTCAGCCGAGTTCCTCTGCATCTCCCTCTTCACCTTCTGATAAGGAATCGACCACTGACCGCGCTGGAAGCCTGCAAACCTGCAACATAGTAGCAAAGACGACTACTGCAACTCTGTAACGCTGATCCTGCCGCCTTCTCGACTGTTTTCCTGCTTGTGCATGCTGTGGGGGTAGTCTGCCTCCTCTCTGCACCAGAAGCTCCGAAGAAATCTCCCGTGGGTCGACGGAATCTTCCCCCTGCAACCGCAGGCACCAAAAAGCTGCATTACCGGTCCCTTGGGTCTCCTCTCAGCATGACGAGCGAGGTCCCTCGAATCCAGCGACACCGTCCAAGTGACCCCCACAGTCCAGTGACTCTTCAGCCCAAGTTTGGTGGAGGTAAGTCCTTGCCTCACCTCGCTGGGCTGCATTGCTGGGAACCGCGACTTTGCAAGCTACTCCGGCCCCTGTGCACTTCCGGCGGAAATCCTTCGTGCACAGCCAAGCCTGGGTCCACGGCACTCTAACCTGCATTGCACGACTTTCTAAGTTGGTCTCCGGCGACGTGGGACTCCTTTGTGCAACTTCGGCGAGCACCGTTTCACGCATCCTCGTAGTGCCTGTTTCTGGCACTTCTCCGGGTGCTACCTGCTTCAGTGAGGGCTCTTTGTCTTGCTCGACGTCCCTTCTCTCTGCAGGTCCAATTTGCGACCTTCTGGTCCCTCCTGGGCCCCAGCAGCGTCCAAAAACGCCAAACGCACGATTTGCGTGTAGCAAGGCTTGTTGGCGTCCATCCGGCGGGAAAACACTTCTGCACGACTCTCCAAGGCGTGGGGGATCCATCCTCCAAAGGGGAAGTCTCTAGCCCTTGTCGTTCCTGCAGTATTTACAGTTCTTCAGCCTAGTAAGAGCTTCTTTGCACCAACCGCTGGCATTTCTTGGGCATCTGCCCATCTCCGAGCTGCTTGTGACTTTTGGACTTGGTCCCCTTGTTCCACAGGTACCCTCAGTCAGGAATCCATCGTTGTTGCATTGCTGATTTGTGTTTTCCTTGCATTTTCCCTCTAACACGACTATTTTGTCCTTAGGGGAACTTTAGTGCACTTTGCACTCACTTTTCAGGGTCTTGGGGAGGGTTATTTTTCTAACTCTCACTATTTTCTAATAGTCCCAGCGACCCTCTACAAGGTCACATAGGTTTGGGGTCCATTCGTGGTTCACATTCCACTTTTGGAGTATATGGTTTGTGTTGACCCTATCCCTATGTTTCCCCATTGCATCCTATTGTAACTATACATTGTTTGCACTGTTTTCTAAGACTATACTGCATATTTTTGCTATTGTGTATATATATCTTGTGTATATTTCCTATCCTCTCACTGAGGGTACACTCTAAGATACTTTGGCATATTGTCATAAAAATAAAGTACCTTTATTTTTAGTATAACTGTGTATTGTGTTTTCTTATGATATTGTGCATATGACACTAAGTGGTACTGTAGTAGCTTCACACGTCTCCTAGTTCAGCCTAAGCTGCTCTGCTAAGCTACCATTATCTATCAGCCTAAGCTGCTAGACCCCCTATACACTAATAAGGGATAACTGGGCCTGGTGCAAGGTGCAAGTACCCCTTGGTACTCACTACAAGCCAGTCCAGCCTCCTACATTGGTTGTGCAGCGGTGGGATAAGTGCTTTGAGACTACTTACCACTCTTGTCATTGTACTTTTCATAAGAGAAAAATATACAAAACAAGGTCAGTGTATATACACATAGCCAAAAAGTTTTGCATTTCCTCTTTTCACTCTTTTCTAAGTGCTGAAAAGTACTTCTAAACTTTCAAAAAGTTCTTAAAAAGTTTAAAAAGTTTTTTTTTCTGTCTTTCCAAAAAGTTCTGAAAACTTTTTTATCTTTTACTATCACTTTAACTCTCTCTAAAAAATGTCTGGCACAGGCCAAAAAGTTGAACTGTCCAAACTTGCATATGATCACCTTAGCTGGAAAGGAGCAAGGAGTCTCTGCATAGAGAGAGGTTTGAGTGTAGGGAAGAATCCTTCCTTAGAACTGTTAATTAATATGCTTAGAGTACAGGATAAGGCCATAAGTGCCCAATCTGTAGAAAAAGTAGCTAATGGTTCTCAATCTGATCCAGGGACTCCCCCAGGAAAAGGTTCAGGAAAGAAACTTCTCAGCCTGCCCATTACTAGACAGTCTAGCATAGTTGGTACAGAGGTTGAATCACATCATACTGATGATGTGCTCTCACATTATGCTGGTAGCCAAGCTGTTAGGGTGCCCTTGGTAAGGGACAGGTCTCCTTCTGTTCATTCCCATCATACCTCTGTATCTAGAAATGTCCCTCCCACCCACCCTGATGACAGATTGTTAGAAAGGGAGCTCAATAGATTGAGAGTGGAACAAACCAGACTGAAGCTCAAGAAGCAACAGCTGGATTTGGATAGACAGTCTTTAGAAATAGAGAGGGAAAGACAGAAAATGGGTTTAGATACCCATGGTGGCAGCAGCAGTATTCCCCATAGTCATCCTGCAAAAGAGCATGATTCCAGGAATCTGCATAAGATAGTTCCCCCTTACAAGGAGGGGGATGACATTAACAAGTGGTTTGCTGCACTTGAGAGGGCCTGTGCTGTACAGGATGTCCCTCAAAAGCAGTGGGCTGCTATCCTATGGCTATCATTTACTGGAAAAGGTAGGGATAGGCTCCTTACTGTAAAAGAAAATGATGCTAACAATTTCCAAGTTCTTAAGAATGCACTCCTGGATGGTTATGGCTTAACCACTGAACAGTACAGGATAAAGTTCAGAGATACCAAAAAGGAGTCTTCACAAGACTGGGTTGATTTCATTGACCAGGCAGTGAAGGCCTTGGAGGGGTGGTTACATGGCAGTAAAGTTACTGATTATGACAGCCTGTATAACTTGATCCTGAGAGAGCATATTCTTAATAATTGTGTGTCTGATTTGTTGCACCAGTACTTGGTGGACTCTGATCTGACCTCTCCCCAAGAATTGGGAAAGAAGGCAGACAAATGGGTCAGAACAAGAGTGAACAGAAAAGTTCATACAGGGGGTGACAAAGATGGCAACAAAAAGAAGGATGGTAAGTCTTCTGACAAGGGTGGGGACAAATCTAAAAATGAGTCTTCATCAGGCCCACAAAAACACTCTGGTGGGGGTGGTGGGCCCAAATCCTCCTTTAATCAGAACAAGGAAAAGAAACCATGGTGCTATTTATGTAAAATAAAAGGCCATTGGACAACAGATCCCAGTTGTCCAAAGAAAGGCACCACAGCTCCTACCACTACAACCCCTACTGCTACACCTAGTGTCCCTACTAATAGCAGTGGTGGTGGGAGCAAACCTACTAATAGCCAATCCAAGGGAGTAGCTGGGCTCACTTTTGGTAATTTAGTTGGGGTTGGTCTGATTAGGGAGACCACAGAGGCTACTTTAGTCTCTGAAGGGGCTATTGACTTAGCCACTTTGGTTGCTTGCCCCCATAACTTGGAGAAGTACAAGCAACTAACCCTAATAAATGGTGTTGAGGTCCAGGCCTACAGGGACACAGGTGCCAGTGTCACAATGGTGATTGAGAAACTGGTGCACCCTGAACAACACATACTTGGACACCAGTACCAAGTAACCGATGCTCACAACATAACACAAAGCCACCCCATGGCTGTTGTAAATCTCAACTGGGGGGGGGTATCTGGTCCAAAGAAAGTTGTGGTAGCTTCAGATTTACCTGTAGACTGTCTATTAGGGAATGATTTGGAGACATCAGCTTGGTCAGATGTGGAGTTGGAGGCCCATGCAGCAATGCTGGGCATCCCAGGGCATATTTTTGCTTTGACAAGGGCTCAGGCCAAAAAGCAAAAAGGACAGGGAAGCTTGGATCCTGGAACAATGGACCAAGTGCTCCCTAAAGCTAGGGCTAGTAGAAGCAAACCACTTCCTACTATCCCTCCCTCTACAGTGGATTCAACTTCTGAGGAAGAAGAATTCCCTCCCTGTGCAGAACCTACACCAGAGGAGCTGGAAGCAGACACTGCTGAGCTTTTGGGTGAAGGGGGGCCTGCCAGAGAGGAGCTGAGTGTGGCACAGCAAACCTGTCCCACATTAGAGGGTCTCAGACAGCAAGCTGTCAAACAGGCTAATGGGGATGTCAGTGACCTTGCAATGGGTTTTCATTGTATACTGGGTACAGAGCAATTCATTTGGTGAAATATAAAGAGTGAAAAATAGGTATCAAGGAAACCTTTGTATTTCCAAAATGGGCACAAGATAAGGTGTTGAGAAACAGTAGTTATTTGCACAGCTTTGAATTCCGGAGTCCCCATACTAGCATGTGATTTACCAGTAATTTCTCAAATAGTCGTCTTTTTTATACACTGTCTTACATTTGGAAGGAAAAAATTTAGATAAAGACAAGGGGCAATAACACTTGTTCTATTCTGTGTTCCCCAGTGTCTTCAATAAAAATGGTACCTCACTTGCGTAGGTAGACCTAATACCCGCGACAGGAAATGCAATACATCAAATTTTTGCATTGAATTCTGAAGTATTTTTTAGAAAGTGCCTAGCTGTGGATTTTGGCCTTTAGCTCAGCCAGAACCTAGGAACATCTACCAACCCTGTGCATTTTTCAAAACTAGACACCTAGGGGAATCCAGGATGGGGTGACTTGTTGGGCTCTCCCCAGGTTCTGTTACCCAGAATCCTTTCCAAACCTCAAAATGTGTCAAACAAACGCTTTTTCATCACATTTCGGTGCTGCAAAGTTCTGGAATCTGAGGGGTACTACAAGCTTCATTCTACCCAGTATTCCCCCAAGTCTCCTGATACAAATGCTACCGCACTTGTGTGGGTAGGCCTAGTGCCCGCAACAGGAAATGTCCCAAAACACAACATGTACACATCACATTTTCCCAGAGGAAAACTGATATGTTGTTTGCAAAGTGCCTAACTCTGGATTTTGGTTTTAAGCTCAGCCGGCACCTAGAGAAACCTAGCAAACCTTTACATTTTTTAAAACTAGACATCTCTGGAAATTCAGAATGTGGTGACTTGTGCGGCTCTCACCAGATTCTATTACCCAGAATCCTCTGCAAACCTCAAAATTTGGCAAAAAAAAACTTTTTCCTCACATTTCGGTGATGGAAAGTTGTGGAATCTGAGAGGAGTCACAAGCTTCCTTCTACCCAGCATTCCCCTAGGTTTCCCGATAAAATTGGTAACTCATTTGTGTGGGTAGGTCTAGTGCCCTCTGCAGGAAATGCCCCAAAACACAACATGGACACATCACATTTACCCAAGGAATACTGACCTATTTTTCGCAAAGTGCCTAGCTGTGGATGTTGGCTTCTGGTTCAGCCGGCACCTAGGGAAACCTAGCAAACCTATACATTTTTTAAAACTAGACATCTAGGCAAATTCAGAAAGGGGTGACTTGTGGGGCTCTCACCAGATTCTATTACCCAGAATTCTTTGCAAACCTCAAAATTTGGCAAAAAACACTTTTTCCTCACATTTCGGGGATGGAAAGTTCTAGAATCTGAGGGGAGCCACAAACTTCCTTCTACTCAGTGTTCCCTCACGTCCCCCGATAAAAATGGTACCTCACTTGTGTGGGTAGACCTAGTGCCCGCGTTAGGAAATGTCCCAAAACAAAACGTGGACACATTAAAAGGATCTATTTCAAAACTAACTGTTTTGCAGGGTGGGGGGCACCCGCATTTTTGGGCACAGGTGCGGCGGTCATCTAGGGAATCCTACCAACTCCAGACATTTTTGAAAAATAGACACCCGGAGGAGTCCAGGGAGGTGTGGCTTACGTAGATCCCCTAAAAGTTTCTTACCCAGACTCCCTGCAAACCTCAAAACTTTCCTTCCAAAATCACTGCGCCGGCACAAATGTCCTACCACTCAGGGTTACACTCAGCTCTGCACTGCTGCAGCCTGGACCAAAAACACAGGTGCACTCCCCTCTGCCAAAGCAGCTAGTTTTGTAATAGATCATTTTGATGTGTCCACGTCCTTCTATGATGTTCCAAACACTACAATTGTGAAAAGAAATGCACTTAGGTTATGTTAAAATGACCCCTCACCCACCAAAGTATTTGGAGGCATGCTTCATCATCGGTGTCCCACCCGAGACACCTAGCATGTTACGGGTTTGCTTTAACGCATGATTACAACAGAGTAGGTTTTTCATTTTTACCACACGTACTGGTTGTATTTGGCACAAGGTTGAGTGATGGTTCGGTTTTTCAAATTTAATTAACAAGAGATTTCACAAAAATTAAATGCACTGTTAATAACTAAAAGGCCAAAAACCTGAACCGATGACTCACAGCTCATGAGCTGTAAAGCCGTGAGAAGGCACCAACCACTTTATAGTCCATTCACTCACCTTTCACACATGACATACACAAGACCATTCATGCCGCCAGCTGCGGGCCCAGCACATTACAACACTTGCATCAACAGCCACTCATGGGCCCATCATTTTCACACATCCACATGCCTGATACAGCAATCACACCAGCTGATGGGAGTGTGTGGACAGGTGCTGGGCTAGCAGTGTGTTGCAGTGGCCAACAGCAAGTCACTATTTACACCACCAGCCAAGCCTCACAACACACACAACGCCAGACAAGTGCCACTCCACGCACACCACCAGCCAAGCGCCACTCCATGCACACTGCCAGTCAAGCACCACTCCACGCAGACCGCCAGCCAAGTGCCACTCCACGTACACTGCCAGCCAAGTGCCACTCCAGGCACACCGCCAGCCAAGCGCCATTTCGTGCACACCGCCATCACTTTTTTTAAACAACAAAAAAACACTAACTAATTAGAAATAAGTACAAAACTACAAACACAAAAGCTCTAGCTAAATACATGACAGTAATGCCGACCGTGAAACTGAACATATGAAATAAAAAAACAGGCAGTTTATGCTCACAGAAGTTCCCAATCATTTTTTTGGGTGTGGTAACTCCTGAAACAGCCAACCACACACATCCCAGGCTTTGAAGGACAATCGGGGCAGTACGTACGAGTGTCCTTCTGGATACCTCTTCGAGCACAGACTCTACATCTCTCAGCAGGAAAGTCTTTTTTGGCCGTGGGAAAAAAGTGCTCAGCAATGTTTCAATCTAGCCACATCCTTCACCACTGTTTCTATAGGAACTCTTGCCTTTTCCAGCACAACAAGGCTTGCTATGACAGACTCCTGAAATTTCACAAATGTCATCCTTGACACTGGAGAACTATTCTTGAACACAACAAAACCATTAAAAGTCACCAAATGGAACAGGTGAATTGCTAATTTCTTATACCAAGTGTAAGCTTACGAACAGCAGTGTAAAGTTTCAACCTCTGATCTACGCTATCAACACCACCCATGTGCTTACTGTAGTCCAAAATGCACACAGGTTTGTGCACTTTGGCAACCTGACCCCAAACAATCACAGGGGAAGTACTCTCATCATGAATGGTAGTTAGCATGTCGACATCCCTCCTGTCTGCAAATGTCAAAGCTAGCAGCTCATCATTCCGCAAGGCACTGCACTGCCCCCTCTCACGTTTTTTACAGACAAGCTCCCATGGATAGCCGTTCCGGTTAGAACGGATTGTGCCACAAGCAACAGTGTCCACTCTGAACGATTCCTTGAACAAATGCACTCCAGTGTAGAAGCTATCTACTTACAAATGGTGACCTTTGTTAAACAAGTTCCCACACAATTTTCTCGCTAACTCCAAAACGGAGCAGATAACCAGGGGGGTCAATATTGGAATCCCTACCAGTGTAGACCCGAAAATTATCAACATATCCTGTACTACTTTCAGACACGATATACAATTTAATTCCATACCATGCCCTCTTGTTAGGAATGTACTGCCTAGAAAACAAACGACCCTTGAACAGGACCAAAGACTCATCCACAGCTATTTCTTTGCCTTGAACATAGACCTCTGAAAACTGATCTACAAAATGATCAAGGACAGGTCTAATCTTAAAAAGACGGTCACAATCAGGATGATCTTGTGGCAAGGCTAAAGCATTATCAACAAAATGCAGCATCCGAAGAAGAGACTCATAGCAGTTACGACTCATGGTTGCAGGAAATATAGCTGTTGCCATCAAGGGACTAGTAGGCCAATGTGAAGACAGTAATGGATTCCTTATTAGCCCCATCAAAAAAGTTAAACCCAAGAACATTTTCAGTTCTTCCAGATTTATGGGAATCCACCAGCTACCTCCAGAGTGTGGCCTATGTCTGGCAGCGTTGTCCCTCAAATACTGCTCCGCATACAAATTATTCTGCTTAACAATCTCTTCCAAAAATACATCATCCATAAACAATTGAAAGAAATTGAGAGGTAAAAAGTTTTCTGTATTCACTTTATACCCCGGGAGACCAGTAATGGCAGGCAACTCCGGCTGCTCTATGTTTGGGGCAACCCAGTCAGGTTTCCAATGGGAAGCCTTTCAGCTGCTTCAATATTGGCACATTAACGTCCTCCTCTAAAACAGGCACTTCATCAACACTGAGAGTAGCTTTATCATCATCTCTGACCAAAAATTAACTTCCAGAATCTTGCACTTCCTCCTCTGTCTCAAATGCAGAGTCAGTCTCATAATCATAGTCAGAAGACGACTCAAAAAGCATATCAACAACCTGCTGAGTGGTCATCCTACAGCTAGCTATGATCCTTCCTACGAAAAGTAACTGGACAAATGCACCACTAATAACCACCACTGTGTATGATAAGCAATAAACAAAGTGTGGCTTTATCACTAAGAGTTATAAACTCAAAAACTATACCACTCACTTGCCTAAAAAAGCTAGTCTGACCAGCAGCTACTCGGCACAGCTACAGCAATCACCAATGATATTCCAATAAATAAATAAAAATACACATAAGACAACACAAACATCATCATGCACTAATCGAAGGACAATTTCACACTCAATCCTCCATTTAGTACACCACTTACAAAATGTCATTCATGCATGGCAACAACAGTCATTTGGAGTAAATTGTTTTTTGTTACCAAAAAACATGCAACTACGCCAACTGCTGGTTAACCACTGCCAAAACCACAAGGAGTCACAGCAAAGAAAGCACAAGCTTTGAACTAGAACAAAAAGGAGAAATAAAACATTATAATCACAAATGCAAATACTTTGCTAGTAAACAAACACTCCACCACCAAACATTTAGAAAGTTACCCTGGTGCCTTAGTGGCTTCTGCCCCTTTTGGGGGCAGATGGGCCTAAACAAAACAGGCCAATCTGTCCCCAAGGGGGGCAGAAATGGCCAACAATGGCGTGCCCCCTTTGTGGGAGCGACCCTTGCCCAAGGGTCCACCTCCAACCACAAAAAAACAAATACAATTATTCCCTAGTGTCTATGTGGCTTGTGCCCCCCCTCAAGAGAAGATTGGCCTAAAAACAATAGGCAGATCTATCTATTGTCCCCCAAAGGGTAGACCCTTACCCAAGGCCCCCCCCTTTTAAAAAAACAATGAAACAAAAACAACCTTTAGTGCCTAAGTGGCATGGACCTAATAAGATAGGCTGATCTGCCCTCAAGGGGGGGGCAAAAATGGCCTACAGTGCTCTGCCTCCTTTGGGACCCCATAAAAAAAAAAGTAAATAATCCCTAGGTATGTAAATTGTTTTATGGGTGTGTGACTAAGGCCCTCATTACAACCCTGGCAGTCAATGATAAAGCAGCGGTAATACCGCCAACAGGACGGCAGTAATAAATATGAAATGATGACCCGGGCAGAAACCGTTCAGACAGACAGACACTTTAACACACCGACTGCCAGGGCGAAACCAACAGGCACCACAGCAGTAATGGCCAACAGCCAGGCGGAAGACAATGTACCGCCTAAAGTAATATGACACACCTATCCGCCACCTTTTCCGAGGCGGTACCAACATCATCAAAAGCCTGTCAGAAACAGAACACAGAAGGGAAATGACTCACCTCTGGAGACTCAGGGAAGTACCACGCTGCCATGGAACCTGAGCAGCATGTCTTCCCCATGCTCTTCTATCTTCTGCTCATTACAAACAGCAATGCCAGAAAAGACGACCACAGTGAGTACTGCCGCCTAGCACACAGGGTAGGGGGGAGGAAAAAGATAGTGACACACACACGCTACAACCAGATGTAGTAACATAACATATACACCCCATGCCCCTCAGGAATAATGCAAGGAAAACTACTATAGTGTAAAAAGGCTGTAATAAGATAAATATAGGTGAAATACGTCCATCCAAATCAAAAAGGGTATACATATTTACAATGCAAGGGACACTGCCCAGTCCTCAATGTCCGTGAGCCACAGGGCCACATCACAAAGTCCAAGGCCCAACCTCACTCCTGAAAAAACACGGAGAGAACACTGCAGGGGCATCAGGTAAAAAATGGACAGGCAACTCAGGGGGACGGGTAATGGGGGGCACCTCAGCTGGAAGACGTACAATGCCACTGGTCCTGGAGGGGGCAACATGCCCTGTGTTTTGGTCCTGGGGAGTACTAGGCCACAGTCTCTCAAGTGGGTCATTTGCCCACTGCTTGGTCCTGGAGCGTGCAAGGCCACAGTCTCTCAAGTGGGTGTTTTGCCCACTGCTTGGTCCTGGGGGGTGCAAGGCCACAGTCTCTCTAGTGGGTGATTTGCCCACTGCTTGGTCCTGGGGAGTGCAAGGCCACAGTCTCTTAAGTGGGTGATTTGCCCACTGCTTGGTCCTGGGGAGTGCAAGGCCACAGTCTTTCAAGTGGGTGATTTGCCCACTGCTTGGTCCTAGGGACTGCAAGGCCACAGTCTCTCAAGTGGGTGATTTGCACACTGGCTCTGGAGGGGGCATTGTGTCCAGTGAGCTTCATCCTGGGAAGGATGGGGTGAGTGGATGGCTTCTTCCACTGGTTCTGGAGTGGGCATTGTGCCCCGTGAGCTTCAGCCTCAGAAGGATGGGATGAGTGGATGGCTTCTTCCACTGGTTCTGGAGGGGGCATTGTGCCCAGTGAGCTTCATCCTGGGAAGGATGGGGTGAGTGGATGGCATCTCCACTGGTTGTGGAGGGAGCAACACGCCCTCTGATGCAGATCTTGGGGAGTGCAAGGTCACAGTCTCTCACCTGGGTGTCAGACTCACAGGATTTGCTGGGGCCAGGCCACACTACAGCCCATGAATGCAGGACTACACACTGTCTGCTGGCGGTGATGGCTGCTCAGTGGTGGCAGTGGTGGTGCTGGTGGCCGTGCTGGCAATGGTGGGGGGAGGCTACAGCCCTTCCCCTGCAGTCTCGGATGGCTGCCCACTGGGGCTGCTGCTGCTGGTGGTGCTGGTGGTGGTGCTGGCAGTGGTGGGGGAAGGCTCCAGCCCTTCCCCTGCAGCCTTAGATGGCTGCCCACTGGGGCTGTGGCTGCTGGCGGCAGTGCTGGTGGCGGTGCTGGCAGTGGTGGGAGGAGGCTCCAGCCCTTCCCCTGCAGCTTCGGATGGCTGCCCACTGGGGCTGCTGCTGCTGGCGGTGGTGTGGGTGGTGGTGCTGGTGGCGGTGCTGGTGGTGGTGCTAGCAGTGGTGGGGGGAGGCTCCAGCCCTTCCCCTGCAGCCTCAGAAGGCTGAACCACCATGGTTGGTGGTGGGGGCTCCAACTGAGTCCCAGCACCAGGCCTCTTGTCCTTTTGCCTGCTGGTGCAGGCCCCTTGCCCTTCTGACCAGCAGCAGGGGATGGCTCCTTGCTCCTTTTAGCAGCAGCTGTGGATTGCTCCTTGCCCTTCCTCTCAGCAGCCATGGATTGCTCCTTGCCCTTCCTATTACCAGCTGTGGTGCCTCCTTGCCCTTCCTTTTTGCAGCTGGGGGTGCCTCCTTGCCCTTCCTTGCAGCACTTGGTCCAGGCACCCTATCAGTGTGGCTGCCTGGTGCCCGGGATCCTCTCCCACTTGGTGTAGCTGTGGATACTACTGTGCCCCTGGACTGGATGGCTGAGTTGCTTGCCTGGGTTTTGATTTGACCAACCTGGCCTGACGTGCGAGATGGGGGTGATAGGGAAGAGGTCAATGTTGGCGAGGAAAAGCTTCTTAGGGACTTTGGGGCCAAAAGAGGGAGATGGCTTGGGAGTGGAGAAAGAGGGAATGGTTGTAGGAGGTCTCAGTCTACTGTGTTTGGGTGCAGATGCATGATCTGGATGCTGCTGAGAGGTAGATGGCTGTTGGGTGTGTGTGTGCTTGCGTTTGTGTACTTTGGGAGAAGGGGGCACAGACACAGTGGGAGAGGACACAGGGGATGTGTGTATAGGAGTGGGGGTGGTGACTGCCAGTGAGGGGTGTGTGCTGTTAAGTGTGCTGGTGATGGGGGTACTGGATGAGGATGTAGTGCATGCAGGTGTGAGTGTAGGCACAACTGGGAGGGAGGTGGAGAACGAGGAGGAGGGGGCCACAGTGGAGGCAGTGGATGTTGTATGTCTGCATCTAGATGGTGTTTGTGTGAGTGCCTGTGTGATGAAGTGTGGTGCATGTGTTTGCCATGTCCACTCTTGTGTGTTGTCCTGGGTGCATGCTCGTCTGCCTATGTGCTTAGATAGGTTGGGGTTGAGGGGAATGGGACTGGGTAGAGGAAGTTGGAGCGGGAAGGCTAGAAACAGGGACAATGGCTGCCATCTGAGAGGAGGCCAGAGCCTGGATTGATCGATATTGGGCCGCCATGTCAGTGTGAATGCCCTCCAGGGATGCATTTGTCAGTTGCATTTGGGCTGACAGCCCCTGGATGGCATTCACAATGGTCGACTGCCCAACAGAGATGGATCTCAGGAGATCAATAGCCTCTTCACTCAGGGCAGCAGGGCTAACTGGGGCAGGACCTGAGGTGCCTAGGGCAAAGGAGATGCCCACCCTCCTGGGTGAGCGGGCAAGGGAAACTCACTGAGGGGTTGCTGGGAGGGCAGTGCTAGTATGGGGTGGCAACTATACCTGTAGCTGGGGTGGGCACAGAGGAGTCCGCCACCACAGGGAGTTTCTATCGGAGGAGGAATCCGTTTCTGAACTGTTCCCTTCTCTTTCTGCCATGGTGCTCCCCTCGCCCTCTGTCTCACTGGTGCCCTCACTGTCAGTGGATTCAGCCTCCTGGGTCCCGTGGGATGCAGCTCCTTCTGTCACCGGTGCCTCTGCTCCTCTGCCAGATGATGCTAATGCACATAAGGACAGGGTGACAAAATAAAAAGGGGGGGAAGAGACAAAGGATACACTTGGTCATTGGCAGCACCAACACCACTGTTGGCGTCCATTATACACACACACAGGGAACAGCCCTATGCCCGAGGCAATGCAATACCAGTCACAATGCTTGTCACCAGGCCATGGATAGTGACACCTTATGCCAATTGCAGCATTCCTGAGACCCACAGACCCCTGCCCAGTAGTGGATGCCTACTGTCTTGGTTGGAGGTGGGTGCAAGTTGTATATTGGGGCACTGTACTCACCCCCTTGTTGCTCCTATGACCCCTCCCCCCAAGTGCCCATCCAGCTCTGGATAGGCCACCACCAGTATGCGGGCCATCAGGGCGGTCAGGGTTTGATGGGCACCCCTTCCTCATTGGGAGTCCATCCCCACCTGGGCCTCTGCCGTCTTCCGTGCCCAGCATCTCATATCCTCCCACCGTTTGTGACAGTGGGTGCTCTGCCTGCCATAGACGCCCAGGGTCCGCACGTCCTTGGCGATGGCACGCCATATACCCTTTTTCTGATGAGCGCTGACCTGCAGGGAATTGGACACAGGGAAAGGTATTAGTCAGACTGTCCTGCCTGTTACACTCATGGCCCACCATGCCCCTTCTCATCCCCATTAGCACAAACATGGCCCACCGTACATGCTGCACGCTGCCCAGAGCCCATCCACCACACACCCCCTACAAGAGGCCTTAATGCACAGCATTCCATGCATTCACGCCCCATGCATCGTACTCACAGTCTGCTCACCTGTTGGTCTGGAGGCCCATACAGCATACGGTACAGGGGTAGGACCCCATCCACAAGCCTCTCCAACTCCGCCGAGGTGAAGGCAGGGGCCCTTTCCCCAGTCACACCAGCCATGGTCAGTTCCAGACACAGGTCACAGCAGCACATGCAGTGTAGGTCCTCTCCTGTTGAAGGTCAGGTAGCAAGTGAGTGAACAGATAGAAAATGGCGGTGACGCCCGCGGCGGTGCATACTGTCACCGCCAGCATACATCACCATTGGCAACTGTACCCCATAGGGCCCAATGTTAACCAATGAGGAGTTGTACGGCGGTTTTCGACCGCCTCTCACAATGGCGCACAACGTCAGCGGAATTATCTCATTTCCACCTGTCCCTCCAAACAGGACAGGTGGACGCCATTTCAGTGGGGCGCAGACCATAGCTCCTAACTGCATCACGGTACACATATGCACCATTTGGACCTCTCCAACAAAATGCTGTTACAATCACAACATGAATTGAAGTGTAGTGGTTGGAAATAAGAGATACTAACCAGATGCTCACCTATTTGCCCCATAGATTGCAACAGCTGCAGATGAGTAGGAGATGGAGACATACCCCTGTGTACAGACTTGGCAACAATGGAGGACAGGCACATTATTCTCACTATAGACTGGACAGAGCCACAATCACAGAGCTGTCTGCCCAATTAGAGCCTGTCCTAATCTCTGATATCCGTCACCCAAGCGGGATCTCCCTCTTGTGCAAGTGCTATCAGTGCTCCATTTCCTGGCAATTGGCTCCATCCAAGTGACAGTGGGCTTGGCAGCTGGAATGTCTCAGCCAATGTTCTCAATAGTGCTGACCAGAGTGTTGTCTGCCCTGATTAAACACATGCACAGCTACATCGTTTTCCCCCAGTTGGAGGATTTGGCCACAGTGAAAGCTGATTTCTATGCAATGGGACATATCTCCAACATTACTGGGGCAATTGATGGTACACATATTGCTTTTGTCCCACCGGTGAAATGAACAGATGTCCAGAAATCGAAAGAGCTTTCACTCCATGAATGTGCAGATGGTGTGCCTGGCGTACCAGTACATCTCCCACGTCAATGCAAAATATCCTGGGTCTGTGCATGATGCCTTTATCCTGAGGAATAGCAGCATCCCATATGTGATGGCTGAACTTCAGAGGCACAGGGTGTGGCTAATAGGTGAGCCCTGGTTCCCACCCAGTATATGTTTGTGTATGGGTATGGTATGGGCCCTAAGGGTTAGTGTGTGGCTAACAGTTGTCCCTTGATATTTGCAGGTGACTCTAGTTACCCAACCTGTCATGGCTACTGTCCCCTGTGAGGAATCCCAGGACAAGGGCAGAGGAATGTTACAATGAGGCACATAGGTGAGCAAGAAGAATTATAGACAGGACCTTGGGCCTCCTGAAGACCAGGTTTCGTTGCCTCCATCTAGCAGGTCGATCCATGTACTACTCACCCAAGAAGGTCTGCCAGATCATTGTGGCATGCTGTCTGTTGCACAATGTTGGCTTACGTCGCCAGGTGCCTTTTCTGCAGGTCCTGGTATGTTGACTACAGCCAAGTACAGGTCATTCCTATGTATACATTACTGTACAGTTGATTTTCAATGTTTAAACCATGTTAAACAAATACATACTTAAATCATTTGACATACTCCATACTTGTATTTGCTCAAAAGGTGTATATTTAAGTGTTAAGAAGTGGAGGGGGATGTGCAAAGGGCTGGGATGATGGTGGAGGAAAGTCCAGGTTACAGTCCAGTCTATTTGTATCACAGGTGCACTGTCCAAGGTGGCATAGGAAGGGGAGCAATGGCAGTTCAAGGTGCACAGGGTGACAGAGTGGGACATAAGGGGGACAATCAGGAGAGTCTTATTTCCTGGCGGAGGTCTTGGCAATAGTCTCTGGCTTCTGCCTGGATCACAGGGAACGTTTGCAGGGGGAGGGGTGCTGGTGGCCTGTTGGTCCTGTGGCAGGGCCTCCTGTCCAGTAGCGGCAGCGGAGTTGGAGGGCTGTTCATTGGTTTGGCTAGTAGCAGAGGACCCATGAGGCGCCACTGCCTTCCTCACAGTGTTGTCCATGTCTGCCAGCACCCCTGCAATGGAGACCAGGGTGGTGCTGATGTCCTTCAAGTCCTTCAAGTCCTCCCTGATCCACAGGTACTGTCCCTTCTGCAGACGCATGTTCTCCTGCAACTTGTCCAGTATCTGGCCCAGCGTATCCTGGGAATGTTGGTATGAACCCAGGATCGCGATGAGTGACTTGTAGAGAGTTAGTTCCCTGGGCCTGTCCTCCCCCCGGCGCACAGCAGTCCTCCTAGTTTCCCTGTTGTCCTGTGCCTCTGTCCCCTAAACCGTGTGCCCACTGCCACTGACCCCAGGTCACTGATCGTTCTGTGTTTATGGGGTAGCCTGGGGTCCCTGTAGTGGTGGACACACTGCTGATTGATGTGGCCTGGGGACAGTGGTATGGGTGGGTGCTGTGGTGGTGTTTACTGAGGTGGGAGGCTCTGTGGTGGTGTGAGAGGGTGCCTGGGTAACCAACTATCCAGAGATTCCTGATGGGCCAGGTTGGTCATCCAGATTCAGGCGAGCAGAGCTGCTGTCATCACTGTGGGCCTCTTCTGGGGGGACTGGATGTTGCTGGCACCTCTTCTCCGGTGACATTGGCTGGTGTACTTGTGGGGATGTAAATGCAGAGTAATTGTTTCTGAGTGTGACACATTGTGTGTTTCCCTCTATGGCTGTTGTTGCCCTGTCAGATTTGCCTTTGTGTGAGTTGCTATTTGATGGGCTAGGTGATTCTCTCCAGTGTGTATGTAGTAGTGATAGGTGTCCATGCAGGTCTTTGAGGGGTGTCCATGCATTGGTCTTACATGCAGCGCTTCGTATTGGGATGAGTGGGTGAAGTGATTGAGGTGAGGGTATGGGTGGGGGTTTGTGATGGCATGCAGGTAGTGGGGGTGATAGTGATAGAGATTTGACTTACCAGAGTCCAGTCCTACTGCTACTCCTGTCAAGCCCTCAGAGTGCATGATTGCCACGACTTCCTCCTCCCATGTTGTTAGTTGTGAGAGAGGAGGTGGGGGTCCACTGCCAGTCCTCTGTACAGCTAGTTGGTGTCTTGCTGCTGTGGAACACACCTTCACCCATAGGTCATTCCACTTCTTCCTGATGTCGTCCCTTGTTCTGGGGTGCTGTTCCATGGCGCTGACCCTGTTCACAATTTGCTGCCATAGCTCCATCTTCCTAGCAATGGATGGCTGCTGCACCTGTGATCCAAATAGCTGTGGCTCTACCCGGATGATTTCCTCCACCATGACCCTTAGTTCCTCCTCAGAGAATCTGGGGTGTCGCTGTGGTGCCATGGGTGTAGTGTGAGTGGTGTGCATGAAGGTGTCTGGGGTGATGTGTTGTGGTGTATGATGTAAGGTGCCTGATGCCTTATAGGTGATGGCGTATGGGTGATGGCGTATAGGTGATGATGGTATGTGGCTCTGGTTGTGTGGGTGCTCTTGCTGTATATCTCTCTTTTGGCAATGGTTTGGAGACGTAAAGGGTTGTGGGTACTGTGGGTGTGTGTTTTATAGTGGTGTGGGTGTGGTGTGTGTATGTGTGTCAGGTGTGTGTAGTTTGAATTGTCCAATGTGGTGTAGTTTTGTTTGTGTGTGTGTATTTTGAGCGCAGTGGTATGTACCACCAATGGTTTACCGTCATTGAATGTCCGCCATGGTGATTTGTGGGTCATAATGCTGTGGGCGTAGTTCTGTTGGCGTAATGGTGTGGGTTTTGCTACCACCAGCTTATCACTGACCTTTGCGCTGGCGGACTTGTGTGTGTGGCTGTATCGTGACTGATTGATATGTGAGTGTCATAATATGTTTGGTGGTTAACCGCGGCGGCGGCGTTATGTTGGCAGCAATCGGCATGGTGGTAAGTGGGATTTACCACCAATGTCATAATGGGGGCGTAAGTGTGTTAGTGACTCTCTGTGTATATAACTCGGGGGTACATAAATGCTTTTGTATGAGTGTAACTGGGGGTGTAAGTGCCTGCCTGACTGTGCGAATGGGTACAAATGACATACTATTAAATTATGTACTGTAAGCAACCACCCACATTTAATTTCAAACACATTCATTTATAATGACTTAATAAAATAGCTATATTTCGAGTATAGCAATGCATCTTCTTCATGTGATGCTCGCTATATATTTACTTAATGTTTTCATTTAACCTCTCTTCTTTTTTGCTTTTAACTGTAGTGTCTAGAAGCTAATCATTTTCTTTCAGCTTATATACATATAGGTTTTTTAATATACTTTTTTAGAGTACAACCTGATTAGCATACCTGTAAAATCTCTTTGCTATTGTCCAGTCTTTGTTTTATTATCTGTTAACATAGGTATCCCACTGCAAATATCCAGTCATAAATATGGCAATCCTCCTCTACTCTCACTAGAAAAGAACAAATAATGCGGACCCTCCCCAATGTGCTCTTACTCATACTGCTGTTCTTAGCAAATCACTCACTTACTTTCATCTTTTATTTGGGTTAATCCACTTCTGAATAGTCACTATTTTGACCCTTTCCATATTTCCTGTAAAGGAACCCAATTTGGTAGGTTTCTTGTGCATCTGTGGATCCACCACAGAGCTAAGCGCAACCCCGACCCCTTCTGGCTCAGGATGAATCTGCAATCCTGCATTAAAAGCCTTAAAAGAATCTTACATATCTATTAGTCCTTTTCATTTATATTTTTCACTGTCTTTTATTTCCAAAAATGCCTCATTCTGCTGCAGTCTTTTCCTGCGTGGTACTCCATCTTGCCTCCAAAATGGTCGGATTTTGGATTGTGGGCTGAAGGTTTGTGATCTGGGCCACATAGAGTGCTAGAAAGAGTGGCATTGACAGGGACAAAGGTTTACCTAATGTAGACATTACTTGAGTTGGTGAAAGAGGGTTAAAGTAGCATCAATTGCTGCTTTTGGTTGAAAACTTAATAGGTTGTCAACATCCAGACCTGATATTTGTGCACTGTGGTGGTAATAACCTAGGCATTATTACTAGGGAACTGCACTGACCTGCTTGTCAGCATCTGCTTCCCTCCCCAGCTCCTGGACAAACTGAGAATCTCCTTACTCTCAGTTTGAGGCCCTACTCCACCTGCAGGCTTGTCCTTGCTCCTATCCCCGGTGGCCTAGTGGCCATCACAAGTAAGTATTCCTTATCCTTTTCTGTCTGTCTGTCACTTTTTCACTCTTGCTTTTCTGCCTTTTTTCTTTCATCTTTGTTTTTCTCTATCCCTTTTTCCTTTCTCCCCTCTTTCCTCTGTCCCCTTCTCCCCTGCGAAGCACCTTTCTTGCCCTTTTGCCTCCCAGCTGACTGCTCCCACCTCCCCTTCTTAATGGCAGCTCAGCGCTGTGAGAGGGCAACTGCACTGACATTCTGCTTAGCGTCTGCTGCCCTCCCCAGCTCCTCTGGCTGCTGCTGCCTCTGCTTTGCTGGGACAAACTGAAAGTTTCCTGACTCTCAGTTCGAGGCCCTCCTCCTCCAGCAGGCTTGTTGCTGCACCTGATCCCTGGTGGTTGAGTGAACATCACAAGCAAGTATTTTCTTTTCCTTTTCTTTCTCTCTGTTGCTCTTTCACTGTTCCTATTTTTGCTTTTCTTTCTATCATCCCTCGTTTTTCTGTACCCCTTTTTACTTTATCTCCTCTTTCCTCTGCCGCACCCCTCGCAAAGCACCTTTCCCGCCCTCCCAACTCCCAGCTGACCGCTACCCCCCCCCTACACTTCTTAATGGTGGCCGCAGGGCGGCAGTGCTGCTGGCACACCTAAGGTGCACCAAAGGCAAGACCGTCTGTTCCTGTCCGTGCCTGGACCACGGCCTTTGCAAGAAATCTTGGATCTCCATTAAACTACCCCCTAGACTACCTCCGTTACGACTCTGCCTCAACACTGGACTTCTCAACAACTGCTGCACCATCTCCCCCAAGGACAACCACAGACCTTTCACCTGTAGGAACGTCAACTTCAGTGCCAGCCTCAACTTACCGAAGGCACTCCCTGCACACATAGATACCAACAACCTCCACAACCCCATCAACTGCCTGCTCCTAAACATCCGCTCCCTCCACAAACACGCCACAGAACTCTGGGACCTGATTGATACCACCAGACCGGACACCACCTTCCTTACAGAAACCTGGACCAACCCCACCTTGGGTCCAAACATCGCTATCGCCATTCCTGACGGTTACAACATCCTAAGGTGGAACTGGCCCTCCCACCCGGGCAGGAAACTCACTATCAAGTCCACACTACCTGTCAAGGCCGTCCCAGAAGATCACTACATCACCATGGAACACTTTCACTTCCTCATCCACTCCAACCACAACTCCTCTATCTACGGCATCCTGGTGTGCAGGCCACCCAGCCCCTGCCCATCTTTCATAGATGACATCTTAGACATCGATACCCCCAGGCCCTGGAGTCAGTGGACTACCTCCTCCTCGGTGACCTGAATTTCCACCTTGAGGACCACAATGACCCAAACACCACCGCTCTACTCGACAACCTCGCCATCCTCGGCCTCAGGCAGCTTCTCTCCACACCCAAACACATCACAGGACACACAATGAACCCCATCTTCACCTCAAGCAACCAGATCACCATCGAGACCATCTCCACCCCAGAGTAGACCAACCACTGCTGCATACACTTCATAATCACCACAAGCAGCAGTCCCACCCACACCTTCAAGTCCCCCCACAGGAAATGGAACAAAATCACCAATGAGAAACTCACCTCATCACTTGCCAAATCCCTCCCTCCCCCTCTGACAACACGAACCCAGCAGTGCGCAATCTCAAAGCATGGATCACCGAATGCGCTGACAATCTAGCCCCTCTCTGGCTGACATCGGCCAGAAACGTACCTAGGAAAGCCAGCTGGTTCACCACCGAACTCCAAGAATCAAAGCGTACCAGCAGACATTTAGAGAAAAAATGGTGGAACAGCCAATCCAGCATAGTCCTCTCCTTAACCAGAGCTGCAACTGCCGCCCACCAACGAAAAATCAAGAACGCAAGAAAGGAAGCATTCCAGGAGCACATCAACTCCTCTGCATACTCTAAGTAACTCTTCTCAGACATGAACGAATTCACAGATCCCTCCTCCGAAGCAACCAGCATTCCCTGTCACAGGATCTCTGCGACAAACTCGCCTCCTTTTTCTACCACAAGATCCAGGACATCTATGACAGCTTCCTCCAGGAAAATCCCGCATTGGAACCTGTGACCGACCCACCCCCCCAGAGCCCACCCAGACCTTCCACAGCTAGTCCATGCCTACCACAGAGTAAACAGTCAACATCATAAACAGCACCCACTCCGGAGCCCTCTCGGACCTCTGCCTGCACTGCATTTACACCAGAGCCAGTGCATCCATCACCCTGAGCTCTGTAACATAATGAACTGCTCCATCAGCACAGGCACCTTCCCCGAGGACTGGAAACACGCCAAAATACTCCCTCTCCTGAAGAAACCTTTGGCCAACCCATCAGAACTAAAGAATTTCTGGCCCATCTTGCTGCTACCCTACCCCACCAAAGTACTGGAGAAAGCAATCAACGCACAGCTATGATATTTGCATTGAGGCCAACAACTCCCTGGACAGCTCCCAGTCCAGCTTCTGCAGTAATCACAGCACTGAGGCAGCACTCCTGGCAGCCACTGATGACATCCGATTACTCCTAGATTGCGGCAAAACCGTACCACTCGACCTATCAGCAGCATTCAACACGGTCTCCAACAGCACTCTGCGCATCAGACTCCACAACATAGGAATCTGTGAAAGAGCTCTGGAATGGATCACTCCTTCCTGTCCAGGAAGGGTCAGACTCCCCCCCTACACTTTCAGACCCACAGGAATCAACTGCAGAGTCCCCAAAGGATCCTCACTGAGTCCCACACTGTTCAACATATACATGGCCCCTCTTGCTGCCATCGTCAGAAGCCATGGTATGAACATCGTGTCATTTGCAGATGACACACAACTCATCATTTCCCTCACTGAAGACCCGGACACGGCCAAAAGGAACTTTCACTCAGGAATGGAAGCCGTTGCCCCCGGGATGGGAGAAAGCTGCCTCAAACTCAAATCCGACAAGAAGGAGTTCATCATCTTCAGAAACGTCACCACAGCTTGGGACGACTCCTGGGTGCCCACATCCCTCAGCGCCACCTCTGCCCCGACCAAGCAAGCTCACAACTTAGGAATCATCCTCGACTCACAGAGCAGGTAAACTCTGTTGCCTCCTCCTGCTGGCATACACTCTGCAAACTTCAGAAGATCTTCAGATGGATTCCAGCAGACTGTCGCATGACAGTCACACATGCCATAATCACTAGCAAGCTCGACTATTGCAATGCCCTCTACGCCGGCACCTCAACTAGGAACATCAAAAAACTTCAACTCATTCAGAATGCTGCTGCTAGACTCAATCTGGACCTCCCTTGCCAAGAACACATCTCCCAACATATGAGGACCCTCCACTGGCTACCAGTCGAGAAACAAATCACCTTCAAGCTTCTCACCCACATGTACAAGGCCATATACAATGCAGGACCAGCCTACCTGAACCACCACGTTTCCTTCCACACCCCGCCAGATCCCTCCGCTCTGCCCAGATGGCCCTCGCATCTGCAAAACCACTGCCGTAGGACGATCTTTCATCTACTCTGCAGCAAAGAGCTGGAACACCCCCCCTGCACCTCAGACAAAGCCCGTCGCTCACCATCTTCAGGAAGAACCTCAAGATGTGACTATACAGTATGGATGAGGCCCCTCCCTCCTAGTGCCTTGATACCCTCACAGGTGAGTATTCACACTTTACAAATGCTGATTGATTGATTGATTGATTGACTAGGGTAGGACTGCAAATCCTAATGAAAGATACCTTTGGTCAGTTGATGTCACTTTTTTCCACATACTGCCTTAGCGACAGAGACAGAAATGGCAGCGGTCTACTGAATCATGTCCGCAGAGAGCTAAATCCAGGAAACATGTCAATAGAGCTGTTTCTGCATTTCTTCAAGACCACAACATGGGCTCTATATACCATAACAACTTACACTTCGATATGGATGGAATATATAAAAAAAAACAGAGTCCATTTCACAGACGCTAGCAACAGGGTGCTCCTCAAAAACTTACAAAGACTGCATTCTGTTCCATGTGAAGTTATCATCTGTACACCCTAAACACAAAGGTCCGGATTCACAAAGGTAAACTTAGACCAGAAGTCTAAGTTTAGTCTAAAAGTCTTTTTAGACCTAAAGCCTAACTTTACTACGAGCAAAGTTAGACTTTTGGTGTAAGTTTAGACCAAAAGGCTAAACTTAGACCAACAGTCTAACTTTACAATGAGTAAAGTTACACTTTTGGTGCAAGTTTAGACTTTTGGTCTAAACTTACACCAAAAGTCTGAACTTAGACCAAAAGTCTAACTTTAATATGAGTGAAGTTAGACTTTAGGTTTAAACTTAGACTTTTGGTCTAAGTTTACCTTTGTGAATGAGGCCCACAGACTCTTTTCAGAGCCATTCCTTTTCCCAAACACTGGCTCTTTTTGTTTTCAAATCTTTTTTCTAATTTCTCACTTAGATCTGCAGATCCACTTTGGATCCCCGGCCCAATAACAGGTCTGCCGGCGATGTTGCAGTAGGATCCACGATGGATCTGAGAATCCATTCCCAAATTAAAGCATGCATTTAATGCAAAATAACAACAGATTAAACATAAAAATAATCTATTGCAATTTATATAATTGTATTACTGCCAGTGTGTGGATGTGTGAGTAGCTCTGTGAGTGTGTGGATGTGTGAGTAGCATCCTAGTGCCTGTATGGATGTACCAGTGGCTTTCTGGATCTGTTAGTGGTTTGTAGGTTGATGTAAAGGTGTATGAGTGGGTGTGTGAGTGGATGCATGAATGTTTGACTGGGTGTGTTAGTGGCTACATGTGTGTCTGATGCTTTCTGAGTCTATGAGTGGGTATGTGAGTGATTGTGTGGGTATGTAAGTGGGTGTGTGAGTGTGTGATGGGTGGGTGTATGAGTCGGTGTGTAAATGGCTGTTTGGGTCTCTGAGTGTTGTAGCAGCAGCTGTATGGGGGTGTCAGTGATTTTGCTGTATGGGTGTGTGAATGCATGTGTAAGTGGCTGTGTGGGTGTGTAAGCGGCTGTATAGGTTTGTATGTGGCTATGTGAGTGTGTGAGTGGGTGTGTGAGTGCCTGTGTGGGTCTGTGAGTAGGTGTGTAAGTGTTTCTCTGGGTCTCTGAGTAGTTGCATCAGTGACTAGATGGGTGTGTGAGTGAGAATTTGAGTGCCTACGTGACCTGTGAGGGGTGTGATAGTATTTTTTTGGGGTGTGTCAGTGGATGTGTGAGTGAGTGAATGAGTGTGTGAGTGGATATGTGAGTGTTTAAATGGGTATATGAGTGGGCACGTGAGTGGCTCTGTGGGTCTGTGAGTGGGTGTGGTAGTGGTTTTGTGGTTCTGTGAGTGGGTATGTGAGTGGGTGTGAGAGTATTTGAATGGGTGTGTGAATTGGTCTGTGAGTGGCTGTGTGGCCTGTGAGTGAGTGTGGAAGTGGTTTTGTGAGTCTGGGAGTGGATGTGTGAGTCTGGGCTGAGTGTGTAAGTAGGTGTGTGAGTGTGTAAGTAGGTGTGTGAGTGTGTGAATGCCTGTGTGAGTCAGTGTGGAAGTTTGTGAATGGTGGTGTGAGTGGCTGTGTATATCTGTGAGTGGGTACGATAAGGGTAGTAGGTGTGTGAGTGTTTGTATGGGTCTGTGAGTCAGTGTTGTAGTGGTTTTGTGGGTCTGTCAGTGGGTGTATGAGTGCATGAATGGGTGTGTGAGTGAATGTATGATTGTGTGAGTGGGTGTGTGTTTGTGTACATGTGAGAGAGTGAATATGTGAGTGAGTCTTTAAGTGGGTGACATTTTTTAATTGGGCTCTGGATCCGCGGACCCATTGTGGATTCACACAGTGGATCAGCAGATCCTCTTTAGCCCCAAAACAAGGTTTTTGGGCAATGTCTTGCCCATTATGTCACTCAGAGACCCTTTCATTAGTCCCATGTGGTCAGAATACCTCTATCCTGACCCCTTATATTATATTTTATTTTCATTTCTCCCAAGAACTGTGTCCCAATTGACAAAATGTCAGTCACAATTTTTCTCTCAGGTTGCAGCCAACCAATCACTGAGTGTGGGTCCATGGATCCATGGATCCACTGCAGTGGATCTGTGTCTCTAGATTCTCTAGATTACATACATCTTTTTATTTAATAAATTCAAAACTACTAAACAGATTCACACCAAATTATGCAAAGAGATCTTTCTGGACCAAGATCTAATTCACTGCCAAATTCTGTTCAGCGTTTTGGGCTGTAGTTGTAATTCTCTTCAGTGGTTTGGTCTATAGTTGTATATGAAATCCTTGTGGCAAAATGCATGGGAAAATGTGTTTTGAGATCCCCCTCTTTTTCGCAGCCTCCACTTGATGAATCACCTCAAAACTTTTCAAACAGTAGGTGAAGTGAGTGGCAAATTAGTTTAAAAACATTTGTGACGATTTCCCAAATGGTGCCAGTTATTAACAAAACAAAAAACGTTGTCCTATGGAAAGTAGGTCCTAACGGGTGATGACAGCCAGTAGGCTATATATATATATATATGTTCAACAAAAAGCGCTGCACTCCTGGAGGTTTCTTTTAGTAATTTTCATTTATTCATCAAAGCAGCATGAAACCAGACCCCACAACGCGTTTCGACTGACGTCTTTTTCAAGTGGTATGTGGTATATATATATATATGCCAACTCTCTCCATGTGAGCACTTGATTTTGCTTTTGTGTTGAGATTTTTCAGGCTGGTATAATCCTCCAGCTAATGCTCTTCTTCCTGGAAGAGATCAATATACATATATATATATGTATATTGATCTCTTCCAGGAAGAAGAGCATCAGCACAAAAGCAAAATCAAGTGCTCACATGGGGAGAGTTGGCATGTTGTGTTATTCACCACACCAGACATGTTTTGGTCCGCCTTGGCCTTGATCACACTATCCAGAGTCATACAAAAGGACAAGGACAGCAAGCCGAAGATAAGGCAGAAGAGGGCACCGCGAGATTCATCAGGACATACAGTAACCAACACAAACAAGTGGAGCACATTCATAGGTGCAATTGGCAGAGCCTCGCTACTGACCCAATGTGTACAGGAGGAATAGATCTCTTAGTTGGACATAATCTTATACACAGTGATATTACCACCAATAGTAGCATTGGGTGGATAATCTGTGGGTTTTTCTCCATTTAAAAAGTGAAAGGCAAGCAAGTATAGCTCCAGTAAAACTGAATTCAAGATTCCACCTCACATGAGGTCAAGGAAGAGAAAGAGAAAAATGTTTCTAACCTTCAGTTCCCTGGACATTGTGTATGTGTCCCTGCAAAAGGTATTACATAGGGAGGACTATTCACCATGCCAAGAATAGTATTCTGGAGCACATGCTGGCCATTAATAATAAAGAGCCTCAGTACCCAATGGCTTGCCCATTTGATGAGATGCACTACAGTGATAGGAGTAAGTAAGTCTTCTTCATCATTGACCAAATCCCAGGTTCATGCAGTGGGGGGACAGAGTTTCGAATTTGACGAGACTGGCATCTCACTACATCATTAATCTGGAGACCAAGGTTACGGGGGGCTGGTACACAGATGAGGAACTAAGGGTACATTTAAGAGACTGGTGCGTGTTCCCCCATCCAGCTATTAGTTTTCTGTTCTTCCCCTTTCCCTGTGTCCCTTCCTTTTCTCTCTCCTATTCCCCTTCATTCAGTCCTGGCACCCCACCCTCCTCTCTTCACCACTACCTCCCCAACTCTACCATTCCTCCCTTTATTTCCCCTTAACTACCCAACTTCTTACCTTTTTCCTCTTTTCGAGCTACGTCTGGAGGTCTGATCACATTAGGTCTTCATATTTTCCATTTCTAAGACTCTGCTATTTGTTTTATTTTTCACAGGAGAACAGGAAGGGAACCTCTGGAAAGTCAGTTTGGCCACTGGTGGAAGCTCCCTATCCTTTTATTCAAAGCCCTTTCCAAGGGGGGACATCAGGCACAGATAATATGCTTTCTTTTGATATAGGTTCTTCCTTCTCATAATTAGCAATGCTTGCTAAATCCCCAACATAGGATTTTACCTGGACACATAAGATGCCATGACGTGCTGCCATTGTTTTTCGTCTATCCTTTGAGAATATTTCCTGACACATTTGGAATCATGGGGTGATGATTCACATTTATATTTTTTAATACACATTCATTTAATTCTTTTTTATGAGATGTTTCCATGTATTTCTTTTTCATGTTGGCTTGTATTTTGCACTCTCTTATCACTTTGTTACATACGGGGCTCCCTTTAAGGGTGGAAGTCACTGTGCAGCAGGTGAGTTTTCTTATGGGAAGGACCAGAGTGCCCCTGGTTAATGTGCAGACAGAGGAATCATCATTGTGATTATATTCACTATAGCATATTTTTATGTGCCATTTTATTGTTATTTTTTCAGTGTCTTATTTCTTTCATTGTGTTATTTTCAGGCCCTGCAACAATGGGAGGTGAAGAGGTTGCCCAGTCAGTAGGTTTTCCCTCCTAGGCTGCACCCCCACTATGAAATGTATTTGTTGATTGATAAGGACTTCTGCACACTGGGACACAAGTATCTCTTGTTAGGAGATTAATAATGACGTGATCTGTGTACAGGCATATATAGTACACCCACTTGGGTTTGATGGGCAATGTATTATTGCCTTTAACTGTAAGTGTATATGCCTACTTTGGTACCAAATGGTTACATTTCAGTATCTTAAGAGCCCAGAAGATGACAAGTACTATCATTTAATGTACCACCAGCTTTTATGATGTTAAAGGTGATGCACATGCCATACTGGAGCACAACTACATGGGGGGTGGCCTTTCTATACTGATGCTTGATCTATCTGTTCATGTGGTGGTAAAGATACCAGATGATTTTTGTTTCATTTTATTGGAACACCCCTCCAAGATGGCGCCCTTATAGCTTTTTGTTTTCTGTTCTTCTTGTGTATCTAGTGTGTATCTAGAGACTATAGCTCTATGGTGTTTGGAACCTGGGATCAAGGTCTGGCTGGGCCATAACATATCTGTTGCGGTCAGTAAGCACACAGTATATGCGTGTGTGTGTGTTTTAGTGTGTGTGTACACATTCACAAAAAAAAATAAAGGTTGCACGGACATTATAGTTAGGTTCTCAATTTATATGCACAAAGAAATTCAGCAGTTATGGGGACCTTGTCATGCACATTTTTTTCCTCAATAATTTGACTGCTAATGTTACATTGATACTATTAATGATGTTTTAAGAGATGTCATGAGTTCTGTAATGTCTGGGGTAATTAGCAGTGCATAGCGAGGGCGCAAGTTATAGTTACCGTACAACACAAGTTATAGTTATTTGAAATAACTATAACTGCTGAATTTCTATGGTTTTGTGCTGGTAGATTGAGAACATTACTTTAATGTCTCTGAAACTTTGGCTTTTTTAAGTGAATTTCTGTGTTTTTTTTAAATTTTTTATTCTATTTCCTAATCGCACCAGCTGCTGTTCCGGCCACCAGCCTTACACCTGCTTCAAAGGATCCTCCCAAAAACTCTCTGAACATGTTTGCAAATTCACAAAGCCTATTAAGAAAACTCTTGTCCAATCTGTTTAAGAATTCATCCTTGGCCTCCTTCTGAACCTGTTATTATTTTCCCTGAAAACATTTGATTAATTTCTTGGATTTTACTTTCTTTTACTTGCTACATTTCCTGCATTTGCTCATTTGGCCACTGCTTGTTTGCTTTATCTTTTTGATTGATTATTTTTCTTCACACTGTTTATTTTCCACATATTTTTGTTTCTCTTGGTGGAGCCTCTTCCAGTGCTCAGCTTTGGTTTTCTTGAAGGCCTTCTCAGCCTTATAGTGCATGTTATGCTTGTAGTACCATCCTTTGTTCTCCTCCAACATCCTGTCAATCATGCAGATCAGCTCCTTTCTTTGCTCCTCTTTTCATCCTCCTGACGCAGAGTTGTAAATGGCACAATAGCGGTTTCCACATGCCTTAATTAAATCTTTAAATTGACCTTGTGATTTTGCAATAAAAGAGTCTATGGCAGTGATTACCAACCTTTTGACTTCTGTGGTCCCCCACTTTATCCTTACTTGAACCCGTGGACCTCCACTGAATCATTACTGGAAGCCAGACACTCAGGCCTAAAGATTGTCAATGATTTCAACAGCAAAACAATATACAAAAAATACAGAAACACGCATTCCATCAAAGGAATACACAAATGATAACACATTTTGTTTAATTTGCAAGCAAATAAAATAAAAGAAAAGAAAAGAAACATAATTTTAATAGGAAAGTTGGAGCTTTTCTAAATTCCATTGTAGCAGCACATCGCCCATACTGTATTCTCTTTGATACACATGCACTTGTCGCACAAATCAATCTGAGGACACTAATTAAATTTTTGCGTCTAATTTGAAATTCCTTGACCTTTACAGTATATTTTATAATTTTCAATTACACATTAAGGCACTTTATTTAAATACAATTAATTAATCTGCTAGTATTATTTCATTTCCTAAGCAGTCATGGACACCCTGAGGAGGCTTCGTGGACCCTGAGGGTTCCCCAGACCACAGGTTGGGAACCACTTTTCTATGGGCTCCCCTTTTCAGTCGTCTTTCTGGGTAAGCAGCATGATCATGTCCAACTCTACATCCTGAATTATTTTAACAGTCTTGCCTTCTTCCTCCATGAATCTCCCCACATGCAGGACCACAACTATGGCATGAGGCCCCAGGCTGCTGAGCACCGCACATTGGACTATCTCTTTGATAATTTCCTTAGTCCACCGGTAGCATAAAAAAGAATCCTCGAGGTGTCCACAATCTCGATGCACTCGCCACTGTATTCCCAGTGTCCCCCTGACTCTTTGCTATCACTGACCCTGCTGAGGCTATGAACACAAAGTTACTCCTCTATAGAATGGTGTTGCCGGTGCCACTCTTCCTAGCTCTGGTGTTACCCACGAGAATTATTCTCCATTTAATGTAGTTGGCATCTGAAAATTTATAGATAAAAAAGTTTTTCAAATTCAATTATTTTATAAGAGAAACTACTAGTTACTTGTGAACACAAGAAATAAACAGGTGTACTGTTTCCTAAGTCTACACTGTGATCTTTGAGAATATGGGTACTTTTCTTGAAGAACTCACATACCTATTGGAATCATACACAAGCATGCCCATTTGGTACTTCATCTATTTACCCATGTCCAATTCATGCCCCAATCATGGTGGTCGACAAGCTCCTAATTACGTGGTAGATGCTGGAATCTGTGGTATTAGTCCTTCCACTGATGGCATTTTGGTAAAAATGAAACATTCTAACAGTTGTATACCATTCCCCGCTTATTAATTTATTTCATGCTACAGGCTGAGACAGAGGGCGACCTCTCAGATTACACTCCTAATCGGAGCGGGCCTGAGGCTCATCCCTTAAGTTAAACAACAGAGGTGTAAGACAGCAGCATTGATAATATGAACATGAGACTCATGGTAGCCCTTGGATGGGGGGGCCCCCCATTAAATCCTCCCTCCCCCATTTTGTTACCTAAATTATATATGTCACGGGGACCTGGCCCACCCAGGGGTTTAAACAAGCCTGGGAAACCACACTTGTTTTTTTGTTTTTTTTGTTTTTTGTTCACTATGAAATTTGCGAACATTCACAATTTTTGCTGAAACTTTAAAAAAAAAGCTTTTTACCCTAGCAGGGTCCCAGGGAGTTCCCTGCATCAGGGCTAGGAGGTTAGGGTATTTGTACCCTGCCCCTTTTTCTTTGTTTCTTTTATTTTGGAGACTCAGCAGAAGCAAAGTCCCCAAAACGGCTGTTAACACTACCTAATTAAAGTGCTGGCAGCCAATCAGATCCCTGCACAAGATCAGAGGTATTTGTAAAGTTGTTGTGACCCTAGGTATACAAATTTGGATTTTCTTTAATGTCTCTCAAACAACTGAACAATTATGTCCAGTGGTTCAAGATGAAGTTGTGTTAAATCTCTATTGGAATTAAAATAGGAAAGGTACTTTTTTTTGCCCACCCTTTTCTCAGCCCCTGCTTGACACATACCCTAAAACCTTACATGTACAACAAGACCCTTGGGCACTCTTTTTTAATATAAGTATGTATTTATGTAGATATCGGTATATAAATATATATCTATATATATATATATATATATGTGTGAGTATATATATATATATATATATATATCTACATATATATATATATATATATATATATATATGTATATATATATTCACTTAAGACACCAAAGGTTACAGGAGCATTATAGTTAAGTTCAGAATTTACTCATACAAAACCACAGAAAATCTGCAGTTATATTTATAGTTATTTCAAGTAACTATAACTCGCACCCTCGCCATGCACTTCTAAGTACCCCAGATATTACAGCCCTCATAATAACTTCTATAACATCATTAAAAATATATATGAAACTTTATCAGTGAAACTATTGAAGAAAATATTGTGCATGGCAGGTATGTGAGTTATAGTTACCTTATGGGGAGAGTTTTAGTTACTTCTAATAACTGACTATAACTGCTGGATTTCTATGATTTTCTATGAGTAAATTTAGGGCCTGACTATCACACCCCTGTAACCTTTGTTTATTTCTGTGAAATGTTATGTTTTTTTTAATGTAAAGTAATTTAAATTACTGTATTTAATGCAACCACTGCCACTCATAATGGGGCTTGGCCGCGGCTGACTCCTGATAACCACTGAACCCTGCGCCACACATGGACTTTGGCCATGTGTGGTGGGGTTCGCCACATGGTCTGGCCTGTGGCCAGGCCCTCAACAAACCCCCATAACCACCCAACCCCCCACCATACACAGCCAAATGCTCTGCCTCACTAGGAATTAGCATGGGAAATTCCCCCCCTTTGACCCCTTCTTTTAGTTAGCCCCTGAAAAATCCTATGCACAACAAGAATCACCAGCACACTTCTCTTGTCATCTGCCGAAGTGGAAGATCTCTTGCTTTCCATGCTTGATTTGGAACTATTCAAAATTGACATTTTTCATTGAATTCGGTTCTAAGCAGCATGCTCAATTTTTAAATTGCCAAGTAGTATGCTTGTGTTTTTTTTTCACTTGTCAAAATTGAGTATGGTTTTAGGTATATCTTAGGTTGAGATATTTTAGTTTTGGCTTGAACCACTTTCTACCGACAAGGGTAGGGTGTTGTCTAGCCATTTTAATTATAGCTCCATGCACATTAGTTTAATACACTAGGCCGCTGTGCACCTTGACCTAGATATATTTTATTCAGCCTTGCATTGTTATTTTTACAATAACCAGTTTTACGGTCTCGTTTTAATTTCTTCTATCTAACTGTTTTGCTTAGTTCAGCACTATGTTCTCAGACAATGCATTCTTGATCACTCTGTGCTTCAGTCAAGGCTACAGTCTGGTAGATTGCCGGTAAACGTGGTAGAAGTTTAGTCTCCAGCATTCGTAAAAAATACATATCCTTACCTAGGGACATTTTCTAAGAACATCTGCTGTGTTAATTATAAAAACACTTTCTAGTCCCATTACACGTCAAGAGGGAGATTCCAGCCAGGGAACCACAACTGTATGCTGAATGCTTCGCTGCAGATGCTGACGCAGATTACAGGCCTTTGCTCAGGTATGAGGGTTGATGTCCTCCCAGAGGAACCTGCAAGGCAGGATTAGAGCTTAACATGCAGTGCTCAAAATATGATTTAGATAGGAAATAGTCCATCGATTCTAGTGGCAATATGATAGCATTATTCTTATGCTTCACTCTCATAGTCACCATTTTAATATTGTTGTGTTGTGTCATTCTGGTTATTGCAGCTCACGCTTTGCTATCCAAAATGCAGTTGTTTTATTAAATCAGTCTTTAAAACTTATACTGCTCTTATTGTCATTTCTGTATGAGACCGAATTGTGAGTGAGAGAACCGGATGTGACCTAAGTGTGACCTGAGTGACCACAACTCCCCTGAGAAGTACGATAGGTCATGCGCTCGGCTGCCCAATCATCTCTACCTTTCGGGAGGGATGAAGCACTGCTAGTTAGCCAAAGCTAAGCCCGGATTTGGAGTGACAAGTGTCACCCACCGTGGGTCAGACTCAGTCCCCCACACTGTGGCCGATCATGCTGCTCAAAATCCATTAGTCTCATTAGAATAATGAGAGCCTACATGACTCACATTCACTACCGCTAAGAAAGACCTCTTTCATGCCATTGAAGCATAAGCACAGTCAGACACCTGTTACACCTTTAAATATTGAAGGTTGATAGTGCTAGTGGTTGTATGGGAAGACCATAAGAATGGAATTGTGTGGCCTGGAAATATAGTGTCACCCAGACATCACATCAGTGCCTCCTGATTACTAGAAGGGTTGTGGTGCAGTCATTTGCACTTCAAGTTGATTTCAAATGTCAGAGCAATGACTCTTTGTGTTTGGGGACAAATTCCTGAAAATTGCCTCCGTAAGGAGGTTAGTACTTGAAAGTTTGCAGTCCAAAATTTACAATAGTGGCAAATAATCTAATTGTTGTTCAGGAAGAAATTCAAACAAAAAAAAAGTACACTTTTTATTAGATTAAAGTACCTTGAGAATAATTGCTTCTTTAGTTCTATGGAAAAATTTGAGCAGAGCAAAGGCAGCAACAATGGATTGGGTTAAGGATTTAGATCCCTTTGAGCATTTGGGCAACCGTAACTCATGAGTGAAGGAGAATGGTTTTTATAAGGGACAGAGAGCAAAGGGGAACCCAAAGGCAACTGGCTTGGTTTCAATAGGAAAGTAAATCAAAATGTAAGGGGAAGAAACAAGATGCAGCACAAGAAGGTAAGAGAAACCTGAGCAAAGAATAGAGAGCTGACACAGCAGATGACTCTTCCCGGTAGTCTTATGTAATGTTAATAAAACTTGTAAAGCACAAACTGTTGCTCCATGGGTGTCCTGCCATTGAAGCTATTCAGAAATGTTCATGCAGGAATTCAGTACTTATTGAATCAAACATAAATGTTTTCAGATCCGTCCTGAAAGTGAACTGTAAAGTTGCTTCTTTTGAGCTTTCGGGAGATCAGGAGATCATTCCTGTGCTTAACTGCAAAATAGCTAAAGCACTGCCTCCACAGTGAAGCTTATTGAGCAGGGGGCACCACATTATGGTCTGGTGTGGAATGAAGCAAATTACATGCACCATAAATCTAAAGCTTCTGCTGCATGTAAAAAAAAGCCTCTTTTATAACCTACTTGAGTCTCTTCTGGCAGATTTCGAAAGGAAATTAAGATAAACACAATTCTGATAGGCAGATATTCTGAGATGCAGGAAATTTTATTTATTACTGTGACAATTAGCAAACATCCTGATGCACATTTTCTGAAAAGTGGGCTTATTATTTCGAAAGGGGGATACCACTGGCAATTCTAAAAGCTCTGTCCGGTTAGGTGAAAAAACTGAGAGTCTCAGCTCAACTTCTGGTAGGTACGGCACAATAATTAATCCCTAGATATGTACATGATAAATTCCAGCAGTACCAGTAATTGTACAGTAAAGAACAGAAAACAATGACATTCCCAAACCAATTTGGAACATAAGAAAAAAATGTAATGAGCAAAAAAGACACCAAGATCCTCCTAATAGGTTAAATGGAAATGAAGATACAGATTTTTAGAGTTTCAAGACCAAAAGCACACAGAAGCTAGTCAAACATTATGAAAATACAACAGGTTATGACAAACAGTAGCCTAGGCACAATTTCAGGCTGACCACAATGCAACAGAGGTAGGATACAGCAACTTTGCTGTCCCACTCAAATATTTGTTTCCCTCAGGCTTAGGCCCAGACTTATGAAACTTTGATGCAAGACAAACATCTGAGCTGCACTGCTTCAGATGGAAAGGGCAGGAATGCACCCTATGGCACATTCCTACTTTGTTCTTGCGCTGATGCACTCTGAGCATTCTAACACCAATGCAGGCTCCCCTGCATCATGATATGGAGGCAAAATTGTTTTTGTGGAGAAAGGGGCACCTTCCTGAACAAAACCAATCCTTACTGTGTTTTCCTCTTTCTCCAGTGTGCTGCACAATTCAGCACAGCTAAAAAGAGGAAAAAAACAAGAAAGAAGAAATAAAGATATTTCTCCTCAATGTACCTCTATCAGGAACACATGGCATTGTTACGCATTCCCAGGTTTACCTGTCTTGGTGAATCTAGGAATGCTCCAAAACACATGGGTGGATGCATTGGAGACCCGTGCTCCACCCATGTAACGCATTCCTGTTCGCATACTGACAGAAGGCAGTGACTTGCCTTGCCTTGCATTACTCCAGATTTACCAAGCAATGCAGGGCCATTCAAGGTGGACTTGCACGGCTTGGTAAATCTGACTTAAAAATTGCATTGCCTTGCCTCACCTTGTGCGACCCAAATGCAACACAAACCTATGATAAATTTGCCCTTTGGTTAGTAACTGGTAAGGTGAAGATGATGTGGCTTAACAGCCAGAGCGGCTGACTTTGGTGCTGGGGAATCAGGTCTGAATCTTGGCATCTGCTCAAATCCTGTGATTCTGGGCACATCTCTTAAATTTCCTGTGCTTACCGAAAGCAATTAACGTTTCCTTGTGTTATGCAACTGCTCCTATTCCTTTGGGTTGAGTTTGTGCTATATAAAACTGAAAAGAAACTGCTGGGAAGCTTTTTCTGGTTAGTCCTGCAGCTCCTAGCATTTCAGGGAAGTCTTCTTGGCACCACATCTACTGCAGGTGGTAGTCCACTTTAGGAAACATGACCCCTTGGAGTCAGGAGTCTTTTTGCTTTTGTGTCTCTAAAGCAGGTTAGCAGGAGGCCAGCTACTTGACATTTAGAGATCAGTTCCAGTCCCTGGGTCCCAACAGAATTCAGGAGTCATTGAGCTATTGCTTGATTCTCTTCTTCCAGCAGGGGACATGGGTCAGAATCATTCTTTCAGCATGACCTTCTTCAGGTAGGGTCTTCCTAGGTTCAGGAGCACTCCATGGAGTTGATGGTAGAGATGTCAGATATTTTCTGTGCACTAGCCAGTGACTGGGGAAATTCCAACATGCAGAGCTTTTAGCAAAAATATGTTTTCACCATTAAGTCATATTTTATAAAAAAGGGAATCATTTTGAAACAATTTTCTGGCCTTTTCTAAGCAGAGGTGGAAATTGGAGGCCTTTTAAGGAAAAGTTTGGCAAGGTCTACAAATTGAATAGCTCTGGGGGTTAATTTCACTATGAGGGCATACTAACCCTGATATGTAACATGCCTTATTTTTATGTGGTGTTACAAGGCACACTAGTTATGGTGGCTTATGAATATGTAAAAACAGGATTTTCCTACATAACAAAGGCCTTTTTTCATGCCATGTGTCCCTGCAATCCATTTCAACTTCAGCCCAGCGAGAGTACAGTGGTGCTCGTAGCAGACATAAACGTTTGTCATAAATCTAGATCCTGCAAATATACACTGCAGCCGCATATGACTTTCAACTTTCCATGCCACAGGCATACTTAAACCATGGCGTTATAGAGACATTAAATAGTCTAACTGGGAGTTCCAATGTGCAGCACATGTATTAGTGGGAGTACTGTACTACTGTTTAACAGTGGTAAATTGCATAGAGATCTAAATTTAGCAAATATAGGTTTCTGAAAAAGGTGCAAAATCTGGGGTCATCATGCAGAAAAAGCAGGTTTACTACACCAATAATAAAATATTTGAATTTAATTTGTGAAGCATGACACTTCTGGCAGTCTGGTGAGGCCTTCAAATGAACTTCTAATCATTATGTGGTGAGCTACTAATGTCCAGACTCCTCCAGAACAAAGCATAACCAAGGTTTATTAAGTACATTTTTTGATATCCACACACCACTAAAAGTAACGTTAGAATAGGGTCACTCCATGTCAATAAGTGTTTCAAAAGTGATGACTAGAGACTCCATTCCATTAAATAAGGAGTTATTTGTATAGCATGCATTCAGGTAGACTTTGAAGCAGTTGAAATATTTTTTCTAAAGCATCATCATTGGCCCAAGACACTTTGGGGCTCATTTACGAGCCCCTTGCACCACCTGAGCATCACTCTTTGTGACGCTCTGGTGGCGCTGTACATTGCAGCGTATTTACAAGGTGGCATTAAGCCACTTTTTGTGACATAATGCCACCTTCTATATATAGCCCCTCCACAAGCAGCACTTTCCGTGGAAGGGGCGTGCAATGGGTTTTGCTGTGCGTGTGTCACAGCAACACCCTTTGCATTTTGATGTTGCCCTAGAATTATGTGATTTCATCAACCTGAGGCAGCGTCAAACTCTATCCCGACCCCAGGAGTGGCGTTAGAATGGTGCAACGAGGAGAAATGCTTTCATTTCTCCTCGTTTTTTGCTCTTTCTATGTGTGCTGCATTCTGCAAGGAGAAAATCATCATTAAAGATCGTTTTAAGGTATCCCTTCCTGCACAAAAACAATCCCCCCCACAACACAGCCATCCTTGCACCATGTCACACGAGTGGCTGCATTGGCGCTCAGCAGCAAATTTAGCACTGGCGCAGGGGGAAACAAAGGGGTGCGCTGTATTCTTGTTAATACGGCTGAACCCTGCATTTCTAAAGTGACGCAGCACGGCGCTGCCAATTTAGATGTAGCCACTTTATTGTAAATAAGTCCTTTTATACTCTAGTGAAGGTAAATGTGATCTATTCAGATATTTTCAAAGGACAAAATCATGACAACAATCTTCATGAAAGATTTGCTCTCAAACTATGTGCTTGCTTAACCGAATCAGCTTCACACGTGAACCTGCATTGTAAAGGTCATAGCCAGACTTTCTCTCAGCTGCCAGGACTATTGATTTTTCAAATGTCATAAAGTCACACTTTGTTTTACAAATGGTATACACACTGAATTCCTAGAAAAATGTCCCAACCCAAAAAATATGGGCATTACTAGAATTTGTTGCAACGTGAAATGTCACTTAGTGATATTTGTTTGAAAATACTGTTAAAGGCTTTGCCATATTGTTAGATGATTTTTAGGATGAGGTTGCATTTACCTCCTTGAAATTCCATGAGGCAAGCCACAATTCCTATGTTAGGTACACTTAGAAAGTATCTATCCATGGCATAGGCATGTCCTGGGGTCGTGTATGTCTAAATATATACATTTATATGTGCACTAAATATCAAAAGTAAATGTTGGGGTTTGCAGTGCGGTTGTGTGGCACAATGTTTAATAAAAAAACATTTGCCTACTTAAGAGGAAAAGGGCAATTCTTAAGATTCTTCAAGAAGAATGTTTGGGATTCTATCGGCTTTTACTCTGTTTTGCTGTAACATTGTCCCTCACTGACCTCTTTGCCACTGGACGCAGTCAGTCCAATGGTACTAAGGCCCATATTTATACTTTTTGACGCACAACTGCGCCAACGCAGTTGTGCGTCAAAAATTTTACCGCCGGCTAACGCCATTCCAACGCACCATGCGGGCGCCTTATTAATGGAATGACGTTAGCAGGCGCTGCGGACTGCTGTGAGTAAAAAAAAATGACTCACACCAGGCAGCGCCGGAGTATGGGAAAATGGGGGTTGTGCGTCAAAAAATGGTGCAAGTCAGGTCTGAGGCAAAATTCAGGCCTCAAACCGGATTTGCGCCATTTCTTTTTACGACCAACCTCCATTGACATGACTCCTGTCTTAGCAAAGACAGGAGTCATGCCCCCTTGCCCAATGGCCATGCCACAAAACAAATCTGAAAAAAATACTTACCCGAACTTACCTTTACTTCCCTGGGATGGGTCCCTCCATCCTTGGGTGTCCTCCTGGGGTGGGCAAGGGTGGCAGGGGGTGTCCCTGGGGGCAGGGGAGGGCACCTCTGGGCTCCTTCTAAGCCCACAGTTCCCTTAACGCCTGCCCTGACCCAGGCGTTGAAAAACGGCACACATCAGGCTGTGCGCCGTTTTTTAAGGCCTACCCCCTCCTGTTCGTCAAAATGATGCCAGAGTATAAATAAGGGGCACAGACCTTAAAGTCATTTTTTGGAAGGGAACGCCTACCTTGCATATAATTAACGCAAGGCTGGTTCCCCTTTCCAAAAAATTACGCACATGGTGGAATTTTGACGCCCGCGGGGACGGACGTCAAAGTATAAATGTGGGGCAGGGTTTGCGCCGATTGTGCGTCAAAAAAGTTTGATGCACATTCGGCGCAAACAGAGTATAAATATGCCCCTAAATTTCCCAAAGATCGTCTGGCTGATTCAATGGACGTACTTGTCTCATTGCCCCCAAATAGAAGTGGGTTACAATCTTCCGATCCCTGAACAAACTTGTTTCTGCAGGGTTCGGAATTCAAGGTAATGTGAAGTTCTCAGAAGTAATAAACCATACACCACTGGATTCGTATAACGTTTCGCAGATCAGTTTTAGCATGTCAAGACTGCAGAACTTTTCTGGAAGAAAAAATCCAGCAATTACTTTAACATGAAGAATTTGGTCCATCTGGCACCTAATGCTTAGCATGAACTTTAATAGGGAGCATTTTAATGGAATCACTGAATACCTCACACCTACTGTGTCTGTACTACAAGGCCTGGTAAATACCTTATGGAACTTTGACCACTTTCTGATCGGGACGTAAGGCAAATCTGAATCAAGGTGGTGAAGTTGTGTGCTCTAATATCGTATTCCCACTCCGAAAATCATGTAGTTTGTGATGATGATTTTATGTTACTAGCAAGCAAGAAGTGTACTGGGGGTTCTCTTTCAATAAGATGGCTGAGGAGCAGTAAGTAAAAGACAGCCTGCTTGACCACTTCATTACTTTTTGCAATGATTTGCAGATAAATGAAGGCGGTGCAGGCTATATCATTTAGCAAGACTTACAATTTCAGACACTGCCATTTAATTAAGTAAGGTATGGCCCAGGTCACTATTGAACAGGATGATTTCCTGCTTTATCTTCTTTTGGTAAGGATGCCTACTGTCGTGTGGGTCTCTGACTCCCCTTTAATTACGTTTGCTTGCAATCACCTTGTACAACACTTCTTGGTTTTTCCTCCGTAAACTCTACCATTTTCTAATATATCTACTTTTCCAAACCTCTCCCAGTATCCTTTGTTGGTGGTGCTATACAACCTATCTTTTTTCTGAGTCTTCCTACTTCAGAACATAGATTACTTTCCGAAGTGAGGAGAAGGGTGAAGTTCACAACGTGTTTGAAAAACACTATTTGAAAATGTAACCTTATAAATCCAATTGCCACTGGACCACATCTTAACAACCTGTTATAACCTTATTGTTGGTGAACTACACTGTCTGCCCTTCACTGCTGCTAGGGCTCCACACACTCTCCTATGGTATAAGGGACTGCTAATCCAGTACCTATAGTAGCTAGCTGTGCATGTGAAGACGTCATTGATGGGACACCTCTGAAGCAGCCACAAAGGTCGCCTGCACAACTTCTTAACCACTATAGCATATACTTCAGCCCCAGATGTCTTCCTGGACCATACACTGATACTGGGACTCCTCACAATGACCTTCTTGTCGTCCGGGACTGCTAATATATTATATATGACAATTCCTGTAGACTGTTCAGGTCCTGTCAGCGATTGGACTTTGTTTGGTTGGGGGAGGTCAAACACAAGCGAGTTAAGTACAGACACAGTTACTAGAACATACCAGCTTAACATTTGACAACTATAGCACAATAAGCTGGCAACGTCCTATAGAAATGTGTGTTAGGTACAACAGCACCAACAATTTTAAAATCAAGAAAACAACACAATAAAATTCTAAAACCAATTTTGAAAAATGAGCAAATGGACACCAAAGATTATCAAAATTAAATAAGGGAAACTGGAGATATTAAATTTTAAAGGTTTAAGGCCACAAAAAGTAAAGGAGCTATTGAAAAATATGGGGCCTCATTACGAGTGTGGCGGTCCGACCACCACATAACAACCCTGGCAGTCCAACCGCCAGGGGACTGCCAGCTCTGCCAGGATCTTCGTTCCTGATGGTCTGGCGGTGACGGAGATCCTAATCCGCCAGGGCAGCACTGCATGCTTTGCAGACAGTGAACATTGCAAGTGTGCTGGTGCACCCTGCTTGCGACAGCATTACTGCTGGCTCTATTATGAGCCGGAGACAATGCCGTAGCCTGTTTCCCACTAGGCTGGTGGGTAGAAACCTAGGTTTCCACCTGCCAGTCTACCGGGAAACTCTTAATGGGTCCAGGGGGCAGGTAGCCAGTATGGCGGCAACCTCACCGTCAGAAGTTTGGTGGGTGGTGAAAACTGTCTGCCGAACTCCTAATCAGGCTTATAGTTTGCAATTGATGGGGACGTAGGCATCATTCCAGGCTGAACTTGATGTAGCTGGGATCAGATACACCAAACGGCTCATCCTGAGAAAGTTTCTTCTGCTCAGTCTTGCAGGCCCTAGCTTCTCAAGTCAGGCTTCTAGGCAGTAGACATCAACCCTGAAATCTTGAAAGAGCCACTAATCTGTGGTCAGTTGGGCTAAGTTGGAGTCAGGAATCCTTGTGTTGTTTGTTTCCTTAAAGCAGGCAAGCATGAGGCCAAACATTTGACTCTTGGAAAGCAGTTCTAGGCCCTAGATACTAATGGAGTCAGGTGTCTTATTTTCTGAAGGAGGGCCCTTTTCTTCTGGCCACCCAATTTTGTAGCACTTTTAATTGCCTTCCTGTAAAATTACATTTGACCCCTTTTTTCAAAATGGCAGAACCATTCTGCAACTAGGCCTTTTTTACTTTCCACTATAGATTACATTTCTCTATAATTTAACACAGGGAGTTCTCCACTCTGGTGGCAGAGATCTCCTTCTGATAAAGAATAGGGAAAAGTAAAAAGTTTATTAAGCTTGGAAAATGAATAGTGAAAATGTGTTTATGTTAAATATAATGTAAATTAATGTTATATATCTATTTTACCTGAAGACAAAGCAATAAAAAATGCAACACCACCACTAACAATTTAAAAATGAATTATTTTTTATATCTTAATTCAACTAAATTTGTTTTCATTATTTTTCTGAAGTTTAAATTAAAAAAAATCTCACTTAAAGGGAAAAAAACATGTTTTCTATAATGTAAATTATTAAACGTGTTGTTTGGAATTAATTGAGTCATTAACTCATATTTTAATAAAAAATAACGTTAAATATATTTCTAAATTCAAAGAAGTTACTAAAATATTTTAAAATGAAAGACAATGTGGAATTATCATTTTCTGGCAATCTGGTGAGGCCTTCAAATGAATATCTAATCGGAATGTGATAAATTGCTAACATCCGAACTCCGCCATGCACACGTAGCAATATGTACAAGGTTCATTAAGTCATTTCTTTGATACAAACACCACTCAAAGGAATTTTGTAATCGGGTGATTCTATGTCAAGAAGTGGTTCAAAAATCATTGTCCTAGAAATGGCTATTAAATGTATGCAATTAAGTACGGAGTTGTTTGTATAGCATGCTTTCGGGTAGACTTTAAAGTAGTTGAAATATTTTTTCTCTAAAGCATCAGCATTGGCGCCAATACATTTTATAGTGTAGTGAAGGTCAATGTTTATGATCTATTCGGATATCTTCAAAGATAAAATCATGTCAACAATCTGCATGAAAAATGTGCTTTCATACTGTGCGTTTGCTTCATTGAATCAGCTTCACAAGTGAACCTGCATTGTAAAGGTCAGAGGCAGACTTTCTATCAGCTGCCAGCACCATTGATCTTTTAAATGTCATAAGTCACATTTTGTTTTACAAATGGTTCCTATAAGAATGCCTCAACACAAAAAATATGGGAATGACTACAATTTGTTGCAACATGTAATATATACTGGTATTTGTTTGAAAATTGCCAAAATGCTAGTTGAGTTTTAGGATGAGGTTGCATTTAATTCCTTAAAATGCAATAAGACAGCCCACAATTCTTATGTTAAGTGTGAGAAATTGGGTTACTGTTTGAGGGGGGGGTGAAACCCTACTAAAGCAGCAACCAAAAACCTTGACAGGGTGAGGCAGAAGCACCCAATTTAACCTGTGCTCAACCATCCAGTAGCTTGGCACAGAGCAGTCAGGCTTACCTTGAAGGCAATATGTAAAGTATTTATGCACCACTTCAAACAGTAATAAAGTGAAAACACAACACAAGAAAAATCCCACACCAATTTAGGTAAATAGAACAATGTTTTATAAATAAAATCAAAGTGATATGAGATATGCAAGTTATTTTTTTTAGTGGAAATAGCGCCAGTAGGCAGAAAGCAGCAACTGTAGATATCTAGTTGCACCAGATTAGGAAATATCACAAATTCAGGTCAGCCAGGATGGAACGCAGGCCAACTGCAGATACCCAGTTAGGCCCACTAAACAAAAGCACCTTATGTCCTGGTTGCGGAGAGTTGCAAGGTCCCACACTGAGGGTGAATTGTGAAGCTGATGCAATGAGTCAGTTCCGAGGTGTTGCAGAGCTGCAATGTGAGGTCCTGAGTCATTGATAAGGATCTTGCCGATCTAGACTCGAGGTTGCATTTAACTCCTTACAATGCATTGAGACAATCCACAATTCTTTTGTTAGGTATGAGAAATTGGGTTACTGTTTGGGGGGCATGAAACCCTACTCAAGCAACAACCACAATCCTTGACAGGGTGAGGCACAAGCACCCAATTCAACTTGTGCTCAACCTTCCGGTAGCTTGGCACAGAGCAGTCAGGCTTAACTTGAAGGCAATGGTGCGATGAGTCAGTTCTGAGGTGTTGCAGAGCTACAATGTAAGGTCCTGAGTCGATGTGAAGTCTAGCTTCGGGGATGCATTGCGCAGTTGAGATGATGCGTTGGTTCCAAGGAGCTGTGAGGCTGTAATGCCAGAACCTGCATTGTAGGCGAGGCTGCTGTCAGCAAGAGATTTGTGATGTGACGTCCAGCCTCAGTAAAGCTTCACAACAGTTCTGATGCAGGCTGCAAGATCAATACAGTCTTTGTATAGGTAGAACTCTCATAGCAGAGATGATGTGTCGGTTCTGCTAGGGGTTGCCCAGCAGAATAGAGGCGATGTGTCATAACTGCTAGATCCACAGGCGGGCTGAGAGAGTACATTCATGCCCACTCCCAAGGGTCCAAGACTAGGGTGGCACCACTTGGCAGGGTAAGACTCATTGATGGCAGAGTCCAGGCGCTGGGTTCAAGGTTGTTGGAACCTTCTCTCAGAGGATCCAGTCAGGAGGCCAGCTAACTTGCTCTTGGACTCGCTTTGGAGTCTTGGGTTCAATAGACACAGGCTTAGTCCATCTCACCCAGGCAAGAGAGTAGCAGACAGCAGGTCAGCACAGCAGGACAGCATTTCAGCTGAGTGGCAGTCATTTCAGCAGCACAGCAGTACTTCATCCTGGTAGGATATCCCCAGGTCCAGAAGTATACTGAAGAGTTGATGTCTGTGGTGTAATGTTTATACCTGTGCCTTCCTTTCAAGTGGGAGCAGCTTTCAGTGGTTTCCCTTTGAAGTGCCTAGGAATCCTCCCTTCCCAGTCATGGCTCCAGACTAAATACAAGGGATATGCAGCCATTTGTGTGAAGGCAGGACATAGCCTAATCAAGATTTAGCAGGGTTGAGCCTAACTCTACCCTCCCATCCAGCCAGTGATGGTCTATCCATCCACACCTAAGTTCTCTCTTGTGCATGGCTATCTAGAAGGAAGACACACAGCTCAACTGTCAGCTACTTCATGTCATGTGACCCTAAGACAGGCTTCAGGCACAGAAACGGTAATGTAGGAAAATGCCAACTTTCTAAAAGTGGCAGATTCAAAATTGTAATTTAAAATCGGACTTCACCATGAGAGAGAATTTTTCATTATAATTCCAAAGACACCAGACATGGACAGGTCACCTACTCCCATTTGGAATTTTTCCATAATAAATAAAATAAGGTACCTCCAAATTATCAGATGGAACAGATAGCCCTTGCAGTAGTGAAAAAGGAATTTAAGAGTTTTTCAGTACCAGGACATGTAAAATTTAAAAGTACACGCCCTACTTTTTAAATGCATTGCACTTGCCTCTGCTATTTATAGCCTACCCTAGGGGTGACATATACATTTTTAAAAGGAAGGTTTGGGCATGGTAAGAAGGCCTATTTTGCCAGGTTAAAATGGCCGTTTAAAACTGCACACACAAGCTTCAATGGCAGGCTCAGACAAGTTTAAAGGGCTATTTAAGTGGTTGGCGTAATCAATGCTGCAGGCCCACTTGTAGCAGTTAATTTTCAGGCCCTAGGCACAGGTAATACCACTTTGCTAGAGACTTGCAAGTAAATTGAATATGCCAATTGGGTACAAGCCAATTCCACCATGATTTACGGAGAGAGTACAAGCACTTTAGCCCTGGTTAACAGTGGTAACATGTGCTGAGTCCTAAAGCCAGCATAAACAAAGTCAGCAAAACCAGAAGAATGAAGGAAAAGAGCTAGGGAAAAACCACACCAAGGATGCCAGGTCTAACAGTAGGTACACTGGGATGGTATATATTATATGTACAGTAGTTATAAAACGTAAATGATAATTTGGCAGTCATTATATAGTGTAGTCCCTAATAAAACGTATTTTCTTGCTTATGAATAAAAGAGTAAGACGCTTCATAAAGAATGTTTATGGTTCCATTTGTATTTGCTCTATTTTGCTGTAACACTGTCTCTCACTGACCTCTTTGCTGCTGGACGGAGTAAGTTCAATACTACTGAAGTGGCCAAATGTCTGTCTGACTGATTCAATATAAGTATGTGTCTCTCTTGCCCCAAATACAAATAGCTTTGAAGGAACAAGGGAAATCCAAAGTTAATTAGGGACCAAGGGTTTTAATGTGCTTTGAGGAACGGAGCACTCTAAGGATGGGTAACATGAAAACTGATACACTGGGGATGTAAATATAGCACAAGGAGCATCAGATGTAAGGGTAATATCATTACAAGGGTGCATTTGTACAGGTACATAGCATATTCCGGGAAACCAACAGTGAAAAAACAATACAAAATATATCCACTATTTCCTGTTATAACACAGCACTGCTGCACCCAATATTTAATTCCATGTATACATAAGGGTCCGAGTGTTTTTGTCAACAATGTTTTGATCCACATAAATGTAAGGATCATCATCAGGTTGATACAAAGCATCCCTGGCAACACCAAAAGAAATTAGCTATGTTGACAGCTGTATGGGAAAAAGAAAAAGGCAAGAAGGAAAAAAGAAAGGGAAGGAAAGGAAAAAGAAAAAAGGGGCAAAATTATTTTTCTGGGAATATATGCCCTCATTATGACATTGGTGGTAAATCCCACTTACCGCAATGTAGACTTCCACCAACATACCGCCGCCTCAGTGGATATCTGCTAACCCTATTATGACACACACACACCAGACCGTCACTATTCAGCCACACACACAAATCCGCCAGTCCAAAGGTCAGTGATAAACTGGCAGTAGCAAAACCCACACTGTTACACCAACAGAACTACGCCCACAACATTATGACCCACGAATCACCACAGCAGACATTCAATGGCGGTAAACCATTGGCGGTACATACCGCCGCGCTCAAAATACACACACTCAAACAAAACAACACCACATTGGACAATTCAAACTACACACACCTGACACCCATACACACACCATACCCACACCACTATAAAACACACTCACATTACCCACAACCCCCTACGAATACAAATAATTGCCAGCAGAGAGAGACAGCAAGAACACTCACACCACCAGAGCCACATACCACCATCACCTATACACCACCCACACACCGTACATCACACACCCCAACACATCACCCTACACACCCTCACCCACACCACTCACACTACATCCGTGGCACCACAACGACACCCCAGGTCATGGTGGAGGAAATCATCTGGGTAGAGCCACAGCTATTTGGATTCCAGGTGCAGCAGATATCGATTGCTAGGAAGATGGAGCTATGGCGGAGGATCGTGGACTGCGGCAACGCCGTGGGCCAGCACCCAAGAACATGGAATGACATCAGGAAGAGGTGAAATGAGCTACGGGGGAAGGTGCGTTCCATTGCAGCAAGACACCAGCTCGCAGTACAGAGAACTGGCGGTGGATCCCGATCTCCTCCCCCACAACTAACAACATGGGAGGAGCAAGCCCTGGCAATCATGCATCCTGAGGGCCTGGCAGGAGTAGCAGGAGGACTGGACTCTGGTAAGTCAACTCTTTATTAATATCACCCCCCTACCTGCATGCCATCACATACCCACACCCCACCCTCATTCCCATCACTCCACCACCTCACACACACCCCACCATCACAACCCACTCATCCCAATGCCAAGCCCTGCACGCCATACCAATACATAGACACCACTCACAGACCTGCATGGACACCTATCACTAAAGCATGCACACTAGAGAGAATCACCTAGCCCAACACATAAGAACTCACACAAGGCAAAGCTGCCAGGGCAATAACAACCTTAGAGGGCAACCCACCCATGCATAAGATGTCACACACAGAAACAATAGCACTGCATTTACATCCCCCCGGTACCCCACCCAATGTCACTGGAGAAGAGGTGCCAGCAACATCCAGTCCCCCCACAGAAGAGGCCCACAGTGATGACAGCAGCTCTGGTAGCCTGGATCTGGATGACCAACCTGGCCCATCAGGGACCTCCAGACAGTTGGGTACCCAGGTATACCCTCACACCACCACAGAGTTTCCCCCCTCAGGAAACACAACAACAGCACCCACCCAGCGGGCCCATACGTCTGTCCCCAGGACATGTCAATCAGCAGTGTGTCCACCACTACAGGCCACCCCACAAACACAGGACAATCAGAGACCTAGGGTCAGTGGCAATGCGCATACGGTTCAGGGGACAGAGGCACAGGACAACAGGGAAGCTGGGAGGACTGCTGTGCGACAGTCGGAGGACAGGCCCAGGGAACCAACTCTCCAGGAGGCACTCACCGTGATCCTGGGAGCATACCAACATTCCCAGGATACGCTGGGACAGATCCTGGACAAGATGCAGGAGAACAAGCGGCTGCAGAGGGACAGTACTTGGGGATCAGGGAGGACTTGAAGGCCATTAACACCAGCCTGGTCACCATTGCAGGAGTGCTGGCAGACATGGCCAACAGTATGAAGGAGTCAGTGACACAACAGCTGGCCCTGACACTAGCCAGACAACTGAACAGCCCTCCACCTCCGCTGCCGCTAGTGGACAGGAGGCCCTGCCTCAATTCCCTTGGACCAGATAATTCTCGCCTTGGTGCCTAATCTAATTAATGGGTCCCACTCTGTAACTCTGGGCAATAGCTTGCTTAATCTCCACAACAGCCCTGACAGCACTTGGATGCCTGGCTCCACCCTGGGGGTTGCCCAGGAGTGGGCACCTCACAGGGAAAAGCCAGGAGGGGTTCCACAGCGGTATGTGTACAGCGCCTTGAGACCCTAATGGGTGAGTAGTGCGCTATACAAGTGTGAAGTTTACAGTTTTTTTGTGTATGCCAACGGTGGTGTTGGTGCCGCCATTGACCAAGTGTATCATTTGTCACTTGCCCCTCCTTTTTGTTTCGTCATCCTGTCCTTATGTGCATTAGCATCATCTGGGGGAGGAGCAGAGGCACCGGCGACGGAGGGAGCTGCATCCCACAGGACCCAGGAGGCCGAATCCACCGAGGGTGAGTGCACCAATGGGACGGAGGGTGAGGGGAGCACCACAGCGGAGAATGGAGGGGGTAGTTCGGACACAGATCCCTCCTCCGATGGAAGCTCCCTGGTGGTGGCGGATACCTCTATGCCCGCCCCATCTACACGTACAGCCGCCACCCCATACTAGCACCACCCCCCAGCAGCCCCTCAGTAAGTTTCCCATGCCCGCTCACCCCGGAGGGTGGGCATCTCCTTCATCCCAGGCACCTCGGGCCCTGCCCTAGTTAGCCCTGCTGCCCTGAGTGAGGAGGCTATTGACCTCCTAAGATCAATCTCTGTTGGGCAGTCAACCACTGTGAATGCCATCCAGGGGCTGGCAGCCCAAATGCAACAGTCCAATGCATTTCTGGAGGGCATACACACTGGCTTGGCGGCCCAGCAAAGATCAATCTAGGCTCTGGCCTCCTCTCTGATGGCAGCCATTGTCCATGTTTCCACCGTCCCTCCTCCTCCTTCCTCCACCCAATCCCATTCCCCTCAACCCCAACCTATCCCAAGCACACAGGCAGACAAGCATACACACAGGACAACATACAAGAGTGGGTCAGGCAAACACAAGCACCACACTTCATCCCACAGGCACTCACACAAACACCATCCAGATGCAGACATTCCAACATCCAGTGCCTCCACTGTGGCTCCCTGCTCCTCCTCGTCCACCTCCCTCCCAGTTGCATCTCCACTCACACCTGCATGCACTACATCCTCTTTCACTACCGCCATCACCTGCACTCCTATCAGTACACACACAACACTGGCAGTCACCACCCCACATCCATGCACACGTCCCCTGTGTCCTGTCCCACTGTTTCTGTGCCCCCTCCTCCCAAAGTACACAAACACAAGCACTCAGACACCCAACAGCCATCCATCTCACAACAGCATCCAGACCATGCACCTGCACCCAAACACAGCAGACTGATACCTCCTACAACCGCTCCCTTTTTCTCCGCTCCCAAACCATCTCCCTCTTCCCACCCCAATGTCCCTAGGAAGCTTTTCCTCTCCACCATTGACCTCTTCCCTACTCCCCCCCATCCTTCACATCAGGCCAGGGTGGTCAAAACCCAGGCAAGCACCTCACCCATCCAGTCCACGGGCACAGTAGTGTCCCCAGCAACTCCAGGTGGGAAAGGATGCCAGCCACCAGCCAGAGAGAAAGGGTGCCTTCCCCAGGTGCTGCAGGAAGGAAGGGCAAGGAGCCAACCCAAGTGCTGCAGGAAAGAAGGGCAAGGAGCCAGCCCCAAGTGCTGCAGGAAGGAAGGGCAAGGAGCCAGCCCCATGTGCTGCAGGAAGGAAGGGCAAGGGGCCTGCACCAGCAGACAGTGAGGAGAAGGGGCCTGGTGCTGGGACTCAGTCGGAGCCCCCACCACCAACCATGGTGGTACAGCCATCCGAGGCTGCAGGGGATGGGCTGGAGCTTCCCCTCACCAGCTCCGCCACCAGCACCACCACCAGAAGCAGCAACACCAGTGGGCAGCTGCCCGAGGATGCAGGGGATGGGCTGGAGCTTCCCCCCACCACAATCAGCTCCACCAGCAGCACCGCTACCAGCACCACCACAAGCAGCACCAGTGGGCAGCCGTCCGAGGCTGCAGGGAATGGGCAGGAGCTTCCCCCCACCACCACCAGCTCTGCCAGCAGCACCACCACCAGCACCAACACCAGCAGCATTAGCACCAGTGGGCAGTCATCCGAGGCTGCAGGGGATGGGCTTGAGCTTCCCCCCACCACTACCAGCAGCAGCATCAGCACCAGTGGGCAGCCATTTGAGGCTGCAGGGGAAGGGCTTGAACCTCCCCCGCCACCACCAGCTCTGCCAGCAGCATTGCCACAAGCAGCAGCAGCACCAGTGGGCAGTCATCTGAGGCTGCAGGGGATGGGCTGGAGCTTCCCCCCACCACTACCAGCAGCAGCATCAGCACCAGTGGGCGGCCTTCCGAGGCTGCAGGGGATGGGCTGGAGCCTCCCCCAGCACTACCAGCAGCAGCAGCACCACCACCACTGCCATCACTGGGCAGCCGTCACCACCAGTGGACATTCTGTACACCTGCATCCATGGGTTGTTGTGCGGCCTGCCCCCTGCAAATCCTGTGGGTATGACAGGGCATGATGCCCTCTCCAGAACCAGTGGAGAAGCCATCCACTCACCCCATCCTCCCAGGATGAAGATCACTGGGCATGATGCCCCCTCCAGAGCATGTGGGCAAGTCATCCACTTGAGAGACTGTGGCCTTGCACTCCCCAGGACTGAGTAATGGGCATGTTGCCCCCTCAAGGACCAGTGGCGTTGTACCATCTTCTAGCTGAAGTGCCCCCCCGTTCCCCGTCCCCATGAGGTGCCTGCCTATTTTCGACCTGATGCCCCTGCAGTGTTCTCTCCGTGTTGTTGCAGGAGTAAAGTGGGGCCTTAGACTTTGTAATGTGGCCCTTGTGCCCATGAACATTGAGGACTGGGAAGTGTCCATTCAATTCTAAATATGTATATACTTTTTGGATGCACGTATTGCTAATATTTTATATTTTTACACCCTTTTTACTCGATTGTAGTTGTCCTTGCATTATTCCTGAGGGGTACGGGGTAAATATGTTATGTTGCTGCATCTGCTTGTGTGTATGATGCTGGGGGTGAGGGGGTTGCGTGTGTGTGTCACTCTCTTTTTCCTCCCTCCCCTGTGTGCTAGGTGGCTGTACTCTCCGTGGTTGTCTTCGCCGACGTTGGTATTCGTAGTGGAGCAGCACGTAGAGGAGCATGGGGAAGATCTGCAGTTCAGGCTCCATGGCGACGTGGTTGGTCCCTGAGTCTCCACACGTGAGTCGGTTCCCTTCTGTGCAGTGTTTCTGCCAGGCTTTTGATGTCATTGGTACCGCCCCAGAAAAGGTGACAGATTGAACACTCATAATACAGTGGGCGAAACATTGACTTGCGCTTGGCTGTAGTCGATTAACGCTGTGATGCCTGTTGATTCCGCCCTGTGGTCAGTGTGTTAAAGTGGCTGTCTGTCTGAGCTGTTACCGCCATGGTCATAATTTGGCGGTATATACCGCCAGCATGTTGTGGTATTACCACCACTTTATCACCAGCCGCCAGGGTTGTAATGAGGGCCATAATGTCTGCACAAGTAATCTGCCATATAGTACAACACTCATGCTGTGGTCTAGGTGATGTGTGCAAATGGCACGGAATCGCAGTTGAAGTGGCAGTCATGTCCGTGAACTTGGAATTAACAGAATCAAGAAGAAGAATTGACTTGACCCTTATGCCGGGTGATAGTGATTTCTGGAAAAGGTACAAAAACGTGTTCAAGGTAGCAGTGATGATGGTGAATTAGGAATTTCAAGCATGAGAATACACTAGAAATTAGGCCAAGAGTTGCAAAAAAGTATGCAAGAAGCCAATGACAAAAAGGTCATGCAATGTATGTTTACCAAGGGGCAATTATCAATTCTTTATCATCCACAATACATCTTCCTGGTAGCCAGGAGAATGAAAGAAGTGATACCATGAACGAACAGACAGTGGCAAAGTAAGAATCCCAAATTACTCTCAGAGGTACTGAAAAAGTGATAAGAAAGAAACCAATGTAATGACCAGTAAAAAGGACAAAGTCTCATCTGAGGTGGCATGTGTGAAATCTTACAGTGGGTGCATGTAAAGGGAGGGAAAAATAAAAACAAAAATGAAACAACTACCTTGTGAATATGACCCAGGATCCAGAAAGGAGGCGTGCAAGAAATCTGACTTCAAAGAGGCGCGGACCCCGTATTAACAAGCAACAATTGCTTGAGTGTGTCAGGTTCGGTATGCAGTTCTACCGTATTAAAGCCGGATGAAATCAAGGAGGAACAAATGTTCAGGCCGTAGGGCATAGTGGCAGCCATAGTGAAGTTGTGAAATGATTGTAAAAGGAATCTTACTGCAGCAAAGAGTGGACGCCATATCAACCTGGCAGCAATTGCTCGAGTGCGTCAGTTTCAGCATGTAATTCCACAAAAATTAAGGAGGAGAATCGTATCTAAAATAAGTGCAACGGTTTATCCGACCAGCAACAATGGCACAAGTGCATCAGACTCAGCAAACAATTCTGCTTTAATGAAACCAATTGCAAGCCACCAAAGAAAGGTTCACGGGACGTGGACCACCAAGGCAGTCATATTGAAGTGGTGTATATAGAGCTAGCCATCATGACCAGAAATAAGATTATGCGAGCATGTCTATACCCAGAAATCTGCGAGTAGGCCAATGTTGTACTAATACGAAAAATCAATGACATGCATCAGTAACTGGAGCAGAGCAGAGGGTACAAAGACTTTAGGCCTAATTATGAGTTTGGCGGATGGGAAAATCCACTGTAGTGGCGACCTCCGGTCAGACCTATTATGACTTTCCTGTTGGGCTGACAGGTGGAAACCAAGCATCTCAGTCTGACCAGAGCTGCCCAATCCTCAAGTTTATTCCAAGGCTTCAACCTGTCAGCCCAGCAGGAAAGTGGCGTCAGTATTGTCAATGGCTCATAAGCTAGCCAACTGTAATACTTTCGCCCACAGCAGACAGTGAGGATTGCGAGAGTGCTGGACAGGGGGAACCCCTGTGCTGTCCATGCCAAGATGTCCTTGAACAGCATTGTGTCAGCAAACCCCTTTGCGATGAAAGTGATGCATCGTCATCGAGCTACGCAGCCAGCAATGCAATGTCTTTGTCCTCTGCGGCAATACATTGAGGGGTGATGCTTTGGTTCCAAGCAGCGCAACAATGGCGATGGTGGATATACATTTGCAGCACTTTACAGCCACTTCCAAGGGCCCAGGATTGAATTGAGACCACTTGGCTGGGCACGACTTGCATCAAGCAAAGTTTGAGTGATGTTGCAGGAGAAAGTGAATTTTTTGATGTCCCTGAGACTTCAGAACAGTAATCAAGCCAGCAGGCCCTTGGAGTCACTTTGGTTTTAGTGATGTAGAGATGCAGGTCCAGTCCTTCTCAATCATTGGCAAGGAGGACAGAAGGGCAGGCACAGAAAAGCATGAGTCCAGAAACGTCCAACAGAGGCTAGCAGAGTGACAGTCCCTTCAGCAGCACAGTAGTCCTTCTTCAGAATGTCCTGAGGCCCAGAAGTGCACTGAAGTGTTTTTGTCTGAGCTCCAGTACTTATAGCCAGTTCCCCTTTGAAATGGAGGAGACTTTAAAGAGAAGCCTTTAACGTGCACAAAATCCCTGCCCTCCCTGACCCAGCTCCAGACTAGTGTGTACAGCTCTTTGTGTGGAGACAGGCACAGCCTATTCAGGTGCAAGTGTCAGCGCCTCCCACCTATCCTGCCCAGGATGGCCCATCAACATGCAGTTGGTCACTCAGTCACATCTAAGCTCCCTTTGTGTGGGATTGTCTGGACGGAATGCACAAGAGCCCAGCTGTTATTCACCTAGATGTGTATTCAGAGACAGGCAGAAGGCTTTAGATGATTTATGGTAAAAAAAAATGCCAACTTTCTAAAAATGGCATTTGCAAAATTACAACTTAAAATCTGACTTTAACATCAGTTGTGGTTTACAATTGTGATTCCTGAGACATCAAATTTGGGGATCCCATCTCTCCCCAATTGGAAATGACAAATGGAAAATGTAATAAGGCAATCCTAATGCGCTGCAGTAGTGAAAAACAAATTTATGAGTATTTCACTATCTGGACATGTAAAACTTAAAAATACATGTTCAATGCTTATATGTATTAAAAAAGGAAGGTTTGGGCCTGGCAAGAGGGCAGTTCAAAACTGCACACAGGCTCTGCAATGGCAGCCCTGAGTCATGCTTAAAAGGCTGCTGAAGTCGGTGGCACAATCAGTGATGCAGGCCCACGTGTGGGGAGGAGGAAACCAACAACAGGGGATACCTAATGACAACCCAGCTGAGACCTGGATATAAATGTATATCTGCAACAATGTCGCAATGGGAACCATTAAAAAATACAATTAATCAAATTTTCAGGAAGTGAGTACCCAAATGCATAATTATTTTGAAACAAATTAGATAGCAAAAACCACATTTCACAAAACTACAAAGGTGACACTGAACATAGGCCCATATTTATACTTTTTTGCACCGCATTTGTATTACTTTTTGACGCAAAAGCAGCGCAAACTTACAAAATACAATTATATTTTGCAAGTTTACCCTGCTTTTGTGTCAAAAAGTGACGCAAATGCGGTGCTAAAAAAGTATTATTATGGGCCATAGTGAATTAAGTGCTCATGAACGGCACAGTGAAGTAATACATATATATATATATATATATATATATATATATATATATATATATATATAATGTATACAGAAAAACAGCCAGTGGAGATGCAAACCAACTAATCCGTATTACTTGGTCACAGCAACTTAGAAAACCATGTGATCTCATACAATGTAAACGTTGAATACACTAATCCACATTCATAGAAGCTGATTGTCTACCCAGTGCCCATGTAAGGCCGCCAAACAAAGGTGTTCCCAGTTAGTGCAAACCAACTTAAAGCCAGACACGCATGGTACAGTTAAGGTACAATTATGGCCATCTGTGACGAAAAACTAACCCAGAGTTTGCCGAAAGGGAATACCGGGCGTAGACTGGAGAGTGAGTGTTATGGTACACCCCAATGATCGATTAAAAAAGGATGAGATCTGTGAGATATTAAGAAAAGAGTGCCGATGGGTGTAGTGATGCTGCGGGAAGCATGAAGTTTCCAAAAGGAGGTTTTATTTCATAGGTACAACAGAAACAATAAGGTACAAGTAAGAATTAACAATGGCACACATGTTCCACCTCCTTCCTCTCTGCTCCCAATGACTGTCTGCCCATCCATCACCCAGCATTCGACTACGTGTTTACCATTATTACACACACAAAATTCCATTGTCGTAATAACACATATAACACATCTTCCCCTTTATACAAACAAAGAAATTAAATAAAACATTAAAGCCTAATTGACATTAGAGTTTTGTTGAAGAATCACAATAGTAAGGAATAAGAATGCAATTATAAACTTATGTATATAAGGGGGTTTCGGTTTCATCCTGCACATTACTCTGGACATAATCTTCTAACCATCTAGGTGGTTTCCTTGGTCTTTTGCCATCGCATGGAACCATGTCATTCATGCCATCCATTGCATTTCCATTAACTCCACTACGTTCCCTGAGAGTCATTAATGAACTCTTCAACTTCTTCCCTAGGGTCAACTTCAGCATCTTCCTCAGATAATGCTTTCCTACGGTCAACTACAGCATCTTCCTCAGATAATACACACGGGAACGCTTCACTGTCCGATCTCAATTCACGCACACTATCATTAATGTTAGGGTTGCTAACATCATCAAGAGGATCCATCGTGTTAACTTGTGATTCGTCATGCATACTCTTTGACAACTCTGAAGTCCCAAAGGCAATTCTGTTTAGATTCCACACTTTACCATTTCTTAACCTGACAGAGTTCCTCAAAACTGTCACAACTTCTTCCAGTTCATAATATTTACTTACTCCTTTCGCCACATGTCCTGGTTTCGTCACACGGACCCAATCCCCGTTTTTGCCATTTACATATTTAGTACTTTTCTTTGAGTCAAAATATATTTAGCTTTTTTTCTAGATTGGAATTGATCCTGTCTATAGCATCATGTATCGACCAATCTACAATCCCAGAATGAAAAAGCCATTCAGGGCTATATTTAGTTCTAGGGTTTCTCCCTCTCATCATTTCAAACAGAGAAACACCAGTCATTTCAATAATCGTAACTCTATATGCCCATACAGATTTACCAAGTTGCGTAATCCAATCAATGTTGCTTGAAATAGCTAATTGAATAGCCCCTTTGATAACGTGGTTGAACCTCTCAACAGTACCATTTCCACTTGTATTATATAATGAGATGGTCTTATGCAGTACCCCAATCCTATCAAAGTACACTTTAGCTTTCTTAGATACAAACTGAACACCATTATCACTCAAAATAGTGGTTGGAATACTTTCCGAAATAAACGTTTGATCCAGAAACTCCAAAACAGAATCAGTGTCAGCTTGATCCACAACCGTAAATACAGGCCATCTTGAGAATAGATCTATAAGAACTAATACATACTTTTGAGAAAAGCCAGTGGGACCCATATTATCAATAGCCACTGACTGCCAAGGATACTTAGGTTTGGATCTGATGCACATCGGTGGTCTGAGAGTTTGAAGTGACTTATCAGCTCGTACACATTCAATACAAGATCTGACAAACCTTTCTACTTGAATATCAATACCAGGCCACCAAAATCATTTTTTTATAGCTAACTTGGTGCTGGTGATCCCAAAATGTCCCTCATGAGCAAGATTGATAACCATACTATGTAGCCCACTTGGTGAAATTGCCCTTTCTCCTGTCAGAAGCATACAATTAACTTCTGAAATTTCAGAACGGACTTCCCAATAAGGTTTAACATCTCCCTCTAACTCATTCTTATTTGGCCAGCCATTAAAAACATAATTTAACACCTTCTGCAATGTAGTATCCTTTCTATATTCATCATTCCACCCATTTATTCTCCAGTATCATGTACAAGTGCTACCTGGAACCCATTCCATATTTCATCATCACACTCTTCTAACATCGTCGGCATTCTCGAAAGGAAGTTATTTTCCTTGCCAGGTACATATGTAATCCTATAGTCAAAATCTTGCATTTGCATAGACAATCTTGCAATCCTAGCAGAAGCTTTGATAGTTCCCTCAGTTGTCAACATCTTTACAAGTGGTTTACGATTGTATCACAAAGTACAGGGTTTTCCCCACAAAAATGCTCTAAAGTGTCTCAACGCCCATGCACATGCTAGAGTTTCCCACTCAATGGTAGAGTACTTTTCCTCTGAAGGGGATAAGGATCTGGACGCATAAGCAATAATATACTCATTCCCATCCGCATCAATCTGGGTGAGTACAGCCCCCAAACCTTTACAACTGGCATCTGTGGTAACAATGTTTTTTGCAGATGGATCAAAACTTTTTAAGGAAGAGACATTTGCAATAGCAAGCTTGGCATCACAAACATCCTTTTCGCACTGTAATGACCATTCAAATTTGTTCTTATTCTTTAACAATTGATGACTATGGAAAGTTTTCTCAGAAAATTAGGAATTAATTTAGCATAATATTCTGCGAAACCCATAAAGGAACGAACATCATCTTTATTAGTAGGAGTGGAAGCCTCCACAACTGCTCTGATTAAGGAAGGTTTTGGCTTGATCCCATGCTTATTTATTACATGTCCAAGGTAGTTTACTTCCTTTTCAGCAAACGTGCATTTCGAAAATTCAACAGTCAAAACCCTAGATTCTAAATTCTGAAGCACATGGCGTAGAATTTTATCATGGTCAGTCTTGGTTTTGCCGAATACTAAGATATCATCTTAAAAAAGTTTTACACCATCAAGTTTTGAAAACAGCTCAAACATCAGACGTTGAAAAACAGTTGCTGTTCATGCAAGCCCAAATGGCATACGTTTGAATTGAAAACAGCCACAATGGGTAATGAACGCTGTATTTCTTTTTGACTTTTCAGACAAAGGAATCTGGAGGAACGCAGAAGATAGATCAATGGTGGAAAACCATGTAGCATCATTGAGAGATGCAACCATCTCATTGATTTTAGGTAGCGGAAATTGGTCAACAATAATGTTATTATTGCAATGACGTAGGTCCACACATAGTCTAATTTTGTCATTTTTTCACCTAGCTACGACTAGGAGATACCCAATCAGAAGCTTCTACAGGCTCAATAACACCTGAAGTAACCAATTTAGATAGTTCCTTTGATACTTCTTCACACACTTAAAATGGTTCTAGGGTTTCTCCCTCTCACCCAACTTTGTGAACTTTAGGAAGGGCTTTTTCTTTCAACTAAATTCTATGCTCAAATCCCTTGAGTTTACCTAATGCATTGCTGAAAACACTAGGGAATTCCTTCAAAAGCTTATCCCCAAGACTTGTGCCTTCATCAATAATTAGCACTTGTTCCTTACTGTTAGGGTCAAGAACTATGTGAAGCTTTCTCAGATCAACCCAACCAAGTACAGAGGGACCTTTTTTTGCTTTGTAAAGTTTTCTTTGTGCTGATCTGTGTTTAAATCTGAAAGTGAACTATCTAAACTCTAACATCTCAATGCGTTCCCCACCGGATCCTTCTAGATTGATATCAGAAGGAAGTAAATGTCCAACAATTTTATCCATAAATGTAGTTTTCCACAGATCTTCATTAATAATAGTATAGGGTGAACCTGACTCAGCACAAATCTTTAAATCCACCCCTCCAATAGTCATGTGATATTCAGGTTTAGACTTTGGGCATTCACTACTGACATTCAAAACCAAATTGCTGCACAAACTGGCTACTGTTCAAATATTTGTTTCATCATCACCATAAGAAGTAAGAGGATCATTTCTGTCAACATCGCAAACGCACTTAATACTATTCTTCTTCTTCTTACACACTTTGGCATAATGGTGAATAATACCACAATTGCTGCATTTTTGTTTATATGCTGGACAGCTTTTGCTATTGGCTAAATGTTCTTTGCTATCACAACAGTAACATTTTGGTTGTTGTCTGGTTTTGTTTTCTTTGTCCCTTTTAAAGGAATCATAAGCTGTCTTATTTTTTAACTTGCAGATTTTGTCTACCTCTTTGAGTTCTTTTTTTTAATTCCACTGCACATCTACTAGATGTCTCAGCTTTAGGCACAATCGTTAAAACATCATCAAGAGCAGAGTCACAGTTTATCCATAATCACCCTTGAATTGCTGGACTGCAAGCGTGCATAACTACTTGATCCCTTATAAGTTCATCTTGTAAGGCACCAAATCTACAATCCATTGCCATCCATTAGATCAGCAACACATAATCATCAATAGACTCCTCTTTTTCCTGCTTTCATTGGAAAAATTTAAATCTAGTAATACCCATACAGACTTTAGGTTTACAATGTAAATCAAGGTCACAGATTGCAGCATCAAAAACATTAGTGTCTCCAAAAATAGTGGTTTTGGTCATTTGCAAATATGTTTTCAGTCCTTGAGGACCAGGAGAATGTAATAAGATTCTTTTCATGTGTTCAGGTGACATTTTCTTAAGTTCATCTATAGTTTGAATGTAGTTAATAAAATATTCTTTCCATTCTCCCCATTTCATTGTTGAAGAACACCCTGAACGCCAAAAAGCTTGAGGGAGACTAAGACTGAAGCTTTGAGCACTCATATTGTTGGAATATATGCTGTCCAATCTTCGCCTTAAAGGGTAGCACACAGTCCTTACAGTTTTTTTTAAATTTATTAATTAGGATAAGAGTATAGAAGCTTACTATGTAAATACAGAAGAGTAAGCTAAACGATGTGCCCAAAAAAAAGAAAAAGGAAAAGAAAAAAAAATGCAGCAATATCCTTTTTAGCAACATTGCCCAATCCAGACACTATTTAAAGCAGTAAGTATCCTTTTTAGCGACGTTGCCTCAATCCAAAATGGCGGCACGTAAGGTCACGTGACGTGCTAGACGTGACCTATTGTGAGGGAATCATGCGTTGAAAGCGCGCTGAAGTCATGCATAGAAGAACCTCAGCTGAGAACGAGTCACGCGCTGGATGCAAGCACAGATTCTCCCTGCGCACCCAACAGTCGCCGAAGGTAAAACAGTGAAAACTACCTTATCAGCATGAAGTATCATGCAAAATACATACGACGTTGCTAGGGTTGCTTGCCGTAAGATGTAAGATGAAGCAGATGTCGAATTAACTGTAGAGCACACAGTTAGAAGGTCCAAGTTCAATCCGCTTGTAGCCACATTGTAGTAATGCTGCGGGAAGCGGGAAGTTTCCAAAAGGAGCTTTTATTTCGTAGGCACACCAGGAACAATAAGGTACAAGTAAGCAGTAACAATGGCACACATATTCCACCTCCCTCCTCTCTGCTCCCAACAACCGTCTGCCCATCCATCACCCAACATTCCAGTACGTGTTTACCATTATTACACACCCAAAATTCCATTGTCATAGTAACACACATAACAATGGGTGACTGTGTCAAACTCTATAAGCATTAAAATTGGTAACCAATTAGCCATTAATAATTTGCCTTGGGTAAATACAACATAGATACTGCCATCCATACCAAGCCCATGCATAGTGCAATTAGTCACATCTCTATAACAAATGGGCTACTGAGTTATCCAAAACTACAGCCTGGAACAATTGTCAGGAAACAATTACACCCTAAGTCAATGGGCTGCTGTAGATATAACCACATGCGAAGAGCGGTCGATAAAGGGCACATTCAAGATACTGACAATACTGGCCATAGCATGACTGAGCCAGAATATATTGAAGGGTCGTACAACACTAAAGTGGTCAGGATTAGACCCATAAATAGTGTGCTCAGCAGCGGTCAAATCGCGAGTGAACCAGAATCGACTGAAGGGGCATGTAATACTACAACTTTCAATCACTTACACAGTGCTATGACACTTACCAACCATAAGGATGCTGTGGGAGCTAGACAATGCTCAAAGCTCGGGCAGAAGAAGTTGGAGTGGTTTATAACCACTAGACAACACGGAACTGGAAGCCCCTAGTGCCCCGGGGGACTAACACATGCTTCCTCCCTCAAAAACAACCAGAAGCCTAATCAGATTACCAGACTGCCACAAAGGGACTGCATCCATAATGAATAAATGAAGTTGATGAAATAGAGTAAGGGAAACAAAAGAATGAAAATAGAAGTTCACCACAGTATGTCACCCATGCTCAATAAAAGTTGACAAAAAAGAGAAAAAGGGACGTTACCCGTAGTCAGTGTCACCAACTGAAAAGACCCACTGAGAGGGGAATGATGGCTACTGGATGAACCAAGGCATTGGGTTTGTAAATCAACAAAGGATTACATGGAATAACTTCAAGTACATCAGTATCACATAGAGAAAGTGAAATAAGCGTAAATCCATAATTTAGACTACAAGGGTGTTTAAACAGAACTGTTCATAAAGCAGGCATGCATGTTTAAATAATTGAATCAATCTGATAATGCAGCCATAGAGCAAGAAACAGCAGAAAAGGATATTTAGATCATAACCAAAGTTACACTTTCACAAAACAACTGTGAAACAAAAATCCCTCCATTCATCAAGGGGGGGAAGAAAACAGATAGATCAAAACAAAAGGAGATCAATAATAGATCAGTCACATTACAATAGCAATGGGTCAAAATGCAGCAATGTTCCATTCATCCAGAGTGTTTAGCTTTTGATTGACTGTGTTACATCTGGCAATCCATCTGCATTCACATCGTTGGAGAAGATGATTCAAATCGCCACCCGGAGGGAAAGGGCTGCTTGGTCAATCACTTTCCAGAAGAAGTCTCTTTCAGAGTGGTTATGTGCCAGAAAGCAGGGTACCAATGATGCTGTCTCCACTCTGCATAATATCCTACTTTAACGCTGGGTAATCCTAGTTTTCACCATTTGTGTGGTTCGTCCAATATACCACATATTACAGGGGCACTGAATGGCATATATGACATTTTTGGAGCTCATTTTAAGTGGATATACACTTGTACCAGTCCTGACCTCCTTAACATTGTCAGTCTGGAAAAACACATTACAACTCTTATACCTGAAGTCAGAATTGGTGGTAAACCCCATGAAGTGGTCCCTGAGGAGTGAGCAGTGTCCTTAGGGGTCCAGGACTCTGCATGTACAAGATGGTCACTTAAATTATTACCCCTTTTATAGGAGAACAGTGGAAGTTTAACAAACATTTCATAGCCACCTAAGATTTTATGATCTTACTAATGCAATTATTTGATGGGACAAAAGTAGACACAAATGGGATATGTGTATTAGCGGGGTGTGTTCTTGGAGTAAGGAGAGTCTACTTTGGGCAAAACCATGCCTCTTTCATTGATCATTTGTGCATTCTTCTGGGGTAACCCCGACTCACAATTCTTTCATCTAAAGTTGATGTTTTCTGAAAGTACTAATTCTTCCACTTACAATTCCTCCAGATCCAGAGGAACTGACGATATGGTAAGCCATCCCTCAGACTCCTGGGGGGATTACTGGAATACAGAAGTAGGGTGTTTCTTTTTATCGACTTTCTAAAAAGAGTAGAACTAATTTTGCCATTAAAGGTTCTGATAAAAAGGTCCAAAAATGGCAATGCATCAGTACAAGCTTGAAAGGAAAATCTGAGATGCTGCTGAACAGTATGTAGCCACTCTAACTGTGATTTTAATGAATCTCTATCACCCCACCAAATCAGTAGTGCATAATCGATGTATCTTATCCAAAGAACTATCTGATTCTAAAAGGTGTTAAGAGGGGAAAGGGTCCTCGTCTATTCTAACTCAACCATGTACAAATTTGCAAATTTTGGGTTGAAACAAGCCAACATAGAGACTCCTTTCCTCTGGAGGTAAAAGGTATCCTGATATAGAAAATAGTTCATTGTGAGTATAATCTCTAACAATTCTAGCACAAACTCTGATGGTATTCTTAATGGCTGGGGATGACATTCTAAATAGCCTCTGATCACTTCCATACCTTCACATTGGGGTATATTGGTATATAAAGATTCAATATCCAAACTAACTAAAAGGTTGGATTGTACGTCAAACGACATGTCCTCAATTTTGGAGATTAAATGCATGGTGTCCCTAATGTAAGTAGAGATAGTAGACACAAACTCCTTGATTATGGCATCAATATATTTGGCAAGGGGTTCTAAAATGGAGTCACACCCCAAAACAATATGCCTCCCAGGGGGGTTATGTACCTTTTTATGTATTTTTGGTGAGTACATAAAGTACAGGTATACATGGATGGGCATTATTTAAGAAACAATGGCCCAAATTTACAGGAATCTGGCTCATCAGTGGTGATGAGCCAGATTTCTTGTTCCCCCCTACCGCCACCTATTCTAGCATCGGTGCACCATATTTACAATACGGTGCAGCATGGCACACGTTAGGCCAATAGCGTCAACATTTTTGATGATATTATAGTACTTTGCTGCACTAGCATAAAAGGTTACACAAGTGTGGCTCAATGGTTAGAGCAGCAGACCCTGATGCAGAAATCTGACCCGGGACCAGGGTTCAATTCCTGCCTCAGCAGGTCTTGGGATCAATTTCCTCAGACCTGATAATTCTCACATCAGTGCCTAATCTAATTCATGGGTCCCACTCTGGGCAATAGCTTGCTTAATCTCCACAATGGCCCCAACAGCGTTGGGATGCCTGGCTTCACCTTGGAGGTTGCCCAGGAGTGGGCACCTCACAAGGAAAAGCCAGGAGGGGTTCCACAGTGGTATGCGTATAGCACCTTGAGACCCTAACGGGTGAGTAGTGTGCTATACAAGTACGAAGTTTACAGTTTAGTGCAGAAAAGTTCAAGGAGGCCCATTGACTTCAATGGGTGCTCAAAGCAGGTGTTAAAAATGACACCAAAATTAACACCATAAAATCTTGTAGATTTCATGGTGCCATTTTCCGGTCCTCCTAATGCCAGAACACCCCCCTTGCATACATTATGCCTGGTATAGGCATAATGTGGCACAAGGGGTCGCAAAGTGGGGCAATGCATGCATTGTGCCACTTTGTAGATATGGTGCAGCGATTTTTGCCTGGTTGAGCCACATTAGCATAAAGAAAAATTATGCTAATGTAGCACAAGGAGGCTCTAGGGCGTTGTAAATCTGACCCTATGTTCCTTAAGGTAAATGATGCCCTGATTAAAAGCCTTGGTCGTAAAATACCCAATTCTGGGTCTGATTTCTGTTCAGGGATTGGATCGGAGTATCTCATAATGTTCTGGATTACATCATTGTTTTAGAATCTCGGAGGCACATTTATCAGAGTCCACAATCACAATGCCCCCAGTAGCATTTAATTTACAGGCCCTGGGAACAGGTAGTGCACTTTACTAGGGACCTGTAAATACATCAAATATGTCAATTGTGGATAAGCAAATGTTACCATATTTTAGGCAGAGAGCACATGCACTTTAGGACTAGTTGGAGGTGTAAAGTGCCCAGAGTCTTAAAGCCAGCAAAAACAAGGTCAGCAAAACCGGAGATCAGAGGGCAAAATATTTAGGAGAAACCATGCCAAAGATGCTAGTGCTAATATGTGTCCCCCTAGCTGAAAGAACTTTGGAGTTCTCTTTACTAAGGCGGAAGAACCTTGAGATAACATCAGCGTTGGTGTGGTCTGTTTCAGGATGGTGTTCCACCATAAAAACCATTCCCTATAGGGAGATCAACCTCCTCAATAGTTTGGGATTCTCACCTCTCATCTGCATTAACCATCTGAGGGACCTGTGGTCTGTCTGAACCCAGAAGAGAGTCCCAAACAGGTATGGCCATAGCTTCTTCAGCACCCAGACCACAGTACAGGCTTCCTTTTTTCTTTCACTCCACCTCTGTTACCTGGGAAGTAGTCTCCTACTGGTGAAGGCTACAAGTTGATTTAGGCCCTCTTCATTTAGCTGAGAGAGTGCAGCCCCTACACCATGCTCTGCAGTGTCTGTTTGAACACTGAATTCTTGGGAGGAGTCTGAGGTCTTGAGCACGGGTGGTGTGCACATGGTCTCCTTCAGGGTGTCAAAAGCTTTCAGACACTCCTCCATCTAAATCACCCGACGTGGCTGCATCCTGAAGTCAGCTCTGTCAAGGGGACAACTATTGTGCCATACCCCTTGAAGACTTTTGGCCTGGGGGGGCTATACTTTGCCACCTCCCGAGTGTTGACCCGAGGAGACCACAGTATCCAACCCTATTTGGCACATGTGGCCTTGATAGTCGGGCCTTCACTCTGCAGAGCCTGAAGCACTTCCCTGGGATGGCACAGATGGTCCTCCCAGCTACAATTGATGACCGAAATGTCATCTAGGTAGGAGGAACTGAAGTTGTCCAACACAGCCAGGAACTGGCTGATCAACCTCTGGACGGTGTCAGGGGTGTCCTTCAACTTGAAATGCATGACCCGAAACTGGAAGCTCCCTTCTGGTGTAGAGAAAACAGGCTCACTTTTGCTCCCTCAGTCAAGGCAATCTGCCAGTACCCAGGAGTTTGGTCAACCATGCTGAAGAACTTGGCAGCTCCATGCAGATGTCTGAACTGATCAGCTCTGGGGATGGGGTGAGCATCAGTCTTGGTGACCGCTGTGAGAAAACAGGCTTTTTGCAAGTTTTCCACAACTTTTTGCCCTATTTGCAAACTATTAGCTGCTGTTTTTTTTTTTTTTTTTTAAACTATTTTGTGCACTGAGGTCTGCTGTCCAATTCTTAGGGACAGTGTTCATTCCTTTTGAAAATTGTATTTTAATTGTGTGTCCCCAAATGGCATGTGGTGACTTACTTACAAGTCCCTAGTATGTGGCTTTGGTACCCAGTTACGTGGGGCACATAAGGATGGCTGTCCAAGCCAGAGCTGCAGCACTGTTTACACTACTCTGTGTGTGACAAAGTGAAAACAAGACTTTCAGCTACCACTTCAGACTGAAGAAGCTGTGTTTGCACTGCACACACAACTTTGTAATTACCATTATTGTCAAAGTGCACTTGTCCCTTAACTATATGAATAAGTCTCCTCTAAGGCAGGCCTATGAAGCCCTCTGGCCAAGAGCTGAATATTGTTGAGATATACATATATTTTTGATCTGTCTATACAGCAAAGTCCTAAAGTAAGAGTTGGCACTCCAATGTGTTTAACTCCTGACCAAGGCTACCAAACTATACCATGTAATGAATTAAATTAAAAGGGACATTAAATGTGACTCAATGGCTCAGTCAACATTTATTTGAAATTTTATGCTTGCCATTTTTGCGAAAGTTGCCACTCTTTGGCCCAGCTGACCAAGGCACTAGGACTGAGACAGGTTTCTGCCTGCTTGGGAGGCATATGAATGACTCCCAAGCCAAGAAGAAAGGTTGTTGCCACACTGTAGGTGAGACCCCTTCCCACAGGATGGGCTGAAAATGTTTTAGCCCAAAAGACAGGTATCAAAGGTGATACTGCCTTTGAAGGGTCACTGTGACAACACTCCGGCACAGACAGTCCTTTGTTTCCCTTAGTCAGGGTAGATCCTGGGCTAAGGAAAAAAAACGGTTTCAGAAACAGTTTTCTGTGGAATTGCAGATTATAGTAGCCACCCTCTTGGGAGTGGGCTACCAAAGTCCTCACACTCAAAGAAGACTTAGTCATGATGTTTATAACATGCAAGATGCACCCTGGAAAGCCAGATGCTACACGTCACCAGAAACGTGTCACCAGATAGGAAGAGACCTACTAGCCTATTGGCTGTTGATCATGTCCCCTCAGGGCACTTTACAGGGCTATAATGGGCACCGCTGGCACCAGACACTTCAGTACTTTCTGGATTTGGACCAAGGATGAGAAGAACAGTTTGCACCCATTGGATGCGCACAAACAGAGGCTGAAATGTCGGTGTGACTTCACCTGCTGCACTTTGGTCTAGCCGAGTTTGGACCCTGTTCTGCATACCTGACTCAGAGAAAAGTGGACTCCCAGTCCCAATCCAAAGCAGAGACTCCAAGGGTCAGTTGGCTGACTCCATAGAACTGCACTGGGGATATTAAAGCTGGAAGAGCCAAACCACATCTCTGGTAGTCACCACTATCGAATTCCGGGCACTTAGACAGATAATTTGGAAATAGCCAGACGTGAAACCCAAGTCTACTGGATTTGTGGGGTGTTATATGTGACCAGATTCGTCTACCCCAAGTGCCACTAGCCCCCACCAAAGGTTTTCACTGTGACCACTATGTTGCAAGAACAAAAGATCTGCATCAGCAGCCCTTTGACCCCTGCAAAGAGGACTTTGTGGGACCCCGCGATCCATGGTCAGAGTTGCCCCCACTCACCTGAGGACAGAGGCCTCAACCAAACTTCACCTCTGTGGACTGCACAGCATATAGAACATCCATTGAGCATCTTTAAGCCTGGATCAGGTCCATTCCATAGATGCCAATGGATGTTGTCCTGCAAAGTGTGCAACTTGATCCAAAAACACACTGGTGGCCAGGTAGCTGTCCAAAGATTTCTTTTAAGACTTCTAAACCTCTATCTAGTCAGATTTGGTTGACCAACCTGGGTTGGAGTCGCTGAACTAAGTGTAAGAAAATTTTACAAACTATTCAAAAGTTTTCAAAGTTTGACTTGTCAATGCTTCTTTGCGGTTGATGTCAAAGTTTTTAAATACTTTAAAAATTAATATCTCAGGAACCTTCAGGTGGATTTTGGTCATCAAGGATTCTAAAAATTCAGAACAAATATGCTCTATTTTCATAAATTTTTGTCATGTCTCTTTTCTGTTTGGTGACTTTCTTATTTCATTGTTTGTTACAGTTAAATGCTTTAAACATTGTTTCTTTGCTAAGCCTTGCTCCTCTGTGACATATCTATCAAAGGGCTTGAGGTGAAGGTTAAGTAAATATCTTTGACTGGACCCAAGGAAATTAATGTAACTGTAGTGCATGAAAGAGTCCCGAACATATTATACAGTACATTCATTTTCTTACAACCACATTGAGCCCACTTTAGTCTTTGCACAACCTAAGTTCATTTGTAACACCTGGAGGGGCAGCTTTGGGACCAATAATATAAGACTCAACTATCCTTAACCCCAGCATCTTGGAGACCTCCTGCCTAATGCTGGCTCTTACCATATCTGACAACCTGTAAATTTTGTTCTTTACAGATGTCCACGGTATCAATATCATGGTACACCATGTAGTGACTCCTGGGTAAGGAAGAACAAGGAGGTAAGTTGCCCCAGCAACTGATGACAGTCTCTCTGTTGCTTTAGTATCAGTGTAGGGGAGAGGCTGGCACGCTCCAATGACACATCCTGCTCCTTGGAAGACAGGAGGTCGGGAGAAGTTCACTCTCCTCTTCTACCCCACCATCTCTAACCAGAAGCTTGGTAATTTCAGACCTCTCAAAGTGGGATTTGAGGTGACTAACATGCAGGACCCTCAAAGGGTTGTTAGGAGTCTTGATGTCTGCCAGGTAGGTGACATCAATCTTGCACTTCCTTACCTAGGATGCCCAAGACCAGTGGCCTTGCTGAGCTTGAGGTTTCATTAGCTCTATCATCCACACTTTTTGGCCAGGCTGAAAGTCAACCAAAGTGCCATTCTGGTTGCACGAGCACTTAAAGTCCTCCTGGCTAGGTTCCAGATTCTTCTGGGTGAGTTTCTGGAAGCGGGCTGTTTGGTTAGAAAGGGCCAGCATGTAGCTGACCATATCCTGGGGGGGTCTTCTAGGATCTTGCTCCCAGCCCTCCTTCACCAAACTGAGAGGCCCTCTCATAGTGTGCCCTTGCAGAATTTCAAAAGGGTTTGTGCGGTACTTTCCTGCATGCAAACTAAAGACATGACAGGAGGACATCCCATGCCTCATGAGTTTGGGAAGACCCATAATCATGCTCTGAGGGTTCAGGTGAACCTTTCAACCAACCCTTTGGTTTTGGGGATGGTAAGGAGTGAAGAACTTGTAGGTTACCCCACACTCCTTCCACAAGGCCTTCATGTAATTTAACATGAAGTTGGTACCCCAGTCAGATACGACTTCCTTGGGGACACCCACATGGGTAAATTAGCCACTAGTGCCTCAGCAGGTACAGTCACCGTCTTCAGAGGGATAGCTTCCGGGTATCGGGTGACATTGTCCTTCAAGATCAGAACAAATCTGCTGCCCATTGCTGTCTTAGGGTCCAGAGGCCCAATTATGTTGTTGCTCATCCCTTAAAAGGGGGTGCCAATGACAAGAATGTGCTGTTGGGGGTCTTGCATTTCCACCCTGTCTTGCCACTCACCTGGCAGGTAGGACAGGTCCTACGGAACACATTTGAGGCCTTTCTCATTAGAGATCAACAGAAGTGTGTGACAAGCCTGTCAAAGTTCTTGTCTTGCCCCAAATGATCTGTGAGTTGCACATCATGAGTCAAACCCAGTAGGAAGGCCTTGTGTCACAGGGAGACCACCAACACAGGTGATGCACCAGGTTCAGGAGCTTTAGGCTAACTATACAGGAGACCATTCTCCAGTAAATCAGGTTTTTTTCCAGAGTCATCAACAGCTGCCTGGGTCACAGCATGCCACTGATTACCCTCAAGAGTCCTCTGTGCCTTACAGAGCTCCTCCCTTGTGGGACCCTTTGCTGCTAGTTGGACAGCTTAGACAGGTTACACAGTTTGGCCACATCCTGGTGCCCCCCTTAGGTTCAGCCTCTTCCCAGACTATGGGAGTCATAGGAGTGGGTTTCCCATGTCCCTTGCCCTTTCTTTTTTTGGCAGGACACTCAGCCATACTTCCGAGGCTCTAGGTCCATCTGACCACACTCTCAGGCTGCCATGGACCGTGTGGTCAGGCACAACCACTCAGGAAATCCCAGAGTCTCCAAGTGTTACCTGAGATCCACTTCCTTCCAGACTATATGATCCAAGTAATTACCGAGCAGACAATCCACAGGCATAGAAAAAGACTCACAGTTACCCTCAAGGAACCTGAGACCCAACCCACCTAAAAGGGAACTAGAGACACTGGGTAGTAGCTCTCACTGTTGTCAGCAGCAACAATTTGGTGGAACACATTAGGGATAACCTGCTCTGAAGAAACCAGATGACACCTGATGGTGGTCATGCTGGCTCCTGTGTCTCTCAGAGCCTCCATCTTTTTCCATTGGTGGTGACCCACTGACTGTACTTTCTAGTATTGTCACGTGTGTGGGTTCTCTGCACCATCTCTCTATCCCACAGGGACACTAGGATAACCTCTATGCTGTCCCCTCAAACTATCTGAGACAATTTCCTCCCCGAGCACCACACTAGCCAACCCCACTGTCTGCCCACCAGTGGGAGGCTGTTCCCACTAGGGACACTTAGCATCTCTCTTGAAGTCCCCTTCATGCTGACAATCAAAGCACTTCAAGGGTGCCTTCCCTGCAGCCCTACTGTTAGGGAACCATTTATTCCTCTTCTCACTACTGGGGGTGGGTTCCCTGACCCACAGAACTAGTTTGGGTCCCTTTAGAGAACTCCTTGCTTTTGTTTTGTCTCCCCTTTCATCTGGTGAGGACCCTGCCCACCCTTGTGGTAGTCCCCCAGATTCTTCTTGTGGATCCCGGTGCTGACTCAGCAGTCTCCTTCCTTAGAAAGCTCCATGAGATCAGTGAGCTTATATTAACAATGTGTTGGTACAGATCTGGAAAACAAAGACTGAACAGGTGTTCTTGAACAATCAAAAAATGTAGTCCCTGGTAATCCTTCACCTCAACGTCCTTCACCCAACCATCTAGTGCCTTGCAAAATAAATTCACACAATCCACCCAGGTCTGTTGGTATAGCTTCTGGCTGTCCCTGAACTTCTGTCTGTACTTCTCTGGGGTCAGACCAAACTGTCTGATTAGGGCATCCTTCATCTGGGATACCTCATCCTGGCACCCCCTTCAGGGCCAGTATGGTGTCCCTCCCTTCTCTAGGCATGTACCACCACAGACTAGATCCCCTATTCTTCACAGGGACCTTGTGCATCTGTGAAACAATGTCATAGGCCTCAAATCATCTGGCTATGTTGTCTTCCACCACAAAATACAAACACAAGACCTTTGGGTATGAGGACCCTCCTGTCAGAGAACACTGAAGAACTTATGCCACCATCACTGATGGACTCAGCCCATCTGGCCTTAATGTTAAGCTTCTTCATACTCAGTTCATGCTCCAACATGAGTTTTCTCTCCACTGTGGCCACTCATTTCTCCTCCAAGTCTCTCTCTGTGTTCTCCTTTTCCAATTTTAGATTAGCCAGCTCCAGTTTCAACCTGCTCTCCTCCCTCCTGTCCTCTAGCTCCTCTGTGGGTAGGCGTCTGGATGATATACAGCTGCCAGCCCTGGGGTAAACCACTGCATGCTGGCCTCCTGTCCCACATGCCATCCCAGATTCTTCAGTGAATCCTGGTCCAGCTTCTCATTATCATCCATCATATCCTCCTCCTTCTCTCGGGGTACAGCTGCTGCATCATGAGCTTCTACTCAGGCACTCAGCACCTATTCCACCATCCCCTTCCTGGTGAAGCCTTTTGTAGAAAACTCAAACCCTTTGCAGAAATCCTTGAGCTGGGCCACAGTGGAGCTCTCCAGCTTGGACAGCTCAACATCCATGTTTGCAGATGTAGGGACTCCAATCAGAAACATGATTTTAGGGAAAAGCTAAATTGCGAGTCAAGGAAAATAGAAAAATGAAAAAAGCCAATTAGTAAAGATAGGGAAAAAATTTCAAACAAGATTAACTGATTCTAATTGTTCTTAGGTATGGAGTGATAGTGTACACCAAATTACTGCAAGACACTGCAAAGAAACAAGTGTTATCCTCAGCACTGATCATCAATAGTAGAAGTTGGGTTTCCAGTTGACAGAGGTATGCATCCTGCAAAAGTGGGGGCCAAAGTCCTAGTCAGGCTTAGTCAGTTACACACCATAAATTACCTGTGCCCACCCGCTGATAGCCTGACACAAAGCAGACAGGCTTAACTTAGAAGGCAATGTGTTAAGTATTTGTTCAACACATAAAACAGTAAAACAGTGAAAACACCACTGACAAATAATCCACACCATCTTAGAGAAATAGAGGTTAAGTTTATAAGCAAAACAAGACCAAAAAAGCAAAAATCCAATCAGTAGAAGTTGAGATGGCTTTTTTTTTTTTTAATGTCTGCACATATAGGGGGTCATTATGTCCCTGGCGGTCTTCTGACCGCTAGGGATAATCTGGCAATATCATTTGGCGGTATGCCAACAGGCTGACAGTCCATACTGCCACATTATGAGATTTGCGGGTTGGTTGCAGCCAACCTGCCACTTCTCCACTCATACTGCCATGGCGGTATGAGCCATCAGGCCAGAGATGTCGATCTCCAGCACGGCGGTCGACATAGTACCACCCAATGAATTATGAGCCGGCCTACCACCATGGTTTTCGTGGTGCTAGCAACGCCATGAAAACCATGGCGGTACACCCTACCGGTAACAGGGAATTCATTCCCTGTTACCGGTGGGTGGCCCCCCAACATGCATCTGATGCCCTCTGTCAGAGTCACCAGATCCTCGGGGTCTGTGCACGTTCCCAACACGTCCACCACTGAACAGCTCCAAGACTCTGAGAGATAAATCACAGAGACTGAGAGAGTCCAAGAGGGGAAGAGGGGATTAGGAAGGGAACAGCTGGGAAGGAGACCTGTAGTAAGAAAAAGGTTAGAACACACAATATGAAAATTATATCTCCTGAAATCAATACTAGACTATGATTCTAAGCCTAGTCACTCTGAAAACATGAACAATCTAAGAGTTAAGTTTAAAATGACTAAGTTTCAAGATGGCCGGATACCTGTAGGGGAATCAAGATGAATTAAATGAAAACTTTCTTATTCAAGTACTTTCCTTTACAGGAGAATCAGAAAAAACATTCTGACTAAATTTTAAACCAGTCGTATAAATCCTGTTTTGAGAATGTATACAAGGACCATACAATATTGCATCTAGAAACTCTGGCCTTCTGTGTACTCTTAAAATGTTTCAACACAAATTGCGCATATTGCATATATATATATATATATATACATATATATATATATTAAACACCATAAAAGGATTGTGCACCATGAATAACACAATATGGATTCAGGAAACAAATCACATAACTTGTCAACTTGAATATTACATAATAAATATCTTAGAATAGTAGCATACAATAAACAACATGAATTAAACTCGAGGAGAGAATCGTGCGTCTTGCCAATGCGAGTGTTACCATATAAAATACCAAGAAATGGTAGCACGCAATGAATATCAAAGTCAAATCATCATTAATCGAATTGCGCGTCTTGCCGATTCGTAAAACACGATGTAAATGTCAAGGAATAACAGCTCACAATAAATAAGAAGATCAAAGTACCATGAAACGAATCGCGCTTCTTTTGCCGATTCTTAAGCCACCATGTAAAATGTCAAGAAATGGTAGCGCGCAATGAACAACAAAGTTAAATGCTCATGAAACGAGTTGTGTGTCTTGCCAATTTGTAAAACATCATGTAAATGTCAAGAAATAGTAGCACGCAATGGACAACAATGTTTAAACACCATAAAACGAATTGCTTGTCTTGCCGATTCTTAAGCCACCATGTAAATGTCAAGAAACAGTAGCGCGCAATGAATAACAAAGTCAAACCTTTATGAAATAAATCGCGCATCTTGCCTATTTGTAAACCACCATATAAATGTCAAGAAATGGTAGCGTGCAAGTAGTCTGTTACTCATTTAAGAATTTAAAGCAAGAATATGAAGATTCTAAATAACGGTGTTGGGACAGTCCAACCACCGTCTTACCGCCTGGAACAATGATCACCAATGAAGGATTAGGGCAGAAGACTGGAAGATCCAAATAGGCCGCTGGGACAGGAGCTCAGGAAGAAGCTTCTGCTCTGCACCGGGACCTCTGAATAGTGAGCACTGGGAGTTGGGCTGGCTTTCTTTTATAGAGTCTTGGCCCAGCCCAGAACCACGCCCAGGCATGTTGCAGGGAAAGTCTCTGGAAGGCCCTGGAAAGGGGCCACACCCTAACAGACTCTGAAAACCTGCAGCAATACATTGCAAAGGAACAGTATTTGTAAGCATATTAAAAATAAGTTTTAAGGGATTGAACTCTGCAATGCAAAAGGTTAGACCACAACATATCAGCACAATGCATAAATTACTTTGTTTTTTGAGCGTGCTGGGTTTTTGCATTTTTTGTCACCAATAGAGCGTGTATTGCTCTGGTGTTGACAGTACTCCCCTCTCCCAGACGCGCTCTAGGGCCTGGTTTGCTTGGATGAAGACGATGAAAGCGACTCGTATTCTTCTTCCCCTTGTACTAGAACAGGAGCTGGATGAGGGTGGACCTTTTGGACTGCCTTTTCAAGAGGGAAGTGTGGAACACTGGATGAATCCGTGAGGATCTGGCCAATTGTAGTTTATAGGTCACCGGATTGATTTGCTGAAGCACAGTATAAGGACCTATGAATTTAGGGTTAAACATGTGCTTCTTCTTGAAGTCTATATGTTTTGTGGAAAGCCACACTTTGTCACCTGGTTGATATTGCGGTCCCTCACAATGTTTCCTGTAATAATGCCTTTTATATTTTTGTTTGGCTTTTTCTAAATGCTGTTGAATCAGTTTCTGGGTTTGATGTAAATGCTGAATGGTTTCTGACACAGCTGGAGCAAGAGAACTTTCTTGAGGAATTGTGATGGGGAAGATGTCAGGATGATAGCCAAACAAACCAAAAAAGGGTGTAACGCCAATAGAAGTGTGGAATGAGTTATTGTAAGCTAACTCAGCTAACCAGAGCATAGATGTCCAAGAATGAAGTGCCTTTTCAGCGTAGGCACGTAGGTATTGTTTCAAAGTCTGATTTAGTCTCTCCGTTTGACCATCTGTTTGAGGATGGTGACTAGTAGATAGCGTAGATGTCACTTGGAGTGTTTCACACCATGTCTTCCAGAAATTGGAGGAAAATTGTGACCCCCGATCGGAGAGGATAACCTTTGGCAGTCCATGATAACGAACCACTCTGTTCAGTAAAATAGTTGCCAATTCACTAGAAGTGGGTAATTTTTTACAGGCGATGAAATGTCCATATTTCGTAAGACTATCTACTACCACCAGAATTACTGAATGCTGTTGAACCACTGGCAGACCGGTAATAAAGTCTAAAGAAATGTGCTCCCATGGACAACTTGGGGTTGGAAGTGGATGTAACAACCCTTTTGGTTTTGAATGACTTGTTTTAATGCGAGCACAAACTTCACAGTTGTTTACCATTGCTTTTACATCTTTTGTTAGGGTAGGCCACCAAAAATAGCGTTGGATCAGTTCAAGAGTTTTAGGAGTACCTGGGTGACCTGCCGTAGGTATAACATGCAACCAATGAAACACTATCTTGCGAAGTTTGGTAGTGGGTATGAACAAACGAGCGTCATGAAAGGGTAAACCTTGCTTGATTGACCTTTTGGGATCTGCTTGGGCCCATGTTTGCCATTTTTCAACAGTGAAAGAGTTGCGAATTTCTTCAAAGAAATCTTCAGTTTTTATGATACATAGAACCTTGTCAGGAGCAATGATAGCTCTGGAGGCTTGAAATGCAGGCAACGTGGTAGACTCTTGACGGGACAAGGCGTCAGCCTTGCGATTATCTTTACCAGGCCGGAAGGTTACTACAAAATCAAATTCGGCAAAAAAATGCATCCAGCGTAATTGCCGAAGGGTCAAAAGTCTGGCGGAACTCATGAATTGAAGATTACGATGATCAGTATATACTGTAACAGTGTATTTGGCACCCAACAAATGATGTCTCCATTCTTTAAAGGCGTCACGAATCGCCAGAAGCTCTTTTTCAGCAATGACATAGTTCTGTTCTGCTTCGTTCAACTTCCGAGACATATAAGCTACAGGATGAAGTAGACCAGTGTCTTTATTTCGCTGTGATAAGACGGCTCGTATTGCTACATCTGAAGCATCAGCTTCCACTATGAAAGGTTGATTCGCATCAGGATGAGTCAAGACTGGGGCAGTGGAGAAAGCTTCCTTCAAAGTCGAGAAGGCTTGATCAGCTTCTGGGGACCATACAAACTTTTCTCTCATTCTTAGTAGCTTAGTGATTGGAGCACCTGTCTGGGAGAAATGATTTATGAACCTCCGGTAAAAATTTGCAAACCCCAGGAAACATTGTACATCACGAAGAGTCTTTGGGGTGGGCCAATCAGATTTGGTTTTTACTTTCTTTTCTGCCACCACCATACCTTGAGGGGTAAGAATAACCCCTAAAAACTCAACTGTGGTAACATGAAACACTTGGTTAGTTTGCAATATAAATGGTGTTTTCGAAGGGCTGCAAGAATTTTCTTGACATGTTGGACATGTTCGTTTTCATTTTCTGAGTAGATCAAAATGTCATTGATGTAGACTATGGCAAATATGTCGAGGTACTCTCTAAGAACGTCATTCAAGAAAAATTGAAATGCTGCTGGAGCATTACACAGACCAAAAGGCATGACGGTGTATTCAAAAAGGCCATATCTTGTCTTGAACGCTGTTTTCTATCCGTCACCCTCTCTCATTCTGACCAAATGATAAGCATCTCGAAGGACAAGCTTCGTGTAGATTTTTGCTTTTTTTACTTGTTCCAATAAAACCGGAGTTAGGGGCAAAGGATATTTATTCTTGATGGTGACTTTGTTCAAACCCCTATAGTCGATGCAAGTTCAAAGTTCTCCATTAGCTTTTAGAACAAAAAACAAAGGCGAAGCTGCAGGAGACTTAGAGGGGCGAATGAAGCCATTCTCCAAAAATTGATCTAGGTATTTTCGTAAATGTTGATTTTCATGTTCTGACAGGTCATATACACGACAGTTGGGAAGTATTGCACCTGGGGCTAGATCAATTTGACAGTCATAAGATCTGTGAGGAGGTAGAGTCTCTGCTCCTTTCTCATCAAATACATCTTTGTAAGACGAATACTGTTTGGGCAGCTGAATTTCTTTCTCCGCGGCAGTAGCTATGTAAGAGTTGCAAACTTTTGGTACTTGAATCTTTTGGAGACATTATTCATTACATAGCGCAGATGAGAACACGATTTTTCGTTCTGCCCAATTGATCTCCGGATTGTGATGAGTTAACCATGGCAAGCCGAGGATAATCCAATATTGGGGAGCATGGATCACGTCAAAGATGATTTTCTCTTTATTTTTCTTTCTTTGAATCTTAGCTTCACAAATCATTGACAAGGGGATAGTCTGAAGAGTTACAGAACCTCCAGTCAAGAGTTTTCCATCGACTGCCTGGATGATTTCTGGGGTCTTCTTTTCAATACATGGGATCCCCCATGTACGAACTAATTGGACATCAACAAAATTCCCAGTAGCCCCAGAATCGACTAGAGCTTTTTTTAAATAGATCTTTTTCTTGACCTGAACTCTTATTTCCAGTTTAAGATGTCTAGATTGTGAAGGGTCCACGGTGACACCCAAGAGCAACCCTTCCCTGCATCTCAGGTGTTTTAGTTTTCCAACTCAACTGGTGCATTGGCTGCGACCTTCTGAACTGGACCTTGCTTGTTCTTTGGTTTGATTAGACAATCTTTGTCAAAATGACCTTTTCGCCCACATTAAAGACATTGTCCATTTTTTCTGCGGAGGTCCTTTTCATCTTTGGTCAAAGGTCTTCTGATGGTTCCAATTTCCATTGGTTCCGGCGTTCTTTCTTTCGGAGTTCTTGAGTCTCTGTTATCATGAACGCGCCATGAATATTTTTCAATCTTTTCGTGCGTACCTTTACGTTCTGCTAAACGATGATCAAGTCTCAAGACAAGATTTATTAATTCTTGACAGTCTGTAGATTGTGGATCGATTTGCGCTAAGATATCTTTTAATTCCTCTTTGAGTCCCTTGTAAAACAAGACTGCTTGTTTTTATTCAGGCCAGGATGTCTCGGCAACCAGACGGTTAAATTTGGCTAAATTCGACACTAGGTCTTGATTTCCTTGGCGTAAATCTAATAATTCACGTTCTGCTGACTGTGTTACAGTTCTACGATCAAAAACTCTCTCAAATTCACGAACAAAATTTCTCCAGTTATACAACAAGGGACTATTTTTACGCACAAGAGTAATTGCCCAAGTAGCTGCATCCACAGACAGATGTGATAACAAGAAAGCTAATTTGGACTGGGCATCGGGAAAAGTATTTGGTCTGCAGGTGAAGTGTAGTTCCACTTGAACCAGGAAAGATTGCGCTTTCAAAGGGTCACCTGAGAAACGTTCTGGGGGAGCTAAAGGAATAGCAGAAGGAACATTTAAGGAAATCGGATTACTTCCAGGAGCCTGAGAAGAAGTACCTGGCCAAGACACACCTGTGGGACTTTGTTCCTTCTTCGCTACCTTATCTTGCAACTGACTCACTCTCTCTGCTAAGCTAGTTGTCAATTCTTTGGATGATACCACCTCTGCTTGGAGCTGGGTGATAGCCTTGACTAACTCGTCTAGCGTGGCCATGCTGAGAACATACACAAGCCAGGAGGATAATAATTTGTGGGCTCACTATTCTGTCAGAGTCACCAGATCCTCGGGGTCTGTGCACGTTCCCAACACGTCTACCACTGAACAGCTCCAAGACTCTGATAGATAAATCACAGAGACTGAGAGAGTCCAAGAGGGGAAGAGGGGATTAGGAAGGGAACAGCTGGGAAGGAGACCTGTAGTAAGAAAAAGGTTAGAACACACAATATGAAAATTATATCTCCTGAAATCAATACTAGACTATGATTCTAAGCCTAGTCACTCTGAAAACATGAACAATCTAAGAGTTAAGTTTAAAATGACTACGTTCCAAGATGGCTGGATACCTGTAGGGGAATCAAGATGAATTTAATGAAAACTTTCTTATTCAAGTACTTTCCTTTACATGAGAATCAGAAAAAACATTATGACTAAATTTTAAACCAGTCATATAAATCCTGTTTTGAGAATGTATACAAGGACCATACAATATTGCATCTAGAAACTCTGGCCTTCTGTGTACTCTTAAAATGTTTCAACACAAATTGCGCATATTGCATATATATATATATATATATAGTAAACACCATAAAAGGATTGTGCACCATGAATAACACAATATGGATTCAGGAAACAAATCACATAACTTGTCAACTCGAATATTACATAATAAATATCTTAGAATAGTAGCATACAATAAACAACATGAATTAAACTCGAGGAGAGAATCGTGCATCTTGCCAATTCGAGTGTTACCATGTAAAATACCAAGAAATGGTAGCACGCAATGAATATCAAAGTCAAATCATCATTAATCGAATCGCGCGTCTTGCCGATTCGTAAAACACGATGTAAATGTCAAGGAATAACAGCTCACAATAAATAAGAAGATCAAAGTACCATGAAACGAATCGCGCTTCTTTTGCCGATTCTTAAGCCACCATGTAAAATGTCAAGAAATGGTAGCGCGCAATGAACAACAAAGTTAAATGCTCATGAAACGAGTTGTGTGTCTTGCCAATTCGTAAAACAACATGTAAATGTCAAGAAATAGTAGCGCGCAATGGACAACAATGTTTAAACACCATAAAACGAATCGCTCGTCTTGCCAATTCTTAAGCCACCATGTAAATGTCAAGAAACGGTAGCGCGCAATGAATAACAAAGTTAAACCTTTATGAAATAAATCGCGTGTCTTGCCTATTGGTAAACTACCATTTAAATGTCAAGAAATGGTAGCGCGCAAGTAATCTGTTACTCATTTAAGAATTTGAACCAAAAATATGAAAATTCTAAATAACGGTGTTGGGACAGTCCAACCACCGTCTTACCGCCTGGAACAATGATCACCAATGAAGGATTAGGGCAGAAGACTGGAAGATCCAAATAGGCCGCCGGGACAGGAGCTCAGCAGGAAGCTGCTGCTCTGCACCGGGACCTCTGAATAGTGAGCACTGGGAGTTGGGCTGGCTCTCTTTTATAGAGTCTTGGCCCAGCCCAGAACCACGCCCAGGCATGTTGCAGGGAAGGCCTCTGGAAGGCCCTGGCAAGGGGCCACACCCTAACACACTCTGAAAACCTGCAGTAATACATTGCAAAGGATCAGTATTTGTAAGCATATTAAAAATACGTTTTCAGGATTGAACTCTGCAATGCAAAAGGTTAAACCACAACATATCAGCAAAATGCATAAATTACTTTGTTTTGAGAGTGCTGGGTTTTTGCATTTTTTGTCACCAATAGAGCGCCTGCGTATTGCTCTGGTGTTGACACCCTCCATCCAAACTCAGATATACAAACTAACCTGCCTACCCCCTCCGATGCACTCACTCACCCCCAATACACGCACACACCACACAACTGACCCCACAGCCACACACGCATACATCACCCTTTATAATCCCACCCCCACTACAGTCACAACGCCCCTACACCACACACCCGGACACCCACACGCACCAGGCATACACCTATTCACTTACACTGACACACACGCATTCATTCACACACTGACATGCATGCATTCATTCATGCATACTTCCAGACATACTCACACACATACTTACACATAATCACACTGACATGAAGACACCCACTCACTTCACTATTCTTACATGCATCCAGTCACACGCATCCACCCATGGAAACAACACAACACACACAGACGCATTCACACACACTGAGACATTCATACGCACACTCAGACACGCACACAACACCCCCCACCCTCCTACCCCCCCGCCGGAAGCACAACTTACTTTGGGTGAGGAAGTCTTCCTGCAGGGAACACCACCAGGCCTTTTTACTGGTCATACTACAGCTGGTGGCGTTCTACTGGCGTGGCGGTGCTGGTGGTAGCAGCTCCAGCTTACCACCATCCACCACCATGAGCACTGCCGGATTTCCTCCCTTATTGTGGCTGAAATCAGGCAGTGCTCATAATATGATGGACGGATGGTAGCCGTGGTGGTGGTATGTTGGTGGCCGTCATCACTGCAGTAGGCGGTAGGTACCGCCAATGTTATAATTTGTGCCATAGTGCTTAAAAGCATAAAGCATCAACCGGAGCTATCTGGTTGCTAAAACTGTGAAATCTGCCAAGGCAGCACAATCGCATTGGAGCGTGGGTCTGACGCAAGCACCAACCTTGTCGCACTGAAAAATTAAGTTGGATGGTGCAATGCATCAATGTCAAAGACCCAATGTGAGGAGCAAAGGAGTTAATGCATTGGCATTGATCCCTTTGGATGCAGGTGATGTGTTGGTTCTTATCTGTGCAGCTGGAGATGCATCAGTGTTGAGTAGTGCAGCCATCAACATGATATCCTTGAATGGCATTGCATCAGCAAACCCCTTTGCAATAAAGGTGATGCGTCGTCATCAATGCTGGTGATGCCATGTCTTTGTCCTCTGCCGAAGAGCGGATGCATGTGTGTCAAAGGGAGATACGTCAGTTCCGACCAGTGCAATGACAGAGATGCATAGATTTTACAGATGCAGCAATTTATACCCTTCTCCAAGGCCCCAGGACTGAATTGGCAACACTTAGCAGGGCAAGACTTGCAGCAAGCAAAGTCCAAGTGCTATTGCAGGATGAAGTAAAGTATTTTATGTCCCTGAGACTTTAGAACAGGTGGCAAGCCAGCAAGCCTTTCAGCTGTCATCCCCCCAGACGTTTCTTCAGAGATAGACAGAGGCACTAGATGATTTAGGGTAAGAAAATGCCAACTTTCCAAAAGTAGCATTTTCAGCATTAAATTTAAAAATCGACTTTACCATCAGTTGTGTTTTTAAATTGTGATTCTAGAGACATCAAACTTGGGGGTACCATCTCTTGCCAATTGTAAAATGTATTAAGGCAATCCCAATGTTAACCTTTGGGAGAGATAGGCCTTGCAGTAGCGTAAAACAAATGTAAGAGTTTTTCACTGCCTGCTCATGTAAAACTTAAGAGAACATTGTTAGAAATTGAGTCTCTGGTTGACAGTCAGTTTGCACTGAGTCCAAGCAGGGACCCTCACTCTAGTCAGGGCAATGGAGATACACATTTAATATAACCCCTACTCACCCCCTTGGTAGCTTGGCACAAACAGTCAGGCTTATCTCAAACGCAATGTGTAAAGTATTTGTACCAACACACACAATAACACAGTAAAGGTAGTTCATAATGGACACCACATCCATTTAGAAACATAGCCGTTATTTATCTAAATCAAACAGGACCAAAATGACAAAAATCCAACATACACAAGCAAAGTTATGAATTCTTAAAGATTACAAGAATGCTTAGAAAAACAAGTGCTTTGAATTGGTGACATCACGGCGTCATGACGGATTCGTTCCCAACAATCCGATGCTAATGGTGCCGGGCACGGAGTCACACAGACCACTAGGTACAGTACCTTGTGAAAATGAGGAAGTCGAGATGGAGGTGTCACTGGATCCGGTGTGGCGTCAGTTCCCGTGCTGCAGATCGAAGGAGCGGAGGTGCTGGTGCAAGGCTTTGGGTCCTTGATGTGGAGCTGTGGAGGTGAGGGGGCATTGGTGGGAAGCATTGGATCTGCACACCTCGGGCAGGGTTGATAACCGGCGGTCACAGCATGGGGCTGCACAGTCAGGTTTCACGGATGTCAGTGACACAGCACTTCCGGACTCACAGAGTCATGGACTTCAGCAAGCTTGCAGCTGTTTTTGGCTTGTGGGGTTGTCACACTCCAGAGAGGACCACGGCTTCTGCCAAGACAAATTGATGGACATTTTGGGTAACCTTAACCCGCATTTTCGACATTGCAGAAGTGGCTAGGATTGATGGCTGATTTATTGATCCTGAAGAGCTTACCCTGTGGGTGCAATGTACTTTTTGCCTTCTGGGAAACACAAATTCCGCTTCACCCACGAGAGACGAAAAGGCTTACTTCTAAAGCTCGACCCGAAGTTGGTTAACCTGGCATCGGTCCAACCTAATGTCCACACTGATGGCCCACTATTTGGTGACTCCTTTATCAAGGATTTAAGCAAATACGTAGCAACTTTTACGTCATTGGATAAAGCTCAGCAATCCCTAAAAAAGATGTTTTCCCAATGGGATTTTGCAAGGGCCGGCAGAGGAAGGATCTGCTTTGCCGACCGTTCCTATCCAAACCAAGGTTCCAGAGGATACCATAACGCCTCCTTCCAGGAATATAGACCGCAGTTCTACCCTCAAAGGGGCAGAGGCATCCGCTCCAGAGGCTTCAGGAACCCAAGATCTTCTACCCAACCAAGTACGTCTTTTATTTCCTTCTATTCCCACAGGGGGGCGTCTCAGTTTTTTCCTAACAAAATGGCAGGAAATCACGGCAGACCCATGGGTTCTCAACACTATTCAGGGCTATTCCATATAGCTATATTCAACCCCAGTCCAAACCTTCTCCCCTCCTCTTCCTGGTTTTTCCTCAGACATGGCTCTCCTTATTTCTTCCGAAGTGCAGTCCCTGCTGCAAAAACAGGCCATCTCTCCCACCTTTCCCGACCCATCAGGATTCAACAGCTCCATTTTTCTAGTTCAGAAGAAGAACAAGAAGATGCGTCCTGTAATAAATCTGAAAAGTTTCAATCATTTTGTAGTATATCATCACTTCAAAATGGAAACCATCCTCCATCTGAGAGACACCCTGCTTCAAGGAGATTGGATGGTCTGATTGGATCTTCAAGATGCGTATCTGGTTGTTTCCGATCCATCCTCATTTCAGAAAGTTCCTCCAATTCCAATGGGAAAATCAGTATTTTCACTTTACCTCTCTTCCCTTCGGGCTATCATCGGGTCCATGGTGTTTCACCAAGCTCATGAAGCCGGTAGTGGCCTTGCTCAGGGCTCAAGGAATCAGACTCATCATTTACCTCGATGACATTCTATTAATGAGCCAAACTCCACATTCCTCACAAAATCATCTATCCATAACGTGCTCGCTTCTTTCGGAGCTAGGTTTCATCATAAACAAGGAAAAATCCATTCTAATACCTTCTCAAACTATAGAATTCTTAGGCTTTCAGATAAATTCTATTTTAGCCTCCCTCATGCTTCCCTCTGCAAAGATCAAAACCATAAAGTCGGAGATTCTTAAAATCTTGCGCAGTTCTCAGATCTCTCTCAGAATGTTAGCGCAGATTATAGGTCTCCTCTCTTCATCAATTCAGGCTATTTTCCTGGGTCCCCTGCATTACAGAGCCTTTCAGAGATTAAAAATTCAGCATTTACGGAAAGGCCTCTCCTATTCAGATGTCATTCCCTTAGACGTAGACGCACGCACAGAACTCCAATGGTGGATAGACCATTTAGATGCTTGGAACGGAAGAACTATCTTCGCATCAGCCCCAGATCTAGTATTAGAATCAGATGCAAGCCGAAACCGGCTGGGGGGCCCTCTTTGGACCAATCTCGACTGGAGGTACATGGTCGTCCGACGAGTCCAAAATGCATATCAACTGTTTAGAGATGCTTGCCGGCTCCTTTGCGATCAAAAGCCTTGCAAAAAACAGAGTTCGGTGTGCCATCCTTCTCAGAATGGACAACATCTCTGCAGTTCGATATATCAATCATCTCGGAGGCACAAAATCCAAACCCCTGGCAGAATTAGCCAAGGACTTGTGGGAATATTCCCTTTTAAAAACCACATTTCGGTTCATGCAGAGTATCTTCCGGGATCTCTGAATTCAGTGGCAGACTGGCATTCCCGCCACCTTTGGGATTCAAGCTACTGGAAACTCCACGTTTCTATTTTCCAACACCTTCAGTATTAGTGGGGTCTGCTTATAATCGATCTTTTCGCATCCAGTCTCAATTCTCAACTTCCTAAATTTTACAGTTGGCGCCCAGATCCTCAGGCTTTAGCGTCCGATGCCTTTTTACAAGACTGGTCGCTTATCCTCAATTACATATTCCCCCCTTTTCTCATGATCAGCAGGGTGTTGGCTCAGGTCAGACGTCAATAAGCCTCTCTAGTGCTCATAGCCCCATTTTGGCAATCACAAGCTTGGTTTCCAACCCTCTTAGAATTGTCAACAGATTTCCCACTGTTGATTCCTTCATTTCCGAATCTACTGCTAGACCCCTTGGGCCGTCCTCATCCTCTCATTCTGGACAATGTGTTGACTCTCTCAGCATGGAAAATATCAGGCAACCCCGTCTTTTCCCTTGCATTTCGACAGAGGCTTCAAAATATATCTCTCAGTCCTGGGCCCCAGGTACAAAGAAAGATTATAAGTCACCCTGGTCTATTTGGCACAGCTGGTGTTTGGGAAAAAACATCGATCCCGTTTCAGAAGATGTAATCTTTATAGTAAATTTCCTAGTGGCAAAAGCAAGTAAAGGTAAGGCTTTCCGGACTATCAATTTGTACAGATCAGCTATTTCCTCTAACCATTCTTTCGTTAATGGGAAACCAATTGGAGAGCATCCTCTCATTTGCCGTCTACTAAAGAGAGTAAAATTTTCCAATCCTCCTCTTTCTAAATACAGTCAATTATGGGATGTTAATATTGTTTTGAAATTTCTATTATCATGGCCCGATAATTCCATGCTTTCTTTGAAAATGTTATCTGCAAAATTAACTATGCTATTGTGTCTTGTTTCTATTAAACGCCCCTCAGATGTCAAAGCACTAGATATTTCCAACCGTCAGTTTACTCCGTCTGGAGTTTTGTTTACTGTGGTTTGCCGAACCAAAACCAATTTATCTTCAATTTTTTACCCCTATTTTCCTGACCATCCCAAATTATGTGTTGGACAATGTTTAAAAGTGTATGAATTGAAGACTGCAGATTTGAGAACTCCCTCTCATTCTCAATTACTAATTTCTTTCAGGAAACCTCACAATCCTGTTTCGGCTGCTACTTTAGCCCGGTGGGTTAAATGGTTAATGTCTTTGGCTGGTATAGACACTTCCATGTTTGGAGCCCACCCCTCCAGTGGTGCCATGGCTTCCAAAGCTTTTTGGGCGGGTTCCCGTTTAGAGGATATTCTCAAGTCTGCAGATTGGTCTAATGACAATATATTTAAAGTTTTTTACTGTAAACCTGTTGATAATGTTTCATTGAATGTAATTAGTATGCTTTGAACTCGCATAATATGAGCCTCCGGTCTTGTCATAAAATGTAGATTTTCCTATTTCTAAGACGGAAAGTCTTAATTTTATTAAAGACATGGAGGCGAGTATTACCCCTCCACTTATCTTAACGTTGTTTATTTGTTCCCCCCCTTTTCTCTAGTACCATTGGCCATCACTCAAACTTCTACCTAGGACTTCGGCTTTCACTTGGTCTTCTACTGGTCATGCCGACAAGACACCACTCACCGCTTCTTTTTCTGTGGATCAAAATTTCCAGGATCTTCCGTGGTTATCCCGGTGTTTGAACTTTTGTTCGGATGTTCTATCCTTCCTTATCTCAATTCTTATTTTATTTACCATTTTCCCATTGTTTAATGCTTATTGACTCTCTCGCAAGAAAAGAGGGCTGTTTGCAGTCAAGTGATGTCACAATGCATATGTTCGTATATGATTGGTGTACAGTATTTTGAACTACGTTTTTATTCCCATTGGCTCTGGTTCTCTGGCCTTCTGGAAATTGTAGTATGTTTCTTGACTGCTGCTATTTATTAAAAGTAAGAAAAGAAACGCATAATACTCGCCTCTGTGTCTTTAATAAAATTAAGACTTTCTGTCATAGAAATAGGAAAATCCACATTATACACTCTAAGGACTATATTTATACTTTTTTAGTGCCTCATTTGCGTCGTTTTTTGACGCAAAATCGGAGCAAACTTACAAAATACAATTGTATTTTGTACGTTTCTGCTCCTTTTACGTAAAAAATGATGCAAATGCGGCGCTAAAAAATTATAAATATGGGCCTAATTCTGCCTGAACGCATGTTCTCCTGCAAGGGAGCCTACATGCCTGCCTGCTAGAGTGACACGGGAAGTCTGCAGAGATTTTCTGCGCACAGGCTTTCCTCCTGGGAAGGAGGTTACTTGTTAGCAAGTACACTGTCAGAGTCCCAGGCGAAGTACTTACTTTAACACTACTACCATCAAGTTACTTAAAATACCCATCTCTGAGGGGAGTTGAGGTTCCTCTACCAGGGTTGTGTTTCAGGCATACCATGCAATTTCTAACCACATTTTCTGCGCACTTGGGAATTCCTGTATTTTGCCATACTGGGGCCAACAACTTACAAATCCCTTTCACACTGATGTGAGCCATTCCATGAGCCATTGTAACTACTGCAAGCACATACGCATCGGGTAGCAACCATCTTTGATGTTCTGACAACTCGACCCAACAACCATTTGCATCCAATTTACCCGTACTTTCTCTCCACACACTCAATTCTCTCTCTGTGGCTTCAGCTTGAATCGATTTCACGCTTTCTATCGTGTCTTCACACATTCCAACATCACCAATCCATCTTGCAGGGCTCGCGACATACATTCGGCTCATCACATTCCTTGCCGTTTCTTTTGCGACCTCGTCAGCAAATGCATTCCCACGACCAACATCATCAGTCACCTTTTTATGTGCGCTACACTTCACAATCGCAACTTGCAACGGTAAAGTAAGTGAATCAAGGAGCTCATTTACCAACTGACCATGCTGTATTTTAGTTCCATGCGAGGTCAGGAACCCACGTTCCTTCCACAAACGCCCAAAACTATGGGCCACACCAAACGCATATTGGCTATCGGTATAGATAGTCACTTTCATTCCTTTTGATACTGTACATGCTCTTGTTAGGGCTATTAACTCAGCTGCTTGGGCTGAATTATGTGGGATACGTGCAGCTTCAACAATCGTACACAAAGTTGTCACAGCATACGCCGCAGTCGTGTCACCATTCGGGAGCTTAAAGCATGAACCATCCACCCACAAAGTACCATCACTCTTTGCAATGGGAGTGTCCAGAAGGTCTATTCTCCCTTTCGTTTCCTCTTCTGTTCTACAGAGACAATCATGTTGTTCAGAAGTATCTAACTCCGTCACAATTGGCAATAACGTAGCTGGGTTAAGTGTAGTGCATCTTTTTATATGTACATGGCTTGCTAACAATGTCAACTCGTAACCTGACAATCGAGCACTAGTTAAATGCTGTGTCTTGGTTCTGTTTAACAACGTGTCCACTGCATGTGGAACCATTACGACTAATGTGTTATTCATCACTAAACCAGCAGACTGTCGGATAGAAACAGCAGCTGCCGCTGCCGCTCTTAAGCAGCTCGGTAGTGCCTTAGCTACTGGGTCTAAGGTTGAAGAGAAATAGGCGCATGGACGCTCCCTGTCTCCAAACTGTTGTGTCAAAACTGCTAACGCACAACCTTCTTTCTCATGGACATACAATGTAAAAGGCTTGCTGTAGTTGGGGGTACCCAACACAGGAGCTGAACATAATGCATCACGTAATTCGACAAAACTTTTCTGACAATCTTCAGACCATGGGACGGGATTCGGTATATCTTTACAAGTTAATGCCACCAAGGGTTTGGCTATTAACGAAAAATTAGGTATCCATTGTCTGCAATATGATGTAATACCCAAGAAAGCACGCACTTCTCTTTGTGTTCTTGGAACACTCATTGCTGCAACAGCCCTGATTCTCTCTGGGGTCAGTTGCCTTCCCTCCTTCTCTTACTGAGGTACTGGGTTTTTCAGAACCGGTACTGATCCGGTAACCCAGCGGTGCCAGGGTACACCCAAAGACCTCGGGTACTTTCCTGATTCAGACTACAGAAACTCAGAGTCTTCTAGGTGAAGTCAAAGATCGAATTTATTGGCTGCAACCAATTGACAGGCATCCTAGAAGTACAACAGCACGACTTGTATGTTCTCAGGAGACTGTGTGTCAATGCAAAATCAGGTTTCATTATATACAGTTTTTTAAGCTTCAGGCAAACATTCTTGACATTTTGGTTGGTCATTCACATGTTTTCACTACAAAGGAAAAAACAGTGTCATGATGAAACCTCATATTTCATGTCATCCAACCCATAATAAATTACCCGGCAAGGCCTAGTATTTCACATCAGATAAGTGTGGACCCCCAATAAAAACGGGCACCTCCCCCTCGTAAAGTAAGAAGAAGAAAAGAGCAGGTGCAGGTGTGAGCAAGATTAGGCAGGGTGTGTGAGCGATAATAAGGGTTTTATGGCATGGTGTGCCTTGATGCCATCTGATTCGGCCACTGGGAGAGGGACTGCCCAAACAGGTTTGGCCTGAGGCAATGGTTCCAGCGTGCCCAGGTCAGAGAAAAGTCAATCAAGGTGTACGTGTCCTTGGAATCAAATCCGACTGTATTATAAGCCTATGTGAGGGCAACTTTTAAAATGGCTGTCGTGTATAAAATGGGAGCCACGAGTGCAGGACGAAAATGGCGATTTCGAGGTGAAAACGCTGCTGGAATTGAGCGAAAATGCTCATGCTTAGTGTACTAGTCATTATCGGTCTTTTGATACTAAAATCGTACTGTTGTGGCAAAGTAAATTACATGGGTCCAGAATTTTTAGAACCACAAACCCTCCTTTTGCCCTTACATAGGCAATAAACCTATTCTCATGCTAATCTGAGTCCAGGTCTATGTTTCTAAAGTCGTTGAGATGTTGCTGTAACATCATCCTAGTATTTAGCTCGTCTCTTGGTGCAGGTTTCCTTATGCATGATGTAACACAGAGGCCACATATCGCAGGAGCACACTGCACGCATAGACAGAACAGAAAAAGAATGGCCAATATCATTCCAATGACCATTAGAATCTTCCATCCCCATGCTGATATCAGTTCCCAGAACCATCCCATTAATGACCAATCTCCTTTATCTAAATGAATAGATTCGGAAATTCTATGCAGTTTGGAGATGGCCTGGTATACCGTTGGAGCGTTATCTGGGACAAAAACACAGCAACTCGACTGGATCAATGTACATACTCCACCCCGGTCTGCAAGGATGACATCTAATGCGACCCTGTTCTGAAGGGTCATAAGACGATCCGACTGGAGCTCAGCAGTCAAGTTACCAAGGGCACCAGCTGTTTCAGCCACGGTGGATTCAACCACTCTTATCAATTGCCTTATGCTCCTGCTGTTGCTTATTTGTCCCCAGAACGGCAGAAAACCCTTTACGAAGTCCCCAAATTCTTGTCCTGCAGTGTCTTCTTCACTGAAGACGCCTCTAACTATCCTTGTCTTGTGGTAATCTGCTGCTGCTGTGTAGGTAGGGGGCAACAGGAACGAAACGAAGCATGTGCCCGAAAAGTCAGGGGGCAACCATGTAAAGGCTCTATCATGGCAGATGAAATAGGTACCCTTAGCTGCCAAGAGCGGAGGGGAGGTCTGAGATGCGAAGACATATGTCTCAGTGCAGACGCTTTCCCCTAGCTGAGCTCTGGGATTCTTGCCAGTACCTTGCAGACACAGGTGACCCTGATGGGGTACGACCCAAATCAGGGAAGATATCTTAGCTTGCTGTTTCTCATTCATTGTGGCTTCATATCCGGTCATGTTCCATCATATATATGCCATCGTCTCATCTCTGGGGATAGTCTCGTAGGAGATATTGTCCTTCATCATGTCTATGATACCTTTAACTACAGCATTTTTCTTAGGGTTGTCTTCCGCAAAACGTAGGGGGTAGTGTGCATAGATGAATATCGTTCTGAATGCCCACACGGAACCATTGTGGCTAAAAGGCAGGATCAGATAAGGGATACCTTTATCTGCTGTGTGAGGCATAAGGCCACACACCCAACAGTTAGTTGTATTTATCACTAGTTGGTGTTGGTGCAAAAGCTGGATGAAGGAGTTATTAATGAACTCTAGTCTCCTAGCAGATTCATGTTTAGGGAGGAGTTGAAAAGAATGTGGGGAAACAGTGGAAGGAGGAGGTGCAGACGAGGTAGTGGGTGCCAATATCACGTTAAAACAGAATAAAATATATCCTATAAAAAACATAAGTATACTAAATAACATAAAAATGCACAGCAGCAAAAACCGTTTCCTGGTTATAGTTTCACATATTCTCTTCTTGAAACTCAGTCTTTTAACATGTTCTCCATTTTGGAAAGATTCCATCCTCTAACCGTTGCCGCTCGTGGCGGTTGGTTTACTTCACTTAGGAGTGTTCTGAATGTTCCAGGCCGCCCTAGAACAAACCAGACCTGTAGACCTTGTGTCCACAGGCTACCCCCCTAAGTCTTTTCAGCCACGATCCTACAGCTGAACCCGGATGGAGGTTCGAAAAATACAAAAAGCAAAAAGTAATTCAAAAATAATTTTCCATATTGGAGAATTTTGCTAAAGAGAAGAAAAGTAAACTATTTTATTTGTCCTTTATTCTTGGTCGTAGATCATAACGGTTAGTCCCAGGTATCGTGTGGTCCTGAAAAAGGAGTTCAGGTTCTGTAGTGTCCAATCGAACTGACGGTGATACTGCTGATTGTAAAATGTCATCACTTTCTTTCTCAGTGAGTGTTCCTTTTATTCGTGCATCGCTGAAAGGCAGAAAACGTGGCACGGTTTCAGTCTCTGAGTCGGCGACACCTTCCTGGACCCACCGGTCACATGGCAGAGGTAGGGGTACCCTTTTGCAATGGGTCCCATGGATCCAGTGTTTCTTCCCTTCTACTCGAACAGCTGATCTTGTGGAGAGAAGAACGAGGTGCGGTCCGGTCCACCTGGGCTGCTCGTTTTTGGTTAGCTGAAAGTTCTTTATTAAAACCCAGGATCCAGGCTCAATGGGATGACCTGGAGATTCAGAGACCGGAGGCAAGGTGTCGTGGACCTGTTGATGTAAGACACGCAATTTAGCCGTCAATTCATACAGATAGTCAAGCAAGACAGGATGCTCTATCTCGCTAAACTTCTTGGGCCTAGGCACTCCCCATATATTGGCCGGGCGGCCAAAGACTATTTCGTAAGGACTAAGTTTCACTCGTGAATGCACAGTCATTCTGGTTGATAGGAGTGCTAAGGGTAGAGCGTCAGGCCATTTGAGACCAGAGCTCGCTTGTATCTTGGCCAATTTTAGCTTTAGAGTGCCGTTATAGCACTCTACTAATCCAGCTGATTGGGGGTGATTTGCAGCGTGAAACTTTTGGTTGATGCCTAGCCCTTCGCATACTTTCTTCATCACTTGACCCACAAATTCACTTCCATTGTCACTCCAGATCATTCTCGGCATTCCGAATCTAGGGAAGAACTCTTTCACAAGGGCTTTGGCTGTGGATAGCGCAGTATTGTCTTTTAGGGGATAGGCTTCCACCCATCTTGTAAAGGCACAAACAACAACGAGTACGTATTTTAAGTTGTTGCACCTCTCCATGTGGATGAAATCTAGCTGCGAAACCTCAAACGGATACGTAGGAGGTGCAAAATGACCAGCTGGAGTTGGGGTTCCTCTACCAGGGTTGTGTTTCAGGCATACCATGCAATTTCTAACCACATTTTCTGCGCACTTGGGAATTCCTGTATTTTGCCATACTGGGGCCAACAACTTACAAATCCCTTTCACACTGATGTGAGCCATTCCATGAGCCATTGTAACTACTGCAAGCACATACGCATCGGGTAGCAACCATCTTTGATGTTCTGACAACTCGACCCAACAACCATTCACATCCAATTTACCCGTACTTTCTCTCCACACACTCAATTCTCTCTCTGTGGCTTCAGCTTGAATCGATTTCACGCTTTCTATCGTGTCTTCACACATCCAACATCACCAATCCATCTTGCAGGGCTCGCGACATACATTCGGCTCATCACATTCCTTGCCGTTTCTTTTGCGACCTCGTCAGCAAATGCATTCCCACGACCAACATCATCAGTCACCTTTTTATGTGCGCTACACTTCACAATCGCAACTTGCAACGGTAAAGTAAGTGAATCAAGGAGCTCATTTACCAACTGACCATGCTGTATTTTAGTTCCATGCGAGGTCAGGAACCCACGTTCCTTCCACAAACGCCCAAAACTATGGGCCACACCAAACGCATATTGGCTATCGGTATAGATAGTCACTTTCATTCCTTTTGATACTGTACATGCTCTTGTTAGGGCTATTAACTCAGCTGCTTGGGCTGAATTATGTGGGATACGTGCAGCTTCAACAATCGTACACAAAGTTGTCACAGCATACGCCGCAGTCGTGTCACCATTCGGGAGCTTAAAGCATGAACCATCCACCCACAAAGTACCATCACTCTTTGCAATGGGAGTGTCCAGAAGGTCTATTCTCCCTTTCGTTTCCTCTTCTGTTCTACGGAGACAATCATGTTGTTCAGAAGTATCTAACTCCGTCACAATTGGCAATAACGTAGCTGGGTTAAGTGTAGTGCATCTTTTTATATGTACATGGCTTGCTAACAATGTCAACTCGTAACCTGACAATCGAGCACTAGTTAAATGCTGTGTCTTGGTTCTGTTTAACAACGTGTCCACTGCATGTGGAACCATTACGACTAATGTGTTATTCATCACTAAACCAGCAGACTGTCGGATAGAAACAGCAGCTGCCGCTGCCGCTCTTAAGCAGCTCGGTAGTGCCTTAGCTACTGGGTCTAAGGTTGAAGAGAAATAGGCGCATGGACGCTCCCTGTCTCCAAACTGTTGTGTCAAAACTGCTAACGCACAACCTTCTTTCTCATGGACATACAATGTAAAAGGCTTGCTGTAGTTGGGGGTACCCAACACAGGAGCTGAACATAATGCATCACGTAATTCGACAAAACTTTTCTGACAATCTTCAGACCATGGGACGGGATTCAGTATATCTTTACAAGTTAATGCCACCAAGGGTTTGGCTATTAACGAAAAATTAGGTATCCATTGTCTGCAATATGATGTAATACCCAAGAAAGCACGCACTTCTCTTTGTGTTCTTGGAACACTCATTGCTGCAACAGCCCTGATTGTCTCTGGGGTCAGTTGCTTTCCCTCCTTCGAAAAGAGATGACCTAAATAGGTCACTTCTTTTTGACAATACTGTAACTTTGAAAGGGACACTTTGTGGTGTAAATCAGACAAATGACGCAATAATGACAATGTTGCTTCTTTGCAGATCTCCTTAGTATCTGCGGCAACTAGCAAATCATCGACATATTGAATGAGAGTGGCGCCATCAGGTAACATAAGAGTGTCAAGTTGTGCTTTTAAAGCCTGACTATAGATAGATGGACTTTCACAATAGCCTTGAGGAGCTCTCTTAAATCTGAAGCTTCGTCCTCCCAAATTGAAGCCAAAAATGTCCCTGCTCTCTTCTGCAATAGGGATGCTGAAGAAAGCATTCTTCAGGTCTATTACTGAAAACCAAGTGGCTGAAGCCGGAATCATTGTCAACAATGCAGTGATATCGGGGACGACTGGAAACTGTGGCACAACTATTTTGTTCACCTGTCTAAGATCAATTACACACCTATAAACAGGTGGCTGAGTAGGGTCAGTATGCTTCAAGACAGGCAAAACAGGACTATTGCAAACGTTGCCTCTTGTCTCTTCAATTACATCCTTCTCAATCAGATCACGAATAATTGCCATCAACGCTTTTTCCCTCTCACTAGAGATCTTGTATTGGGGAATACGTGGCATTTTAACATTGGCTTTTAATGTTATCACATATGGCTGAATTTCCAAAAGACCTACATCATTAGGTCCAGTAGCCCAAAGAGTATTAGGAAGAGACGAAAATTCTGGTGGAAATCTGTCCTTTGACAAATACATTGGTGAAACCACTTTCTTACCCAATGTGAGTTGCACTCCAGAAGGAGAGCAATACAATGTCGCATACAATCTCTTTAACAAATCTAATCCTAACAAGTTCTCGCCACAACCTGTCGTCAAAATAAGGGGTGTTTCAAATTTACAAGGTCCAACAGAAAGAGATATAGGGTTAGAAATCGGATTTCTAACTGGGGCGCCGGAAAAACTTACTGATACATTTGTTTCGCCAGACAAAGGTGCGCCAGGGAGTTTTGAGTGCATAATAGAACTCTTGGTAGCACCAGTATCCAACAGAAAAGGTTCTGACACACCTGATGCAATCACCTCAACATAAGGCCCACTCTGATCTACTGGAACTGAAACAACTCCCTCTCTTTGTCTATGGCTGTCCTAGCAATCATTACTGTCCAAATGCTCACCCTCTGTATAGTAATCATCAGTATAGTACTGAGCCGTCCTACTGGATGCATTAACCTGTTGATCAAATCTGTTCATTGAGTTTTGAGGGAGGAATGGGCACGCGTTCTGGGGAACATATCCACGTCCTCTTCCTCTAGGTGCTTGTGGAACACCTCGACCTCTTAAACCGGAAGTATCATTTGCGCGCTGTAGCAAAGCAGGGCAACTATACTTGAAATGACCCTCTTCCTTGCAATATGAACACTGATTGGGACCTACTGGGATACGTGGTTGATCATACTCGGCTCTTTGCGGGTTTCTCTGAAACAGTTGGGGCTGATAGTTATTCTGATAGTTGTTCTGTGCACCACTATTCTGACCACCACGTGGCGGGTACGCTTGTTGTAACAGAACCTTCGTTTTCAAATCTTTTGTTTTCTTCTCTATTCTATCTCTCTCATCTTTATCTCTATTTTCGTAGTACTGTGCAGTAGCCAATATCTGCGCTGAAGAGGAAACTGCCCAAGAACTTTCTGAATCTTTTAACTTTTTACACAACTCAGGAAGCAGATTATGCACAAATTTATCGACGAACAAACGTTGACCACCTTCCGTGCTCATATCTTGACCACTGTGATCCACAAACGTTTCTTCAAACCTGGTGAAGAAATCTGATACCGTTTCTTCTTTCTTTTGCTTACATGCAGACAATTTATCCCAGTTTACACGCATCGCAGGCATTATAGTTTTCATGTAATCAATAATTCTACCAGGAAGTTCTGTCACTAAAGGCTCAGGTTTAGCACCACCAATTTGTCGGGCATCTGCAGCAGCAATATTAGCCCATGTGTCACCTAATTCTTGAGCATGGTCTGCATGGCGAATCTTTCCCCATAAAGGCTGTGGAACAACATTCCCAAACAACATGTCTATGTCTGCTAAATTCATAATGCAAGACCCCGCAGTCTGTGACAATTCCTTGTAATACCCTGTAGGGTTCTTACGGGGATCAGGCAATGTCTGCTTAAGGGCTAAAACTTCAGCTCGCTTCCATGGAACGTGTACCCATACACGCTGGAAGTGAGGCAGGACAGGTGGATTAGCATTTGGGTCCCCTTCCCTCCACTGTGGGGGAACTTCTCTCATGGGGTACTGTTTCCCTTTCTTTTTAGCAGAAGAATCATATTTAAACAATAACCTGGAAACACCTTCAGTCCTAAACGACAATAACGTCGCAACTGCTTTCTCGACATCTGAATCCACAATCACACCTGTCGAAAAATCAAACCGTACACGACACAACTTAGGCGGATTGGGCTCCAAACCATTTTCCTCTAAATCCTCAGAAAGAAAAGTACACATTTTCTCAAAAACGTATCTCTGTTTCGGTTCTTCCCACTGATGGAAGACATTCATCACAGACTCTAGTTCATATCTCGCTGGTTCAGTAACCCATTTATGCGCCAAATAATTCCGTGTCTCTTTCTCCATACCATCAGGCAATTGGCTACGCAATTGCTTACGCTCTGTAACTGGGGTCGTAGCTAATGACCCAAAGAGAGGGGATAAAAGACTAGTCACAGTGTTTGTCATTCTCTGACGGATAGAGGGAGAGGTTGACAAATGAACAGGAGGAAAAACAGAATGAGACAAGGCAGAGACAGAAGCAGTGTCAGAAACAATACCAGGAGTGGTAGTCGCTATAGTAGTCAAAGCTGTAGGAAGTAAAGGCAGAGCAGATGTCAAAGCCGGTGGCCCTTGAGAAGGCTGCACCGGAGAAATAGGAACCAACTGAAGAATAGCTGGTGGGTGCTGGGGAGGAGCAGGAGGCAATGCAACCACTGGTTGTGCAACTAGAGGTTGCGGAGGTGTCGTTGCATTCTGCGCATAGGGTGGTGGCGAACTTAGCAAATGCGACATTAGGGGATCTTTTTCAGAGTCTTTTGCTGCATCTTGCTGAAGAGGCGACAAAACTGGATAGCATTTATCTACTGTCATTTTATGTCGCCTATGCAACTGCTCATTCAACTGTTCTGCTTCGTTATCTTTAAACTGTATAGCAGCTTGCATAATCGAAATACCTTTTTCTCTCTTATTTTTCTTAGCTAATTTAATTTCCTTTTGCTTGGCTTCTTTACGCCATAAGCGGAAAGAATCAAACATTGCCGGCCGGGCTTTCTTCTTAAAAAGTCTAACTTCGAGGTTATCTAAGATTTCTGTGTCAAAGCTACCATTTTGGGGCCATTTTAAAACACCATCTTTTCTGGTGTAACGGATCCATACTTCATTATATGTGATGGGGCCTACTCCGTGCTTCACATATAGTTCGTAAGTTGGAGTTCCAATCGGAGGAACCGGACATGAGTCCTCCAACCGGGAGTCCCTTTTACAACCAAGACAAAACAAATTTCCAAGTCTGCTAAGACCAGGCATCTTCGCTCACTAGTCTAGCTTCAAACTTCAAAGGATTATCGTTTACGATAGTCTCGTGAATACACGAGTCCTTCGGCTTTGGTACTTGCAAGTTCCAAATCAAAGTGATCCCGAAGGGATACCAAACCAAATGTCCAACTTAAGGACCAAACCAAGTGTCCAACTAAGGACTGGGAGATGCTCCACTTATACTTAACTGAAAATATCAATGACGTCACCAGAAGACTCGTCTTATCGTTTCGCTCTACCAAAAATCAAGGGTCCAAATCAGGGCGATAGCCAGGGCAGCAGTCCTTCGTAGCCGTCTGGAAGCGGGGAACCTCGCAGCAAAGACTTTCGGACCACGTCGACATGCAGGGGTCGATGAAGTGGCGGCCTTCCTCCAGAATTTTCACACGAAGCTCCTCACGAACCTCAGGCTTGGACCGGTACCGCTGGTATCGCCCCGCGTTGGGCGCCAACTGAGGTACTGGGTTTTTCAGAACCGGTACTGATCCGGCAACCCAGAGGTGCCAGGGTACACCCAAAGACCTCGGGTACTTTCCTGATTCAGACTACAGAAACTCAGAGTCTTCTAGGTGAAGTCAAAGATCGAATTTATTGGCTGCAACCAATTGACAGGCGTCCTAGAAGTACAACAGCACGACTTGTATGTTCTCAGGAGACTGTGTGTCAATGCAAAATCAGGTTTCCTTATATACAGTTTTTTAAGCTTCAGGCAAACATTCTTGACATTTTGGTTGGTCATTCACATGTTTTCACTACAAAGGAAAAAACAGTGTCATGATGAAACCTCATATTTCATGTCATCCAACCCATAATAAATTACCCGGCAGGGCCTAGTATTTCACATCAGATAAGTGTGGACCCCCAATAAAAACGGGCACCTCCCCCTCGTAAAGTAAGAAGAAGAAAAGAGCAGGTGTGAGCAAGATTAGGCAGGGTGTGTGAGCGATAATAAGGGTTTTATGGCATGGTGTGCCTTGATGCTATCTGATTCGGCCACTGGGAGAGAGACTGCCCAAACAGGTTTGGCCTGAGGCAATGGTTCCAGCTTGCCCAGGTCAGAGAAAAGTCAATCAAGGTGTACGTGTCCTTGGAATCAAATCCGACTGTATTATAAGCCTATGTGAGGGCAACTTTTAAAATGGCTGTCGTGTATAAAATGGGAGCCACGAGTGCAGGATGAAAATGGCGATTTCGAGGTGAAAACGCTGCTGGAATTGAGCGAAAATGCTCATGCTTAGTGTACTAGTCATTATCGGTCTTTTGATACTAAAATCGTACTGTTGTGGCAAAGTAAATTACATGGGTCCAGAATTTTTAGAACCACATCTCCTGACAGTGTCCATAAAAGCACCTGTGCTGGGCATTTACACCCACAGAGCAAACAACATTCTGTTCCACATTCCTAAAAGGATGCATGCATTGCCTTCCTGAATATTTCCCTGCAATTTCCTGCAGACCTAATTTGCTACATAAAGCCACTCACACATCTTTTTTAACTGGTATTTGTTTAGGTTCCGGCTCCGACTATGCCAGGAACTGTGAACCCAAGACTATAATGAAAAAAGTGATGCAACGTGTCCCAAATGACATGTAGGAAAAACCATTAATGTCAGAAGGTTGCCTTTGAGGCCCGAAAGAGGCAACGTCTCATTACAAACTCCAGGTTATAGCAAGGATGGCCCAATTCATGGCCCATGGCTGTTCAGAAGCTCCTGGTTTGGTTTGTCAACGGTTTTAGGCTGCATGAATGTGTGGCAGATGCACTGCTACAAACGTCCTTCAGCAACACCATTGTGATGGATAGAATGCTTTCATTATCCTCAGCCACTCGCAATCACCTGGGGCGCATATCAGTCTATCATTTTTCAGCCACCATGCCTCTCCTGACAAAGGCCCTTCTTATGCAAATCTGCACAGACACTGCTACAAGTGATAACAGTCTGTCCGAACTACTGTGCAAGGCCTCCTTCAGAAGGGACCTCAAGCAACCCCAGACTGGTACTTACATCTCATCATTGAAGTATAACTTGAGTTCTTTTGCAAAATGAGCAAAGTGAGCAAGGGACCCATGTCTTCCCAATTAATGAGCCCTAATAAGTGTGAAGCAGTCTGACATTGCTTGTGATCCGATTCAGGGAGGACCTGGCCTAGCAGATTGGGCTGGACTGTACCATTGGAGCAGGACCAAGACTGATTTTGATATGGCTGGGTCCAAACTGAGATCGCATGTTCTGCAAAACGACAGACTAGGGTGCAGCCCTGAATAATTACTAGTGGCTGTGATTAATTCAATCATTCATTCCATCCATCACTTTTCTGCATATTTCAGTGTGACATTCTCAGTGGGATGGGTATGTCCAGACATGGGCCCTGTGCACGCTGTGACACTGGAACCAAGTTTTACCAAACTGATCAGTCCTAGTACGGGCGAAACTGGTATTGGGTTGCTTGTGTTCTGTGTCATGAAGGACCTGGCAGTTCAGGCTGGGCAGTTTACAATGGAGCAGGGTAAAGAATGATTTGCATATAGCTGGGTCCAAACTGAGGTATTATGGTGTGAAATATAACGATGGACAGGGATGTGCCAGAGTAATTACCAGTGGCTCAGATTAGTTCACTTTTGCCATACAAAGAACTTCAGTGCAGCCCGGAGCTATGCTTGTCCATGCTCAAGTGATTCTTCCCAGCACGTCCACACCAGGTCTTGGTCCAGGCCCAAGCATGGTTAGAGCCTGATTAGTGAGAACAGATTCAATGAGAAAGAGCCTTGCTGGAGAACTGGCATACTCCGCAGTAATTCTTATCCATTTGAGTTTTAAGAGAAACGAGAGGAGCTAACACTCTGTCTGACAATCATTTTGATGCACATAAAGTTTGCCGGAAAAATAGGGAGAAGAAAAACTGGCAACATGAGTAGCACTTGGATATAAGAAGCAACATATATTTAAGGAGATTTAAAATTAAATAAAAAGCCTTGCCCCAAGAAATTCGCGAAAGTGATGCCAGGCACAAGTGATCTCATCGCGCACACATCAAATATGGCTTACCAGAAGTGGTTTTGGCGTCCGACTCAGTGCTGGGACAGCCATATTGGCCAGCCATATTTCATGACAAATTGCCTCTAATCATTGAAAGCATTAAAAGCCAATTAACAGAGAGAAGCCTACTGCATTGCAGATATGTGTCTGAAAAGTCGCACAATTTGAATGCTTCGTACTCCCTCTCTTTGTATGCTATGGCTGATTCCTGCTCTTGGTAAGAATCAAACGAAAAGCTTGTTCAGCATTTCAAAGATGCCCAGGAGGAGAAATTCAGCTTCTGAAGCACATGTGTCTGATGCCTTCTCAGTGGATGTCAGCTTCTATCATCCTGTGAGTGATTCATCCCTCCCACTATATCTACATTACCATGATAGAGGCAGGTAACTGAGATCTGCGACGGGGTCATCTTTACTCCTTAGCAGGAAGCTTTGCTCAAAACTCCACCTCTGAATACGAGCGCCCCAGTACTGTGAACCTGCCCCGCGCCTCATAAAAGCTGGGTGTATATTTGACAAACACAGAGGAGAAAATATACAGTGAACAAGAGCGGATGAACACATCAACGTGCTGTCATTTCCGCTTCCCCATCTCTCATGCCTATTTCCTTCCACCTTTGCTGAGCAAAATGAGTACCAAGCGCACGGTTGCCAGTGCATCGGTGACCCAGTTTAGCTTTTTTAACAGCCGGAATTTTTTTCCCTTTATGGAAATCAGATTCAATTTTTTCTAACTGAAAGTATCTTGGACACCTCTGATTTACTTTTTTCTAGTGACATTTGGCAAAATTGTTCCTTTTTTTTTTTTACTTTTAAGCCCATCATGCTGTGTCGTAGATACGCGTTGACTGTGATAAACATGCTTTAAGGTAAACTGTTTTTACGACTCACATTTCAACACAGATGTACTCTGTGTGTACGTTCCCTTGAAACAACAGGAAAACACCGACATAGGACATTACGAACTTCCTGCTGCCACCCGTATCTGCATCAGGTTATGAAGCATTCTCCTTTCGTTCCACAACCTGGCTGAACCCCTTCTGTGAGTATGTCCCATTTCTCTAAATTAAGCACAGACGAAATTTCTATTACTAGGGTGTAGTAATGTAAAATTACCGAAATTACTCTGCTATACCACGTTGCGTAATTAGGTGCCATTCGTGGCAAAATTTAGCGCAGTACAAAGGAGCAATGCGCTTTCCCAGATTGCGAGTGGGTGCTGTTTGAGACCATTGAGGGGCATATTTATACTCTGTTTGCACCGAATTAGTGTCATTTTTTTTAACTCTAATTCGGTGCAAAACTAACTCCATATTTATACTTTGGTGCTAGACCCCTCTAGCACCAAATTTATGGAGTTAAAGTCATTTTTTGAAAGTGGAGACCTACTTTGCCTTAATGAGATGCAAGGTAGGCGTTCCCGTGCAAAAAATGACTCTATGGCCTTAACGCCATATTTAGGGGCATATTTATACTCTGCGGCATATTTATACTCTGTTTGCACCGAATTAGTGTCATTTTTTTTTACTCTAATTCAGTGCAAAACTAACTCCATATTTATACTTTGGTGCTAGATCCATCTAGCACCAAGGCCCTGATTTAAACTTTTTTTGCACCACATTAACGTCATTTTATGACGCAAAAGTGGCGCAAACGTACAAAATATTGGCCCTTATTTATACTTTTTGCTGCAAAACTGCACTAACTCAGTTTTGCACCAAAAAGTTTAGCACCGGCTTGCACCATTTCTGTGCACCAGCCGGGCACCATATTTATGGAATGGTGCAAGCCGGTGCAAAGGGTAGGCTAGAGTTTTAAAAAATGACTTTAGTCGGGTGGGGCTGGCAGTATAGAAGAAGAGGGTTTAGCACTAAAAAATGGCTTTAGGCAGGTTAGAGTAAAAAAAAATTACTCTAACCAGATTAGCGTCATTTTATGGTGCTAAACCTACCATGCCACATGACTCCTGCCTTAGTAAAGGCAGGAGTCATGCCCACCACCCCAGTGGCCAGCACAGAGGACAGGGGTCCCCTGGGCATGGCCATTGCACCCTGTGCCATGTATGGGGGCCCAATTCAGGGCCCCCTATGGCACTTTCAAAAATAAAATGCACTTACCTGTAATTACCTGGGATGGGGTCCCCCATCCTCGCAGTCCCTCTAGTGTGGGTGGGGGTGCCCCTAGGGCCTAGGGAGGGCACCTCTGGGCTTATTCCATGGTGTTCCACCATGGAAATAGGGCCACAGGTCCCCTAAGACCTGCCCTGACCCAGGTCTTAAAAAATGGGGCAAAGCAAGCTTTGCCCCATTTTTTGACCCCTCCTCCCTCCCTTGCACCATTTTTACATGGGAGTATAAATATGGTGTTAAGGCCATAGAGTCATTTTTTTGCACAGGAACGCCTACCTTGCATCTCATTAAGGCAAGGTAGGTTTCCACTTCCAAAAAATGACTTTAACTCCATAAATTTGGTGCTAGACGGGTCTAGCACCAAAGTATAAATATGGAGTTAGTTTTGCTCTGAAGTAGAGTAAAAAAAAATGACGCTAATTCAGTGCAAACAGAGTATAAATATGCCCCTTAGCGTAAAAAAATGATGCTAATCTGGTCAGAATCATTTATTTTGACTCAAAACTGCCTAACCTCATTTTTTTTTAAGCTAGCCTACCCTTTGCACCGGCTTGCACCATTCCATAAATATGGTGCCCAGCTGGTGCTAAAAAATGGTGCAAGCCGGTGCAAAACTTTTTGGGGCAAAACTGCCTTAGTGCAGTTTTGCACCAAAAAGTATAAATAAGGCCCTGAGTTTTATGTATTTTTTGGCATTCAGCGCAAAAAGTGTCTTTGCCTCCAAAGTGGGGATAATCCATTTTCACCACTTCACCAAAATAATGTTTTTGAAATGTCGCGTAATTAGGCACAAGCAAATTATTTTGACCCCGTTCTGCTCAAAATATGTAACGTTTATAGACTCACTCTTGAAATGTGATGACGCTTTTTATAACTGCTTCGCCTACAATACTATTCAGTTAAGGAACATCCCTGGGTTCTAGTATCCACGGTTTTAAGGTTTGAGAAAAATTATCAATTAACAAAGCACAATTATGTGCCAAAAGTGTGAGACAAAACAGAAGCTTGCAGGGTATTGATACGGTGGGCCTCGGTGTTCAAGACATTGAGTGGAGGCTAAAAGTGAAAGTCCTTAAAGGTCTATGACAACAGTGCGACTGGCGGAAAGTCAGATTCAATAACATTCAAAGGCTTTGTCTGACAATAAGACTCAAATTAAGACCAAGGAGCGATTAAGACTAGAAAGGAAAGGCCATTGGATCTTGTTTTGAGTGAAGCTCCATAAATGATTAAAGGGTGTAGTAGGATGGTGCTGCAGCGTCTCAGAATCCTAGCTATTATTTACTCTAAATAGTGGATTCTGCGCTAGAGGACGATGGATCGAAGCAACATACGTTTGAGGGGATGTTATCAGTGAGTAGGTTAATCATCAACAATAAACAATTAATATCAAGAATACTCAATTACCACACCAGTTTATTAAGAAGTATTATGAATTTATTTCCCTATATTAACAATGCTAATGTCACAAATATTACTCTTCAGCACAAATGATAAACATACAGGATCAATAAGCGCTGGTTATATCATCTCACAAATCAAACAAATTATTTCCAAAAGGATCACACTTATTAATAGAGTAAAAATCGATAATAAAGACAATGTATACATTAGTTCAGCATTCAAATGATTTCAAAATAAGTCATAAGCATTTCAAATTAATCCCTCACTAACCACAAATTAGCATTAACACGTTGGGCTTCATGTGAAAAGAATTTAGTAACACAAATTTAGAAAAACATTATCAATATATTGTGCAGCAATTAATATCACGTATTGCAGCTGGTACCTGAAAACAAAATAAGACACATAACATCACAATATTTTACTTTATCCAGTTATTAGAAACATCAACATGCAGTCTACTTTAGCCAGTGGACGCCATCAGTTACAGCTAAACCCTCCTTGGAACACTTGTTTGTCTGACTCTTGTCATCGATTGCTCTCTGCCAACTCCTAATCTCCTTCTCTCCTAGCTTCAACATCAGCAACTCTCTCTTTCTTCTACTCCCTTGACTTGTTATACAAAATTCTAAAAAGCTTATGATTGGTCAGTCCTTGGGGTGTTTATTCTCTAGCCAATCAACAACTAAATTGATAACCTAAAATATGACAATTTAACATTAGCTAAAACATTTTCCTCGCAACAAATCTCTTCCTTTTCCGACTCGTCTGAGGCTCCATTGTCTCATCTCCTTTCAGTCACCACTTGTCAGGAAGAAACATTTACTGTTGCCATCCTATTTACATCCTCAAGTAAAAACCAGACATTAGTAACATTCTCAAACAATAAGACATTCCAACTTAGACCCTGCTCTGTTAAAACATGACCTTGTAAGACATAATGCAGCAATCCACTGTGGACACATCTACAGAAGTTTCAAAAACACTTTTATGTAAGCTCTGAATTATGGAAAATAACCAGAGCATTAGTTGAGATTTTGCTTCATTTAAGGTAGAAAGATCAGCATTGCTAGCTTTTTGTTTAAACATTATTTGCTCTTTCATGTTACTACATCATACGTTTTAGTATAAAATCATTAATAAACATATTAGAAAAGTTTACACTCTCACAATGGCATGGAGTGAGTGGACATGTCTATGGCAATGGAAATGAGAGGGAGTACTATGAAATTTAGGGGCCTAATTTTGAGTCACAAATGTGATCGCTATACCGTCAGCCTTCGTATAAGTGCTTTATATCCTTTGGCACTTATAATAGCGTGGACTGGATATCTATCACATTTGTGATGGAGTACCTGTCCCCAATTTGCAAATCAGGCCCATTGTCTCCATGGGAGCTGAGGGGGAGAGAAACATAATTTATTTTACGGAAGAGTTTACTTTCGACTGGCAGGCATTGAGAATTTATGTAGGTCAATTGCTTTAGCTTTCCAACTAACCCATCATTTTGATAATTTTCTAACATGTAGAAAGTCAGCGAGTGGCCTAACATATGCCCTCGCACCCCCTGCGGTGCAGGGAGCCCCTTAGCACAGCACCTGGTCTGGCTGAGTCCTGAGGGGGGTGCCCACCATGGTCTTTGCAGGGGACACCTTCCAGTTTTGTTATGCCACTGAAGTCAGCTCGATGTAACTTTATTTTTTTAAAGGAAGAAAAGGTTAAAATGATGAGATACCTTTTCCATGAAAATATATTTCTCTGATAAGGTAATATTGTTCTCTAGGGAAGCATAATAAAATGGTAAAATGGGAAAAGGGAGGGTATAAAAGAACGGGTGAGTCGAGAATTCTACAGTGTAAATAGTAAGTGTTTTGTTAAAAATTTGAGCAAAGTGAGAGAATTGAGGAATTTGAAAAAGGGAGTGAACCTAAAGGGGTGATGGGGGTTTTGTAAAAAAAAGAAAAAAGTGGAGTCAAGCGGGAGTGGGAGTCGGGTTTTTAAAAAAGTGAGCAACGATTTTGAAAAAAAGGGAGTAAGGTCAGAGGGAGAATAAAGGTTTTGTAAAAAATGGGAGTGAAGCTCGAAAAAATGAAGTGAAGACTGAGCGGCAGTAGGAGTTTTGTAAAACAAAACTGGAGTAAAGGAGGAGGTAGATTCGAGGAGGACCTGTCCTTGCAGTTTGGAATGGAGCAGGGTGAAAACTGATTTGCAAATGACTGGGTTCAAACGAAGGTAGCATGTTTGGCAAAAGAGCAATGAGTAGGAATGCTACTATGAGCGATTGCAAATGGCTAGATTTATGGATAGCATTCCTCCCATGAACTTTTGTGTGTTTGATGTTGCTCCCAGGTGGCAGGAGTATGCCAGATATGGGTCTCATGCTCAGTGTGCCACTGGAGCCAACCTGCACCCAACTCAAGAGTCCCATTCAGGGTGAAACTGGCCTGGGGTTGCTTATGTATCTGTACGAGGAAGGCCTGGCAGTTTGATTGTTGCTATTGGAGCAGGGTCGACTGATTTGTATATGGCTGAGTTTAAACAAAGGTGACTTGTTAGGCAAAGAATACAAGGTTGGAATGCTACCCTGAGCAATTGTCATAAATTGCCAGTTGCTAGACTTATTAAAGACATTCTTTCATCATATTTTGTATGTTTGATGTATGCCCCATGTGATAAAGGAATGCCCAAAGGTTGGTGTTACAGTGGGCTAGGTGATAAGAAGGACTCTGAGGCACGAGTGGGTGAAAGTGGTAATTTATTTGAAATTTCTGAATAATGTCAAACTTGTGAGTTGGTGTGTTCTTGTGCCGTAATGTCTCTCTCTTGTCTTCTTCCTCCCAGCTCCCCTCTTGACCGGCGACGATCCTCTGTCAGACTCCCGCCGTACCGGAAAGGAACGAAAGGGAAGGTAAGTCAGGGTATGGAATTACACAGAGCGTAAGAGCGTTAGGCTAGAAAAAAGAGAGGGAGAGAGAGAGAGAGAGAGACCTGAGTGCGTGTGTGGTAAAGTAAGAACAAAGGGGTGTATAGACAGTCACCCTTTTTGTGTCTTTCCCGGGTAGAATGACTTTTCTTTAAGTACTAAAAAGGGTAGTACTAGATTCACTGTTGCTACTGCCTTTACTGTCTTTTTCCCTGTCTCTCCCGTCACTTCCCTGCCCCCTCCCAGCTGCTCCTCTCTCAGCCCCCTTCTCACCGTCCCTACCCTCCTCCCCTCTGTCCCAGCTCTTCTGCTGTTCAATAAGCCGTCCTTTAAAAAGGGACCGTACCTTGCTCAGCCACGCCCCTCCTGGGACGTGGCGGTTTCTGCGTGTCTCCTCGAGTCTTTGTTCCTCCGCGGGGTCCGCTCCCCCCTGGGAACGTTGCGGTTTCCAGCTCTTCTCTCGGGTTTCTCCTCTCCGCCTTCTCCTCCAGTTTCTCTGCGTCTTCCTGCTCATCCTCGCCTCGCCGTAGTCCTTTTTCTCGTTTTACCCACCCCGGAATCCGGATATCTGGGGTCATCGGTTCGGCGGCATCCTCGTTGTTGTCACGGCAACGGGGAACGCTCTCCTCCGTAGCGCGCGAATAGCGCCAGTCGGAGGAGTCGATAGCTGCGTTTGACGACAACCGGCTCCACACCCCATCCCAAGATCGGACTGATATAGTACCGCAGGATCCGGAAAGCGGGACAGGAAGTCGGCCGGGCCTTGTTGGGAACCAGGAATATGTTGGATCTGAAAGGAAAAGAGTTGGAGTTCCATAAACCAGCGAAGAACCCAGGAGTTGGAGTCTTTATGCGAAGCCAACCAAGTTAAGGGGGCATGGTCAGTGAACAGTACAAAAGGGCAACCAAGAAGGTAATATTTTAGACTATCCACAGCCCACCTAATAGGCAAGCATTCCCGCTCGATAATGGGATAGTTACTCTCCCGGGGAAGCAACTTCCTACTGATGTACACAATAGGGTGGTCATGGCCCTCCTCGTCGGGTTGAGTAAGAACAGCCCCTAGTCCTACATGGGAAGCATCTGTATATAGATGGAACGTTTTGGAAAAATCAGGACATCGCAAGATTGGCTCCGAGGTGAGGGAAGTCTTCAGCTGTTGGAAGCTAGACAACTGTGAATTAGACAAGGGAGGTAGTTTTGACGGGTATTGTTTCTTAAGGAGATCAGAGAGGGGAGCGGCTAGCGTTGAATATTGGGGAATAAAATGACGATAATACCCTACGAGACCCAAAAAGGAGCGAAGCCCTTTCTTGGTAGTGGGTATTGGTACCTGTAGGATAGCCTCGACTTTATTTTATTGTGGACGTAGTTGACCATCTCCTATGAAGTATCCTAGATATGCAATGTGATTGTTCCCTAGGTTGCATTTCTTAGGATTGGCCGTGAGGCCTGCCTTATGTAAGGTGTGGAAAATGTTATGTAAGTGTTGTAGATGTTCTTCCCATGTATTACTGAATATTACAATATCGTCTAAATATGCTGCCCCAAAAGAATGGAATGGTTTCAACAGGTGGTCCATTAATCGTTGGAATGTGGCAGGAGCCCCGTGTAGACCGAAAGGAAGAACTGTAAAGTGATAGAGTCCTGACTGAGTGGAAAAAACTGTTTTCTCTTTATCTGTTGGTGCGAGTGGGATTTGCCAATATCCCTTTGTTAGGTCTAGGGTTGACATGTATCGGGCTTTCCCCAACTTCTCTAGTAAGTCGTCAACCCGGGGTATGGGATAGGTGTCAAATAGGGATATTTCGTTAAGTCGGCGGAAGTCGATGCAAAAACGGATGGAGCCGTCGGGTTTTGGTACTATGACCACTGGGGAGCACCATGGGCTAGTTGAAGGCTCAATAACTTTTAGTTTTAGCATCTTTTGTACCTCCTCTTCAATGAGGTGTCTACGGGTCTCAGGAATATGGTACGGTCGTAATCGTATCGTTTTTCCCTCAGGGGTCCTGATATGGTGCTGAATTATCTTGGTTCTTCCGGGGCTTCCTGAAAAGAACTGTTGATGTGTTTTTAATAAGCCCTCAAGCTGGGTTTTCTGCTCTTCTGTAAAGTCAATGTTGATATGGGGTGTTTCCTTTATCTCATCCAGATTTGTAGGAAATAATTCCATTCCTAGGGTTGTCTCAGGGGTTACTAATAACCCGTAGCTGTCTTTTTGGGAGTCTCAAAGGGTTCTTCCCATTTTTTTAACAAGTTGGCGTGATATATCTGTGTTCCTTTGGGGTGTCTGGAGAGTTTGATCAGGTACGTGACCGTGGAAATGGGTTTTAAAATAGTGTATGGGCCCTGCCACCTGGCTAAAAGTTTGTTTTCAGAACAGGGTCTTAATATCAGGACTTTATCATTTGGTTGAAAGGAACGGGTTCTTGTTCCTTGATCATAATATTTCTTCTGTGTGCTTTGGGCTTTTTCTAAGTGTCTTCGGACATCCTCCCACACAGACTGTAGCTGAGTTTTCAACTTGTTTACATATTCTAACAAGGGTTTCTCCTCCCCCCATCTTCTTCCCACAGTTCTGCTGCCATGTCTAATAGATTGCGGGGTTGTCTCCCAAAGACCAGTTCAAAGGGGCTGTGTCCGGTGGAAGCCTGCTCGTGGGTCCTTATAGCACAGAGGACTAGGGGAAGTTTCTGGTCCCAATCTCTTCCTGACTCAGAGACAGTCTTTTGGAGTAGGGTCTTGATAGTACGATGGTAGTGTTCGACTAGGCCACCCGTTTGGGGATGATAAACCAAGGTTTTTAACTGCTTGATCCCAAGGATCTTACAGATATGATTCATTAGGGCGGACATAAAAGGTGTTCCCTGGTCGGTTAGGATTTCCTGAGGAAACCCCACTCTAGAAAATAAAGTGATCATCGCTTGTGCCACTGCCCTAGTGGTCATGCTAGAGAGGGGAATGGCTTTGGGATATCTCGTCGCATAAGCAACTAAGACAAGTATATACGTGTATCCCTTGGTGGAGGGTAATAGGGGTCCTACCAGATCCATACCGACCCAGGAGAAGGGAATATTGATAATAGGAAGTGGTTGAAGAGGTGCTTTTCTTTGGGGTCCTGGATCTATCAGTTGACACCGAGGGCAGTGGGCACAGTATTGTCTGAGTTGGGCACAGACCCCGGGCCAATAAAATCTTCTGAGTAGGTAATCCTCGGTCTTTTCCCTGCCATAGTGCCCCCCCTGGTTGGTTGTGTGCCATAAAAAGGACCTGAACACGGTATGGTTCTGGTACTACTAGTTGTTTCTTTTCAACATTGTTAGTTTTGACGACCCTATATAGCAGTTTTTTTTGGATCAGAAAGTATGGACCCACCTCATTTGTGGATTCGGATTTTGCGGTTCTACACGCATGACATAGCGTTGGGTCTTCTCGCTGACTAGCTCGAAATGACTGTGAAGGTGTGGTTGTACTGGCCACTACTTTCTCTGTGACCTTTCCTTGTCCCGTGGCCAGATAATTTTGTTTTGCCTGTCTCTTTTCTCGTCTTGTCAGTCTGGTACGACATGGGTTATTTTCGATGTTGCTGTTGTGAAAGGGTGTTTCTGTCCACCAGTCGGTAGACAGGGTGCGAGATTTAACCCAGTCTAGAAGTTCAGAGAACCTTAAATAGTCTGTCCCCAGAATACACTCTTCTGCTAATCGGTCCATGACCCCAACTGGCAGGAGATCTTGATGCTCTTCCCACTCTACTTGTACGAGTGCCAAAGGGTAGTTGTTTTTGTCCCCGTGGGTGTAACAGATGGACACCCATTGGTTGGTAGTTTGGTCTGAGAACTTTAATATATCTGTTCGCACCACCGATTGACTGCACCCTGAGTCTATGAGGGCCAGGATAACCCTACCATTTATTTTAATGCTTTGTTTGTATTTGGGATTACTTTTACCGGTACATAAGACCCTTCCCCTAGTGACCCCGATTTCCATGGTCTCCGCTCTTTCTCCTTTCCTCGGGCATAGTCTGGCTATGTGGCCCCACTCTCCACAGCTGTAACATTGTGGTTGCTGCATGGGAGGGAGATCCCCACTGCGGCTAGGCCCTGGTTCTTCTGGAGATCTTCGGGGAAACGATTTGAAGGGTATAATAGTCGGTTTGGTTGTCATCTTAGGGCTGGGGTTCTTGAAATCGACAGACCTATGGTAGGCACAAGCTAAATCCACTGCCATGTCGGTGTTCACATTTGGATGTTGTCTTATCCAACTCCGAGTGGACGAAGGAAGAGATTCCAGATATTGTTCCAATATTACTGCCTTGATTACATCCTCCCTCTCCGTTCCCAGGGGTCCTAACCATTTCAAATCCGAGTTCTTTGACTTTAAAATAGAAGGTTCTTGGATCCTCGCTCTGTCCCCACTTGATCTTCCAAAATCTCAATCTGTAATATTCAGAGTCATGGCCTACTCATTCTAATATACTCCGTTTGATCTCTTTATAGGGTGTGGTGCCTCCCGGGTTGGCGGCTTGATAAGCCGTTTGTAGGATGCCGGTCAAAAGAGGTGCGATATACTGTCCCCAACGCTCTTCTGGCAACTGGGCAGAGGAGGCCACCTGTTCAAAGTTCGTGAAGAACGCGTCTGGGTCTTCCCCATCTTGGAACTTCTGGAGGACAGAGCTAGGGACATTGGGGTGCACTTTACTCGCTGCAATGGTATCTGTCAGCTTCTGTACTGCCGTCTCGTGCACTAATTGACTATTAGCCATGATGGTGGCCTGGCTCTTTAGTGCACTTTGTAAGGCTTCCCGATCTTCCTTCGACTCTCTCTGGTGTGCCTCCCATACTAGCTGAAGGTGCCTTTGGCCCTCGGCTAGTTGCTGGATCATGTCCTCCAGGGTGGGCTTTTCCCCCATGCTTTCCATATTCCCTTCGTGTCACCTTTCAAAATCCCACTTCTGACACCATTGTTACAGTGGGCTAGGTGATAAGAAGGACTCTGAGGCACGAGTGGGTGAAAGTGGTAATTTATTTGAAATTTCGGAATAATGTCAAACTTGTGAGTTGGTGTGTTCTTGTCCCGTAATGTCTCTCTCTTGTCTTCTTCCTCCCAGCTCCCCTCTTGACCGGCGACGATCCTCTGTCAGACTCCCGCCGTACCGGAAAGAACGAAAGGGAAGGTAAGTCAGGGTATGGAATTACACAGAGCGTAAAAGCGTTAGGCTAGAAGAAAGAGAGGGAGAGAGAGAGAGAGAGAGAGAGAGAGAGAGAGACCCGAGTGCGTGTGTGGTAAAGTAAGAACAAAGGGGTGTATAGACAGTCACCCTTTTTGTGTCTTTCCCGGGTAGAATGACTTGTCTTTAAGTACTAAAAAGGGTAGTACTAGATTCACTGTTGCTACTGCCTTTACTGTCTTTTTCCCTGTCTCTCCCGTCACTTCCCTGCCCCCTCCCAGCTGTTCGTCTCTCAGCCCCCTTTTCACCGTCCCTACCCTCCTCCCCTCTGTCCCAGCTCTTCTGTTGTTCAATAAGCCGTCCTTTAAAAAAGGACTGTACCTTGCTCAACCACGCCCCTCCTGGGTCATGGCAGTTTCTGCGTGTCTCCTTGAGTCTTTGTTCCTCCATGGGGTCCGCTCCCTGCCTGGGAACGTCGCGGTTTCCAGCTCTTCTCTCGGGTTTCTCCTCTCCACCGCCCGCCGTCTCCTCCAGTTTCTCTGCGTCTTCCTGCTCATCCTCGCCTCGCCGTAGTCCTTTTTCTCCTTTTACCCACCCCGGAATCCGGATATCCGGGGTCATCGGGTCGGCGGCGTCCTCGTTGTTGTCACGGCAACGGGGAACGCTCTCCTCCGTAGCGTGCGAACAGCGCCAGTCGGAGGAGTCGAAAGCCGCGTTTGACGGCAACCGGCTACACACCCCATCCCAAGATCGGGACTGATATAGTACCACAGGATCCGGAAAGCGGAACAGGAAGTCGGCCGGGCCTTGTTGAGAACCCGGAATATGTCAGATCTGAAAGGAAAAGGGTTAGAGTTCCATAAACCAGCAAAGCACCCGCGAGTTGGAGTCTTTATGCGAAGCCAACCAAATTAAGGTGGCATGGTCAGTGAACAGTACAAAAGGGCGACCAAGAAGGTAATATTTCAGACTATCCGCAGCCCACCTAATAGCCAAGCATTCCTGCTCGATAATGGGATAGTTACTCTCCCAGGGAAGCAACTTCCTACTGATGTACACAATAGGGTGGTCATGGCCCTCCTCGTCGGTTGAGTAAGAACAGCCCCTAGTCCTACATTGGAAGCATCTGTATATAGATGGAACGTTTTGGAAAAATCAGGACATAACAAGATTGGCTCTGAGGTGAGGGAAGTCTTCAGCTGTTGAAAGCTAGAAAACAGTGAATTAGACAAGGGAGGTAGTTTCGACGGGTATTGTTTCTTAAGGAGATCAGTGAGGGGAGCGGCTAGCGTTGAATAATGGGGAATAAAACGACGATAATACCCTACGAGACCCAAAAAGGAGAGAAGCCCTTTCTTGGTACTGGGTATTGGTACCTGTAGGATAGCCTCGACTTTATTTTATTGTGGACGTAGTTGACCATCTCCTATGAAGTATCCTAGATATGCTATGTGATTGTTCCCTAGGTTGCATTTCTTAGGATTGGCCGTGAGGCCTGCCTTATGTAAGGTGTGGAAAATGTTATGTAAGTGTTGTAGATGTTCTTCCCATGTATTACTGAATATTACAATATCGTCTAAATATGCTGCCGCAAAAGAATGGAATGGTTTTAACAGGTGGTCCATTAATCGTTGGAACGTGGCAGGAGCCCCGTGTAGACCGAAAGGAAGAACTGTAAAGTGATAGAGTCCTGACTGAGTAGAAAATGCTGTTTTCTCTTTATCTGTTGGTGCGAGTGGGATTTGCCAATATCCCTTTGTTAGGTCTAGCGTTGACATGTATCAGGCTTTCCCCAACTTCTCTAGTGAGTCGTCAACCAGGGGTATGGGATAGGTGTCAAATAGGGATATTCTGTTCAGTCGGAGGAAGTCGATGCAAAAACGGATGGAGTCGTCGGATTTTGGTACTATGACCACTGGGGAGCACCATGGGCTAGTTGAAGGCTCAATAACTTTTAGTTTTAGCATCTTTTGTACCACCTCTTCAATGAGGTGTCTACGGGCCTCAGGAATACGGTAGGGTCATAATCGTATCATTTTTCCCTCAGGGGTCCTGATATGGTGCTGAATTATCTTGGCTCTTCCGGGGTTTCCTCAAAAGAACTGTTGATGTGTTTTTAATAAGCCCTCAAGCTGGGTTTTCTGCTCTTCTGTAAGATCAATGTTGATATGGGGTGTTTCCTTTATCTCATCCAGATTTGTAGGAAATAATTCCATTCCTAGGGTTGTCTCAGGGGTTACTAAAAACCCCGTAGCTGTCTTTGTGGGAGTCTCAATGGGTTCTTCCCATTTTTTTTAACAAGTTGACGTGATATATCTGTGTTCTTTTGGGGTGTCAGGAGAGTTCGATCAGGTACGTGACCGTAGAAATGGGTTTTAAAATAGTGTATGGACCCTGCCACCTGGCTAAAAGTTTGTTTGTAGAACAGGGTCTTAATATCAGGACTTTATCATTTGGTTGAAAGGAATGGTTTCTTGTTCCTTGATCATAATATTTCTTCTGTGTGCTTTGGGCTTTTTCTAAGTGTCTTTGGACATCCTCCCACACGGACTGCAGCTGAGTTTTCAACTTGTTTACATATTCTAACAAGGGTTTCTCCTCCCCCCTCTTCTTCCCACAGTTCTGCTGCCATGTCTAATAGATTGCGGGGTTGTCTCCCAAAGACCAGTTCAAAGGGGCTCTGTCCGGTGGAAGCCTGCTCGTGGGTCCTTATAGCATAGAAGACTAGGGCAAGTTTCTGGTCCCAATCTCTTCCTGACTTTCGGAGTAGGGTCTTGATAGTACGATGGTAGCGTTCAACAAGGCCATCCGTTTGGGGATGATAAACTGAGGTTTTTAACTGCTTGATCCCAAGGATCTTACAGATATGATTCATTAGGGCGGACATAAAAGGTGTTCCCTGGTCAGTCAGGATTTCCTGAAGAAACCCCACTCTAGAAAAGAAAGTGATCATCACTTGTGCCACTGCCCTAGTGGTCATGCTAGAGAGGGGAATGGCTTCGGGATATCTCGTTGCATAATCAACTAAGACAAGTATATGCGTGTATCCCTTGGTGGAGGGTAATAGGGGTCCTACAAGATCCATACTGACCCGGGAGAAGGGAATATCGATAATAGGAAGTGGTTGAAGAGGTGCTTTTCTTTGGGGTCCTGGATCTATCAGTTGACAATGAGGGCACTGGGCACAGTATTGTCTGAGTTGGGCATAGACCCCGGGCCAATAAAATCTTCTGAGTAGGTATTCCTCGGTCTTTTCCCTGCCATAGTGCCCCCCCCGGTTGGTTGTTTGCCAAAAAAAGGACCTGAACACGGTATGGTTCTGGTACTACTAGTTGTTTCTTTTCAACATTGTTAGTTTTGATGACCCTATATAGGAGGTTTTGTTTTTATCAGAAAGTATGGAGCCACCTCATTCGTGGATTCTGATTTTGCGGTACTCCATGCATGACATAGCGTTGGGTCTTCTCACTGACTAGCTCGAAATGACTGTGAAGGTGTGGTTGTACTGGCCACTACTTTCTCTGTGACCTTTCCTTGTCCCGTGGCCAGATAGTTTTGTTTTGCCTGTCTCTTTTCTCGTCTTGTCAGTCTGGTACGACATGGGTTATTTTCGATGTTGCTGTTGTGAAAGGGTGCTTCTGTCCACCAGTCGGTGGACAGGGTGCAAGATTTAACCCTGTCTAGAAGTTCAGAGAACCTAATATAGGGGGTCATTACAACATTGGCGGTAAAAGGCGCTTACCGCCGTGCAGAAGTTCGCCAACACACCGGCCCGACGGCGGAATCCCGCCACAGCTATTATGACCCACATCTCGGAATCCGCCGAAATTCAGGCACCCACACAAGTCCGCCACAACAAAGGTCAGTGTTAAACTGGCAAAAACAAAACCTCCACCTCCACCTCCACGGCAACAGAAACACGCCCATGCTATTACGACCCACGAATCCGCGCAGCAGTCTTTCAGCCGCAGTATTCCATTGGCGGTACACACCGCCGCGCTCAAAATACACATACATCTCCAAAACACCGCCACATTGGACAATTCAAAATACACACACCTGACACACATACAAACACCACTCCCACACACCCAACACAATATAAAACACACACCTACATCACCCACAAACCCCTATGACCAAAAATAGAGACGAAGGCCAGAGAGAGAGCACAGAATAGACAACCCCACCACACAGAGGCACACAACACCATCACCCACACAACATCCACGCTCAAAACACCACACACCACTACACATCACCACACTCATCAACACATACACCACCCCACACATCACCTACACCACCCCATGTCACACCAAAGACACCCCCGGTTTTCTGAGGAGGAGCTCAGGGTCATGGTGGAGGAAATCCTACGGGTAGAGCCACAGCTATTTGGCTCACAGGTGCAGCACACATCCATAGCCAGGAAGATGGAGCTATGGCGCAGAATCGTCAACAGGGTCAACGCTGTGGGACAGCATCCAAGAAATCGGGAGGACATCAGGAAGAGGTGGAACGACCTACGGGGGAATGTGCGTTCAGCGGTCTCCAGGCACAACATCGCGGTTCAGCGGACTGGCGGCGGACCCCCTCTTCTTCCCCCACAACTAACAACATGGGAGGAGCAAGTCTTGACCATCATGCATCCAGAGGGCCTCGGAGGAGTAGGTGGAGGAATGGACACTGGTAAGTCAAATCTTAACTATCATATCCCCCACCCTACCTGCATGCCATCACACACCCCCACCCTCACCCCCTCCCCTATCACTCCAACTCCTCACTAATGTACAAATAACACAAACCACCCATCCCTACACCAAGCCCTGCATGACATAACAAAGCATGGACACCCATCACCAAAGCATGCTCACTGCACATACCCAGTACACCCCCCCCAAACATCATCACACAAGCCCCCCCACAGGAATGTTTGCACTGGTGTACACGGTGAGCCACCCATTGCACACCATGACACACACACATGCAATAATCATGCACTTATGCCCCTGCAGGATCACGAAGGACCGTCACCACACTGGAGGGTCCAGACAACTCCACTCCACCCACAGAAAAGGCCCACAGTGACGATAGCAGCTCTGCCCTACTGGATCCTGATGACCAGCCCGGACCATCGTGGGCCTCGGGACAGTCGGTTCCCTTTGACAGGCACAGCCCAACACTGACCTTCCACCCTCTGGTAACACCAGCACAGCACCCACCCAGCGGGCCCATACCTCCCTACCCAGGTGTACTGCTATTTGATGGAGTTTGTTTTGACCAATGACTTTGTGTTTCACCACTGCGCATATTAGTTGCTCAATGTTCACCAGTAGCACATGGTATGTTTTGTTCAGTTTAGCCGCCTATGGGCTTTGACATGGCATTAGCCATTACTTTCTGTATTCAGTTGAGCCGCCTATGGGCTTTGACATTGCATTAGCCATTACATTCTGTATTCTGCCTATTGGCTTTGACATGCTGTATCCAGTCTAGCCGCCTATTGGCTTTGACATTGCATTCCTATTGGCTTTGACATGATGTATTCCTATTGACTTTGACATGCTATTAGATATTCTGCCTATGGGCTTTGACATGATATTATACATTGCATTTTATATTCAGCTTAGCTGCCTATGGGCTTTGACATGATATTATATATTGCATTTTGTATTCAGCCCAGCTGCCTATTGGCTTTGACATGATATTATACATTGCATTTTATATTCAGCTCAGCTGCCTATGGGCTTTGACATGATATAAGACATTGCATTTTATATTCAGCTCAGTTGCCTATTGGCTTTGACATGACACTAGACATTGCATTTGATATTTAGGTTAGCTGCCTATTGCCTTTAACATGACATTGCATTTGATATTTAGGTTAGCTGCCTATTGCCTTTAACGTGGAGTTAGACATTACAGTTGAGAATCCAAGCTGTATTTTTCCAAGCTGTGTTTTTGCACCAGAGAACCAAGATGTTTTTCTCACAGTAGACTAGACATGATAAGAGAGAGTACATGGGTGTTGTTTTTTCTTCGCTTGAGCTTGGGAACAGGAGTAGTCTTGGAGACCTGGCCAGTCTCCAAAAGGCTTGCTCAGTTTCCCAGGTCTGAGAGGAGGGGGCACACCTTTGTAACGAATGTAACAGGCTGCAGAGGGTCAGATTCGAATCTGCCGGACCTCGTGCTGGAGCTTGGCGCAGGCTGCCAGCAATCCCGTATGGGTAGATGAATCTCTCTTTCTCGCGGCTGACAGGGGTCATCAGCTTGCAGACCTTAGAAAGATGAAGCTGTGAATAGTTCCCACACGGTGAAGTATTTGTTTTGTTTGCATTCAATATCTTATAAATATAACCTGCTGTGTATATTGCAAACTGATATATTTTGTTTGATTAACGCGGACTTGAAAGCTACTAATTCGTCATACATAAAATATTGTGGTTGGGGAAGAATTAACAACAATAAAAGTCTTCTTTGACCTCAGAAGTGCATTTCTGTTGTGTTATGTTAGTGCTTAGAAACCAGATAAGAGGAAAGCACTACAATTGGTACCAGGAGTGGGGTCGGTCATTAAGAGGTGATTAAGAGGGTGTTGACGAGTTGGTAGATTTCTAAGTGCACACTTTAAAAGTGTAATTGTTTTTGTTGTTTGGAGAATTACAGAAATTGTTTTTTTTGGAGAATCACAGTAGCACGGCAGACCATGTCTGAGAATTCATGTGTTGATAAACTGCCTGATGGTGCTAAGAAAAACTGTGAATTGTTTTCTGTTTGGGGAATTACAGAAGCACTGCAGACCATGTCTGAAAATGCATGTGTAGCTAAAAGGCCTGATATTGCTTTGAGAAATAATTTTGGTTGTACATATGTAGAAAACGTGTGTTTTGAAAGTAATGATGACAGAAAGGTCTGGATACCTTTATCTGCTTACAGAGAAATGCAGGAGAAATGTAGGAAGTTGGAACATGAAAATAGGAATTTACATGAGCAAATTAGCCCGACTGAAAGTTATAAAAAGGCTGTTTTTGAAGAATCTTTCTTGTCCCATTCCAGTAATGAGGGGGTTAAGACAGCTCCGAGCTGCACTGAGTTTCCGTGTGAGCCAGGGTTTTTGGCAGACAAAATGCATTCCTTAACTGATAACACGGACGAGAGAGACCAGAATGTGATTTACGAGTTACCGTTGCAAAATGCACAAGTAAAACGAAGGATTTTAGAGCAAGACACCGCGAGTTTCATTAGCTTGTTTGATTTTTGGAAAAAGAATAGCCTTCATTTGAGTGAAATCCTAACACTTTTGTATATGGTCACTGTGAAAAATTATATGCAGCTGCGCGCTTGTGATTTGGCAAATGAAATAATGCAGACTTTAGGTTTCTGCGCAGTGCAAGAAGGAAATACTTATGTACATGTAATTCAAGAACAAGGGAAGAAAATAGTGCCCCTAGCTAGAATCATACAATGGATCTGGTACTTGCAAGACAGGGCTAGAGTACCACAGGTAAAAGAGTTATCAATGAAGTTGTGTGCACCATTTGAATTCGTGTCCACTGAAGATAAAAAGCATGTTTGTTTTACTAATGATTCATTGACTGAAATGTTGTTTTCTGGCACAGTAGAAGGAACAGCGTTGTATAATGTGTGTCAGATTTTGAAGCAAGAGCTACGTGAGATGTGTCATTTTTTCGCTGATTTTTGGTTCATTGCTAATGTTTTAGCACCTAACTGGTTCAATTACCTTGCAGATGTTAATGAGAAAAATTCAGAGAGAGAAGTGTTCACCCAGAATTCTGCCTTAGTGGGGATGGCTAAGTGGGTGCCCCAGAAATGTGAACAGCTGAGAGAAAAAGCCACTTACAGGTGGGCAGAGATGAGAGAGATGCACATTCCCCTAGTTTTGATAAAAACTGTGCAGCACGCACAAAAGCAATCTGTCATGCAAGCGGTCACAGAGCAGTTGGGGAGAGGAAAGTTACCAGAACAGAAATGGCAAATTGATCAGGTTTTAGGGAGAGTGATTGCTGCAAATTACCAAGGAAAAATCGAAATTATGGTGATACCTAGAAAAGAATCTGATTCATTCATACAAATTGGAGACAGAATGGCCCAAATTGACAAAAGTGCAGTGAATGGAGGTTTGGTAAAGAATGAGTCTGCCCCAGCCCTTCTGACAGTGCAAGAAAAGGGAAGCTGTGGCGCAGCAGATAAAAACCTCAGTGCTGATGTGTGGGCTGAAGCCCCAAGTGATCCTCCAAAACCTGCAGAAATTATAACAAAGGGCCCCAAAAACGTCCTGCTGATTATAAAACAGGGAAAGAAAGAGGAAGGGTGCAGTTTAAATGAAAAATGTTATTTGCAAGAAAAGTCATACTTGTTTCTTTTGCAGATCCTACCACGTTTCGCCACTGTCCCTGAGTGTGCTGTGTGGTCCCCCTTCCGGTGTGTGCGTGTGGGGTCGGGGAAGGGACCGAACCCCCAACCTGAACCTGGCTGAGTAAAGTGCCAGCACCATGGATCCATTTTGCGCAAACTGCGCCTTCAGTTCAAGTTCAACTTGTTTGATTGCATTCTTCCACTGGAACTAAGCTGTGTTTTTTTTTTTCCCTCTCGTATGGAACTCTGACTTTTGCTTATCTTCCAGAAAACCTTTCAGGTGGACCGTGCACCTTTACATGAGCAGAACTCATGCCACATCAAATTGCTAACACTGTTGAATTAGAGACTCACTCAGAGTATAAAAATTGCCCAGTCTTTTCTGTATAGTTGTATCTGATGTGAAAGGTTATGAAATCAATGTGTTAATTCACTTCTATTGCTTTACAGGGATTGCTTTGATCATTCTGATAATGTTTTTTTGTTTGTGCTGATGTTTTTTTGTTTTTGTTTGAAACAGGAGATATGTGAAACAAAAATTAATTGGTCAAAGGGCGGAATGTACTGCTATTTGATGGAGTTTGTTTTGACCAATGACTTTGTGTTTCACCACTGCGCATATTAGTTGCTCAATGTTCACCAGTAGCACATGGTATGTTTTGTTCAGTTTAGCCGCCTATGGGCTTTGACATGGCATTAGCCATTACTTTCTGTATTCAGTTGAGCCGCCTATGGGCTTTGACATTGCATTAGCCATTACATTCTGTATTCTGCCTATTGGCTTTGACATGCTGTATCCAGTCTAGCCGCCTATTGGCTTTGACATTGCATTCCTATTGGCTTTGACATGATGTATTCCTATTGACTTTGACATGCTATTAGATATTCTGCCTATGGGCTTTGACATGATATTATACATTGCATTTTATATTCAGCTTAGCTGCCTATGGGCTTTGACATGATATTATATATTGCATTTTGTATTCAGCTCAGCTGCCTATTGGCTTTGACATGATATTATACATTGCATTTTATATTCAGCTCAGCTGCCTATGGGCTTTGACATGATATAAGACATTGCATTTTATATTCAGCTCAGTTGCCTATTGGCTTTGACATGACACTAGACATTGCATTTGATATTTAGGTTAGCTGCCTATTGCCTTTAACATGACATTGCATTTGATATTTAGGTTAGCTGCCTATTGCCTTTAACGTGGAGTTAGACATTGCAGTTGAGAATCCAAGCTGTATTTTTCCAAGCTGTGTTTTTGCACCAGAGAACCAATATGTTTTTCTCACAGTAGACTAGACATGATAAGAGAGAGTACATGGGTGTTGTTTTTTCTTCGCTTGAGCTTGGGAACAGGAGTAGTCTTGGAGACCTGGCCAGTCTCCAAAAGGCTTGCTCAGTTTCCCAGGTCTGAGAGGAGGGGGCACACCTTTGTAACGAATATAACAGGCTGCAGAGGGTCAGATTCGAATCTGCCGGACCTCGTGCTGGAGCTTGGCGCAGGCTGCCAGCAATCCCGTGTGGGTAGATGAATCTCTCTTTCTCGCGGCTGACAGGGGTCATCAACTTGCAGACCTTAGAAAGATGAAGCTGTGAATAGTTCCCACACGGTGAAGTATTTGTTTTGCTTTGCATTCAATATCTTATAAATATAACCTGCTGTGTATATTGCAAACTGATATATTTTGTTTGATTAACGCGGACTTGAAAGCTACTAATTCGTCATACATAAAATATTGTGGTTGGGGAAGAATTAACAACAATAAAAGTCTTCTTTGACCTCAGAAGTGCATTTCTGTTGTGTTATGTTAGTGCTTAGAAACCAGATAAGAGGAAAGCACTACACCAGGACACGTCAATCAGCTGTGTGTCCACCACTACAGGGAACCCAGGATAACCCACCACCCCAACAACAACAGGGACCTGGGGACAGTGGTAGTGGGCACACGGTCCAGGGGACGGAGGCACAGGAACACAGGGGAACACAGGGGAACTGCTGTGCGACAGGGGGCGGACAGGCCAAGGGAACCCACTCTCCACGAGGCCCTCTCCTCCATCATGGGAGCATACCACCACTCCCAGGAGACGATGGTGACGGTCCTGGCCAAGTTTCAGGACACCCAGCGCCTGCAGGACGAACAGTATTTGGGGTTCAGGGAGGAGCTCAGGACCATCAGCTCTGCCCTGGGCACCATCGTAGGGGTGCTGAAGGACATACATCAGACCTTGAGGGACACCGTGGCACTCCAAGGGGCCCCTGACACTAGCATAGACGATGAACTGCCCACCACCTCCGCCAGCGCTAGTGGACAGGACGCCCCACCACAGGACCACCACACCAGCACCCCACCCCCTGCAGACGGACAATTACCACGCAAGCGGTCCCTGAGATCCAGGATCAGGATAGAGCAAGATGGCAAGACCCCGCCAGGAAATGAGACCACCCTGATTGTCCTCCCACTGTCCCACTTTGTTACCCTGTCCATACTTTAACTGCCTCAGCTCCACTTCCTATGCCCATATGGCCAGTGCACCTGTGTGACCAATGGACTTGACTCTGCCATGGACATTCCTCCACCGTCCCCCATCACCACAGTACAACGCCCCTCCATTTTTGAGCACTTCAATAAACACCCTTGAACCACAAAAACATCTGGAGTCAGTCTTTGGTTTGGTAAAATGTATTATCAATGACAGCGTCAAAATGCGTTTCTAGTTGTAAAGCCAACATACCTATGTCACACATCACAAGTCCTTGAAGGATGCAAGCAGATAACACACTTTGGTAACCACACCTGTGAAACCGTACTGGAAAGGTACAACTCAATTACCAAATAATGCTATGAAATTACACACAGGATAGAGGAAGACGTGTGACAGTGAATGTAATGGTAAAAATGAAAATGTTCTCACCTGTGTGTCACTGGAAATATTGCTGTATGACTGACTCCCTGTTGTCGTAGTCTTCTTCCTCAGCTTCCTCTTCATCACTGTCCACAGGCTCCACAGGCTCCACAGCTGCCACAACACCGTCATCTGGACCATCCTCCTGCAGAAAAGGCACCTGGCGTCGCAAAGCAAGATTGTGAAGCATCGAGCAGGCGATGATAATCTGGCACACCTTCTTCGGTGAGTAGAATAGGGAAACACCTGTCATATGGAGGCACCGGAACCTGGCCTTCAGGAAGCCAAAGGTGCGTTCGATCACCCTCCTAGTCCGCCCATGGGCCTCATTGTAGCGTTCCTCTGCCCTGGTCCTGGGATTCCTCATTGGGGTCAGTAGCCAGGACAGGTTGGGGTAACCAGAGTCTCCTAATAGCCACACACGGTGCCTCTGGAGTTGACCCATCATATAAGGGTCGCTGCTATTCCGCAGGATGTAGGCGTCATGCACTGAGCCTGGGAACATAGCATTTACCTGGGAGATGTACTGGCCTGCCAAACATACCATCTGTACATTCATCGAATGATAACTCTTCCGGTTCCTGTACACCTGTTCACTCCTGTGGGGGGGGGGGCAGAGCCACATGGATCCCATCAATGGCACCTATGATGTTGGGGATATGTCCAAGGGCATAGAAGTCACCTTTCACTGTAGCCAAATCCTCCACCTCAGGGAAAATTATGTATCTCCTTACGTGTTTCAGCAGGGCAGCCAACACTCTGGACAACACGTCGGAAAACATAGGCTGAGACATCCCTGATGCCATGGCCACTGTTGTCTGAAAAGACCCACTTGCAAGGAAATGGAGCACTGACAGCACCTGAACGTCAGGGGGATACCAGTGGGATGGCGGATTGGTGACATCAGGTCAGGCTCCAACTGGGTACATAGTTCCTGGATAGTGGCACGGTCAAACCTGTAGGTGATGATTAAATGTCACTCCTCCATTGTCAACAGGTCCACCAGCGGTCGGTACACTGGAGGATTCCGCCATCTTCTCAATTGTCCCAGCTAACGGTGCCTAGGAAGGACAACAGCGACCACAGAGTCAACAAATGTCCAGGTATGTACCCACAGATCCACAGAACATGACACCAAACACTAAACCATTTCTGTACGTGTGTTGAGTGTAGGCCTAGCTATGTGTGACGCAGAAGTAAATGAAGCCATGTGGGCCCCTGAAATGGCAGCTGCCTGACCTCTAAACTGGGACAATGGTATTGTGAGGTAACTGCGCTGGTGTTGCACACCGTCACGGTAGGCGGTGGTAGACCGCGGCGCAATGCAGCATTGGTTAACATTGGACCCTATGGGTCCCTGGAGCCAATGAACTAGTGCGCCGGCGTTGATGATACGCACCGCCGCGGACGTCACCACCGCGGACGTCACCGCCATTTTCTAACTATTCAATCACTCGATACCTGACCTTCGACAGGAGAGGACCTACACTGCAAGTGCTGCTGTGAACTCGGTCTGGAAGCGACGATGGCTGCTGCGTCTGGGGAAAGGGCCCCTGCCTTCACTGCTCAGGAGTTGGAGAAACTAGTAGATGGGGTCCTCCCCCAGTACACGCTACTCTACGGTCCTCCAAACCAACAGGTAAGTACACAGGGAGCACGTTGTATGGGCTAGGCCTGGGTGGAGAAGGCTGGTTGTAAGAGGGAAGGGGGCAGAGTTCAGGGAACATGAATGCATGTGAATGCATGTGCCACATGGCAAGGGTAGGGAGCGGGGACACTTACATCGACGGTGCAGTTGGTAATGACTTCTCTTCATCCCTTGTGCATGTCATGTAGGTCAGCGCCCACCAGAAGAAGGACATTTGGCGTGCCATTGCCAAGGAAGTCCGGACCCTGGGGGCCCACCAGAGACGGGGCACCCACTGCCGTAAAAGAAGGGAGGACATTGGCCGCTGTAGCAAGAAGACGGCAGAGGCTCAGCTGGGGATGGCCTCCCAACGTGGGAGGGGTGCCCGTCGCACCATGACCCCCCTGATGTTCCGGATCCTGGCGGTGGCCTACCCTGAGTTGGATGGGCGCTTGAGGGCATCACAGCAGACACAAGGGGGTGAGTACTCTATCATTCTTGGGACTTTGCGTGCAGTTGAGGGGTCTAGGTGTGGGAGGAGGGCTGTGGGTTTCCCTAGGCCAGGGCGACTTCCATCGGCTAGTCCCCTCCGTAATGCAGGCCATGTGGCACTCCGCCCCACCGCAGTAGAGTGCCAAGTACAGGTATAGATGCCCCTGTGGCATCCATGTGTGCAGATGTCCACCATAGCCATGTAGTCCAGATCCCAGGAATTGCATCTGTAGAGGCCAGGAGCACAGCGTAGTGCAGGGGGCTGCTGTGTCTGTATTGTCCGCCAATAGTAGTGGTATGCCATGCACTCAACCTGTCTTTCTTCTGTCGTCGTCCCCCTTTTTGTGCTCTCCCTGTTCTTTTGTGCATCAGCATCATCAGGCGGAGGTACAGTGGCACCGGAGCACAAGGGAGCTGCATCCCACATGGCCATGGAGGGCCACACCACGGACTCAGAATGCACCAGTGGGACGGAGGGCGAGGGGAGCTTCACGTCGGCCACCGGATCACCAACCAGCGACACAGACTCGTCCGCCGATGGGAGCTCCCTTGTGGTGGCGGCACCATCTGTGCCCCCCACTTCTACAGGTACAGCCGCCACCTCCCCTACCAGCACCGCCCTCCCAGCAGCCCCTCAGCCTTCACCCCGTGCCCGCTCACCCAGGAGGGTTGGCATCACCTTCGCCCCAGGCACCTCAGGCCCTGTCCCAGTCACCCCTCCTGCCCTCAGTGAGGAGGCCATTGACCTCCTCAGGTCACTCACTGTTGGGCAGTCTACCATTGTGAATGCCATCCAGGGTGCAGAAAGGCAGTTGCAACAGAGTAATGCATTCCTGGAGGGCATTCATTCTGGTCAGGCTGCCCTTCAGCGAACCCTGCAATCTCTGGCCTCAGCACGGATGGCAGCCATTGTCCTTGTGTCTAGCCACCCCCCTCCAACTTCCTCCACCTAGACCCAATCCCCTGTACCCCAGCCCATCCCAAGCACACCATCAGACCAGCATGCACACACCTCAACACACAAAAGTGGCTCTGGCAAACATAGGCACCACACATCCCACAGGCACTCACACGAGCATCACCCACATACAGACACAGCAACAGCCACTGCCTCCCCCTCCTCCTCATCTCCCTCCTCCCTCCCAGTGTCGTCTACACTCTCACCTGCATGCACTACATCTACAGGCACTAGGACTCGCACCAGAACACCCAGCACCACACCCCGCTCACCTGCACTCACCACCCCCACTCCCATTTACACATCCCCTGTGTCCTCTCCCAGTGTGTCTGTGACACCCCCTCCCAAAGTACACAAACGCGGGCACCCACACACCCAACATCCATCCACCTCACGACAGCCTCCAGTACCTGCACCTGCACCCAAAACACCTAAAGTGACACCTCCTACAACCACCCCCTCTTCCTCCACTCCCAGACCCCCTCCAGCTACCCATCCCAGTGTTCGTCAGAAACTGTGCCTCTGGAAAGTTGACCTTTTTGCCCCCCCCTCCAATTCATCAGTCCCGTCGTATCGCCTCAGCCAAAAAGCCTCCAGTACCAGTGGTGCGTGTTCAAGGTGTGTGGAGTGCACCTGCCACCAAGGCAGGCAGTGTGACACGGAGCCAAGGCACTGCCAGTCCACCCCCTGTAAAGGCTCTGAAGTTGGAAAGTGGCCGACGGGACCGGCTGAAGACTCCTGGAGGTAAAACAACTCACAGGGGTCCCAGGAGGATTTCAGAGTCAGCTGTGACTCCTCCAAAGGTGGGGAAGGGCCAGAAGAAGTCTGCACAGCCTGGTGTGAGCATCACGGCGGAGAAGTGCGGCATCCTTCCCGGCGGACAGGACGCCACCGCCAGCACCGTCGTCACTGGTCATGAGACCACCGGCAGAGTCATTGTCCAGGAGGGCACAAGTATCGTCAGTGGTCAGGAGACCCAGGAGGGCCCCGGCAGCCCCAGCCCGCTGGGCAATGAGGGACCGTCATACCACACACCAATGGCCAGTCCAGAGTCCCCCATGGCAAAGCACCACTGAACAGTCCAGAGACAGCCATGGCAAAGCACCGCTGAACAGTCCAGAGACCGCCATGGCAAAGCACCGCTGAACAGTCCAGAGCCCGCCATGGCAAAGCACAGCTGAACAGTCCAGAGCCCGCCATGGCAAAGCACAGCTGAACAGTCCAGAGACCGCCATGGCAAAGCACCGCTGAACAGTCCAGAGCCCGCCATGGCAAAGCACCGCTGAAAAGGGCATGCACCGCTGAACAGGGCAAGCACCGCAGAAGAAGGAAAAAGACCGCCACATCAGGCATCGTTATCCCATGTGCAGCTGGGACTGTGACGGGACGGGAACTGTCACGGAGAGACTAATCAAGTCGGGGCACCATTCCCCCTCCAGAACCAGTGGAGAGATCCATCCACTACCTCTGTCCTTCACAGGATGAAACACTCTGGACACCAGTCCCCCTCCAGAGCCAGTGGAGGCTGTTATGTACTTGTGAGACTGTGGCTTTGCACTCCCCAGGATGGAACAGTGGGCAAACCACTCACTGTAGAGACTTGTGAGACTGTGGCTTTGCACTCCCCAGGATACATCAATGGGCATGGAGCCCTGTCGTGGATGTGGCGTGGTGCTGTAATCCGGCTGAGGTGTCCCCCCCTTCCCTTCCCCCTGAGGTGCCTGTTGTTTTTCTCTCTGATGTCCCGGCAGTGTTCTCTCCGTTTGTGGACAGGTATCTTGTGTGGGCCTCGTGCATGCATTTTTGGCCTAGTGGTGCACGGACATTGAGTTGTGCATATCTGCACTACTTCTCGTACTGTATATACCTTTGTATGAGTTTATATATATCTGTAAATAATTGACACATGTATTTTGATACATTGCAATGTTTGAACTGATTTTGTTTTGTTTGCATTCTTCTGGTGGGGTTGTGGGTTGTTACTGTGATGTTTGTAAATGCATTGGTGTGTGTGTTGTAATATGCGAGGGTGGGGGTGAGGGTATTGCGTGTGTGTCCCCCCGACTTTTGCCTCCCCCCTCCCCTATGTCGTAGGTGCAGTACTCACCGTTGTCTTCGCCGCCGCCGGCTCTGGTCTTCGTATATGAGTAGGAAGAGAAGGGCAGGTAGGATTTGTAATTCCGGCTCCATGGTGTCCTCCTTCCTCGTGGGATGTGTTAAGGTGAGCGTTTTCCCATTGCAGAAACTGTTTCCGCCGTGTTTTTATCCACGTGAATCCACCTCGGAAAAGGTGGCGGATTGGCAGGTTGTGATACTATGGGCGGTACTTTGTCTTCCGCCTGTCTGTTGGTGGTGACCGCCGTGCTGCTTGTCTGTACCGCCGTGGCAGTCGGAGTGTTAAAGTGGCTGTCTATGTTGGCGGTTTCCGCCACAGTCATAATTCCCTTTTTTTGTCCGCCGGCCTGTTTGTGGTATTACCGCACCTTTAACACCGTCCGCCAGGGTTGTAATGACCCCCAGAGTCTGTCCCCAGAATACACTCTTCTACTAATCGGTCCATGACCCCAACCGGCAGGAGATCTTGATGCTCTTCCCACTCTACTTGTACGAGTGCCAAAGGGTAGTTGTTTTTGTCCCCGTGGATGCAACAGATGGACACCCGTTGGTTGGTAGTTTGGTCTGAGAACTTTAATATATCTGTTTGCACCACTGATTGACTGCACCCTGAGTCTATGAGAGCCAGGATAACCCTACCATTTATTTTAATGCTTTGTTTGTATTTGGGATTACTTTTACCGGTACATAAGACCCTTCCCCTAGTGACCCCGATTTCCATGGGCTCAGCTCTTTCTCCTTTCCTCAGGCATAGTCTGGCTATGTGGCCCCACTCTCCACAGCTGTAACATTGTGGTTGTTGCATGGGAGGGAGATCCCCACTGCGGCTAGGCCCTGGTTCTTCTGGAGATCTTCGGGGAAACGATTTGAAGGGTATAATAGTTGGTTTGGTTGTCATCTTAGGGCTGGGGTTCTTGAAATCGACAAACCTATGGTAGGTACAAGCTAAATCCACCGCCATGTCGGTGTTCACATTTGGATGTTGTCTTATCCAACTCCGAGTGGACGAAGGAAGAGATTCCAGATATTGTTCCAATATTACTGCCTTGATTACATCCTCCCTCTCCGTTCCCAGGGGTCCTAACCATTTCAATCTGAGGTCTTTGACTTTAAAATAGAAGGTTCTTGGATCCTCGCTCTGTCCCCACTTGATCTTCCGAAATCTAAATCTGTAATATTCGGAGTCATGGCCTACCCGTTCTAATATACTCTGTTTGATCTCTTTCTAGGGTGTGTTACCTCCCGGGTTGGCGGCTTGATAAGCCAACGCTCTTCTGGCCACTGGGCAGAGGAGGCCACCCGTTCAAAGTTCGTGAAGAATGCGTCTGGGTCTTCCCCGTCTTGGAACTTCTGGAGGACAGAGCTAGGGACATTGGGGTGCACTTTACTCGCTGCAATGGTATCTGTTAGCTTCTGTAGTGCCGTCTTGTGCACTAAGTGATTATTAACCATGATGGTGGCTTGGCTCTTTAGTGCACTTTGTAAGGCTTCCCGATCTTCCTTCGCCTCTCTGTGGTGTGCCTCCCATACTAGCTGAAGGTGCCTTTGGCCCTCGGCTAGTTGCTGGATCATGTCCTCCAGGGTGGGCTTTTCCCCCATGCTTTCCGTATTCCCTTCGTATCACCTTTCAAAATCATTGTTACAGTGGGCTAGGTAATAAGAAGGACTCTGAGGCATGAGTGGGTGAAAGTGGTAATTTATTTGAAATTTCTGAATAATGTCAAACTTGTGAGTTGGTGTGTTTTTGTCCCGTAATGTCTCTCTCTTGTCTTCTTCCTCCCAGCTCCCCTCTTGACCGGCGACAATCCTCTGTCAGACTTCCGCCGTACCGGAAAGGAATGAAAGGGAAGGTAAGTCAGGGTGTGGAATTACACAGAGCGTTAGAGCGTTAGGCTAGAAGAAAGAGAGAGAGAGAGAGAGAGAGAGAGAGAGAGAGAGAGAGAGAGAGAGAGACCCGAGTGCGTGTGTGGTAAAGTAAGAACAAAGGGGTGTATAGACAGTCACCCTTTTTGTGTCTTTCCCGGGTAGAATGACGTATCTTTAAGTACTAAAAAGGGTAGTACTAGATTCACTGTTGCTACTGCCTTTACTGTCTTTTTCCCTGTCTCTCCCGTCACTTCCCTGCCCCCTCACAGCTGCTCCTCTGTCAGCCCCCTCCTCACTGTCCCTACCCTCCTCCCCTCTGTCCCAGCTCTTCTGTTGTTCAATAAGCCGTCCTTTAAAAAAGGACCGTACCTTGCTCAGCCACGCCCCTCCTGGGACATGGTGGTTTCTGCACGTCTCCTTGAGTCTCTGTTCCTCCACGGGGTCGGCTCCCTCCCTGGGAACGTCGCGGTTTCCAGCTCTTCTCTCGGGTTTCTCCTCTCCACCGTCCGCCGTCTCCTCCATTTTCTCTGTGTCTTCCTGCTCGTCCTCGCCTCACCGTAGTCCCTTTTCTCCTTTTACCCACCCCAGAATCCGGATATCCGGGGTCATCGGGTCGGCGGTGTCCTCGTTGTTGTCACGGCAACGGGGAACGCTCTCCTCCGTAGCGCCCGAACAGCGCCAGTCAGAGGAGTCGATAGCCGCGTTTGACCACAACAGGCTACAGTTGGTTACATGCTCTTTGTGTCACTGGAGCAAAACTATACCCGATGGCAAGCCCCAATGAGGATGAGGATGAACCCTTTCTTCGGTTGCTTGTCTCCAAGTTTTGAGAAGACCTGGCATGGCAGTTCAAGCTAGACTGTTCCTATTGGAGTAGGGTCAAGACTGATTTGCATATGGCTTAGTTCAAACTGAAGTGGCATGGTGAGCAAAAGAGCAATGGGTTGGAATGCTACTCTGAATGATTGTCAGTGGTAAGACTTACTGCAGGCATTCCTCCCATCAAATATTTCTGTGCATAATGTAGCACTCTATTTGGCAAGGGTATTCCCAGATGTGCGTCTGTTGCTCACGGTACCACTGGGGCCAAGCTGCACATATCTGACGAGCGGCAATCAGGGTGAAACCATCCACGGGCTGCTTTTGTCTGATTCTGGAAAGACCTGGACTTGCAGTTTGGGCTGGACTGTTCCCATTAGAACAGGGCCAAGACTGACTTACGCATGGCTAAGTTCAAACAGAGGGCAAAAGATCAATGGATTGGAATGCTACCCCGAGTGACTGCCAGTGGTTAGACTTATTGCAAACTTTCCTCCCATCACCTTTTGCTTGTATAATGTAACAGCCTAATTTGCAGAGGTGTGTCAAGATGTGGGTCCCATGCTCATGGCGTCACTGGAGCCAAGGTATACCCAGCTGGCAAGGCCCAAAGAAACAGGTCTTGAATGGCCTGTGATCCAGTTCACTTAGCATCTGGCTTAGCAGTTCATGCAGGACTGTTCCTGTTGGAACTGGGTCAAGACTGATTTGCATATAGCAAGGTTCAAACTAAGGTGGCGTTGTTGGCAAATGAAAAATGGGTTTGAATGCTACCTTGAGCAATTGACAGTGGCTAGACTTATCGCACGCATTTCTCCCATCACCTTTTTGTTTATTTGATCATTTATCTAAGGTCATCTTTCAGTAGAAAACCCAATTTTTATCTTTTTTGGTTGAAGAACAGATAACTAGCATGAACTTGCAGTTACAAGAGATCATTGCACAGTTAGAGCCCTTATTGTGTTAAAGCCTGACCTCTGATCTGAGCCTGATGATCCCGAGGTGCCTGAATGTAAAGAGTGAGGAAGATAAAACAAAGGACCATCTTTTTGGGGTAGGGTGCAAAATGAACAAATAAAATGACTCAGAGATGCAAGCAAGCATAAAAGTATGGAATTATCTAGGCAGTATAGAGTTTCTTGTCTAAATATGCAGGCAGTTATTGAACCTCAAATGCAGGTAAGAATGGGGGCCCCAGTTTAAATGGCCACTTTTAAAAGGTCACTTTTCAGTATGAACCTTTTAAACTTTTGAAGCTTAATAGAAATTAAAGAAGGAAAATGACTAGCAACACACCTGGAGTAGAACCCTCAACTTTCAGTGTAAGAGTCTATTACCTTAACCTTTAGGCCAAAGGTGACTTAATGTGATGCTTCCAAACATACCTATGACAGTCAACCCACACATATGATTGGAAAGAAAAGTGAATGCTCCATCACTATGAAGCTTTAACAGTCAAAACACTACTAAATAAATAAACACACTGCCAAGCGATACCAGGATTCAAACCTTCAGCCTGCTGAATGACAGTACAAGACCTCGACCGTTAGGCCAGAAGTGACTCTGCTCTGCAATCAAACGTAACTATAACATTCATCCCAAATATCTTGCTAGTTTGACCTTTTCAAGTCATTGCCTGGAGAGACAATGCAATGACAATCTCTCTGTCTCTCTTCCATTACATTACAGGATGGAAAAGAGAGAGAGAGGGAGAGAGAGAGAGAGACAGGACCTTGTGGGGAGCCTGAAGGCCCCCGCAGCCTTAGCCGGCTCCCCACATCCTGTTAGAGCCGGGATTGCTCCCTTTTAATAGCAGCTCCCTGTTTTCTGGAGCAATGTTTTCATCCGTTTTCCCGGCATGCATATTTGCATTCAGGGAAGACAGATAAAAACTCCGCTTTCTGCAAGTGAGGGCTCTCAAACAGCTCTCACTTGTAGAAAGCGGACTTTGTTTGCTTTTTCTTGGTGGGAAGCAAACAGACATGTCCCAGGGGAGGTTACCCTGGCACATAGCAGGAGCCAGCCCTGGGGTTGGTGGTCCCCAGGGCTATCATTGGCTCCTTGAGGGGGGCCATGTAGTCCCCCTCCAATTGTAATTTTAACCCTAGGGAGGTGGCTGTCTCTGGGGCTGCAGGGATCCGAGAGTGACCAAATTTTTATTATTTTAATATTTTCCCCTGGGAGGTGGTGGTCCCTGGAGATGTGGGGGGTGGGGCGGGCACAACCTCCCCACATTGAAATAGAAGGAAGCCCTGGGGAGGTGGTGGTACCAAGGCTGCACAGGGGCATTAATGTGGCCCATGCATTCAAATACAATCAAGTCCTAGGGAGGTGGTGGTCCCTGGGGCCTTGGGGGAGCGCGGGCCCCCTGCATTGAAATACAATCAAGCTTCATGGAGGTGGCAGTCCCCCAGGCACTGAAAAGCCCAGGAGGGTGCCCCATGTGCCCCCTCCTTATTTTTTACTTTGCCCCAGTTCCTGGCCCACCGAGGGACTTTAAAAAAAACAAAAAACAAACATGGCAGCCTGCACGTGTTTAAAAATTTGTTTTGCCACAAATTCACACATTTTTAACATTTGCAACAAAATGCTTTTTTAAAAGGTACTCTTTTTGCTCTTGCCATCTCTAGAGCTAAGGGGTCAAGGTATCTCTACCCTAGCCCCTTTACTTTTTTCACTTTTTTTTTAGGGACTCAACTAAAGCCGAGTCCCAAGTTGGATTCCAACACTTCCTGATTTGAAGTGTTGGAAGTCAATCAGAGCTGTGCATGTCCCTGCACAAGCTTGTCCTTATTTGCAAAGCTGTTGCAGCCAGAGATCTACAAACTTGTATTTCCTCAAAAACTACTGAACAGATTTACCCCTAAAAAGCAAAAGCACAATCTGCGTACTGAAAGCTTTCTGCCAAGTTAGGTGTAATTCCCTCCAGTGGTTCGGGCTCTAGTTCAAATCCTATGGGAATTAGCATCAGAAATGCAACTTTTTCAACCCCCCTTTTTCCCAGCACCCGCTTGACACATCACCCCCAAACGTTCTGTGCGTAACATGGCACACTTTTTGAGGAAAATTTTGTGAAGAGTTAATCAAATAGTGCCAAAGATATAAGCAATTTACCAACCACAGAGGGTAACCCTTCAAACCCCAAAAGGGGTCTGGGTAGAACTTGATTAAAAAACAACAAAGACCCCTAGGGACAATAACTCCAAATCATTCAATCCTCATCCATACAAACACATCATTACCCTTCATTTATCACAAACATAATTTATTACAAACACCAAATATATATTTCTTTATACACAATTTATAACATCCCCATCATATCACATCAAAAAGGAAATAGAAAAGAAACCAGTGCAAAAGATGTAAAGTGCTCGTGTTTTAGTAAAGAATGAGAAGTGATAGATTTCCCATGAAACCATTCCAGAAATCATTCTCTTAAGAAACATGTACATTATAAAGTGCAGCCTGTTGGTTAATCCTTAGACCACATCAAATCATAATCTCATTTCTTCAAACAAAATTATATCCCCCTATTTTCAATTCTCTTCAAACAGTGAAACCAATCCAGGCTTGAGCAATATCGTCGACATTTCGACCCCCTCACGCTCTTGGGCCAAATGTTTGCTCCATATGGGTCTTCATCGGGACTGATAGATGGGGGAGCCTACAATTAACCAAAAAAATAAATCAACCTTCACATCATCAACTTCATTATCTAGGTAATGCAGCACATACTACATACTAACCATACTCACCCACATAAGTCCACACTAAATAAAATATCCTTCTTCATTCATAGCCCTTAATGAATCCATCAATCTAAAACACACAAAAACCTTCATATGAAATCACATAACTACATCCGCTAACCACCATATAAAAACCTTCAAACACACTCTTACCTTGACTCATATAGTGCACAATCATTTCCTTATTCCACAGATTTCATGCTCTTCAATAGAATTCCAACCAATGCCACCTGTATTTCATATTTTACAACTTTATGCAAAACAAAATCATTTATGTAGTTTTTCAAACATCACATACCCTATTTCTATCAATCCCTCCAATACACTGTTAGTATCGCTATCTCCCCAAACCTGCAATGCAATATCCTTTCTTTTCCTGCTGAGCTATCATAAAACAAATTTCAATCCTCAATATTACAACCAAACATACCTAAGCAGAAAAATGATTAAGCCCAAAAAGTCCCTCAATCATATTTAATCTGTTCACTATAACCATTCCCAATCACAATATATCAATATATAATGTAATATCTTTTACTCAGCAGCCTTCCTTGCACATCGATCTCTTCGTCAAAAAACCATACACGGTGAACGTTTAAGAACTCTAGCGTGCGTGCATCCGTATGCGTCAGCACGTTCAATACCCAAAAAAATGCGGAAGTCAACACATTGGCACCGCCGCATGTTCATCATATGTCTCAGTCTGGCGCATGCACGCACAATACCCAAGAAATCAAACAGAAATGTGGATGTGATCGCAATCAGAATTCCATCCATCACTCAAGGCAAGATTAACACTTCAGATCCTCATCACAACCACAATCGCATCCGCGCTCTGGAGTTCAATACCGAAAGAAATGCGGAAGTCAACACATCAGCGCTGCCGTGTGTTCATCATATGTCTCAGTCTGGCGCATGCGCACACAATACCCAAGAAATCAAACAGAAATGCGGATGTGATCACAATCAGCATTCCGTCTATCACTCAAGGCGATATTAATATTTCAGATCCTCATCATAACCACAAGCGCATCCGGGCTCTGGAGAAGAACAAGAAACACCCAAAGTCTTTTACTTTGAATCTCCTTCATATTCACACATTCTAGTACCACCATTTTATTAACCATTCTAATCAATCTCTATGTCATTCTAAACCATAAACGTTCATATAAATTATATTCATATCCTTACTAATCCTCCCTTATATAGATGATATATATAAACACACCAATGTGTCTCCGCACTTTCTTAAGAGGATGATTTCTGGAAAGGTTTGATGGGAAATCTATCACTTCTCATTCTTTAATAAAACACGAGCATCTTTTGCACTGGTTTCTCTTCTATTTCGTTTTTGTTGTGATATGATGGGGATGTTATAAATTGTGTATAAAGAAATATATATTTGGTATTTATAATAAATTATTTTTGTGATAAATGAAGGGTAATGATGTGTCTGTATGGATGAGGATTGAATGGTTTGGAATTATTGTCCCTAGGGGTCTTTGTTGTTTTTGAATCAAAGATATAAGCAAGTCAAAAAATGCTTTTTTAATGGAAATACGGTCCTAAGTATAACTACCTACTGGCGGCCACCTCTAGGATATATAATATATATATATAATTTTTTTTTTTTAAACAACGGTTTGAGGGGTGTTATAGTTAGGTTCTGAATTTACTTGTACAAAACCATAACATTCAGCAGTTATAGCTAGAGTTATTTCAAGTTTTCAAGTAACGAAAACTCATGCCCTAAGGTAACTATAACTCGTATGCTCTCCATGCAGTTTTCTTATCAATACTTTTATTGCAAATGTTGCAGTGATAATATCAAAGATGCCATAGAAGATGTCATCAATGATATAATAAGTAGAGTAATTAGCTGTGCATGGCAAGGGTGCAAGGTATAGTTACCTTAGAGCATGAGTTTTAGTTTACTAGAACATCCCTGGATCCATACATGGCCCTGGAGACCACCACCCCGAGGTCCAGGTCCTGTTACCCCCTGAGGTGCCCACCCTTGGGAGGTAGCTGACAATTCCCACCAAGCAAAAGCAAACATAACTCCACTTTCAGCAAGTGGGGGCTGTCAAGAAGCTCCTGCTTGCTGAAAGCAGAGTTTTAATCTCTTTCCCTGCACGTTAACATGCGTGCAGAGAAAGAGATGTAACCATTGCTCCCACAGGCAGGGAGCTGCTTTTTAAACCAGCTCCCTTCTTGTGGGAGCAAAGCCAGATCCAGCAGGAGATGGGAGCAGGCAAGACTGCAGGAGCCTTCAGGCTCTCCCTGCTGTCCCCATAAAATTATGAAGCTCCAAGAACAATCACATTGGCAACGTTAGAGACACAGAAGGTCAGTGAACCCATTTCATGGCATCATTTGTGCAGCTGTAGTGTAGGAGATGCACTATACATTTACCTAACGAGGTAGCACTTACTAATTAGCCAGTAGAAAGTATTCCAGTTATGTAGACATTTTGCACAAAACTGGTCTCTTCTTGGATAAGTAGGCATGGTAGGATTAATTCTACCATGATGCTCATTTCACAGAAATTAAACCTCAACAGGAAGCAGTTACATATATAAATAAAGCCCGTGCTCAAGCCGAGAGCCAACACCCACCATGGAGGCCCTGTGTGGAACGGGGTTGGGTGGTTATGGGGGATGGTCACAGGCAAGACTTGAGGCCAACCCCCACGGCTTGGGGGGGCACAGTGTCTTGTAAAAACATGAGTTTGCAAGCATCTGCTGCACAGTTTCCTATGTGTCCAGTCGATTTCAGGCAACAGTAAAAATTTCAGTATATCTCTTGTGATCAATGTCCTTGCAGGAGAGAGATCAGAGTTATGTCGAGCGACAGTTTAACTCATCATAAAGTAGGGGAGAACCATTGTGTGCTATGCAGATCACAGGACTGTATATAATGTGAATAGCCTAGTGGGTTACTGCTTGTGTCACAGAGATAGTTTTCCTACTTGCAGCTCTTAAATTACAATCCTAATATAGCGTAGTGACTTATGAACTCCCATCAAAGGGCTGCATGAAAACTACATAGTATAGGTAAGGACTTTTGTTCTTCCATAGTCTTTCATTGTCTGTTTCTAATGTTTCTGAAAAAGGTTTGCTTGGATCGAAATGCCTTATTAGTAAAGCTGACCTCAATCAGCACTTTATGTGAGAGAGGGGCTATGGAGAGATGAGGGCCACTGTTGTAGGGTGGTAATGAAAAATATCTGTGGAGAAGGTCATTGTGCGGGGCGCCAAAAATATTGTCATACGGGACATGACCAGCACTAAACCAGCCCTGACACAACCCATCAAAAACTGATATTTTCCATTGAAAAACCCCTAGAAGTCTAACAATGTTGAGATAATCCCAAAACACATGGTACAATACACTGAACCCATTCACTTGCATGAATGCAGGTGAGACTGACCAGTTTCAGCAAAATCCAGTACTTCGACTGTCATGCTGATGCACTCAGGAGTGTACCTTACTGGAATAAAATCGTCTGCAATGGATGACAATGGTCTTAGCCATTTTAGCTTATTGATTTTGACCTGAAATCTTCTCAGGTGGGTAACCACAAACATTTTACAATGTCTTTTAGACTCCTTTTATAGTTTTACGAGGGAACTCAGTTTACAAACCAATCTCAGTAAATCGTTCACTGTGAGTATTGGTAAACAACATTTTTTAAACTTGAATGTTCCTTCAGGGTGGTACAGAAATTAAAAAAGTCAAGAATTTTAACCCCAGTAGGGTTATATAGTCCCAAAGAGCTGTGCAGTAAATTTAACATCGCGGTTAGGGTAAAAACCGGTGCGCAAGATAGTTAGCATTTACAAAAGTAAGTACACTTATGTAGCTTAGTATGGAACTGGGGTGTGGGGGTATGAAGGTGTTGGTTCTCTTGAGAATGCTGAGAACAAGTTCCTAAGAAGACTTCTTGCTGTTCCACAGCCATCCCCTCTTTTGTGTGCCACTCCAAGGTGGGTCTGTATCCCCTGAAGGACAGAATTAAGTAGGCCTCTCTGTTACCGTAGGTTAATATTTGGGATGAAAAGGGGGCTTCACTGTCAAACGATGTTCTGGAAGATTGTCTCTCCCTGCATCATGCTTTTGCGTTAAAGGCGGGTTCAAGGAACTGGGAATTCCAGGCCTATATTCCTACCTAAGAGTTATAAAAACAACTATGACATCCTTGGTTAATCAGGCATTCAGGGAAAAACTGTGTAGCCTCCATCAGGCAAACTTTGTCAAACCAAGTAAAAGTGCCAACTGTAACTCCATTAAAACATTGCTGGGTTGTGAATTGTATTTGATTTCAATCTTTAATGTGAAAAGCAGGTTATTACTAATTAGGTTTCTTTTTAATCTTCTTCATTCATTTGTGGCCTTTCCTAAGGACACTGACTGGCATAAAATCTTACTAAACTGCTCTTGTGATGATTCATCAAAGAAAAGCACCATACACTTTATGCTTTTTAGCAGCTATATTCTCAACACCAGATGAGCTTTCTGAGACCAATTCTTCCATTCAAGATTGGATCTGACAGAGAAGTGTTGCTGTATGTACAAAAACAGGGTGATATGGATCTCTGTGTAGCAGTGTTAAATCTTGTGCAATTAGGATTAGAAGCTTAGATGTGGCCATGAATTTTGTGAACTTATGAACCTTATGAATTGTAATTGATTCTTTTTTAACCATGTTTTTATTATTCTTTTATGTTGTTTTATGACTGTACGCCCTCTGGGGCATTCATTCAAACCACTACAAGGCTCAGGTAGGGTCAGGCACTCTTTCTTCCCGCTACAATTTCCCATACACTCCTGTACTCTTGACAATAGCGTACTACGGTCAGTGGAGCCATATAATGTCCTGGTGTCTAACTGGTTTGACTGACTAGTTAAAGAGGTTTTGCAGTGCCCTATTTGCAACAAGAATGACACAGATGGCCTTTTTGGGGTCCGAAAATGGGTGGTGATAGTGGGCCAAACCCCCTCTTATTAAGGGAACCTGACCATATTTTAAGGGCCGTGGATGGTAGGGTCACCTTGTAGGCCTGCATCAGACCTGGCCCTGACACGATTACTTCATACCACTTGGACTTATTGAACCAAAGGGGCACCAGGCAATCTGAAAAAAGCTCATCCTCCACGTTTTTGGGTCAACATGAGTCTACACAATTGATAGACCCATATTGTAAGAAGGGCATAGCTTTATATGCTCATAGAAGGGGGAATGTAGAACTGGAAGCTGAGTCAACAAGAAACTTTAAAATATGCCCAAAGGAGGTGAGAGTGATCATTTGAATATTGGAGGCAATCGTCTTAAGCTAATGAATTCAGACTGGGAAAAGCAGGTTGCATCCTTTGATTTGTTTTGTGCTCAAGATACATGGATTCTAGAACCTTTCCATATAGATGGTTTTACCAGCCTATTCCAACCTGAACTTGCTTCCTCATCAGGAAGGGCATGGGGGGGCCTTGCCATTTTTTTTGCAGTTAAAATTCCTCCTGTACATGTTGTAATAACGGTTTTTGGTATCACTGTTTTCGTTGATAGGAGAACACGATATCCTGTTGATAAAGTTTTGTCATAATTTTCTTAATTATGAAGTTGGAAAGAGAATGAGTGACTTTGATGTATTTTTTTATGGTTTTCTTGCCCAACAGGGACAAAATGTAATTTTAATATGGCTGGGGTATTTCAATGTCACTCTGTGTCCTGTAGGAGTGTAGTGGGGTGTCTAGGTTGTGGACTAGGATGTCTCCTTTTCCCGTATAGGATACATGCAGATAAATATGTGTATGTTTACTATATCTTATTTATTGTCTTTAGTGCTATATCATTCAGGGGCTTATTCCTGTTGATAGTTTGCATTAGTTCTCTGCATTAGTTCTCCTTAAGTCTGATTTCTTGTTCTTTCTATTCCAGCTTTACTCCCCGGGAAAGAGGTTCCAGGAACCTTGGAATAGGACAAAAGTTGGTGGTAAGGTAAATGTCTCCTTATTATCTGGGTTTGTGAGGGGAAAGGGTGAGGGAGTGGTGTCCGTTCAGAGGGAGAAAGGATGTGACTCCACAGCGCTTTACCATTTGCTTTAGGCCTCTTCAACCCGTGCTCCCAAAATGCCTTAGTGGTGATGAGTGTATTTGGTGGCCTACATATCTCATGTCAGTATGGGTCCCTGTTTACCTCCCAAGAACACTGCTCTTCCCCTTGACCCAGAAAACACCGAAGCCCGGCTGTGTATGCAGTCCATAACCTAACAGACCCATGTCCCTCCTGGAATGTGGCCGGATCCGTCCTCTCCTCCTCTCATCAACTGGTTTGGCTGCTCTGCTTCTCAGTCCCCTCCTGTCTCGGGTCTGCCTTCACTGCTGTCTACGGCATGTGGGTCACTCCTGCCTTGTCTTCTGCTGCTCTGCTTTGTTGGGGCGGTTCCTCCCACACTTCCTCATCGTAGCGTCTCCCCTCTGCTTCTCTGGCTTCCTCATCTCCTCCTTCTCCCGCAACACCGCCAATTGCATTCCGGTCACCATTAAGAACGTCCAGATGCATGGTGGTCTACTCAAGTGTATTGCTCCTGTCAGTGCCTTGGGAGTACCATTCTGTTGTGCTTGGGGGCTCACCGGCTTCTACCTTGCTTGGGGCTAGCCCTGCCCTGTCACACTCACTTCTCTCCCTGAGTGGCCGTTTGGGCCATGAGATCATTGGGTACCTACAGAAGAAGTCAGCATTGCTCTGCTGAGACTCTGGCATATGTTGAATCTGAAAAGAAAAGGGTTGGAGTGATAAGAACCCCCACAATATCCTCTGGCTCGTGTTTTTATGGCGTGCCAACCAGGTTAAAGGGGCGTGATCAGTTTGAAGCGTGAAAGAGCATCCCAGAAGTTAACATTGGAGGGCTTCTACAGCCCATTTGTTGGCCAAACATTTCTTCTTGATGATCAGGTAATGTTTTTCTCTGGACAGTAACTTCTGACTGATATACACAATGGGATTTAGTTGACCCTCATCATCTGCATGGGAATGGACAGCTCCCAGACCTTGATCTGAGGTATTTGTTTGTAGGGAGAAGGGCTTGGTAAAGTCAGCACATATCAATACCGGGGCAGTATATCTTTTGAGATGGGGTCACAGAAGTCAGCTTGTTTGGATAGTTTTTGGCAAGGAGATTGGTCAGTGTAGTGGCATGGGTAGAGTTATGAGGGATGAAGCATCTATAGTAACCCACTAATCCTAGAAAGGACCTAAAATCTCATTTTGTTTGAGGATAGGGGATTTTCTTAATTACCTCAATCTTATCCACTTGTGGACCCATGCCATTCTCTGTAACATATCCTGGTTAGTTAATAGATTTCCTAGCTCGGTTGCATTTGTCTGGGTTAGCTGTTAAACCAGCGTGCCTCAGTGTACTTAAAATGGCTGCTAGCTGTTCGAGGTGTTGTTTCCAGGTGTGGCTGTGTATTCAAATATCTCCTAGGTATGCTGCGGCATACAACCGATGAGATCGTAGCAGGGTGTCCATCAGGTGTTGAAACGTGGCAGGTGCCCCATGTAACCCGAAAAGTAACACTTTGAAATGGTAGAGGCCTGAGGGGCTGGCAAGAGCTGTCTCTTCTTTAACGTTCGGGTTTAGAGGGATTTTCTAATACCCTTTTGTGAGATCTAGGGTTTAAAGATATTGGGATTGGCCTAACTGTTCAATAAGCTCATGAACACAGGGCATTGGATAGGTATAAAAATGGGAGATGGTGTTTTACTAGTGAAAATCAATCCAGAAACGGAGGTTGCCATTTGGTTTTGGTACTAAAACCACTGGGGGACACCACAGGCTGTTTGATGCTTCTATAACATCTCCCTCTAACATATCTTGCACTTCTTTTTCTACTACCTGTCTTCCAGCCTCAGGTATCCTTGCCTTCATCTGTTTGGATGTCATGTTGTACCAGTGATGTTCACCTTGGAATCTTGGAAAACACATTGCGATATTCCTCAAGAGGGACATTAATTGAGTTCTTTGGGCTTGAGACAAGCAGTCTCCATTAGGGGGAATTGCTTTTCTCTCATCGCTGATGGTGGATAGTAAGGGGCTCTCTAGGGGCTTTGTATTTGTAATTAGGAGGGTCATGGGACTCTTGGTGGTTTTAGTCTCCCTCTCTTCCCAGGCATTTAGGAGATTAATGTGGTATGATGTACCCTTTATCAAGGTATGGGGTATATCTAAGCGATGTGCAAAGGGCACAACCTTTTCTAACACCCTATAGGGCCCTTGCCATTTTGCTAATCATTTATTATCAGAAGATGGCAGGAGGAGCAGTACTTTACTGCCAATCGACAAATTCCTTAGTTTCGTATTTTGATCATATCCTTTTTTCTGTTTGCTTTGTTTTTCTTACATATGTAACCTGACATCTTCCCACAAAGTATGCATTTCATCCTTCAGGTGTCAGGTATATTCTAGAATATCTCGCCCCTCATCCTTTCCATACTCCCACTGTTCAGCCACCATGTCTAGTAAGTTCCTTGGATGGAGTCCGAAAACTAACTCAGATGGTCTATGTTGATTGGATGACTAAATATGAGTTCTAATAGTGTACAGGACCAGTAGGAGTTTCATGTCCCAGTCCCACCCCAACTCCAAAATGGTCTTTTTGCAGAGTGTCTTAATGGTTCTATTATAGCACTCTACAAGGCTGTCTGTTTGCCGATGATACACAGAGGTATGTATCTGTTTGATCCCAAGGAGTTGACATATTTGGGAAATGAAGTGGACATAAAGGGTGTTCCCTGGTCTGTAAGAAGTTCTTGAGGAAACCCCACCGAGAAAATAATTCTCTCATAGCCTTGGCTATGATTTTGGTGGTCATGCTGGTGAGGGGAACGGATTCCGGGTATCTTGTAGCATAATCTACCAACACTGAGATATATTGGTACCCTCTCAATGATGGCATGAGGAGCCCCACAAGATCCATGCCCACTCTTGAAAAAAAGGGCACATCAATTATAGGTGAGGGTTGAAGGAGGGCTTTAGAAATGTGGGGAGGGTTCACCATTTGACATTTGGGACAGCTACTGCAGAATTTCCTTATGTCCAAAAAGACCCCCGGCCAATAAAAGTGGCTTAGAAAACATTATTCTGTTTTGTTCTCTACCATAGTAGCCCCCACCCACTGCCATATGTAACACTTGTGGACGAAAAGGAGTAGGGACGACTAGTTGTGTTCTCATGTGTTCATTTGTCTTTACAGCCAGATATAACAAACTATTTCTTTTTAGGAAATAGGGACCCACCTGTCTGGTTCCACGAAGACTCATGCATGTTTCAAGGAGGACTGTTCCTTTTGACACACCCGAAATAGACCTGGTGTGGATAGGACCATTGTGGCTGTGGGGCAGAAAGGAATTTGATCAGGTGTTTTGTGCATGTGGAACTGTGTTTTGAGTCCTCTGCTCCCACCAGCTTAAAAGTTGTTTGGCCGAATTCTCTTCTACCTGCTACATTGCAAATGGGGCATTTGCTAATCAGTTGTTTTCTTTGTCTTGAGGATGGGTGCTCACCATTAAGTCTTAGACGTATTGATAGTCCATACCTACTATAACATCTTCTACCAAATGTGGGATGTCCCCTACTTTTACACTCTCTTCTTGTTCCCTTCATTTATCCTGACTTCTGCCATGGGATAGTCTTTGCTGTCTCCGTGAACGTAGCTTATGATTACGGTCTCTCCGTCTTTCCATTGACCCAGTAGAGCACTAGAAGCAGCAATGATAGACTGTCTACACCTGGAATCTATTAGAGCATGCTCGGTTATTCTGATTACTCTAATAACCTTTACATAATGTGGTGTTTACGCGCTAGCCCGCAGAACTCTCCCCAGCATGAGCTCAGGTTCCACAGCTTCAGGACTTTGAGGTTTCTGGGGACAGTTGCGGAAAATATGACCTCACTCAGCGCATTTGTAACATTGTGGGATCTGACTGGTTTCCTTGCTTTGGAGTCACGTGGGTAGAGAGGTTTCAGGATGATTTTTCAGGTTTTGTTTAGAAGGAGGACTATTTCTCCGTGTATGAGTTGGTGCCCTGGATTAGGTCACTCTAAATTCAGGTGCACTATGAAAAGTGTAGGCACACTCGATGGCAGAAATAACAGATACAACCGGATGTTGTTTGTTTGAATTTTTGATTTTCCCTGGAAGGGCCTCTGGGTATTGTTCGAGTAATACTTTATTTACAGTCTCCTCCTTTGTGGCCTCTGATGGTTTCAGCCACCAGAGATGCACATCTTCCATGCGATAAAAGAGGGTCCTTGGATTCTCTGAATCGACCCCTTTGATTTTACTGAAGTTCACTCGATATTGTTCATTGTCAAAACTCACTCTTTCCAGTATTGCTTTCTTTATTTCCACATAGGGAGTGATGCCGCCCAGGTTTACTGCTTGGTAGGCAGTTTGTGGGTCTCCTGTGAGAAGAGGACCCACACACTGTCCCCACCTGTCTTGTGGTCAATTAGCTGAAGAAGCCACTCACTCGAAATTGGTGAAGAAAGCATCAGGGTCTTCTCCCTCTTGATATTTCTGTAATACCGAACTTTGTATGTTTGGATGGACCCTGGTACTGCTGATTGTATCCGTCAGCTTTTGTATGGTGGTCTTGTGTACCAATTGGTTATTCATGATAATCGTGGCTTGACTTTTTAGGGCATTTTGTAAACGTCCCCAGTCTTGCAAGTGTTGCTGTCCTTCTGCCAGTTGGGTGATTGTGTCCTCTCAGAATGGTTTTGTCTCCATGGACCCTGCTATTCCATACTCCGGATCCCACTCCTGACACCACTGTAGTGGGGTGTCTAGGTGGTGGACTAAGATGTCCCTTTTTCCCATATAGGATACACGCAGACAAATATGTGTGGGTTTACTATGTCTTGTTTATTGTCTTTATTGCTATTTCAGCTTATTTCTTTTGATAGTTTGCATTAATACTCCTTATGGCTGATTTCTTGTTCTTTCTCTTCTAGCTTTACTCCCCCTGACAGTGATTCCAGGAACCTCAGAAAAAGACAAAAGTTGGTGGTAAGGTAAGTGTCTCCTTATATTTGGGATTTTAAGGGGAAAGGGTGGGGGAGGGTGTCCATGCAGAGGGAGAAAGGGATGTCACTCCACACTGTTTGTGCTCTTTACCATTTGCTCTGGGTCTCTCCAACCCATGCTCCCAAAATGGCTTTATAGTGACCAGTGTATTTGATGGCCTACATATCTCACGTCAGTGCGGGTACCTGTTAACCTCCCCAGAACCCTGCTCCCCCTTCACCCAGAAAACCCCCAAGCCAGGCCACATATGCAGTCCCGTACCTGAGAGAGCCACATCCCTCCTTGGACGTGGTGGGATCCTCCGTCCTCTCCTCCTCTCCCCTCTCCCCTCTACTTCTCCGACTTCTTTATCTCCTCCTTCTCTTGCAGCACCACCAATTGCATTCAGGTTACCAATAAGAGTGTCTGGATGCATGGTGGTCCGCTCAGGCGTATTGCTCCCACCAGTGCCCCTGAGGTACCATTCCGTTGTGCTCGGGGGCTCATTGACGTCTACGCTGTTCAGCGCTAGTCAAGACCTGTCACAAGGAGATAACCAGGTTTGTGGCTTTTTACCAGATAAATGTGAGGACAGGGCACATTGTAAACATACTAGGTTGGGGGTCGTTCTGACCATGCTAATCCTGAAACATGTTTTAATAATAATGAGGGAGGCCCAGTGAAATAACATCAAGACTATTCCAACACTTACGGGGGGTACAGGGAGTATCATAGGCTTTATATTATTATCTGCAGCGGCTGTGCCCCTAGCTTCAAATGATAAAACATTGGCAAACTTCCTTAGAGACCATAGCCCTGTATGTTTTATCATGGAGATAAAAATTCATAAAAAATCCTGCATCCGTTGAATATTAAATGGGCCTTTCTAAGAATAATGGGCTCTGGATTAAATGGGCAAAGTGGATCCTGTCAGCTTCACTAAGCTAATAGTCCTTGATAATATGGAGTCTACTAATGCATGTCCGGATGAACATCATACTGTCACCTCAGTTCTATCAAATTATAAAAGTCTATGTGAGGAGATTTCTGATGGTTTGATTACTCATAACCCTTGGCCTGGGATCTCGCCACATCTCCACATTGGTTTAACACCGCCCATTTGACAGTGAGTAAGTACCTAAAGGTGGTACTCAAAATCTCACTGCGTAATCCTGTGGATGTTAAAAAAGGCTAGGCGAGAGTACCAGTCTGTTGTGGAGGAAAGGATGAGGTTAATGAAGAAGGCCTGGGAAGAGCTGGCTCTGGCCTCATCATCAAGGGACAGTGTGAGGTTCTGGGACATTATAAACCATTCTTTTTTCCCTGAGTGCGACACGCCTAAGTTGGAAGTTACAGTCCCGGAAGCCCAGTGGGTGACACATTTCATGGGTGTATTCCAACCTATAGAAAGTGATCTGCCACCAAGTAGGGTTTTTAAAGCCCTAGTACCACATGAATTCCAGATAGAAATTAGTGAGGTACTTTTTGCCTTGGATAAATCCACTCCTAGAAAAGCTCCAGTCCCGAATTGGGTCCTAGTCAATATTTTTAACTCTAATGCAGACTTATGGGGTCCAGTACTGACAAATGTTTTAAGAAGAGCCGTGGTGGGGAAAATCCCTGACTCATGGAGAACGGCCTTCCTTGTTCCTTTTTTTAAAAAGGGGGATAAATATTTCCCAGCTTGCTACAGGACAATCTCCTTAATTGGCATAATAGTAAAAATCCTGGGATGGGTGAGCTTGCCCGACTCGAGACATGGGTAAAAGAGAACAAGGTTTCAAAGCCCATCCAGTACGGGTTTAGGTAAGGCATATGGACTGTAGAACAAACATTAAATTTAAGTTTGATTACCTGTAAATATGTGAATGTAAAAGGAGGTGCCATTCACATGATATTCAAAGACCTGTCAAGCCTTTTGATTTTGTCAACAAGGACAAATTATGGGCGATCATGCAGAAATTGGGGGTGGATCTGAATTTACTCATATTATTAAACAGTTTACACCACTACCTTAAAGTCTCAGTCCAATGTGGCCAACAAGGGGAACTATCAACTCAAATAAAGTATTTGAGAGGCATTAGGCAGGGTTGTATTTTACCCCTTTTTTTGCTTCTAATATATAACAATGGTATCACAGAACATCTATCACGGGCAGGCGTGGACATACCAAAGTTAGGGAATTTTTCTGTGCCGATACTTTTGTACGCAGATGAAGTGGTCCTGATCGCACACGCCCAAATGCACTGCAGAAGTTACTAGATCTTTTCACTGAGTACATGGAAGGCTTGGACCTGAAAGTGAATCATTTAAAATCATATATCATGACATGTGGGCCACCACACATGAAATCTATGCTTTTTAGAATGGAGGGCACTATCTTAAAATGAACAAATGATGTTAGCTATTTAGCTACTGCTTTTAGTTCATCCTTAGGGTGGAATTCACAACTTCGTTTGAAAGTTCAAATATTTGGAAGGAATGTGGAGGGCATTTTTTGCTTTGCAAGGTCACAAACCTCTGGCAGAGATGATCACCCTGTATAAAGCCAAAAGCATTGTTGCTACCATGAACGGGAAAGGGGTTTGGAGATACCAAAAATCAGATAAAGTTCAATACATTGACAATGTCTTTACCCGCAGGTTGCTTGCAGTTCCTAAAATGGAGGCAAATTTTATATGTCATGAGGAGTTGGGTCTCCCCACATAGATGATCAAACAAGATACCCTGGTTGATGTACGTAAATTTGGGTTTTCACAGATTATGTTCAATAGAAATGATTAAGGGGGTCATTACAACATTGGCGGTAAAAGGCGCTTACCGCCGTGCAGAAGACCGCCAATACACCACCGCGGCGGCGGCATTCCGCCACAGCTATTATGACCCACATCTTGGAATCCGCCGAAATTCAGACACCCACACAACACCGCCGCACCAAAGGTCAGTGATAAACTGGCGGAAACAAAACCTCCACCTCCACGCCAACAGAAACACGCCCATGCTATTACGACCCACGAATCCACGCGGCGGTCTTTCAACCGCGGTATTCCATTGGCAGTACACACCGCCGTGCTCAAAATACACACACATCTACAAAACACCGACACATTGGACAATTACAAATACACACACCTGATACACATACAAACAACACTCCCACACACCCAATACAATATAAAACACACACCCACATCACCCACAAACCCCTACGACCAAAAATTAGACACAAAGGCGACAGAGAGAGAGCACAGAATAGACAACCCCACTACACAGAAGCACACAACACCATCACCCACACAACATCCATGCACAAAACACCAAACACCACTACACTCACCACAACCATCACCACATACACCACCACACACATCACACACACCACCCCATGTCACGCCAAAGACACCCCCGCTTCTCCGAGGAGGAGCTCAGGGTCATGGTGGAGGAAATTCTACGGGTAGAGCCACAGCTATTTGGCTCACAGGTACAGCACACATCAATAGCCAGGAAGATTGAGTTATGGTGCAGAATAGTGGACAGGGTCAACGCCGTGGGACAGCACCCAAGAAATAGGGAGGACATCAGGAAGAGGTGGAACGACCTACGGGGGAAGGTGCATTCAACGGTCTCCAGGCACAACATCGCGGTACAGCGGACTGGCGGCGGACCCCCACCTCCTCCCCCACAACTAACAACATGGGAGGAGCAAGTCTTGACCATCTTGCATCCTGGGGGCCTCGCAGGAGTCGGTGGAGGATGGGACACTGGTAAGTCAATTCGTAACTATCATATCCCCACCCTACCTGCATGCTATCACACACCCCCTCCCTCACCCCCTCCCCTATCACTACAACTCCTCACTAATGTACCCATGACACAAACCACCCATCCCAACACCAAGCCCTGCATGACACAACTAAGCATGGACACCCCTCACTAAAGCATGCCCACTGCACATACCCAGTACACCCCCCCCAACCATCACCACACAAACCCACACACCTGAATGCTTGCACTGGGGTACACAAACACCCACCCATTGCACACCATTACACACACACATGCAATAATCATGCTCTTATGCCCCTCCAGGAATCCGAATAACCGTCACCACACCAGAGGGTCCAGACAACACCACTCCACCCCCAGAAGAGGGACACAGTGACGAGAGTAGCTCTGCCCTACTGAATCCTGATGACCAGCCCGGACCATCGTGGGCCTCGGGACAGTCGGTTCCCCTTGCACAGGCACAGCCCAACACCGACCTTCCACCCTCTGGTAACACCAGCACAGCACCCACCCAGCGGGCCCAAACCTCCCTACCTAGGACAGGTCAATCAGCGGTGTGTCCACCACTACAGGGCACCCACGGTAACCCACCAACCCAACAACAAGAGGGACCTGGGGGCAGTGGTAGTGGGCACACAGTCCAGGGGACGGAGGCACAGGAACACGGAGTCATTGCCCAAGAGGGCCCAAGTATTGTCACTGGTCAGGAGACCACCGCCAGAGTCACAGCCCAGGAGGGCCCGAGTATTGTCACTGATCAGGAGACCACTGCCGGAGTCATTGCCCAGGAGGGCCCAAGTATCATCACTGGTCAGGAGACCACCGCCACTGCCGGAGTCAGTGCCCAGGAGGGTCCCACTATCGTCACTGGTCAGGAGACCACCGCCAGAGTCCCAGCCCAGGAGGGCCCGAGTATCGTCACTGGTCAGGAGACCACCGCCAGAGTCACAGCCCAGGAGGGCCCCACTATCGTCACTGGTCAGGAGACCACCACAGGAGTCAGTGCCCAGGAGGGCCCCACTATCGTCACTGGTCAGGAGACCACTGCCAGAGCCAGTGCCCTGGAGGGCCCCGGCTGCCACAGCCGCGCTGGGCAATGATGAAACGTCATGCCACACACCAATGTCCAGTGTAGAAGACGTCATGCCACACACCAATGTCCAGTGTATAGAACGTCATGCCACACACCAATGTCCTTGTCAGAACCGCCATGGCAAAGCACCGCTGAACAAGGCAAAGAACGCCATGTCAAAGCACCGCTGAACAGGGCAAAGACCGCCATGGCAAAGCACCGCTGAACAGGGCAAAGACCGCCATGTCAAAGCACCGCTGAACAGGGCAAAGACCGCCATGGCAAAGCACCGTTGAACAGGTCAAAGACTGCCATGGCAAAGCACCGCTGAACAGGGCAAAGACCGCCATGGCAAAGCACCGCTGAACAGGGCAATGCACCGGGTACGAATGAATGGCCCGCCACATCAGGCATCCTTATCCCATGTGCAGCTGGGACAGTGACAGGGCACTACCTTTCACGGGGAGACTCATCCAGTCTGGGCACCAGTCCCCCCCAGTACCAGTAGAGACCTGCATCAACTTGAGAGACTGTGGTTTGCACTCCCCAGGATGGCACAGTGGGCAACCCACCCACTGTATAGACTTGAGAGATGTGGCTTTGCACTCCCCAGGATGGCACAGTGGGCAACCCACCCACTATATAGACTTGAGAGACTGTGGCTTTGCACTCCCCAGGATGGCACAGTGGGCAACCCACCCACTGTAGAGACTTGAGAGACTGTGGCTTTGCACTCCCCAGGATGGCACAGTGGGCAAACCACCCACTGTAGAGACTTGAGAGACTGTGGCTTTGCACTCCCCAGGATGGCACAGTGGGCAAACCACCCACTGTAGAGACTTGAGAGACTGTGGCTTTGCACTCCCCAGGAGGGCATAAATGGGCATGGAGCCCCGTCGTGGATCTGGCTTTGCAGTCATCCGGCTGAGGTGCCCCCCCTTCCCTTCCCCCTGAGGTGCCTGTAGTATTTCTATCTGATGCCCCGGCAGTGTTCTCTCCGATTGTGGTCAGGTATCGTTTGTGGGCCTCGTGCCATGTATTTTTGGACTGATGGTGCATGGACATTGTTATGTACATAAATGCGCTACTTCTCGTATTGTATATAATTATGACTGATTTTCAAATATATATCTGCATATTTTTGTATGACATGTATATTGGCACATTACATTGTTTGACCCATTGTCGCTTTGTGTATTCATTCTTCCGGGGGGATTGTGGGTTGTTACTGTGATTTTTGTGAATGCATTGGTGTGTATGTTGTAATATGCGAGGGTGGGGGTGCGGGTGTTTGGTGTGTGTCCCCCTAACTTTTGACTCCCCCATGTCGTAGGTGCAGTACTCACCGTTGTCTGCAGCGCCTACGTAGCTGTTGGTCGTAGAAGAGCAGAAACACAAGGGCAGGGAGTATTTGGAGTTCCGGCTCCATGGATTCCTCGTTCCTCATGGGATATGTTCAGGTGAGCGTTTTCCCATAGCAAAAGCTGTTTCCGCCGTGTTTTTATCCACGGTGAATCGGCCCCGGAAAAGGTGGTGGATTGGTGGGTTGTAATAGTGTGGGCAGTACATTGTCTTCCACCTGTCTGTTGGCGGTGACCGCCGCGCTGCTTGTCTGTACCGCTGTGGCGGGCGAAGTGTTAAAGTGGCTGTCTTTGTTGGCGGTTTCCGCCAGGGTCATAATTCCCTTTTTTTGTCCGCCGCCCTGTTTGCGGTATTTCCGCTGCTTTAACACCGTCCGCCAGGGTTGTAATGACCCCCTAAATCTCCTACACATCTTCAACCAAATGCCAAATCGATTGTGAAATCTAAGTATGCCAACTGTTGCGAGGAGGAGAGGTTACAAGGAGTTTGGATATGAAAACAGTTGATCATTGCTTGCAGATTGTCACAGTTAAATAATTTGAACCATACTTGTGAAGGATTGAGTATGTAAATCATCGGCTTTTATTAAAATATTTTAGACTTAATTTAATTCATTTTAGAGTGTGGCAGCAGGAATTACCCCCATGGGTTTGTAATAGCACCACCAAACAACGCACTTCTCACTTTGCTTTAGTTTGTCCAATTTATGCAGGCCCAAGAAGCACCTTTCTGATTCCATTGTTGCAACAGGTGGAGATTAGGAAACTTCAACCTGCAATGTAATTTTTACAAAAATGAATCACAGAAGATATGTGTAATGCAGTGATAAAGTTTATAAGGAGTGCATTCTGAATTAGAAACTATTATGAGTTTGTTAACATAAAATGAGGTTTTGTTGTAAATGAGTATTAACTTTCACCCCAAATCTTAGAAATAGTATTGAATGTGATTTGTATGTTTTTTATTGATCACTTGTGTCATTTGGATGGAATTTTATTTTTTTGCTATGGGTTATATGCTTTTTTTGGCATGTTGCTGAAAGAAAGCTGCACTGACTGACTGTACTATTTTATTCTGTGCTTTTATGGCGTGAGATTAACTAGCTTGGTAATACCTATTCAGGAGCAAATAGGAGTTTGTGCCTAAATTCATACTACAATATAATCACAATATACTGTATGCACAAAAACTGCACACCTTGACCCAAATTTAAGAGGTTCTAGCACCTCCTTGTGCCACATTAGCATCACTTTTATGACGCTAATGTGGCTCAACTAAGCCAAATTTGCTGCATCAGATTTACAAAGTGGTGCAATGCATGCATTGTGCCACTTTGTAACTCCTTGCACCACATTATGCCTGCTCTAGACATGATGTATGCAAGTGGGGCATTCCCCATATGAAATTCCACTGCGCCATTTTTTACGGCATTCTTTAACGTCTGCACAGAGCACACCATTGTATATAATGGGCCTCCATGCACTTTGCAGGATTAGCACCAACATTTTTGGCGCTAATCCTGAAAAGTACAACAATAGTGTCAAAAATGTTGATGCTATTGTCCTTAACCTTTGAAATGGTGTGCCGTATGTTTCATACGGTGCACACATGGTGACTTTAGGGGGTACTAAAGAGCGCAAGAAAAGTAGCTCTGCATAAATGCAGCACCACTTTTCTTAAATCTGGGCCTTTTTGTTTTTTCCCTGCACAAATTGTTCTGAACATAAAACATGTTTTTCACTTTTGAAATGGGTTAACTATATGATTTTACTTTATTGTCTGCCATTTCAAGGTGTAGCACTGTTTTGCTTTACTGCAGACTGAGCCAAAATACACACACCTAAAGGAGTCGAAAAGATTCTCTAGAATGCACTTCTTAATCTAAGGAAGACATTTATATTATCTTTTTGCAAGGCTCGTGAAGGAAGGTCGGTATAACCAAAAGTGTACTTTTAAAATGTGCAATAATGAAGTAAGAACATGTACAAAGAATCTTCAATCTATAAACAGCAAATATATACATGCAAAGATACAAACACCTATATTGATATACATATATATATATTCATACACAATGCAAAGCACATAATTAATAAAAATGCATCACCGCAGGGCCTGTCTGGTGCTTCATCTTTCTCCTGCCAGCAAATCGTTGACCCTGGTTCGACTACAACGAAAAAGAGAGAGATCTACCCTCACAGGATATATATCAGGCATTCGACGTCTAAATCCTGCTTGAGGTCTCTGATTCTCCCAATGTCGACCTGGGTGTCTTACATACCTTAAACAAACGAAGAAAGAGATTTCTGGAAAAAACCCTCCTGCTCCGCAAGAAGTACTAAAAAATGCTGGCTATTTTAGATCAGGGTTGAAAGAAACAGGTTGGAACTGCCCAGTTTCCCATGGTGTCTCTCCCAAGCCTAAGCCATTCCCTGTTGTCCATGAACATCTTTATAGTACATCCTTATTGTGCTGACTGACTCCTCCATGTTATGACCTACCCCTTTGGTGACAAAAGGACAAGCAGGCACGTAGAATAGAAAACACGTTGCATAACATGTTTTGTACGGAAAGATACTTGCACTTTTAACGTGGCGGTAAAGCTTAGGCTAAGCTGACTACAAAATGGAGTCTAACTGGTGACCACTAAAGTGACGGTGGACAGCTAAGCCAAGTGCAAAGTGGTGCGACACGGAGTCAGTGGTCAAAACACAAATATCACTACAAGCACTCTGAACTGGGAAGTTATATGGCCTTGACAAATGCAACACTCAACAGCACCAGTATTTATTTGGCCCAGTAATACATCAAGAGTAATGGGGGCATCAAAATGTGGCTATTAATGCAATCTTCGCATAGATGTTAACATCTTTTTTCAGCAGTGAGATCAGATGACACAACCCTTCCTAGTTCTCTGTTTCCCTTCTACAAAAATACTACTTACACACCTATCTGGTGGCTGAAATAGTGGCTGAGAAAGGAACGTTTTCATCTCTGCCAATACGTGGTACTAATATTGTATTTCTGCAATGATTTTATGGATGTTTATCTCCGAGGTAAAACACTGAAAAAGTTCTGACAACATATAAGGATACCGCTAGGGTGCGCAGATAGTCGCGGTAAATGTGCATGTATTTTTTGGATGCGTATAAAGATCTTTAATTGTACAGTGATATTTATGTTGTGTGAGGAACTAGTTGCTTGTAAATTGAAGTGGTAAGGTTCATCCTTTGGGAATACATCACACACTTCTAACCTAGTATTTTCCGTGAGCAACTCAAAGTTCAGGCAGCATTCATTAGCAGTATTACGCCTCGTATGATCCTTCTAAGGCCTCTCACATCATTTGTGTTGGTAATTGCCTCTCTGTTTTTCATTTACTGTAAGCGCCAACACTAATTCCGTGGTGGCACTGTCTCATCTATTAGAAGCAAAGGTTTAACAAAAAATACAACAGCAGTAAATTATTTTAAGAGCGTGCTGCACTGGACAGTCTGTTCTTTAGGGAGATGGTGTAAGTATTTGAATACCGAGTAGAGGCATTTAATTAGCACGTGTTTGCTTGCTGGTAGCAGGATGTCACGCCAGTGAGTAAGTGGTTGAAGCTGCTTGTAATGTCAGCCAGGAGACATCTTGACAATTGTGTTTTTCATTCTCAGGTGTCTAGTTAAGAGAAACACAGCGGCTGCCTTCAACTATTAAAAACTGCATCCATGTCTGGAATAATTACCGATTTAGAGCACAGTACCAAATCGCCAGCAAATCCAGAAAAAGGGTAAACTTTTAGGTTTCCAATGAAATGAACACATTGGCAAGCGAACAGTCACCCAGTCTCTTGATCATTCATGCATACACTCACTCATTCTCCCACCCTCCCTCTCCTCTCCCCACTCTCCCACCTCCTTTTGTCCCTACCCACCCCCTTCCCCATGCATTCCCTACTTTTCACCCGCTATCACCTTCTTATTCTCTTCTCTCACCTCCGCTATTTTATTCTGACTCATTCATCTATAACTGAGGTACCTTAATCATTCACCACAACATCAAAAACCGCTTGTCACAAAACCTATACTGATTAACCTCATCTCACCATTGCAAACAAATTAACTCATCTCTACCCTATACTTTTATAAATGTGGATCAACTCCTCATGCTATACCCTAAACAACTGTTCCCACTTGATTTGATGGCACCTTTTTGTTTCTTTTCACTTATGCTATTTATTTTCCTATTATATAAAATCCCAATAAAACAATCTTGAAGTAAAAAACACATAGAAGAGAAAATGTTTATTTTATTTGTTTCGGAATGTCCTTAAGCTAGATGCAATGGCCAAAGAGATGTCAGAGAAGGTGGGAGGAAGGGGGGAGAAAGAAAGAGTGAGGATGTGGGGCCAAGATACACTGGAGCCTGTTCACAAACTGCACTTTGTAGTATGTTTAGCAGTACCACAATAGTACTACTAATGCATTATAAATTGATGTTCACAAACCAACTGTAAATTTCCACCTCCAGCTCTACTACCTTTTTCTATAGGAAGATCCTCACAAATGTAAATTTACTACCCAGCACTAAATGCGCGAAGGACCGAGGAATGGTTAAAAAATGGAGAATACTTATGACAAAATACTTTGATTTTTGGAAGGAGTAAGGAGGAGTTAAGGGAGATTTACAGAGGGGTTTAGGGAGGAACGTGCACCCAGACAGGAAAGCATGGTCCCGTTGCTATTCAAAACTGCACTTCTGAAGGTATTACAGCCCAAACAAATTACAACAATGGTAAATGTGCTCCAGCTCAGAGCTTTAGTAAGTCCAGCACCACACACGGCCAGCCTCTGCTACTACAGCACTCAACTATAGACAACAATAGAGGCAGGAAATTAAAATAAACCCCCAAAGTAAATAATAGTAAATTACATTAAATTATTTAAAATAACTAGCAATATAAAGTAATGTAATTTAATGTCATCCGAATATAGCTTATTTTACTTCCCTTTTGTGAATTTAAAAATTATTGTAACATGAATTCTAAATTAAAATATAGTTAAATTACTTTTATCTAATTCTATACTTCACTTTTTTATAAAAGTTAATACATCCAGAAATACTTATTTTTTACTTTAGGATTGATTTGTTTTTATTTAAACTTCAGAAAAATAAGTGTAAATTTAATAACATATTCAAACTTATTACATTTAAAATTTAAATTAAGTTACTCATGCTGTAGTTTTTTTATATGTTGGACTTCAGCTAAAATAAATATAAAATCTATACTATAATATGTAACATTTTTTTTTTTTTATATTGTTTTTGATGCAGGATAATCCCAAAACCTTTTACCTTCCTCTTCCTATTTTTCTTATCCTCTTTTTGCTGGCTTTAGGACTCTGGACACTTCACCACTGCTTAACAATGCAAAAGTGCATGTGCTCTTTGCCCTAAATCTAGATATAATTGGAGTATGCCTCTTTGACACATTTAATTTACCTGTAAGTTCCTTGTAAAGTGGTATACCATATACCCAGGGCCTGTAAATTAAATGCTACTAGTGGGCCTGGAGTGCTGATTGCAGCAACCTACAGAGGTAGCCTTTGAAACCTGTCTCAGGCCTGCCACTGCAGTGCCTGCATGCACGGTGTACTGCCACATTATTGTGGCAAGTCAAACTACTTCCCAAGGACTAAACTCCCCCTTTACTACACCTACGCTACCCCTAAGGTAGGCCCTTGGTAGCCCTATGGACAGGGTGGTGTGTATATAAAAGGTAGGGCATATACTCATATGTGTTACAAACAGCCTATTTCGTTTTTCATTGGGAATTCCCATATATATATATATATATATATATATATATATATATATATATATATATATATGATATATGTATATATATAAGTGGTAAATTCTGATCTGTGAAGGTCAGCATGGACATGTTTGGTACGTTTGGAATGGTAGTGAGAAATCCTGCTTACAGGTGCTGTCGGAATTTACATTACTATTTTAGAAATGCCACTTTAAGAAAGTTGGCATTTCTCTGTGTTCATATCTCTAAGTGCTTTTAAGCATGACTCCAATCCATATCTAGGGCAGAGTGACAGCTACACTTGGTGGGTGCATACTTTCCAGACAGCCATTACACAGTAGGGGCTAGGTGTGACATCTGCATACAGATAGTCATCCTGGACTGGGGAGTTGGAGGCTTGTTCACATCTTACATGTCAATAGGCTGTGTCCTGCCCTCACACAATACGTGAATTACAGCCTGCTGATGTCTGGAGACAGGGCTGGGTTAGAGGGGGAATTTGTTTCACTTGAAAGTGTTCCTCTGAAGTCACCCTTTTCTTCAAAGACATTTTTGAGTATAAGCACCGGAGGTGTGACACCATGATTTTAGAGCACTTTTGGAACTGGGACTGAACGTTTATCAGAAAGACTGCTGTACTGCTCAAAGGACTCATCTGGACTGCTCTCCTGTTGTTGACTTGCAACCTGCTGTCTCATGGGTGGCATAATGGACTCACTGGTTTAATTTTCTGCTGGTTGCCCTGCTGCCAGCTGCCCCTTGACTTGGGTTTCAATAGGTACTGCAGTGCTGTTAGAAGGAACGCCTTATGCACTACTTGCTGGTTGTGTGCTGGTCTGCCACCCTGCAACCAAGACTGTTGTGTTGGACTGCCTGTCTCCTTTGCCCCCCACAAATGTTCACTGAAGAGTCCCACCACGTGGAGGGTGATATATGGGGCTCTTGCACCTTGGGAATAGTGCCTGATGAGCACTGTGTGCTGCTGTCTGATTTGTGCCTGAGACCAGCGCCTGAGGGGCGGCTTTAACCTCCACTTTGTTTTTACTGGTGAGGGCCCCTTAGTGCATGGTGAGCGCTTTCTTTCCCCCTGGTGTGTGTGGAGTTCTTCGCTCTCTTTTGCCTGTCTTCACTTTGTCCCCCAATGCATGGTGAGCACTGGGAGAGGAGAAGGCAGTGTGTGCTGAATTACACCTTAGCTCTTTCTCAGGCATGTGGTGGTAACCGCCGCCCTTGACCCTGTTATCCTGCACTGTGGAACAGCCTGCTTTCCACCTAGAAGAGCCTAAAGTTCCCCTTTCAGAGCCATCATGCTGGGCCCACTGCACTGAGCCGCTTGAGAGTGAAGTGCCAGACTGAGAAACCCCCACCCCTCAGAGGGGCCCCTGTGTCCTGGATTCAGCTCCAGACACAGAAGACTCTAAGTGCGGTCCTACTCATGGAGCATGCTGAGCGAGGAGATGAAGTCATACCCGGCCTGGTGCAGGTGAGATACCGGCAGCTCATGTTCTGCCCTAAGGCCACCAGTCTGCCTCACATCAAGAGGGGCCCCAGCAACACCAAGGAGGTACCCTTCTTGGAGCAGCTTTCAGGAGCCCAAACGTGGAGGGTCTGAGTTGACTTACGGGCAGGGCAGGGCACCTAGGAAATGCATGACATCGGCCGTGGTCTGTGAGGCCCTGGATGGGGTCTGGGCTCACTAAAACTTGGGTGAAAGGGTTTTCTTTGGGTTCTTTTCTTGATATGGGGTAAATCCCTATGGGGAGCCTCGAGGGGAGAGCAAGGCAACCTCTCAACTCAGGCCGTCCTCACAGTGGCTGCCTGGGGTAGATGCCTGATCATTGCCCTGGGATGCCGTTGAGGATCTATGTGCATTCCCACCACATTCAATGCCCGAATGATTTATTCTTTGGCCAATTATGTGTCTTCCCTATGAACAATGCCAGTGGTCTGGCGTTAACAAAATAGTTCATGTGTTACTGCATTCTATAGGAAATTGGGAGAGTAGCTCTCTGGATCCATGTGTTTATGGTGACAGTAGATGATACATGTGTTTACTCTGACCCAGGCATTTCTTTCTGATATAGGATAATGTCTATTTTTTCCCTGATGTAGTTCATGACTAAGTTGTCCAGTGATCCTACAATTCTGCCTTTGCCTTGTATTGTCCTATTACAGGAATATACATTTCATGTATGGCTTATATCAATTTAGTCTTGTGAAGTATTTACAATGTGCTAAATATGTGTATATATCCCTGTGGGGAGTTTCTTTTGTGCTGTATTTATTGTGTTACTGGTGTGAGTGTGTTGTGCAAACGCTTTAGGCATGGTCTCTGGAGACAAGCCTCACTGCTCTGTGCCAAGCTACCAGGGGGTGAGCCAGTTTATCTTTGGTGTGTAATTTACTCACCCTGACTATATTAGTGGGTTCTGCCTGGCTGAGATGCATACTGTAACCAACCAGAAACCCCATTTCGAACAGTTTTCAAATTCAATGAACTCTTTTTACTTTTCTCTATACTTTATGATCAAGAGAGCTTTGCCACCCAGGTGGAGATCTCCCTTTGTTAATACCAGGAAAAATCTAGGAGGTTTATTAAAATTGAAAAACTCACTAAAATGCTTTCATTTTAAACATAATATAAATTATAAATTCTAACTGTAAATATATTTATTTTAAGTGTAGAATAAAAAATCCAGTACAATTAAGTTAATTTTGAATTAAATATTTTATTGATATGTCAAATAAAATAAACATTATTTGTTAACAATTTATTAACAAAATAGCCCACCTAAAGTAAAATATTTATTAATAATTATGAAAAGTGACATATAGAATTAATAAATGGTAACTTATTTATAATTTCAATTTTAATGTTTCAATACATTTTAAATTAAAAAAAGGTTATTCAAATATATTAAAATAAAATAACACATATGTGCTATAGTATTTTTTTCAACTCCCCACCTCCAGAGTATTGCAGTACCAGTGGTTGGCTGGATGTGCTATTGTTCCTTTTTGGTGCAAGGGTAGTTACTTTACACGTGTAAATGTGGCTAAACCTTCAATTTCATGCAGTGGAGACCTTAAATCTACTCTTTTGAGCAACTTTACATGTAGAAAAGCCCAAATAAGTAAACTTACTCAAAGTGTATGCATAAACTTACATGCGTTGGTTTGCTCATGTGTAACTTTACCTTTCTGAATAAGCCATTAATATTGCAAAAATATATGAATACAAAAAAGAGCAAGGAAAGAAAGCTGAAAAGACTGAGAGATAGTGCTGGAGTGCCATGGTGAAAAAGAGTAAAGGAGATATGAAAAGGAAACAAATAATATTAAACAAGAAAAATGCTCAATTGTAGACTCAGGGCCTGATTTAGAATTTGGTGGACTGGTTACTCCGTCACAAACAACCGATATCCCGCCTGCCGTATTACAGTCTTCACAAGCTACGATGGGATCATAAAATGGCAGACTGAATATCCATCACATTTGTGACAGAATAACCCCCTCCACCAAACTCTAAATCAGGCCCTCATTCTTTAATAATTTAGTACAGTTTTGTAGTTGACAGTATAAATATAACCATCTGTATCTGGCACACTATGAAATAATGAGAACAGATCTATAGCACTGATATGGGCATCATGACTGAATTATCCTCTTTTAGATCAAGGTGCTAGAACTACTTTTAGAGTGGGGTGCTGTCATCAACTGTAGATCACTGAAGTTATAGGATTTCTTTTTTTTAAATGTAAGCATTACACTAAGAAAAACTGTAGCAAATGAGCCACTCCTCAGACAGACTCACATCACCCGCACCTCAGCAACACTGGCTCCTGATCCAGAAGAGATGCCAGTTCAAGATGCTGACCCATGCATACAAAGTCCTGCACCACGAAGGACCAGCATACATCAACAAAGAATGGCCTTCTACCAACCAATCAGACACCTGCAATCCACCTCCCTTTTCCTCGCAGACTCCTCCTGGATCAGGCGATTCAACAGAAGAGGACACTCCTTTCCTCACCCGGAGGTGAAAGCCTCGAATGACCTTCCCCTGCACCTTAGCAATGGCGCATTGCTCTGCAATCTCAGAAAAGAACTTAAGACATGGCTGTTCAAATGAACAGAGCACGGCAAAGCAGCTAGGAACTCCAGTGCCTTGAGATTCTAACAGGTGATTTGTTGCTCTTCATAAGTCCTGGTTGATTGATTGACTGACTCCCATTTAGCAAGAATGATGAGGGTGTAGTATACATTGCTAAAGATTTCTGTCATAGTGTACTGTCAAACAGTCCACTTTCCTTTGAAATGACCATTACATTTGCACAGACATATAGTTGTATTGGTAAAACTATCTTGAGCACAAACAATAATGTGTGAAAAAAGGGTTTCAGTGAATCGTTCTCATTTGCGCATCCCAAAGTAAAATGTCTTGATCCTGTTAAAATATTTGTTTCCATCGCACTTAAGAATTAAAACTGTGCTTTGTTTGTGCTTTCCTAACTGCTGATATGTTTTTAAATATTTGTACAGGTCGTTTACAGCTATTGTTGTTGTTTGTTAGAAACAAATGACATCCTACAACCTTTTCTTTCATACTCACTGTATCCCAGCTACAATTGACATGCAGTTGAAGTAACAAAAACGTAAACATCAATGTCAATGTTAAAAGAATTAGCAGAAATTTGTTAGAGGTCAAAGCCTCACATTTGCCTGACATTTGTTCTGTCTTTTAACACACTGCTACTGTTATAATCATATCTATTGATCATTCACTTTCTGAACTGCAAATTTATTGATGAGTGCAGCGACACTGCTGCACCCCTCCTTAAGAACCTATGCTTTCAGACAGTTTCAGGCCTTTTGAGGCTCAAAACAAGGTATCAATAAATTGCGACAACCAGTAATTGTGATATTACCCATTATTTAGATGCGAATAGGGAATAACATAAATAGCAGAAACAATACTTTAACATGCTTTACACAGTTAAAGGCCTGGAGGTAGCTCTGCATTTTGCAACTCCTATCAGGTATGCAAAGAAGGGAGATTATAGCATTTTTGATGCAGTGATGGCAAGTTTCTCCAATTGCAGAACTAATGTTTTTTTCCACACAATAATTAACGTTATTCCTTAAACCTTTTGACGTTCTCTAAATTAGGATTAGTATTGAAAACCAGATACTGCAGATGAAAGAGGCTGTCTTAAAGCCTGGCCTAAGCATTCATTTTATAATACTCAGGCATACAGTAGTGCTTAGTAAGGTCAGGGATTGTTGAGCACCTAAATAACGAAGAGCATCTTTATTTTAAAATATTTTTTAGCAGTGATGTTTGTCATCTTCATTATCTAACTACATGCCAGCAACATGTTTTTGAAATGGCATATATTTGACTTACAATTCTATGCTTCTACTAATGTTACTTTTAATTTATTATTAGCTTTCAGTTTTATCCCTCTTCAAAAAATTGCATTAATCTGGGAAGACAAAAATCTCATCATCAGATAATATAATTTAAAAATGTAATAAAATGTCGTAGAATCTTTCCTTCACAAATAGCACCATTTACTGCCAAATTTCATTTTTCCGAAATTGCTCATGCATGTATAAGTAATTCTATAAACCTCAGTGACGCAGCTCTCTTGAACTCCCAACACGAGCAGAACATACTGCCAATTGTTTTAGCACCGGAGATCTTTTCTTCATCATAGCTGATGATTTTACACATTTCACTTGACCAACTTCTTTTATGAAAAACAATATTTGGCAACAGCATTCTTTAAGCTGGAGCTCTCAGGTCATCATTTTAACAGCATTCCACTAAACGTCTGGTAATGAATATTATCAACAAATAACAATTTAATAAAAAAATGTAGTTTTATCGATTTGCTCTTTGACCCTGGTATTCGGAAAAATATAATTGATTGCTCTCCTACTAAATACAGTCCCTTAAAGTATAAAACGCCGGACATCTTCAGCGGGTGTGACTAAGGCTGTGTGCTCGATTAACAAAAAAAGTGCTGTCCCTTATGATGGTAAACCAAGTTGAGATAAGTGATAGCGCCAGATTTACTAACATACTAACATTTGACACAATGCAACAAGTCACCTTGCTGTGCTAAGTCATGTCTGGGCAAACCCTTCCCACTTGGGGCAACAAATGCAAAAAGAACAGATGATGGACGGAAAGCAGAGCAAATCAAACATTCACCCCCACTCACACAGATCTAGGTTTAATCCATCGTTTTTTTGCTCACCACCCCAGGTTGGACCCAGCCATATACAAATCAGTCTTGACCCTGCCCCTCATAGAAACAGTCCAGCGTGAACTGCCAAGCCAGTGAACTGGAAGCACTGAAAGACACACTTTGGGCCATATTTATACTTTTTGATGCAAACCAGCACCGGTGCTGGTTTGCGTCAAAACATTTACAGCCGGCTAACGCCATTGCTATGCGCCATGCAGGTGCCGTATTTAAGGAGTGACGTTAGCTAGCGCTGCGGGCTGGTCAGAGTAAAAAAAAATGACTCTAACCAGGCAGTGTCGGCGTAGGGGAAAATGGGGGTTTGCGTCATAAAACGGTGCAATACAGGTTTGAGTCAAAATTCATGGCTGAAACCGGACTTGCGCCATTTTTTGACGCACAACCCCCATTGAAATGACTCCTGTCTTGGCAAAGACAGGAGTCATGCTCCCTTGCCCAATGGCTATGCCCAGGGAACTTCTTTCCCCTGGGCATGGCCATTGGGCACAGTGGCATGTAGGGGGGCCCAAGTTAGCCCCCCCCATGCCACTTTAAAAAAATAAAAAAATTATACTTACCCCAACTTACCTGTACCTACCTGGGATGGGTCCCCCCATCCATGGGTGTTCTCCAGGGGTGGGCAAGGGTGGCGGGGGTGTCCCTGGGGGCAGGGGAGGGCACCTGTGGACTGCTTCCATGGTCAGAGACCATGGAAGTGAGCCCACAGGTCCCTCAACGCCTTCCCCCTCCTGTGTGTCAAAATGACGTGGGAGTATAAATAAGGCGCACAGGCCTTAAAGTAATTTTTTAGACGGAACACCTACCTTGCATGTCATTAACGCAAGGTGGTTTCCAGCATCCAAAAACTGACGCACACAGAGGTTTTTGGACGTCTGCGGGCTCGGGCGTCATAGTTTAAATATGGGGCAAGGTTTGCGCCGAATGTGCGTCAAAAGTTTTGACGCACATTCAGCGAAAACAGAGTATAAGTATGCCCCTCGGTTTGTGGACTATGATGAACACCACATCACATTTCACAAACCATTCACCTCTCCTATCTGTTGTTGAGTTTATTCTTGTCTTTGACCCGGTCCAGCACTCTGCTGCCTTTTAGCTAGGTTCATGCAACAGAAATACCACATAAAAATGGGATACAACAAATAATAAACTATCTGGATGATATGGCCCATGTGGATAGGTTAACAAACATGTTTCCTGATCTGCTTCAGTGCAGTTGAATTTGCACAAGTGAAAGTGTGCTGTGGGTGCACAAAATATTTTATGCACACTGACCTGTCCCACCCAGGGACATCTTATGGATTTTGGGGCCCTAAACCAAACTTTTTGAGGGGACCCTGTTAAGAGCAGCTCTGAATCAATTTCAGCTCTTTCATGGCCTCTTAGGTCAGGTCAATGACTTCGATCAGACACACTGGTTTAAATTCTAAATATGATTACATCTAAGATTCAGGGATAGTGAGTTGTGTTTTCAATTTTGTAACACAACAGCTCGCTATTATTATTGCAAATAATCTCTGTTGCCCCCTCCTATTTCTCATATTTGAGGTCCTGTTTTGATCCAAAAGAAACCATTTTTTGGATTATGCTTGAAACATAAACACCATGTTTCCCTGACATAAACCACAATAAAAATAAATTGAGGGATAGTATTTTAAACAACCCGTTTAAGAATTATTCAATGTAATAATGTTACTTTTCTCTGCAGAATAGATCAGCCTCTTTCAGGGGGTCGATGAGTTATTTTGCAAGGCAGGTGGGCCTACAAATGTGAACACACGGGATTAAGTATTTAGGAAGGAATTTGAGTCCTGAAATCCTTAATAAGGAAATATCAGTAGGGAAACACTGCTATTATTGATTTAATCTTTTGACCAGCAACGAAAACATTCAAAATTCATTTTCTGTCTTTGCTATTAAAAAAAAAATAGTGCTGAGCTAAAAATAGAAAATGTTCGCATTCAAGGTTAATAATCAAGAAGGCCAAAGCACTATGTTTATGTTTATGGGTAAAGTTAGAATAAGGGCTTCGATAAGGAATAGGCTTTGACAAATGTGAAGGGTAACTACTAAGAAATATTAAAATTAAATACCAGGCAATATTTAAATCACACCGAGGTGATCTCATGCACTTTTCGGAATTTTGGCTTGAAGTTTTTACAACAAATAGCTGAGATTACGATACGGAACGTGATGATTCCCTACTACAGAAAAGGTGGCCTTGGTTTTGATAAAAGAGGTCTGTAATGCTTAGCATAATGATATATATATATATATATATATATATATATATATATATATATATATATATATATATATATATAGCATTCTGAAACACATGTCAAGCATGCCTTGATAGGTTAAAACTTTTTACAAACTCAGTCATAAAATTACCTTTGGAGTATCACCAAACTGGTGGACGGATAAAACACACTTCCTCATTTCTCCATGAAAGGTCTTGCGTTTGCCCCTTCCATTTCCCAGAAATGCCCCATAATGCCCCCTGACACTCTGTGAGCCACCAGGCGACTGAGGATCCACCGGGATAGTGGAATGGTGGTTGAGGCAAGGCCACTCTGCAAGCAACAAGTTGATGGGGACTGCGAGGCAGCAGGAGTAATATGGCTGCAGCGAGACCAGTGCAGCCTCCTCAACCCTGCCCAGGGCACGCATATCAGCAAAAGCCCAACGAGGTCACATCCCTGACCGGAGAAAGCACTGCAGGCAACAAGAAGGCCACAACCATGAGGCAGTGTAAGTAAACCAGCTGCAGCGAGACCAGTGCAGTCTTCGGATCAAGGGCACGCATGGTGATATACTCCCTGTAGGAGGCTGGACTGGCTTGTAGTGAGTACCTAGGGGTACTTGCACCTTGCACCAGGCCCAGTTATCCCTTATTAGTGTATAGGGTGTCTAGCAGCATAGGCTGATAGATAATGGTAGCTTAGCAGAGCAGCTTAGGCTGAACTAGGAGACAAGTGAAGCTCCTACAGTACCACTTAGTGTCATATGCACAATATCATAAGAAAACACAATACACAGTTATACTAAAAATAAAGGTACTTTATTTTTATGACAATATGCCAAAGTATCTCAGAGTGTACCCTCAGTGAGAGGATAGGAAATATACACAAGATATATATATACACAATACCAAAATATGCAGTAATAGTATTAGAAAACAGTGCAAACAATGTATAGTTACAATAGGATGCAATGGAGACACATAGGGATAGGGGCAACACAAACCATATACTCCAAAAGTGGAATGCGAACCACGAATGGACCCTAAACCTATGTGACCTTATAGAGGGTCGCTGGGACTATTAGAAAATAGTAAGGGTTAGAAAAATAGCCCACCCCAAGACCCTGAAAAGTGAGTGCAAAGTGCACTAAAGTTCCCCAAAGGACATAGAAGTCGTGATAGGGGAATTCTGCAGGAAAGACACAAACCAGCAATGCAACAACAATGGATTTCCAGTCGAGGGTACCTGTGAAAGTAGGGGACCAAGTCCAAAAGTCACAAGCAAGTCGGAGATGGGCAGATGCCCAGGAAATGCCAGCTGCGGGTGCAAGGAAGCTGCTACTGGACTGTAGAAGCTTAGGTTTCTGCAGGAACAACAAGGGCTAGAGACTTCCCCTTTGGAGGACGAATCCCACACGCCGTGGAGAGTCGTGCAGAAGTGTTTTCCCACCGAAAGACTGCCAACAAGCCTTGCTAGCTGCAAATCGTACGGTAAGGGTTTTTGGACACTGCTGTGGCCCAGGAGGGACCAGGATGTCGCAAATTGCATCAGGAGACAGAGGGGACATAAAGCAAGACAAGGAGCACTCTCAGTAGCAGGTAGCACCCAGAAAAGTGCCAGAAACAGGCACTACGAGGATGCGTGAAACAGTGTTTACCCGAAGTCTCACAAAGGAGTCCCACGTCGCCGGAGAACAACTTAGGAGGTCGTGCAATGCAGGTTAGAGTGCCGTGGACCCAGGCTGGACTGTGCACAAAGGATTCCCGCCGGAAGTGCACGGAGGCCGGAGTAGCTGCAAAAGTCGCGGTTCCCAGCAATGCAGTCTGGCGTGGGGAGGCAAGGGCTTACCTCCACCAAACTTGGACTGAAGAGTCACTGGACTGTGGGAGTCACTTGGACAGAGTTGCTGGATTCAAGGGACCTCACTCGTCGTGCTGAGAGGAGACCCAGGGTACCGGTGATGCAGTTCTTTGGTGCCTGCGGTTGCAGGGGGACGATTCCGTCGACCCACGGGAGATTTCTTCGGAGCTTCTAGTGCAGAGAGGAGGCAGACTACCCCCACAGCATGCACCACTAGGAAAACAGTCGAGAAGGCGGCAGGATCAGCGTTACAGAGTTGCAGTAGTCGTCTTTGCTACTATGTTGCAGTTTTGCAGGCTTCCAGCGCGGTCAGCAGTCGATTCCTTGGCAGAAGGTGAAGAGAGAGATGCAGAGGCACTCGGATGAGCTCTTGCATTCGTTATCTAAGGAATCCCAAGAGACAGAGACCCTAAATAGCCAGAAAAGAGGGTTTGGCTACCTAGGAGAAAGGATAGGCTAGCAACACCTGAAGGAGCCTATCAGAAGGAGTCTCTGGCGTCACCTGGTGGCACTGGCCACTCAGAGCAGTCCAGTGTGCCAGCAGCACCTCTGTTTCCAAGATGGCAGAGGTCTGGAACACACTGGAGGAGCTCTGGGCACCTCCCAGGGGAGGTACAGGTCAGGGGAGTGGTCACTCCCCTGTCCTTTGTCCAGTTTCGCGCCAGAGCAGGGCTAAGGGGTCCCTGAACCGGTGTAGACTGGCTTATGCAGAAATGGGCACCAAATGTGCCCATGAAAGCATTTCCAGAGGCTGGGGGAGGCTACTCCTCCCCTGCCTTCACACCATTTTCCAAAGGGAGAGGGTGTAACACCCTCTCTCAGAGGAAGTCCTTTGTTCTCCCATCCTGGGCCAGGCCTGGCTGGACCCCAGGAGGGCAGAAGCCTGTCTGAGGGGTTGGCAGCAGCAGCAGCTGCAGTGAAACCCCGGGAAAGGCAGTTTGGCAGTACCAGGGTCTGTGCTACAGACCACTGGGATCATGGGATTGTGCCAACTATGCCAGGATGGTATAGAGGGGGCAATTCCATGATCATAGACATATTACATGGCCATATTCGGAGTTACCATTGTGAAGCTACATATAGGTAGTGACCTATATGTAGTGCACGCGTGTAATGGTGTCCCCGCACTCACAAAGTCCGGGGAATTGGCCCTGAACAATGTGGGGGCACCTTGGCTAGTGCCAGGGTGCCCTCACACTAAGTAACTTTGCACCTAACCTTTACCAGGTAAAGGTTAGACATATAGGTGACTTATAAGTTACTTAAGTGCAGTGTAAAATGGCTGTGAAATACCGTGGACGTTATTTCACTCAGGCTGCAGTGGCAGGCCTGTGTAAGAATTGTCAGAGCTCCCTATGGGTGGCAAAAGAAATGCTGCAGCCCATAGGGATCTCCTGGAACCCCAATACCCTGGGTACTTCAGTACCATATACTAGGGAATTATAAGGGTGTTCCAGTAAGCCAATGTAAATTGGTACAATTGGTCACTAGCCTGTTAGTGACAATTTGGAAAGAAATGAGAGAACATAACCACTGAGGTTCTGATTAGCAGAGCCTCAGTGAGACAGTTAGTCACTACACAGGTAACACATTCAGGCACACTTATGAGCACTGGGGCCCTGGATGACAGGGTCCCAGTGACACATACAACTAAAACAACATATATACAGTGAAAAATGGGGGTAACATGCCAGGCAAGATGGTACTTTCCTACACTCCCAACATACTTACACCCCTGATTTAAGGACATTTGGGGTGAGATCCAGCAGGGGCCAAACCTCAGGCACTCTATGACTCTGGGGAGCAACTTAAGTGTGGCGATCTGCTTGGACAATGGCAGCGCAGGGAGAACAGTATGAGTGGGTGTCCCTATGGCTCATGTGACCCACCTGATAGTGACTCAGAGGCCACTTGCTTAGCTGTTAATGGTGTGCAGCTGACAGCTGGGTCCCAGGGCACTCTTGCATAATTGACCAGCTCTGGCTATGACAGACTGGCAGTGCAAAAGTCCTGATGGCACCCCCACAGGAGCGTGCTTTAACCACAGCCAGGCTGCACCACCCTTGGGCAACTGAGGGACTGTACATTGTGCAATATTTACTGGGACCCCCCTTGCTCATAATTGAAGCCCCTGTAGTGCCTTGCCAAGGTGGTGAGCTGCAAGACTCTCAAGACAGGGAGGTGATCAACCTCGTCCTCCCTGATACCATGTCTAAGAAAGTGCCGACCACAGCCTAGGCGGGAAGCAGATGTCTATGGCCCGCAACAAGCAAACCCCTGAGGCCCTACATTTGGTGAGTCATAGGCAGAGGATCTCCCTCAGACTGCAGAGACATAGCACCTTAGTGGCAATAGCTTCCTAACTGGTGAGTAAAGATTGGGAATGAGACCTTACTGAGGCTTGCCTGGGTCCCATAATTCCATGACCCCACCTGAAACATTGAGGTATACTTTTGGTACACTTTGGGACCGTAGTGACAGCACAAGCCAACATAGCCTTTAACATTGCATCGAATCCACAGCAAAACTACTGTGGTTTCTGGCTGGGGGCCCTTCTGCAATAGCAATGCTAGCCCAGGATTTAGAAGTTGAGAGGGACTTCGCACAGAAAAGTCTGATGAGCGTGGAGTGTTGGGGGGTGAAGCAAGAACAGTTTTGGAACCCCTAGACAGCAGGGGGCATGGTGCAATGGAGAGACTGTGGGTCCTAGATGAGGACGCTGCCAGTGATTTGAAGAATAACACCCATTGCCACTAGCCCTCTATGCACTTGTTGAGCGCACTCCTGGGGTGCTGAAACAAGGTGTTCCCACCTTCTGCTGCTGGGCTCTGTAAAAATCTGTAGCTGTGAATTCTCCACAGGAAGAGGATACCAAAGACTGTGATCAGTCATGGCTGTAGCACGAGCTAAAAAAGGCTGCTCCCTCAATGACATTTTAACTAAGTCCCCAGCCCAGGGAGCCAGACAGGGGAAAGGGCATTTCCTGTCCATCAGGACCAGCAGACAGAAGAAGACAATGAGGGTCCAGTAACTCTATCCTTTTGGAGGCCCTATTCACATTCCTTCAGGATGATATCCAGATATTGATAAGGGACCTATCTCAAGATCTTCATGAGGTTCACCAAGACGTAGCAGAAGTGGGGGACAGGGTCTCCACTCTAGAAAACCATGAGTCAGGCTGAGATGAAGAAATCAAGCAACTCCAACAAGAAATTATCTGCCTTGGAGACCAACCGAATGACTTACAAGCCCACGCAGAAGACCTAAAAAAACAGTCGACATGGAACAATATACAAATCCGGAGTGCTCCAACCAATGCAGAAAAAGCCAACATCGAGTAAAACGTGACAGCCCTCTTCATCCAAATCCTGGAGGAACCACTCGACAAGGATATACAGCTCGGCAGGGTGCACAAAGTAGGCCCCTCATGACCGGAGAATACATGCCCAGCCAACTGCATCCTTGCAGTTCAGAGCACTCACACTGGTGCTCCATCAATACCTGTTGGCTCTTACATCACAAAAGAGACAAAACGTCCACCTAGTGACCACCTATATCTGGGACAAAGGTGTTACTCACTCCTGGGTGCATTTGTTCTGTATAACTTTTTGCTGGCAATGGAAGCTCCATCAGCTTCAACCCCTGACGGAAGCATTTATGGTGCTGCAGATCAAGGAGTGCTCTGAAAGCAGCCAACGGGCCATCCCCTGAGAATGTGAAGCCAGGTAACGCCTTTGGTTGCAGGGGGGATCAGCCTCATCAAAAGGTCTCTGACTGGACCCTGAGAGTATGGTCATGGAGAGGTGTGCAGTGCTGGAGACACCGACAACAGTCAAGAGACAACCTGAATGAGACTGGAGCTCTTGGATCATCTCTGTTAGCTATGGGAATGGGGATGCCAGGGTGGCGTATGCTGGGATGGAGCCGTAGGAAGAGGGGAGTGTGTTGAGCTACAGAGCCCTACACCCTAATATTCAGTGGGACATTACTGGCCAAAAGTAGCATTTTCAATTTTGATGAGACTATGTTTTGTTACTGTTAGTTATTGTGGTTCTGGAGGGGAGTGCTCACACTACATGAGGGTGCACTACACTCCAGGTACTTATCAACATAAGGGTTTCGAAGAGGCCTGCCATTTCCAGGCAATTTCCATTTCTTTCCACACCCTACAATAAACTAAAAATTATCACCCTTAATGTGAAGGGGCTTAATAACCCAGTTGAGCGCCAAGTAATAATATTGTATTTGGAACAGACAGGAGCAGACCTGTTTCTCCTACAGGAGACTCATTTGGCCTCTAGTGACTGGCATAGATACAGAACCTGTGCCTTTCCACAAAAGTCCTTCTCATCTCTTGCCACTAAGACAGCTACAGTAGCCATCTTTATTTCCCACTCCTGAGGTAAAGTAGGTCATAAACTAGCTGAGAGAAAAGGTAGACTGCTAGCATACAAGTTGAATGTGGGAGACCACACTTTTATTGTGGGTTCCCTGTACACCCCCAATGACGGCCAAGAACGATTCCTCTGCCAGCAAATGTCTTCTCAAGAAAGGATGGTGCTGACAGGGGGGAAGGGAACCTTAATCTAGTGTTCTATAACGACTTGGACTAATTGGCGCTCCGCTATGGTGGCACCAGGGCCCTTTCCTAAGAAGTAGTTCAATGGCTATGGAAGATGGGATTGAGAGGCCTTTTTTGGAGAGAACAGCATTCCCAGACCCTGGGCTATACATTCTACTCACATGCCGACAAGAGCTATACCTACCTTGATCACTTTCTAGGAACAAGAGAGCTTTAGATCCTACTCACAGAAACAGAGATAGAAGCATGCTGTCTCGAAGATCATGCTGCAGTGCCTCTTAACCTAGCTCTCCCTCCTACGTAGCGTACTCCTCACCCTTGGAGACTGAGAGAAACTTTACTCCAGAGGCCAGAATTGGTCAAGCAGGATATTCAGGTGATTACTAACTTCCTGGTCATAAATGATACAGCTGACACTTCCATTTCCCTCCAGTGGGAGACTCTATAAGCAGTCATCGAGGGGAGCTAATTGTGATTTCAGCAGCTGATAATAAAATTCACTGTGACAAAAGGGAGCATTTACACAAGCAATTACAGGTGTTAGAGCGTATACCCAAATGCACTGGTGCCCCACCTGTCAGGCGGCAGATAGAGACAGAGAGAGCACAGCTGGTGCAGCTGGACCTGAACAAGGTTGAATACTCACTACTTAGACTCAGACATTCCTTCTATGCAGGGGAAACAGATGTGGATGCCTGTTGCCCAACCAGCTTCAAGTGCAATGGCAAAGAGCAGAGGTAGAGTGCGTACTAGCAGACGACGGCACAGATATCATGGGAGTTGGCCCCATTGCATCTACCTTATTGGAATTTTATGAGAAATTCTGTTCGGAGCAAACTCTCCCCTCAGATGGGCCAGTCCTCTACCTTGAAAACGCGCATTCTCCATGCCTGACATCAGACCAAGTCAACATGCCTGACCGCCTCAGACCGATTCAGACAGAGGAACTTATCTCTGTCATTACATGCCAGACACTACTCAAAAATCCTGGTCCTTTTTCATAAGGCATTTTGCACAACACTGGCTCTGATGCTGGCCCTTCTTTTCAACTCAGTAACCATCTGGGATTGGTACTGCCCTCGATGATTGAAGCTTCTATTGTTGTCATTGCCAAAGTGGGGAATGATACAAAACAGTGGGGTCCTATCGCCCAATATCCTTTCTTAATGTAGATAATACGTTATTCACCAGTATTTTAAGAGCACAGCCCTGACCAGGCTGGATTTGTCCTGCACAGTCTATGCAATGACAACACCAAACGGATTATGCACCTGCTTGAGAAACGCAAATGCTCCAGAAGAGAAACCATGCACTTGGCCATAGACACCGTGAAAGCAGTTGACCAAGTACACTAGCCATACTTGGCAGTGACGCTTGTCCACTGTATTTGGGGCTCGGTTCCACAAATGGATTCTCAACAACTATGGCCAACCATGAGCGGACGTTCAGGTAAATGGTAGAACCTCTGCTCTATTTCCCATCCGCAGGGGCACGCGGAAGGCATGCACGCTGTCACTTTTACTGTGTGCTCCCTATATGGAGCCATTCGACCAATGGATGTAAGACAATCCGAACATCACAGGGGTCACCTATGATGGGGAGGAATTCACAATTAGCCTCAATGCTGATAATGTCATGGTGGCACTGAGGCCCTCCCAGCCTTCTTGGATAACATAGAAGTGTTTGGCAGTGTGGTGGGATTTGAAATAAATATCCAGGAATCACAAGTCCTCAATGTTTTGGTCCCTAAGAGATGGAAGCCCTGCTTGCCGGTCGATATTCAATACAGTGAATTCTACTTCTAACCTCTACTTGGGAGTCCAGTTAGCCCCGACCATGAAGGAGACAGCGGCCGTTAACTACCAATCTATGCTCTGGAAAATCAAGGACTGGAATAGTTCTCTTTCCTTGGTGATGTACAGAATGCAACATCTCCAATCTTCGTGGAAAGCAAGGAGGTGGATATTTCCTTGGGGAAAAAATAATAATTTCTTGACTGTGCTAGAGTTTTGTAATGCAGGGTGTAATTACAACACAAAGTCATATCAGTTTGTCAGGAGTTCACCATGGGGTCTGTGAGTAGTGCAGTTCACTAGATTTACTATTGTAAAACATTCTGACTACCAAAACAATGGAAAAGTGTGTTCAAGCTGTGACAGAACTTTTCAGCTTGTGTTTTTTGTGTAGTGGTACACAGGAAATCACTGTTTGTGCTTCAGTAGTTTATATTTTAATATTTTTCAAAACATTTAGGAGTGATACGTTGTTTTACTTTTGTAAAACTGCCATTGTGTACAGTATAGTACTATAAGGCTGATTTGCTGACAATAGTGCAAGTGTAGATGAAATATGCTAAACACAGTAGTTGGCATGAATATCCAACAGGCAGTACTTCAAAATAAATTGGGCAACATACTCACACTATTTGGGAAATCATCCAGGAAATTGTGCGTTTCCGAATTGCTGAAGGTTAGGCATTCAAAAAATCTATTTTGTGTCCTTTCTTTTATGTTGTTTTTTTATGCTGGTTTTATTTGGGATCTATAAATACATTCAAGTGATCTTGCTGTCATTATTCGTACAATCAGCAGCAAAATATATGAAATACATGAAAAATGGAAAAGAATACTGTGAGGCAAAAAACGAAAATCACTTTCCACTGTTTAGGAATTTGACTCATGGGCACGACAGAAGAAGCCAGTAAAGCTATATAACATGACTGCACATAGAAGGAGAACTAACTATTTCTTGTAAATGGATAACATTTAGTTACACGCACCACTACTTTTAGTTACCAGACACATGTTTCAGTATGGAAATTCTAAAATGACGAGCATTTTATGTTCGAGGAACCATGGGACAGAGAGAAGCATCAATCTAATCGTAAAATAAATTGACTGATCTAGGTAGTTAAATCATTCAGACGCTTAAGGCAGTCTGTAAAGAATAATGCTGTTTCTGTACCAGGTGGAGTTAACACTATGGCCCATACTTATACTTTTTTAGCACCGCATTTGCGCCGCTCTTTGATGCAAAAACGGCACAAAATTACAAAATACAATTGTATTTTGCAAGTTTGCGCTGCTTTTGCATCACAAATTTACGCAAATGCAGCGCTAAAAAAGTATAAATATGGGCCCATGTCCCAAATTCTGGTAGGTGATAGGCAGTGCAGCACAACAGCTAAAGTTGCTGCACTGCGTTGCGTGACAAGGAGAGAGCAGGAGAATGCCATATTCTGACAGAAGTGTCACTCTCCTCCCCTCTACCTAGCGCCGGTATTGTTTTCAGCTGCCGTGCGCCATGCACACACCTTAGCGCCACAGTGCTAGGTTGTGTGCATGAGTCTAGCATAGTTTTTGTACAAGAAGGGTATCCTTCTTGTACAAAATGCTATGACTAGACAAGTGCAAATGCTTTTCCCACAGTGCACCACATATGCAAAGTCGGAAAAGCAGGGAAAAATAAAAACGTTTCTCCCTTTTGCGCCTGATTTTAAAAGGCATTCATTTTTTGTGCTAAACTCTTTCTTGTGAAATTTCAGAATAGGGTTTAGTGTCAAAAAGCAAATTTGCGTTGGTTTGTGCATGCCAAAAAAAAGTTTACCAGTGATTTAGTGTTAAAAAATTAATGCTAAACCGAAGCTAAAGCTTTGATGATCTGTGCCTTTATTTTAATGGTAATAATGCAACACATCTCAAGCAAAAAAAGGGCAATATTTTTATTTTTTGATGCAAAACTGTGCAAACGCAGTTTCGCATCAAAAAGTATAGCGCCTGCTTGCATCATTCCAGAGCACCAGCCGGACACCAAATTTATGAAATCCCGCAAGCCAGCGCAAACAGTGGCCTAGCATAATAAAAGATTACGCTAGCCAGGTGGGGTGGCAGTATAGGAGAAGGGGGTTTTGCACCAACAAATGACGCTAGGCTGGTTAGAGGCAAAAAAAAGCCTTTAACCAGCCTAGAGGCATTTTCTGATGCAAAACCATCCATACCACATGACTCCTGTCTTATAAAAGACAGGAATTATGCCCCCCACCCCAGTGGCCAGCACAGAGGACAAGGGTCCCCTGGGCATGGCCATTGCACCCAGTGCCATGTAGGGGGACCCATTTCAGGGCCCCCAATGGCACTTTAAAAAAGTTTTAAAAATGCTTACCTCTACTTACCCTACTTATCTGGGATGAAGTCCCCCATCCTCTAGTGTCCCTCTGGTGGGGGCGTGAGTGTTCCTGGGGTGGCTGGGGGGCACCTGTGGACCCATTCCATGGTGTTTTACCATGCAAATGACTCCACAGGTCCCCTAAATCCTGGTCTGACTCAGGTGTTAAATAGTGGTGTAAAGCAAGCTTTACACCATTATTTGGACCCTCCTCCCACCAGTGGGCCATTTTAGCAGGGGGGGATAAATATGGGGCAATGGGAATAGCACCATTTTTTAGATGGGAACACCTACCTTGCATCTCATTGACACCAGGTAGGTTCACACATCTAAAAAATGGTGCAAATGCTAATATTTTGACGTTAGACATGTCTAATGTCAAAATATAAATTTGGAGTTAAGTTTGCACTGCATTTGCGTAAAAAAAATGATGCAAATGCAGCCCAAAAAAGGTATAAATATGGGCCAAAGTTTATTATCAATTACACGCATAAAGAAGAAAACATTCAACACAAGTGAAGAAGACTTTATATTCCTTTCTTAACTTGTGGTACTATTTGGCTATTTAAAGGTATAGTTTTTTAAATAAATTATTTAAAATGTGGATCTGAAAATACTGTTATCTCCTCCTCCTGTGAACCATATGTGAATGTCTAACATGTACAATGGACTCAGACATATGGTGTAATTAATTTGGAAATAATACTGCTCCTGTACTAAGTTTAGAGTATGTGTATGATGAAGAGGATGGAGAGTAGCAGCTAAAGCTGCTGAACTATCTACTTTAAATGCAGTAACTTCATGTTGCAATATTGACATCGATCAATTGGTGTCTCATTGGTTTCAGAATCCAAACACAAGATATTTTTTGACATATTTGGATTTGTTAACATACTTTATAATTTGGCATCCGGATATGTTAATTACTTTCTGCACCAGCTGGGAGAAGAATGGCCCCAGTTCAAAAAAGGTCCATTCCAGGTGGATTAAGCACCTCCTCATGGAGGAAAGCTGTGACGGAAATATCTATAGCTATCATCTTGCAACTGTTTACTAACCACAGTGAGGTATTCGCCAGAAGTTGACAAAGGATGAACTCAGACATCTGACTCTACTCTCTAGCAGAGTGTCCTTTTAAAGAGATCAAGAAGGAACAAACAGAAATGGTAAAGCAGAGATTGGTTCAGAGGAATATGTATAATAGTTCTGGTTTGAGCGGCTAATTCTGTGGTTCTGGTTTCTGAGGAAGTATTACTTCTTGCTGAGGAGCTGAGGGAGAGGCCAATACGTTATGCCTGGTCCAAATGCAAAGGTGTGAGGAGAGACAAGAGCGGAGAGAAGGAGGTGGCTGTTGCTGCACCATGCTGCAGCACAGCTTTCAATAGACCAGGCTCACCCGTAGCTTGGATAGCTCCCGCTGGGCCCCTGCTGGGCATCTTCATCTCCTTATTGTATCTCACCTCTTTTCACCTATGTTTATGGCTGCTTCTGTTGCCTCCTGCCTTATTTCTTCATTGTCGGCTCCCCTTTGGACTCAAATGGACAAGGTGTCGCGCCGCTGCACGTGGCACGAGCCGAACATTCGGCTCGGGCCGCAACACGCATTTCCAAGACGCGGCACGCCCCCAGTCTGTTGTGTGCTTTCCAAGGCCCCAAATTGGGCTTGGGGCCTTGCTCTTTTTCTGTGCACCGCGTTTTCAGACATTTCTGACCCCCACTCACATGTTCTTTTCTTCTCTTTTTTCTTTTCTTCTTTTCTTCTTTTCTGGGACATCTGATTGTACCTTCCTTTATGTTTTTTCCCCCTTCCCATGTTATCTTTCTCTTCCCAGCATTCCTTGTTCCCTATTCTCTATGGTTCCTAGTCCATTCTGTTCTATGTACTTTTCTCTATCTAAGATGGTGTCCTTTTACTTCCTGTTGGTCGTTTCCTGTTTGTTGGTATTTAAGGGCTGTGATTCTTTCTCTCCTTGCGCTGCAACACTTTCTGTTTGGATGGTGTCTTCGCTCTTGCTTCCTCGTATTCTTGTGCTGGTTCTCGACAGTTCGTAATACTTTTTCCCGCATTTGCTCTTGTTGATATCTCTTCCTTTTTGTTCCTGTTATAGAAACTTATCCTTGTGGAGGTTTTTTTCCCTCTGGCTCTACTTCTGAGGGACACGGCCTGCTCTTGGCGTACCCATTGCCTGCAGCACCGTGGCTACCTGAAAGAGTCGCCCCTACTTGGGCCAAGGCCGAACATTCAAGAACAGGATCCACGCCACTCGCTCTTTAGCCTCCAGGGTAAAGCAGCACGTAAGTCGTGACAGATTGCAGCGCCCAATACTCCCGACGTCATCTAACATCATGGATGATGCAGTGGCGGCTGCTGCAGATCCTGATCAATCTCTTCTGGCAACCATTCAGCAACAGGCTCAAGAACTGCAACAATTACGCAATGAGAATGCTGCTTTACGTCAAGCTTTGGCCTTTCGCAGTGCGGATGTTCGGGCCGTCTCCACCTCTACTCCTCGTTTCTCCGGTGAACTAACTAAGCTGCGAGAGTTCCTCGATGCATAAACTGTGTATTTCGCCTTCCGACCTACCCAATTCTCCCACGACAAGACAAAGGTGGGATATCTTATCAGTGCCTTATCTGGTCCTGCCTTGGCCTGGGCAACCCCGATGGTATCCTCCAATGACCCAGTATTATCAGACTATCCTGCCTTTGTGAGTCGGTTTAAACAGATGTTCAGTCGTCCAGGACTGGAGGCCTCTGCGGAAGAAGCCTTATGTGACATCCAACAAGGCTCACAAGATGTCCTCCAATATATTACCCGCTTTCGACAGCTAGCGGCTGAGACCACTTGGGTGGAATGAACTCTGGTGACCTTATTTCGTAGAGGACTTAATGAAGAAATCAAAGACGAGTTAGTACACTCCACCCGAGCTGAAGATCTTCGTGGTCTGATGGATCAGGCTCTTTCCATCGAATACCGTCTCCAAGAGCGAAGTATAGGGAAGAGAAAGAGTAGAGGATCATCTCAGCCAAGCACTTCACGTGTCTTTATGCATCGTCCCGAGGAACCCCATCCTCCCGCCAGAGACGCCGAAGGCGAACCTATGCAGGTGGATACCACTCGAGGACCACTTTCCGTTAGCGAGCGGGAAGACAGACGTAGGAAGGGATTATGTATGTATTGTGGTGCTGCCGGCCACATGCTCCGGACCTGCCCCGTTCGTCCTCAAAGGCCATCGGGAAACGCCACTTCCCATCCTCTGTAAGAAGGGAGGGGACGGGATCATCAGCTATACCTTCCATCAGTTCGTTCAAGGACAATGCCACTACTTTGTTTATGTTACCTGTGACGTTACATTTACCGGACGGGCGTCAAGAGAGAACACTGGCTTTACTTGATTGTGGTGCCAGTGGCATATAGATGGATAAGACTTGGGCCACGACTCAACAAATACCAACACGACCCAAAGAAACCCCAGAACAAGTTCACACAGTGGATGGGTCTTTAATATCCTCTGGTCCAGTTGATACCACCACCATGACACTGAGTTTACAATTTGGAAACCATCAAGAACACATCTCTTTTGATCTAATATCATCCCCCAGCCGTACTATCATTTTGGGAATTCCCTGGTTCATAAGACATAACCCTTATGTAAATTGGGAAACCTGGACTATTTCCCTGTCCTCACAGTTTTGTCATGAGAACTGCTTTGCTTCAGACACTTATTGGTCACCCAAGAGGTTGATGCCTACTGAAAGTATTACTGGATGTTCCATCAATACAGTTCAAGGAGTTCCTGATCACTATTTAGAATTTCAAGATGTGTTCCAAAAACCAACCAGACCTGTGTTACCCCCACATCGAGATTACGATTGTGCTATTCCCTTGGAACCCGGAGCTAGCGTTCCCTTTGGGAGGATGTATTCACTCACTGAACCTGAAAGAGAAGTACTAAAAGAATATCTACAAGAAAACTTACATAGTGGTCTTATTGTATCATCGTCCTCTCCGGCTGGGGCTCCTCTCATTTTTGTACCCAAGAAACAAAGGATCTTCTTCCCTGCCTGGATTTTCGCGGGCTAAATAAAATAACTACAAAGGACGTTATCCTTTGCCTCTCATTAAGGATATACTAGAGGCAGTCAGAGGGGCTCAACGGTTTACCAAACTGGATCTTCGTGGAGCATACCACCTTTTGCGTATTAAAGAAGGAGACGAGTGGAAGACTGCTTTCTGGACCCCTTTGGTCATTATGAGTACAGAGTTATGCCTTTTGGTCTTACTAATGCCCCCTCCATTTTCCAAAGATTTATGGATTCAGTATTCTCTGATCCCTTGAACCATACGCTCGTCATCTATTTAGACGATATCCTTATTTAATCTAAAAGTCCTGAACTTCATTCCTCTCACGTTAAACAGGTCCTCCAAAGACTCCAGGAACATCAACTGTCCTGTACACCCGAAAAATGTGAGTTTGATAAGACTGAGTCAAATATTTGGGATATCACCTTAGTCCCACTGGCATAGCTATGGACCAAGAAAAGGTACACGCCATTCTAGATTGGCCTTCTCCTTCCTCTATTAAGGAAACACAATGTTTTTTAGGATTGGCTAATTTTTATGTGCAGTTTATCTTGGACTTTGCAGAACAAACCAGCCACATAACACAAACATTAAAAAAGGAAAATCTAAAGAAAGGCTTCGTCTGGACCAAGGCGGCTGAACAAGCTTTTCAGAATCTAAAAAAGGCCTTCACTCAGGCACCAATATTGAGGCACCCAGATACCAACAAACAATTTATTGTTGTTACAGATGCTTCCGAAAGAGCCATCGGGCTGCCTTACTCCAACAGCAAGAAGATGACGGTCTTGAACACCCTGTGTTCTATTTGTCGCATGTACTTTCGGCATCAGAACAACATTACTCAGTACTTGAAAGGGAGTTGTTAGCCCTGAAAACAGCCTGCCTTGAGTGGAGACAGTTTCTTATGGGTTCCAAAGAGCCCTTCGAGGTACGAACAGACCATCGCAATCTACAATGTTTGCGTAACTTTTTATGCCAGAACAGTCGTCAGGCTTGTTGGGCCTTCTTCTTCAGTCAGTATGACTTTTATGTCACTTATATTCCTGGATCCCAAAACATTCTGGCTGATGCTCTATCTCGCCGTTGTCCAGATTGTACTTCTACCCCATCACAGTATCTTCTTGAGCCCAGTAAAATCATCGGAGTAGCTCAGTCTTTCCTTGATGAGGTACAACTAGAATACTCCAATCTGACAGATCAAGAAATAAAGAAACTGAACATATGTAAGATTCAAGGATATTATTATTTTAAGAACTTGTTGTTTCTCCCTACTAATGGAGTCAGAGGAAAAGCACTACAAATGTGCCATGATTCACTGGTTGCTGGTCATAGAGGCATTAAGGCCACACAAGAACTACTCTTGCGCTCTTTCTGGTAGCCTACCTGGAAATCAGATGTCGAAAGTTATGTTCAGGCTTGTCTCATATGTGCTCAAGTAAAGATTCCACGTACCAGACCTGCGGGATTACTACAACCATTACCTGTTCCACCGGCTCCCTGGCACACCATCTCTACGGATTTTATGTGTTCATTACCTCCATTAGCAGGAAAACGGGTTATCATGGTCACCATAGATTCTTTTACTAAAATGGCTCACTTCACTGCTCTGAAAAAACTACCTACTTCCCAAGAACTAAGTCAGATATTTATCCAACATATTTTCCGTCTCCATGGACTTCCACACAGCATTGTATCTGACAGGGGAACTCAGTACATCTCCCGGTTTTGGAAACATTTTTGTAAGACACTGAATATCAACATAGCACTCTCATCGGGTTTCCATCCTCAAACCAATGGACAAACTGAGCGTCTCAACCAAGGATTGGAGCAGTACCTTCTCTGCTTTTGTAATTCTACTCAGAGCAACTGGAACACTTTCCTCCCTATTGCTGAATTCTCCTACAATAACTCTGTCCATAGTGCCTCCAAGGTCACTCCTTTTTTTCTGTTCTTATGGCTATCATCCTGCCTCTTTTCCCACTACTCCTCAGTCTACCTCTTCTATTCCTGCTGTTACTTCAATCTCCAGACGTCTTTTACAGATTCATAGATTGATTCGCTCTAACTTGTTGAACACCAAGAGATACATGAAGAGAATAGCAGACAAGAAAAGGAGGAATGCTCCAGAATATCATTTCAGGATAAAGTCTGGCTTTCATCTAAATTTCTACCTTTACGACTTTCTCAGAATAAGTTCAGACCTCGTTACTATGGTCCTTTCAGAATCCTTCAGCTGATCAATCACGTCACTGTCTGTCTTCACTTGCCTCGTACCTGGAGGATTCACCCGGTCTTTCATGTTTCTCAGCTAATACCCTATGTACCTGATCCTTACTCTCGTCAGTTTCCCTGTCCTCCTCCTGTGTTAGTGGATGATGTATCTGAATATGAGGTACAGGAGATTTGTGATTCTCGTATCTTTCACAAACGTCTTCAGTACTTGATTCATTGGAAGGGTTACCCTCTCAGTGAATGCTCTTGGGAAGATGCATCTTCTGTTCACGCACCTCTTCTGATTCGTCATTTTCACTGATTGTTTCCGCACAAACCTGGGCCCTCAGGGGGGGACCTACTGTCGCGCCGCTGCACGCGGCACGGGCTGAACATTCGGCTCGGGCCGCAACACGCGTTTCCAAGACGCGGCACGCCCCCAGTCTGTTGTGTGCTTTCCGAGGCCCCAAACTGGGCATGGGCCTCGCTCTTTTTCTGTGCACCGTATACTCAGCGATTTCCAACCCCCCACTCTCCTGTTCTTTTCTTCTCTTTTCTTCTTTTCTGGGACATCTGGTTGTACCTTCCTTTATGTTTTTTCCCCCTTCCCATGTTACCTTTCTCTTCCCAGCATTCCTTGTTCCCTATTCTCTATGGTTCCTAGTCCATTCTGTTCTATGTACTTTTCCCTATCTAAGATGGTGTCCTTTTACTTCCTGTTGGTCGTTTCCTGTTTGTTGGTATTTAAGGGCTGTGATTCTTTCTCTCCTTGCGCTGCAACACTTTCTGTTTGGATGGTGTCTTCGCTCCTGCTTCCTCGTATTCTTGTGCTGGTTCTCGATAGTTCGGAATACTTTTTCCTGTATTTGCTCTTGTTGATATCTCTTCCTTTTTGTTCCTGTTATAGGAACTTATCCTTGTGGAGGTTTTTTCCCCTTTTCTGGTTTTTTTCCCCTCTGGCGCTACTTCTGAGGGACACGGCCTGCTCTTGGCGTACCCTTTGCCTGCAGCACCGTGGCTACCAGAAAGAGTCGCCCCTACTTGGGCCAAGGCCGAACATTCAAGAGAAGGATCCACGCCACTCGCTCTGCAGCCTCCAGTGTAAAGAAGCACGTAAGTCGTGACACAAGGTGAGGTGAGTTGTGCAGAAACCAGGAGGCAGGAGGAGAGGCACGGAGCAGGTGTGGGGTGGACTCAGTGAGCTGAGCATTGCTGACAGTTGCCCCAAGAGCTGATGCCACATATGACTCTAATAAGCACCAGCTGCCAGCCCTAATACCAGTTTCAGACCTGGTAAGCCCGCAGGGTGGATGATAGCAGGGGATAGGGGCCTAGGTCGCTTCTAGCAGATAAACCTGAGCATGCAGAGGTGGCTCGAATAGCTTGAGTGCAGCCTGAAGGCCCCGCCCTTATTTGTCAGGGGCACTGTGAACTGTTTAAAATCTGTTTTACACCTGGCCCTCCAATTTTCACTTAATGTTTGCCTCAGTATTCATTACTAATTGGTGCTGCAGAAGAAGAAGGTGGGCTGTGAGCTATTCCAGAAACCTTGTCTGTTTGCAGCGTATTAGACACAGGAAAGGGAAGTCTTCTGCTGAAGTGGCTGGCCTAGGTGCTCGTGTGGCTTACAGATTCTCTGGCCCTTCCTTCTAAGGATCTTGTTCCCCCAGCTTTCTGTGAAAAGTGCACTGGATCCAAAATATTTTTTTTATCATGCCATTAGCCACATTGGAGGAGTGCTTATATGTGGCTGGTGAAAGAGATGTTTGAGCGGACTTAAGCTGAAGTAGAACTGGAATCAATTCTCAGTACGCCTTATGCTCCATGAGTGATTTTTGCTACCATCTTCATTTTGGAAGTAATGACTTAACCGCTCAGATGTATTACTTTTTATTTTTATACATTTTGAATTTTATAATTTATATATTGTATTCACTATGAAACTAAACCAATTTAGATTCAGGAGAATAATCTCTACAATGTGATGTCAAAATTCTAAATTAAATCAACTAAGGAATAAGGTACCAGATCTTGGTATCTTAAAAGAGAAGTCAACTATTCTGGTGTTTTTTTCACGATCTGGTGATCACCATCTCAAAGCAGGAGCTGACTTGCTCTCTATGAAAAAGGTAACAAAAATAAAATCACAATTGGATGGTACTGCAGGGGATACTGAGATCATTTTTAAATATTCTTTATGTGGCAAAAAAAGTCTTATACTCCCCTGTTTTTCCTAGATAATTGTGGGCTAACTATCATAGAGCATTCTATATAGCGTCTCTTGGGCTAAGAGCCACAGGAGTGTCTTCCTGACAAAAGTCATAAAATCCAACAAGGTGACCACTCTAGAGACAATTCCGTAATGGTAGACTGTACTCTACCAGAGAAACCACCGTTTACGGATGCTTCATCAGTGTTGGGCAAGAGTATCTCAGAGAGAGCGGTGCCATTAACAAAGAGAAAGAGAAAGTGAACGGAAGATTTCTGTAGTGCACCAAGTTTTGATGTTTCATCAGGGTCAAATCTATGTGAGGCATCAGAGTCATTGCTTAATCCATCAGTGATTATGTCTGCTTTTCTAAAAACACTTCAAAGTCTTGAAATAACATTGCCCTCTATCATGAATCATCTGGAAAAAAACACTGACAGCTCAAATCATATCTTGAACATGTTATCAGTAATCCTGAAAGTGGTCCCAATGAAATATGAGGGGGTCTATGTTCAAGTTGGAAAGCAGACTGTCCAAGAAAGTTTTATTTAAAAGAGTGACATTGGTTTAGCAGTTGACTGTCTTTTATAAAAAATGATGTTACAGATGCATAAATCAATTCTGAAGGTAGATCTAGCTTCACTGAAGCTTCTTTTTACGGAAAATAATTCATCCTTTCAAGGTTCTCCAAAGGTCACTCTGGGCAAACATTTCTCTTCTTCAATGCTACCCATGGAAACTAAAGTTTTTCCAGTCTTTAAAATGAAAGGAAGCAGAAATGGAAAAACCATTGGTTGCAGCCTTGATCCTGAAAAAAGAGAAAGATTGGAAAAAAGCTAAAAGAAAGCTGATAAAAAGGGCTAGAAACTTACAATTCCCTATGGAAATTAATTTTATTGAGAACTCAGTACACCCTGGGGAAAGTGTGCAGTCTACTGTTGATATTGAGAATCCGCAGTCAACTGTTGCTTCAGAGAATCTCTGTGAATCAAGCAGGTCAATACCATCAAAGGAGTTGGAATCTGTGAACAAAAAAATATACTGTCTTAGATAAGCAGACTTATAGGATGTCCTTTGGACTGAAGAATTTTGTTCCAAATGTTTATTCACACTGGGACTTGAAAGACACAAAAAAGGAAATATTAGTCTCATCTGCTGTGCTGAACCCAACCTCATCCTCATTAGTACCTTGTTGTCTGTCTGACGTTCTGGATAATGGCCCTTAATATCATTGTACTTACCAATAAAACGTGCTAATGAGTATGAAGAAAATTACAACTTTGGGCTTTATTGTCTAATGTGAGGATGATTCTATCTTTTTAAATCAATCTTTTATTGAATCTTTTGGGGCGGTAGACCAACTTAAGTAGGTAAGAAGTAGTGATGGGGAATCAGTGGAATTATTAGACACACGAGTAGAGAAGAAAACAAAGGTTACAAGCAAACCCTAAATTAACCTGTGCTCAGCCCTTGGGTAGATTGGCACAAAGCAGTCAGGCTTAGCTTAGATGTAATGTGTGAAGTATTTTTGCAACACTTTGAACAGTAACATATCACAAAAGGATTCCACACAATTTCAGTAAAATTGAGTAATTGTTATTAACTAACGTGAGCAAAGTGACAAAAATCCAATCAGTAGAACTGGAACTATTCAATTTAAAGGATTTTAGTAAAAAATAGCGTGAAAAGACATAAATCGCCAACTATGGATATTGGGTCACGCCGGAGAGGCACAAAGCCATAAGTTCAGGACAACTGTAATTTAGCGCAGTCTGGCTACAGGGACCTAGTTAGGCCCACTGAACAGAGTACCTTAAGGGGCATATTTATACTCCGTTTGCGCCAAATTTGCGTCGTTTTTTTTAACGCAAATTCGGCGCAAAACTAACGCCATATTTATACTTTGGCGTTAGATGCGTCTAGCGCCAAAGTATGAGGAAAGAGCGTCATTTTTTTGCGTGAACGCCTTCCTTGCGTTAATGAGATGCAAGGTAGGCGTTCCCGTCTAAAAAAATACTCCCGGGCAAAAATCACGCCCGGGAGTGGGCGGGGCAAAAAACCCCGCATTTGCGCCTCTTTTTAACGCCTGGGTCAGGGCAGGCGTTAAGGGACCTGTGGGCTCAAAATGAGCCCACAGCTGCCGTCCCATGCCCCCAGGGACCCCCCCTGCCACCCTTACCCACCCCAGGAGGACACCCAAGGATGGAGGGACCCATCCCAGGGACATTCAGGTAAGTATAATTTTTTTTTATTTTTTTTTATTTTTTTGGCATAGGGGGGCCTGATTTGTGCCCCCCTACATGCCACAATGCCCAATGACCATGCCCAGGGGACATAAGTCCCCTGGGCATGGCCATTGGGCAAGGGGGCATGACTCCTGTCTTTACTAAGACAGGAGTCATGTAAATGGCGTCTGGGCGTCGTTAAAAATGGCGCAAATCGGGTGGAGGCGATTTTTTTGCGTCAACCTGACTTGCACCATTTTAAGACGCCCTAACGCCATTTTCCCCAAAGCCGGCGCTGCCTGGTGTACGTGTTTTTTTTCCACACACACCAGGCAGCGCCGGTCTGCTAGCGCCGGCTAACGCCATTCAATAAATACGGCGCCCGCATGGCGCTTCAGAATGGCGTTAGCCGGCGCTAAACTTTTTGACGCTAAACTGCGTTAGCGCAGTTTAGCGTCAAAAAGTATAAATACGGGCCTAAATACTTGATTGTGGAGCATTTTGAGGATCTGTGTTTAAGATGCAACATGCAGTTGAAGTGATGTGTCAGGTCAAAGATGTATCTAAGCTGTAGTGTGTGGTCCTGTGCCATCATTAAGAATACTGTTGATTAGAGCTTGCCAGGCTGCGGAGTGTAGTCCATCATTGCTGAGGCTGCCATCAATGGGGCTGCCTGCGTCGAGGATGCATTGCTCAGAGGTAACTCTGATGCGGCAAGAGCCTGCATTACAACAGGAGATCTTGGCAACTGTTGGCAATCCACTGGATCTTCTGGATCCACAGGGGCTGGCAGAGCACCATGGACCCAGGACTAGGGTTGCACTATTGGCAGGATTTACTCACAGATGAGAGACTCCAAGTTCAGGTGCAAGGTTATTGGATGCCTTTTGTGTCCCTGAGGCTTCGGATAAGGAGGCCAGCCATCTATCCCTTGTAGTCACTCTGGGGTCCTGGGTTCAAGAGAGGCAGGTCTAGTTTTTCTCACTCAATCAGGAGGGCAGCATGCCAGCACAGCAAGGCAGAAGTCGATCAAGGCACTAATCCAGCACAGCAGTAGTCCGGCAGAGTTGCAGCCCTTCAGCAGTAGAGCAGTCTTTCCTCCCGGTAGAGTATCCAAAGGTCCAGAATTGTACTGAAGAGGTGGTGTTTGAAGTCCAATATTTATGACTGTCACCCTTCCACTGAAAGGAAGGCGAAGCTTCTACAAATTCCCTTTGAAGTCCCCAGGCATCCTGCCTTTTCCATCCTAACTTAAGATGAACCTCATGAGGTATTCAGCCCTTTGTGTGGCTGCACAACACAGCCTATTCAAGTGTAAGTTGGGCGGGGCCCAGCTCCTCCCTCCCATCCTGCTAGGGATGGCACATCCATGCACACCTGAGTTCCCTGTTTTGTGTAGCAGTGTAGGAGGAATACACAAAGCCTAACTGTCAGCTACACCCAGTCATGTTACCCAAGCACAGACTAAAGGCACGAAATGGCTAGGGTAGAAAAATATCAACTTTCTAAAAGTGCCAATGCCAAAATTGTAATTTAAATTCTAACTTCAACATAAGTTAGGATTTGTCATTAAATGTCTAAAGATACCAAACATGAACTAATCATCTGCCCCCATCTGGAAATTACAGCTCATCAAATATACTAAGATAACTCCAATGTGATACTATAGGAGAAGTAGGCCTTGTAGTAGTGAAAAAATGAATGTAAGGGTTTTTCACTACCACAACATGTAAAACTTACATGTCCTACTTTTTAAAAACACTTCACCCTGCCCATGGCTTGCTAAGGGCCTATCCCAGGGGTGACGTATATGTATTAAAAAGGTAGGTTTGGCCTTGGCAAAATGTTTATTTTCCTAGGTGGAAATGACACTTTAAAACTGCACATGCAGGCTGCAATGGCAGGCATGAGTCACTACTATAATTTAATTATTCAGGCCCTGTATGCATGGGGTGCCACTTTACTAGGGACTTATGAGTACATTTGATATGCCAATTAGGGATAAGCCAATGTTACTATATTTTAAGTAGCGCAAAAATGCACTTTAGCACTGGATAGCATTGGTGAATTGCACAGTGTCCTAAGGCCAGCAAAAACAAACTCAGCAAAAAGGGAAGTGAAAAGCAAACTACTTTGTGGAAAACCACCCTAAGGCTGTTGGGTCTAGCTGTACTAGTGGTTGAAGTCCTCCAGTACTAGACCATCACCATCCTTGCTACAAATGGTTGAAAAAGGAGCAATATATTAGAAAACAAGACTGTCACTCATTTAGCAATCTGAAGTGGGTACCACCAATGAGAAATTGTAGCCATCATTGCAATTTTCTTTTTAAAAACTTGCACTTTTTCATCTAGTCCCCTTTGGGATCTTGGCACAATCACTCTTAAGAATATTCCCTTTAAAGATGGGTACCCACCAAAGTTGATTCACCCTCCTGCCCTATGCTTCTAAACCTCGGTCTCGTAGTAGGAGCCCTGCCAGGAATTCAGGAGAGAGTCCGATTGATAGCATTAAATGCTGAGAGGAAGGCCACTAATGACATGGGTGATGAAACAGGATAGGATACGTTTCTCCCATTCCTTTGACATGTAATAGGAGAGGAAACCTGGAGAAAAGCTGTATAGTAAAGTGTGGCAGACCTGATGAGGAATTTGAGGGTACAAATTAGACCACTAACTCAGGCATGTGGTTACTTCACAGTTAGGAATAGGCTTGGGTGAATTTTCAGTTACACCAAATAGAATTTCCAGTATTTCAAGTTATCCTTGTTATGCGAAACTCGCAAGATTATATCACTATAACACACTGTAAATGAGATGGAATTTGGAGAAAAAAAAAATCAGATGGACCACAGGACTAATGCGAATAGAATGAAAGCAGCTGTTGTTTGTGTCACGTCTGAGTATGCTTTTAAGCACAAATTTTATCCTCGAATTCAAAGTGGATGCGAGCATACATTTTCAACTAAAAAACCACATAAAATGCTAAATTGACTTCTTCATGTATTTTTATGGGAATTTCATGTAATTTCCACAAAATAAATTACATCAATTGCACACCGGTTTAGTAAGAATGTCCACATCCAGGGCAGTGTAGGCATCTGGACTAATATTCAAGAAAGTATGGTTAACTGTCTGACAGTTTTCAATTTATTGAATTGCTTTCAGTTCTGCTAACGCACCACAGAATCCTAGCTATTATCAATAATGAATAGTGGATTGAGCGCAAGAGGACGATAGATCGAAGCGACATAGGTTTGAGTGGATGTCACCAATGGGAGGTGTGAGGACCATCAAGTTTCAGTCAATAACTACATCATGGATTTATTTCCCTATATTAACAATGCTAGTGTCACAAAAATAACTCTTAAACACAAATAATAAGCATGTAAGATCAATAGCGGCTGGTTAAAATGACCTATAAATCTTAATCTAATTAATACAATTAAACAAATTATCTCCAAAAGAATCGCACTTATTAACAATACAAAGACTGGTAATAATGGCAAAGAATACATTAGTTCAGCATCAAATGATCTCAGGACAAGTCATGAGCATATCAATGTTAATTTCCTAACTAACCACAAATTAGCATTACATGTTGGGATTGATGTGAAAAGAATTTAGGGCCGGATGTAGGAAAATCCTGCATTGCTACTCGCAAATTGCGAGTCTGAGTGACTCGCACTTTGCCAGTCGCAATGCAGGATGCAGGATGGTCTCCCTGACACCATTTGCGAGTCTCAAGGAGGTCGCAAAGGCCCACCTCATTAATATTAATGAGGTGGTCGCAATTTCGGACCCCCTTAAGACTCGCAGCACTCACAGGGATGGTGGCCTGCTGGAGACAGCAGATCACCATGTCTGTGACTGCTTTTAAATAAAGCTGTTTTTTTTTTTGTAATGCAGCCCGTTTTTCTTAAAGGAAAATGAGATGCATTACAAAATGAAAAAATGAAACATGTCACTTTCATTTTTTCAGAGCAGGCAGTGGTCCATGCCATTCACAAAGGGGAAGGGGTCCCATGGGGACCCCTTCCCTTTTGCGAATGGGTTACCATCAGTGTGACTCTGGTGGTTACTGCGATTGCTTTGCGACCGCAGTCGCGGTCACAAAGCAATCCTGCATCGCGCTGCGACTCGCAAATAGGAAGGGGAACACCCCTTCCTATTTGCGACTCGCAGTCCCATTTTGTGAGTCGGTAACCAGGTTACCGACTCGCAAAATAGGAGTAGGGCATCGCAATGTTAGTAACATTAATTTAGAAAACTCTTAACTTGATTATGATATATAAAAAATGACTAATGTGCAGCATTAAAATCATTAGTTGCAGCCGGTACCTGGAAAGCAAGAGAGGCACAATTCACATTTAATAACATACACTACCACAATAGTAGTAACAGCAAATGATCAGCTTCAGCTTGAGGACACCATCAGCTATCTCATCAGAAGATTTGGGCCTATCGACAGCTAGTCTCGAACCCCGTCTGCTCTAGAAGAATAGCATTGGATGACGAAAGACAAATCCTGCCTCTAATCATTTTACACCGGTTGCTATACTGAAATCTAATCAACTCCTGATTGGTCAGTCTATGGGGTGGTTTCATTTCAGCATATTGACAACTAAATTGATGACCTAAATTAACAAATCTATGCTAACTATAACATTTTCTCCTGGTGTATCTTTACTTCTTCCGTCTCGCCTGTAACTCCATTGTCTCATCACCTCTCGAATATCTTGTTCTCAGGAAGAAACTTTTACTGTATTCTTCTATTTCCATCCTTGAGGAAAGACCAGATATTAGTAACTTATCCAAACAATAGTACATTTCAACTTATGCAAAGCTCAGTTAATACACAACCTTGTTAGACATAACACTGCAACCCACTAGGGGTAGCTGTAGATACGTCTACACAAGCTTAGAAAACACCTATTATGAAAGCTTTGAACCATGGAAAATACTCACAGCGTTTGAATATAATTTTGCTTAGCCAAGAACAGAAAAACATATCTTTCAGAAGTTTCTCCTTTTATGCTTTAGTTCATTACACATTTTAATATGAAAATCATTAAGAAACATGTTAGAAAATTCACACTCTCATGATCCCTCCTCTGATGACTATTCATGTCATCACATTACTCTTGAATAAATGTATTAATTATCATCGAATTCAAATCTTTGTCTCATTTATTTCTGAATTATTTATTTTTCTCTTTGTATTTTATTTTCATTTATTCCTTTCTAATTTTCTCTTCTCAACACATTTTATCACTTTATAGGTTCCCCAAATCCCAATTAAACAAAACACAATCATTGACACCCATTTCACTATTGTCAGAATAGCATTTCTTCCAATATTGCTAAAACATTTCCCCACAGCTTCAATTCCTTTTCCAGCCTTTTCCCAAATGGTAGTTTCTGTTAGTTCTTTCAAATCTTTATTATTAGTATTAGTCACATTAGTGATTCATTCTTTAACCTTCCCCTAATTATCAGGGGTAAAAGAACAACAATGATTAGAACCAATTAATTTATAAACTCCACCCTCTTTCGCCAAAAGAATGTCTAATGCAAGATGATTCTGAAGTGCCATAGATCTTGTAGCAGCCAACTCTGTATCCAGAAGAATAATAGCTCCAGAATATCTTGTCAACATGTTATCTGCTATTGTGGAAAACTTCTGAATCTTAATTGAATTTAAGACTACTCCCACTGATGGAATTATAGCCCTAAATATGTCTCCCACAATGCTAGAAATTGATTCTCACTTGTTTCTCATTTGAAATTTCATTGAATCAAGAATCTTACTCACGTCATCCAACTGATAGATTTTTGGAAAGACTATTCCCAAATAACATGTCACATACCACCCTCTAGGAAGACGGTAATATGCATTTCTTCCACAAATATAGTAAATCCCAGGTATCAGAGGATCTTGTCAATTCATCATAAAATCCCACAAACTCCTAAACACAAAAACATGCCTACATTCACTCTTTCAAACAAACATTTTATCATTCTTAATCCAAGGCCTTTGTATGCAAAGTTTCCCTATATGCTCAGCATCTGTTGTTAGTTTACCCTGTTTAGTGATGTCAGTATAAGCATAATCTATTCCAGGCGTTCTACTTATAATTCCCTTATCCATTTTTGCCTTTATCTCTCTCCTTCTATCTTCTGTATTATCTAAAAACTTCTTCTCTACTGGTGTTAGTAAACAAGTCAAGTTATTACGATGAGCAAAGGCAGTTCCAAAATTTAAAGTAGGCTCAAAGAAATCTCTCATAATTACTAAGTTATTTTCTTTGGCTATTTTATTCATATATCCTATGACAGGTACAAAAGATAATACCATATCATAGTTTGAATAAAAATATTGAATATATTCTTGATTATAGAAATGTGTTAGCAAAAGACTGCAGTTTATAGCATAAGTCACAGGTAAGCTGTGATATGTAGTTCCTCCTTCTACTGAAGGTGGAATCTGCGTACATACATAACAAGCAGTCTCATCCATTCCTTCAACATACTCCTGCAATATGCAATAGAAAACATTAGAAGAAAGCTTTTTTCTTGTGTAAGTATTTTACAGCTATCCTAAATTTATCCTTTGTTAATGGCTTATCAGTCAAGTCTAAAGAATTCATTTTCGCAGTCTGATTTGCTCCATCAATCTCATAAACAGACACTCCCACAAATAACAATAAACATATGAACACACTTGTTATTGCTAGACCAATACCAAGTACTTTACAACAACTAATTTTATAGCTTTGGTTATGTGAATCACTCATTTTCTCTGTCAGGAAAAAAAAAAAAAAAAAAAATGTCAAATAAATAAAATTGTTTTTTTTAAAACTTCAAAAATCCCTACTAATTTTTTTATAATGAATTAATTCACTCTTGGACAGTTCCTCCTTTGTCAAGTTTGGTATAGCAGCTAGTCTACTTTCAGTTGTTCATTTGTCTTCTCCAGTAGCTTTCAATTTTTGTCTTTGCCGCATAAATTTTAATACTCAATTTTCATTCATTTTAACCCAATGTCTCTTTCTTGTGAATGTTCACGTTCCAAAATCAGAATTTTCTAAGTCTCTGTCAGAACAATAACTCAAAAATACTTCTTGCCAGTCACTTGTATTTAAATATGCCCATTCAGGTCCAGCATATCTCCTACTCGCAACTCTTTTCCTCTTTGATCACCTTTCACTTTCACTATCTTCCCCACTAGTGTGTTCTTCTCCAGGCAACTCTCTCTCGTCTGGTATTGATGGTATCACATCAACTTTTCCTTTTTCCGCATCTTCCTCTGGCCGATTGTCTCCTTTCAATGTTCCTTTTGTCAATAGTTTTCTCAATATTGAGTCTTCACTTGCCTTTGGACCTTTCCCTTCAGACGTTCCCGCAGTTGGTTCTGGAAGAGTATAATCCACTGGGGCAGGACTATTTTCAATTCCTTTTGCTCACTCTCTTCTTCCCGGTTTCCGGTAATCCCAACTGTTGGTAATCTCAACAGTTACTCTTCTCTTTCTGTTGGATCATGCACTTTCTTTGTATGGTTTGCATGCACTCAATTTGGCAAACCAGCACACTTCACAGCAGTTAATGTAGTGAGCACAATTTGATATGGTCCCTTCCAACGTAGTTCAAGGCAACACTTTTGCACGTGCGTCCATATAAGCACCCAGTCTCCTGCTCTCAAACTATGGCGGTCATTATGAACATGGCGGGAAACACCGCCGTGGCGGCGGTGAACAGAAGGCCACCGTTGGCGGCGAATGGAAACCCGCCATATAATGAACGAAAATTCCGACCCCGCCAAAAATCACCAGACCACCACTCCCCGCCATGACCCTGTCGGCAGGAATCCCAGACCTCCTCACCCCGCCACCGCCGAGAACACCCACATCCCACCCTCCAAATAATGATGCACAAATCACCTTGGCAGACAGTGGCGGCCGGACGACCATTGGCGGTTCCGACCACCACGGGCGCCAAGTGGACTGAACAGCAAGAAGTGCACACATTGGATAAGCATGCAACCCACACACCTGACACACATCCATAACCCCATAAAACACCTGTAGACATACCCCACAATCCTTTGCAATGAAACCAGGCCAAGAAGACGGTGAGCACCAGAGACAGACACCGAACACCACCATACACAAGAAGCACACCGACCCACAGAAGAGCACCCTCACCGCATTCCCAGCCCTGACACCATTCACCACACTCACCATGTCACCCGCCAAACATCCACGCTTCACAGAAAGCAAGTTAAGGACCATGGTGGACGAGATCCTGAAGGTGGAGCCACAAATATTCGGGGCCGAGGTGCAGCACACACCCATCGCAAGGAAGATGGAGCTATTGCAGACCATTGTGAACAGGGTAATGCAGTGGGACACCATCCACGTACCAGGGATGACATCCAGAAGATATAGAATGACCTGCGTGGGAAGGTCAGGGCAATGGCATCAAGGCATCACATTGCAGACCAGAAGACTGGGGGAGGACCGCCACCAACACCACCAGAATACACAGACTGGGAGGAAAAGGTTATGGCCATCCTGCACCCTGAGGGACTCACTGGATTCACTGGAGGGATAGACTTGGGTAAGTCTTCTACAATTACCCCATATGCAACATACCTGCAATGCATACACCACCCCACCCCACCCACACCCACCAGGACCAACACCCCACCCAGGCAACAGCCACTAAATCCACCCCCCCTGCTTGACCATAAACCCACTAACAGCCCCACATCCCTCCCCCTGTGCACAGCCACCTACCCCTGCAAGTACCCACAATGGAACTACACCCTCCACCACAATGCAACCCCACAGTCGAAGCAAAATGCAGTGTAAACCTCACAAAGCCACTGAAAGTAACCCCAGCACAAAATAGCCCTGTCTTGTTCACCCCAAACGTTTATGCAGCTGTAACAGACATGTGTATGTCCCCTAACAGGCACCACCACCCATGCCACCCTAATGGATGGGACAAGTAGTGCCAGGGCCCCCCAGTGAGACAGAGGCACCTTACAGGACACTGGTGAAGGATCCCTGGACACTGATGAGCAGGCAGGTCCCCCACACAGTCCTGGACTGTCACCATGCAGCAGCCCCACCCAGGAAACCACTGTCACCTCTACCACCCAGTCAGGACCAGCAGCCCAGGGCAAGCATCCCCACGCCAGTGTATCCAGGCCACAGACTGGTAGAACACAGGTACAGAGGCCACAGTCTCCCACTCCCAACATGCAAGAAGGCGAGGGCCCCAGTACAAGTGATACTGCCAAACCTGTGCAGGGGACACAGGCACAGGGGGCTAGGGCAAGTGTAAGGGTGGCAGTGGGCCAGGGGGGAGGCCACAGGATGGATGCAGCAGCCCAGGACGTGATATCAGAGGTATTGGGGGCCTACTAGCATACCCATGACAGGTTGGCACAGATAGTCCAGCCTGGAGCACAGTCAGAGGATTCAGCAGGAACACCACCAACAGGCCATGGAGCAGTGGAAACAGCACAACACCACAATGGCCACCATAGCAGTAGCACTGCTGCAGCTGGTAAAAACCCAGTCTGAGACCCACACAGAACAGGAGGCCCCCACTACCGCACCGGGCACCCACCATGAAATGACACCATCAGCAGAAACATCCCATGAACTTCCCTCACAGGAAACCCAAGGGCCTACCATGTCATCCCCTCAAGATCAACAGCAGGTGCCCAAACGGACCCTCAGGCAAAGATATGGCACTGGAACCCCAGCAGAGAACAAGGCCCCCTTCAAGAAGTAACTCACCAACAATCTGCACAACAACAATCCCACTCAATCAGCCACCACACATTGCTAAGAGGCAATATGGACTAATGTAATAAAAGATAGACCCATCAATACTACCAACAAGGCTGCCACCATGTTGGCTTTGAGGACACCCACCCCTTATGACTTGCCATCACTGTAAATAGCACTATTCACTCCCTGCAACGAATAAAACACATTTCACACCTGTAACACTGCCCCCTGTGTTAAAATGTGAACACAGTGAAGTATGAATGCAACTGACTTTATTGTCAACTCTTTGCATGAAGGGAGTCCTGTGTGCCTAAATGTGGGCCCTAAGTAAATGCAGAAAATATCAATCTTTACCATGCAGAACTGGACCATGTTTCACATATCATTATCAACCCCCCCATATGACTGAGCACACTGACAGTATGTGTCACAAACCCCAAAGTCAGCCCTTAGTCCCACACAGTTACTGGAAGTAGACTTGTATCAGTTAGATCCTGGAATAGACATCTTCCCCTTCCACATCATCACTATCACTCTTCTCCCCTCTCTGAGGAAGCTGGTCAGGACATACAGCACCCTCCACCTCCAAGAGGGGGATAGAATGTCTCACTGCCACGTTGTGCAGCGTGCAGCAGGCCACCGCTATTCTACACACCTTTTCAGGCCCAGAGGCCTGGGAACCCCCCAGAGATATATAGACAACAAAATCTAGCCTTCAGGAGACCTTTTGTGGGCTCTATCACCCTCCTAATAGGTCCATGGGCCTCATTGTAATTCCTCTCTGCATCCGTCCTAGGATTTCTCACTGGTGTCAGGAGCCAACGCAACTTTGGATAGCCAGAATCATCAAGAAACAGGTGCAATACAGAGTAGTCATTGTTAAGCCCCTTAGTCAGACAGCCTGGCTGTCGGCTATGTGTCAGTTAGTGACAGACACACTTACCTATGATCCACCCTCTGTCATCTTGGAGTTGTTCCATCCTCTGTAGCACACTACTGTTCCTCAACACAAAGGAATCATGTACTGAGCCTGGGAACAAGGCATTCACATGTGAGATGTACTGGTCTGCAGTATATACCAATTGGATGTTCATGAGTGAAAGTTCTTTCTGTTTCTGAACACCTGTTCACTGACTCTTGGGGGGATGATAGGTATGTGGGTACCATCGATGGCACCTATCACATGAGGTATGTTGGCAAAGGCATAGAATTCATACTTGATGGCAGGGAGGTCAGTACTTTAAGGAAACCTCACATAGGACTGCAGGTGTCGTACAAATGCATTTAGAAATCTTGTCAGTAACATGCTGAACATTGGCTTTGAAAATCCAGCACCCATACCCACTGTCACTTGAAATGAGTCCGTAGTCAGTAGGGATGGCATGCTAATTACGATTTCCCGGAGTTAGTGCAGGATCCAGTAAAGCACAAAGCTACCGAATTGTTACACGTGTGAGTCTGTAATTGATTATGATTTGACGCTCCACCATGGTCCTCATATCCACAAGTGGTCTGTACACCGATGGTGCCCTTCCTCCCCACAAGGGTTGGTACCTACGAGGGGTATCAAAAAGGAGTGTTGAACACACATACATAGCCACACATTGTCATCAATTGTGCACTGCATAGTTCATTGTAGTGACTCTACATTAACTGCTTCTTGACAGATCGACATCTACTCTTCAATGAGGGAACAGTGTTTTTCATGTGTGGTATATTCCGGAATGGTCACATGCATAGGTGCTTCATGTGGCTAGTAGGGCCTGCATTGTGCACATTTTTATTTCTAGATGCGTAGTTACTGCCAAAATGTCTGCCCACTGTAATCCAGGCCTTTCGTTGTGGAAGTGACCTCATACCGCTAGGGGTTGACGTCACAGCGTAAGGCGGTGTTTACCGCCGTTCGCACCGGCATTGGTTAACATGGATGCCAATGGGGAATCCTGGCGTGTTATGATCGCTGCCGGTGGTGACAGTGCACACCGCCGCAGTACGTACGTGATTTTGTCAACTATTATTCACTTGACTCCCTGATCTCGTGCGGACAGGTACTCTACTGTGTGTACTGCTGTGACCTGCCTCTGGTCATGAATGTGGCTCGGGTTGCAGGGGAAAGGGCCCCGGCATTCCCCCAGGAGGAACTGGAGAGGCTAGTGGATGGGGTCCTGCCCCTGCACACAAAACTCTACAAACGGCCAGAGGTACAGGTGAGTATGGGTTTGGGGGGCACTGTTTGAGTGTAATGGATGGTGTTGAATGGACTTTGTGTGCACCTCTGAGCCTGCATGGGCCGTGGTGCATGGCATGCTGCGTGCGTATGGCCTGTCAGTCTGAGAGTACTGTCCGTCCTATAGTGGACAAATAGCCAGCTGTACCTATCTTGCAAGTGGCTGACATCTGTGTTCCATATCTGTGCCATCCTTTTAGGTCAGTGCCCACCAGAAGAGGGCACTTTGGCATGCCATTGCCAAGGAGGCGTGGACCCTGTGGGTCTACAACCGGCAGAGCACCACTGCAGAAAGAGGTGGAAGCACCTGCGGCGCTGGGCGCGTGAGGTCTGTGAAGCCCAGCTGGGGAAGTCCACCCAACATGGAAGGGGTGCCCATCGGCCACTGACCCCCCTCATGCAACGTATCGTGGCAGTGGCGTACTCAGACCTGGATGGGCACTTGAAGGCTGCACAGCAGTCACAAGGGGGTGAGTACTCATTTCACAAACTTCAGTCTGGAAGGATGCCTCTGTGTGCATTAGGGTTCATGCTGCTTAGAGGCAGGGATTCTGACTGATGTCCTTGTACATGATGGTCCCCAAAGGGTGTAGGGGTGTCTTTGTCAGGTCTCCCACACGTTGCATCCTTAGGTAGTGCAGGGGATGGGTGTAGAGCAGTATTCTGGTCAGTAGTCAAGGGCATGGCCATGGGCATAGTGAACGGTGCTGCCTGTCGATTGTTTCTTCTGGGTGGGTGTATGTCTGGCCTTTATGTACCTCCATTCAGCTATTGACAATTGTCTCTCCTGTTTTGTCTCCCCATCCCTGTTCTCTTGTGTTGTGTGAGCTGAGGCACTGGCAAGTGGGGAAGCAGCGGCCCACGGATCCTCAGAGGCAGAGACATCCTACGCCAAGGGGACCAGTGGGGGGGAGGGTGAGGGGAGTACCATGGGGGAGGCAACTGCCACTGGAGGTAGTGACTCTGAGACCTCCTCCGATGGGGGCTCCCCGGCAGTGGCGGACCCTAGTGGCCACACCACTACAGTGACATCTTCCACCACCCCCCATTCCATCACCACCCTCCCTTCTGCTCCCCACCGAGGTGCCCGTACCCACTCACCCAGAAAGGTGGGTGTCTCCTTCGCCCCACGCACCTCCTCCCCTGCCCCAGTCAGCCATGCTGCCCTCACAGAGGAGGCTATTGACCTCCTGAGAACCATCTCTGTAGGGCAGACAACCATTGTCAATGCCATCCAGGGGCTAGCATCAGAGGTGCAGCAGACAAATGCCTATCTTAATGGCATTTACGGTGCTGTGTCTGCCCTACAGAGATCTTTTCAAGCTCTGGCCTCCTCTTGGACGGCAGCCAGTTTCCTTGGCCATTCTGTCCCCCCTCCAACCTCCTCTACCCCTTCCAGCACCCCACTCCCTTCACCCGTCCAATGCACACATTCAGGCACGCAGTCAAGCACATCAACACACAAAAAGAACACTTCTAAACACAAGCACCACACGTCCCACCACAAACATTCACACAGCCAACAGACACATGTACACACAACAACATCCACTTCTCCCAATGTGCCCACCTCTTCCGTCTTCCTGTCTGTCCCCTCTACATCCACACCCTCATGCACTGCACCTTCAGTCACTGTTGCTGCTCCTCTTCCTGCACTCACCACAATAGCAGACAGCCATACATGCACCCCATACACCTCAACTGCACTCACCACAACTACTGTAGTCGACACATGCAGCACACTCACCAGACTTGCAGATACCCACACAACATACATCCACACTAGCTGCCTGTCTTCTCCCACTGTGTCCACCCCCCTCCTCCAAAAACACACAAACGCACCAAGACACCCACCCATCACACATCCACCACACCACAGCATACTGTCCAGTCACCTGCACATATAAACGCACCCCTACACCACATACATCCACTGCCTCTTCCTCCATTCCCATGGCCTCATCCAGGACCACCCCAATTGCTCCAAAGAAACTTTTCCTCTCCCGTGCTGACCTCTTCCAACACACTGGCCCACCCCATCTTGACCCTAAGCATGCTCACCTCCGTGCCCTTTCCACTCCTTTCACTTCACAGCCCACCCCTGTCCGCCCTTCACATTCCCGTGCCCCTTCCCCAGAGAAATAAAGGCCCGGCAGAGCCAAGTCCATCTGGCTCCACCCACTCGAAACACCCCCCTCCCACCTTCAAAGGACATACCCACCCCCTCGACCTTCCAAACGAAAGTCCAAGGCCCACCCCCGTTGCAAATCCCCACCCCCTCCCCGTTGCATGAGGTGCCTGGATGCCCCTTTATTTCCCCATTAGGTGGAGTACCGTGCACTTTTGGGAGTCAGGTTGGGTCTGTTGTGGACCATGGCACTTGTAGCGCTACGGACTGGCCATTGGCCCTGTTTGAAGTAGTTGGCTCTGTGAGCTTTAATAAAATATTTGTGTGGCCTGTGTTTGGGCACACACTGTTGAACCCTGGTCTTTCGTTTCATTGTTTATGGGTGTGGGGCATTTGTACGTACTATGGTCAAGTTGGATTTGCCTTGTGTCGGGTAAGTACCTCTTGCTGTGGGGTTTATGGGTTGTGCTGCTGTGAAGGGTTGTGGGGGTGTTGCGGAGTGGGTGGGTATGTAACTGTGCCCTTTCCTCCCTTGTTTCGTAGGTTGCGGTACTTACCGTCGGTGTCTCCGTCGGCAGTCTCAGTCGTGGAGGTATATGGCAAGGAGCAGGGCTGGCATGATCTGCAGCTCTCTATCCATGTCTGCTTCGGCTCGTTGTGAGGGCCTCCAGTGAGTGTTTCATTGGATTTGGTTAATTTCCACCTTCCTTTGCTTGGTGGTGGTTCCCGCCCCTGAACTGGTGGTGAACTAGTGGTTCATTATTTGATGGGCGGGTTGGCCCTTTCCGTTGGCCTGTGGGCGGACTCTACTGTTGTCGTCGGGACTCCTCTACTGCTGGTGGGTGGTTTTCTGGATGCCTGTGTTTCGTTTGGTTCATTATTTGGCAGTCCAGACCGCTCCTCTGTTGTCGGTTTTTACTGGCACTGCTGGCGGCGCGGTGGGGACCGCCGTGTTCATAATGAGGGCCTATGTTCTCAACCTTGTGTTTTTTGGGCTGTTGCAACTTCCACCTGATGAGAAAAAGACCGAACCACATCAGCTAGGCTTTTGCAGTAATTTAGCACCATATTATCTGTAATATTCACAAGTGCGTTTGAAGGTAATGCTGGTAATCTCATTGCTCTCCCCGTCAATATCTCATGTGGAGATAACCCAGTCTTTTGTCAGGTGTACTTTTCATTGACATTAGTACTAGAGGTAGAGCATCTGGCCATTTCAAATTTTATGAAGCACACACTTTTACCAGTTGTGATTTCAGCGTTCCATTCATTTGTTCTACAAGACCTGAAGCTTCTGGACGATAACTGCAATGCAATCTTTGCTGAATGTTTAATGCCGAAAAAAGCAATTCACCTCATTAGTGAAATGTGTACCCCTATCTGATTCAATTGAGACCAGAAAACCAAAACGTGGAATTAGTTCTCGCAATTTAGCCACAGTTAAACTGTTGTTTCTCCTTGTTGGGAAAGCCTCAATCCAATGACTGAAAATGCACACAATCACCAACACTTACTTCAAACTGGCACATGCAGGCATCTCAATGAAATCTATTTGCATTCTACTGAATGAACCTCTTGCCATACCTATGTGACCCATCTTGACAATTGTTCCTTTGACAACATACATCTGCTGGCATATTATACACCTATGGCAGACCAGCTCTGCCGCTTGTCTGAATTTTGGATTGTACCAGTATTGTTTAAAACTCCTGATCATTGCATCCCTTCCAATATGTGTTTGACCATGTTAGTACCTCTCCATCTGTGTCAGTAGACTGTTTGGCAGGACTACCTTTCCTTCTATTGTTACCCAAATTTCACCCTCCCTTTGTATACATCGATGTTTAATCCAATCTCTCATTTCCTCTTCTGGCACATTGTCCTGTATTGCTTTCAATTCATCTAGTGTCTCCACTATCTGTACAGTGAAATTGGCATAAATCTCCTCATTTTCAGAAATCAATTCCCGATTTCCCTTGAATGAAATTCCATTTAGAGCACAAAATTTTGCAGCCTGGTCTGCATAAGCATTTCCCAAAGTTACATAATCTTGTCCTCTCTGGTGTGCACTGCATTTGACCTCGGCAATTCTCTCAGGTTTCTGCACTGCTTGTAGCAAATCATGTATCCTTTCCCCATTTCTTACAGGTAATCCTGAAGTAGTTAGGAACCCTCTCTATGACCATATTTGCCCAAAATCATGCACAATTTCAAATTCATTTTGACTATCAGTATTGATTGTGACCTTCATTTGATCTGGCAATTGACATGCTCTAGTAAGAGCCACCAGCTCTGAAACTTGTGCAGATATTACTCCTTTAAGCCATGAAGCTTCTAGTATGCCTGTGACTGCACACACTGCATATCCCGCTCTCAATGCACCCCTGTTGTCCCGTAAGCAAGAACCATCAACAAAAAGAATTTGGTCATTGTCTTCTAAACAAGTATCTTTAATGTCTTCTCTTGGTTTAGTACAAAGTTCTGTCACTTCCAAACAATCATGTTCAACATCATCTATGTTGGACATAGCTTCAACCTCATTTGGTAGTAATGTTGCCGGGTTAAGCACTGTGCACCTTTTTACTGTCACATTTGGGGGCATATTTATACTCTGTTTGCGCCGGATGTCCGTCATTTGTTTTATGCAAATCCGGCACAAACTCAACTCCATATTTAAACTTTGGTGCTATAAATGTCTGGCGCCAAAATCCATGGAGTTTGAGTCATTTTTTAGCGTGGACACCTACCTTGCACTAATGAAATGCAAGGTAGGTGTTCCTGTCCAAAAAATGACTCTAAGGCATGTGCGCCTTATTTATCCTCCTGCGTCATTTTGACGCAAGGGAGAAGGCGGGCCTTATAAAATGTCACCCAGCCGGATTTGCGCCATTTTTTAACACCTGGGTCAGGGCAGGTGTTAAGGGACCTGTGGGCTCATTTCCATGGTCTCTGACCATGGAAGCAGTCCACAGGTGCCCTTCCCTGCCCCCCGGTACAACCCCTGCCACCCTAGCCCACCCCTGGAGGACACCCATGGATGGGCGGACCCATCTACGGTAAGTAGAGGTAAGTAATTTTTTTTCTTTTTTTTAGGTGGCATGGGGGGCCTAACTTGGGCCCCCCTACATGGCACTATGCCCAATGGCCATGCACAGAAGTACCCTGGGCATGTCCATTGGACACGGGGCATGACTCCTGTCTTTGCTAAGTCAGGAGTCATTTCCATGGGGGTTGTGCATCAAGAAATTACACTAGTCTTGTTAGAGTGATGTTTTTTTACTCTAACCTGACTCGCACCATTCTTTGACGCCAAACCCCCAGTCTTCCCTACGCCTCCGCTGCCCGGTGAGAGTCATTTATTTTGACGCTAACCAGGCCGCAGCGCCGGCTACCGTCATTCCTTAAATATGATGCCCGTATGGCGTGTTGGAATGGCGGCAGCCGGCGTTCAACTTTTTGACACAAACCTGCGCTGGTGCAGGTTTGCGTCAAAAAGTATAAATATGGGCCTTGGTGCCCCTAGAATAACTGTTTCATAATGAGTCAATATTGCATTTGTGAAATATTGTGTCTTTGACCGTGTCAATAATATTTCAATTGAATGAGGTACCATCACTGTCAGAGGATAACCCATCACAATATTTTCATTTTGAGTTATACTCTGTTCAACAGCTGTGACAGCTCGCAGGCGTCTGGGTAGGGCTGCTGCAACTTTATCCAAGGTAGCTGAAAAACATGCTACCGGATGATTGACACCACCATGTTTTTGTGTTAAGACAGACAAAGAACATCCATCTCTCTCATGACAAACCAATAAAAAAGGTTCTGTGTAGTCAGGCATACCTAAAGCTGGTTCATGACACAAACAAGCTTTCACACACTCCTCATCCATCATTATAGGACTTGAAACATCCTTATGTGTCAATGTTTTCAATGGCATTCAAACAGCTGAAAAATTAGGGATCCACTGATGACAATAACCCACCATGCTCAAAAACATTCTCAACTCCTTTTGGGTATTGATGGTGATTCTGAGAACCCTTGAGGAATCCTGCACCAACAGTAGACTCTAGTCAGGAATTTGAAACAGAAGAGATATCTGCTGTCCTCATGAAGAGGTACTGAGAAAAATGCTTGGCACAAATCAATGACTGTAAACCACTCTGCATCACATGAAATCTGAAACATTATTAGTGCTGGATTAGGTACCACTGGACAGCACTTCACTACAATGTCATTTATTTTCCTTAAATCCTGAACCAAGCGTATTTTCCTATTTGGCTTCTTCAAACCCATGATTGGTGAATTACATGGACTGCTCATCACTTCTTTCAAAACTCCTTGTTCCAAAAACTGTTCTATCAGTGGTCTTATTGCTTCTATGATTTCATTTGTCATTGGGTATTGAGCTGGTGGTGGGAACACCACATTCTCTTTCTCTGCCACCTTGACTCCCTCAACTCCTTTAATTAAGCCAATGTCTTTTCCTGAAAGATCCCAAACCTTTGGTTTAACCCTTTCCTGCAGATCACTCGGCAAGTATTTATTTTCAAACACTGGAAAAAAAACTCATTAGCTACTCCAAATTGTGTTCTTCGTGGGTCTCATCCTCATCGACTACCTGGTCCTGCTTCACATTCAACCAAGCTAGTTCACAACCCCTCATCCTTTTTCCCTCATCGGCTGACAAATCTTCCTCATTAACACTAATGGTCTCCATTTTAATTGCTTTTCTGGAACACATAATTTAACAATTTATTTTGCACAGAGAGACCCTTATTTATACTTTTGGGGGCAAAACTGCACTAAAGCAGTTTTGCACCAAAAAGTTTAGCACCGTCTTGCACCATTTCTTTGCACCAGCCGGGCACCATATTTATGGAATGGTGCAAGCCGGTGCAAAGGGTAGGCTAGAGAAAAAAAAAAGACTTTGGTCGGGTTGGGGCTGGCGGTATAGAGAAGGGCGTTTAGCACCAAAAAGGCAGGTTAGAGTAAAAGAAATGATTCTAACCAGATTAGCGTCATTTTATGGTGCTAAACCTACCATGCCATATGACTCCTGCCTTAGAAAAGCCAGGAGTCATGCCCACCACCCCAATGTCCAGCACAGGGGATAAGGGTCCCCTGGGTATGGCCATTGCTCCCTGTGCCATGTATGGGGGCCCATTACAGGGCCCCCTATGGCACTTTAAAAAATAAAATGCAATACTTACCTGTACTACTTACCTGGGATGGGGTCCCTCATCCTCTGCAGTTCCTCTGGTGTGGGTGGGGGTGCCCCTGGGGAGCACACCTGCAGCTTTATTCCATGGTGCTCCATCATGGAAATAGGCCCACAGGTCCCGTAACACCTGCCCTGACCCAGGAGTTAAAAAACAGGGCAAAGGAAGCTATGCACCATTTTTTGACCCCTCCTCCCTCCCGTGCACCATTTTTGCATGGATTACAAATATGACGTTAAGGCCATAGAGTCATTTTGTGCACGGGAATGCTTACCTTGCATCTCATTAAGGCAAGTTAGGTTTCCACTTCCAAAAAATGACTTTAACTCCATAAATTTGGTGCTAGACGGGTGTAGCACCAATGTATAAATATGGAGTTAGTTTTGCACCAAATTAGAGTAAAAACAAATGACGCTAATTTGGTGCAAACAGAGTATAAATATGCCCCCAAATCTCTTCCCAAAAATGATACTGGACTGGAATTACAAACTACATAACTATGAAACTATGATAGTCTCTGAAATTTCCAATTTTCACAAGGACTGGTTCTGTAAGGGCATTAACAAACTGTTTCTTTGCAACCCCTACTATCTGCACTGTCCTCTAAGAAACAGGTATGTCTGGTACTTCCACTGTCCTTATCGTCCAGCGTGTTGCTCCTGTGTCAATCAAAAAATTAACCACATGGCCATGTTCTTCACCTTGCACATAAGGACCTCTCTGATCCACATCTAATGATGCAATGATGCACCCATCATGAACTCCTCCTCATCTGAACTACTCAACGGCCATTCAGCGTTTACTTCACTCTCACTTTGTAAGGGAAATTGCTCAGCTGTGTTTACACACTTATTTTTATTCTGATTTGTGACCTGCGAAAGCATAACCTTTTGCTGTTCCATTGGGCTCTGTATTATCTGCATTTGCTATACAGGCTCCATCTGCACCTGTGGCTGCATTTGTTGCATTTGTGGCATTTGTACTTGTTGTATCTGGGGTTGCACATTCTGCATTTAGTGCACCGGCTGTAAAGGCTGAAAACCTTGCATGTTATTCACATTATTCTGAAAATGTCGATTTTGACCTCCCATTCTAGGTCCTCTCATACCTTGAAATGAATTGACACCATTTGTTTGCTGAATCATTCCTCCTCCCTGATTCAACTTCCGACACTGTCTTTTCCAATGCCCCAATAATCCGCAAATGTAGCAAGGTAATACTTTTCTCTGCTGCTGCTCATCCTGCATCACCACAGAACTCAAGTCCACATTTCTATTAACTACTGGAATCATCATTCCTCGTCCTCTACCACATCCTTAATTCAGAAACAATCCATTTCCCTGTGGCAGCTATTGTAAATTTCCCTGCATTCCTGTCTGCGCTGCCTTACTTTGCATCACCACCGCCTTTTCTTTCAGCTTCTTTTGTTTCAACTGAATTTCATCACTACAATATTTAGCATACTGCAGAACCTCATCAATCGGCTTTGCCTGCCAACATATCAAATGATTCTTAACCATTTGACTCACTTTTGGTTTTAACCCATCGACAAATCTGAACACCAAATGATTCATGTTTTCCTTTTCAATAGTTTCTGCACCACTAAATTGTTTGAATGCCTTCAACAATCTCTCATAATACACATGAACTGACTCCTTCCCTTTTTGTGTTGTTCTAACAATGCCCTGCCAATCAACGCTTTTCAGTGAAACTCTCGTTTTCAGAAATTCAATGACCTTCTAGTAATATGTCATTACTTTAGGGGATGGCACACCTGTTTTCAAATCTCTTTGTGGTTCACTTGTTGGCCAATCAACACTCCTTTTACATTCAACCCACAAATCTGCTGGTACCACAATATCAAAAAGTGTATTCAAATCTTCCCAAAGGCACTTTGAAAGTTTCACAAACCTATCTGTCTGTTGATACCACTCCGTAGGTTTCTCTTTCAGTCTTGGATAATCATTCGTAAAACTTATGATGTCACTTCTATTCCAAGGTACATGAATACAATTCCCTCCTGGTGTTTCCCTCATTGGTAATATTTTTACTGCATCGCCTGCCTGTATCCCATCATCTTTCTTAGGTCTCTCTCTTTTCCTGTCCCATTTACTCTCCCATGTATCCAATGCTCTCCAAACCTGTACTTTCTCAAGTAACTCTTTGAGATGTGTTCTCATCCCTGCAGATCTCATGTGAACAAAGTCTTCTTCCTCCAAACCCAGCCTATAACTCCTTCTCAATGTTTTCATCTTTATCAAATCAATGTCATAATCATCTGCTACATCTTGTAACTGTTGATAAACTCTGTTCGCTCCTTTTGTAATGACTTTACACAAGTATCTCAATTGCCCTTCGGTATCCAAGTCAAGTCAGTTCACTCCAATTGTTCCCTCTAAAAGCTCACTTCCTTCCAGGTTTAATCTTACTCTGTTTATCATTTCTTCCTCTTTTTCTTTTTGCTCCTGTTGTTTTGAACTATTTAAGTCCTCCAACCATTCTGTTGTTTCTTGCGCAGACAAGCCTTTCAGTGATGCTCCATTAGCTTGTGCACCTGCTCCTCGCCCATGCCCTGAACTCGTACTCGGTTGTTGAGCCATTGTTCCTGATGTCAAATCTAGTAGACAATTAATCTTATTTAAACTTGGTCCCTGTTTATTTGGCACATTTAGCAATTAATTATCTCCACTATTGTCTGCTCGAACAGATAATAGAGTCACTAGACCCATCTTAATAGGTACAGTAATTACATCTGGATTTATCAGTGTCCCAGCTCCCGGTGTTTGTCCTGCTCTCATGCTCTGCATTTGTGGAATCTGTATATGTACAAGTTCTCTTATCTTTGTCCCTTGATGATCCTGTGACAGTATTATGTTTGCCGTTGTTCTCACTGTCTGGATCTCTGGCTGTACCTCCGGAATATTCTTTTCAAACTGTTGTCTATTACTCAAAGAGTCATTAAAACTACTCTGCATCTGAACTCTTTCATGACTCAGGTCACCCCTCGCTGATTCTGAAGTAAATGGTGCAGTAGGAATTATGTCACTCATACCGTTCCCATTTAATCCATTTATATTCTGCTGTCTCACATCGGATGGAAGATACGTTTCCACAACATGGTAAACTACTTCGTCTTCCTCCGTGTCATCATCGTTAAACATCACCCTTTTCGGCTCTTTTTCATTCCGTTCTAATGAATCCTTCTTCTTTTTCTTTCCATCTTTTCTTTTAACCTCATCTTCATTTGTTTTTGCTTGAAATAACCTAACCCCGTGTAACGTATCTTCTCTCCATCTTTTCTGTTCGTCATTCCACATCGTTTCAGACAGTGTTTTCTCTACCCTTCTCATTTTCCTTTCATATTTTAAAGCCTGCTGTTCCTTCGCTACTAGCTCCTATACAGCTAATGCCTAATACTGAGCGGGCCTCGGTGGAGGTTTAAGACTGTATATCTTTGTTCTCAGGTTATCCAGAACTCTTAAATTGAACGTACCATGTTCTGGGAAAGCTAAACAACCTTCTTTCTTCCAAAGACACCTCTCTCCTCAAACACAATATATGCTGGAGTATTTTCAGGTGGATAAATCTCTCCTTCCAATACTGGAATGTATTCATCACCCCTCAACACACATTTCAAAGCTTTGAAAATTTTCATTTTTACTCAATTGATTCAAACTCAGTATTCCACAAAACAAATTACTTTTAAACTCAACTTAAACAAAAACAACTCAACAAGCAATAAACTAGGTTAAAGAAAGAATAACCAATCATGTAAAGTGACTACTAACCCACAATTCTCTTTGACTCGCCCACCTTCCAATCACGTTACTGTACTATCGGACTGATTGACGAATCCGTGCAGAACTCTATTCTGTCGATCAACCAATCCCAGCACGGCACTACTACGTCACACTCAACACATTCATTACCCTCAGCACCTTCGCTGAGACGCTGACAAAGTCTATCGTACTAACCTTTCACAACTCACATGCAAAACAGCACTATAATAATTTGCAAGATATCTTAAAAATACGAAAACGAATTCACCCATTTAGTACAGGTAGGTTCAGAACCTTCCAAAGAAACCTTCAGCATTCACCTACTCCTTTTTCACAGTTCCCACAATCGTGAGTAAACTTCAACCAGCAAACTTTACTACTCCATTGTTCCTTGGATTATTGTCTAGTGCACTTAGTACTTACCAAGTTTTCAGTATATTTTCGTTCGCACCAATTTCTCACAAACTCGATTTACCAATCTTGACAGATCGGTCTAGAATGAATTACAACATATACCAAGTGTCTCTCTACACTTGTCCTTATACTCCAGAGTCCCAGACCTCTCTCTCTCTCTAGGTCTGCCATCAACAACCACATGGATAATGTTTCCTGCATCAAGTGCCACACTCAAATGAAGAACGCTGCTTCCCTACTCTCATACCTATAGGAGTACGCCCACCTCATCTAATCACTAATTTGAGTATCTCTACTCACATTCGACACAGTCATCTGCAAATTAGCTAAAGCTGTGCAAGCGCAAACACTTTATTCTCCTCAATCAAATACAATCAAACACTGCCAAGAACATACCCATCAACCTAGGGGGTCTCCAAGAACTGGGGAAAGTAATTTAAGGCAATTCGCCACTCATTGTGTTAAATCCTTTTAACAATTTTGAAAAAAGAAAGAAAGAACAAACAAACCACTTTGACACACCTGCACCTCACAGACCCATCATGACATCATCAAAACAATGACGTAACCGTCCTCTGCTACCAAAAACTGCTAACGTGCCACAGAGTCCTAGCTATTATCAATACTGAATAGTGGATTGACCGCTAGAGGACGATGGATCGAAGCGACATAGGTTTGAGGGGATATCACCAATGGGAGGTGTGAGGACCATCAATAACAACAACAATCAATATTATAAAGTTTCAGTCAATAACTACACCAGTTTAGTAATTAAAAATCATGGATTTATTTCCCTATATTAACAACGCTAGTGTCACGAAAATAATTCTCAAACACAAATGATAAGCATAGAAGATCCATAGCGGCTGGTGAAAACGACGTATATGTCTTAATCTAATTAATACAATTAAACAAATTATCTTCAAAATAATCACACTTATTAATAATACAAATACTGGTAATAATGGCAAAGAAACATTAGTTCAGCATCAAATGATCTCAGGACAAGTCATGAGCATACCAAGGTTAATTCCCTAACTGACCACAAATTAGCATTACATGTTGGACTTCATGTGAAAAGAATTTAGTAACATTAATTCAGAAAAATCTTAACTTGATTAAGATATATAAAAAAAACTATTAATGTGCAGCAATAAAATCATTAGTTGCAGCTGGAACCTGGAAAGCAAGAGAGACACAATTCACATTTAATAACATACATTACTACAATAGTAGTAACAGCAAATGATCAGCTTCAGCTTGAGGACCCCATCAGCTATCTCATCAGAAGATTTGGGCCTATCGACAGCTAGTCTCGAACCCTATCTGCTCTTGAAGAATAGCATTGGATGACGAAATATGAACCCTGCCTCTAATCATTCTACACAGGTTGTTATACTAAAATCTAATCAACTCCTGATTGGTCAGTCTATGGGGTGGTTTCATTTCAGCCAATTGACAACTAAATTGATGACCTAAACTTAACAAATCTACGCTAACTATAACATTTTCTCCCGATGTATCTTTACTTCTTCCGTCTCGTCTGTAACTCCATTGTCTCATCGCCTCTCGAATATCTTGTTCTCAGGAAGAAACTTTTAAGTATCCTTCTATTTCCATCCTCGAGGAAAGACCAGATATTAGTAACATATCTAAACAATAGGACATTTCAACTTATGCAATGCTCAGTTAATACACAACCTTGTAAGACATAACACTGCAACCCACTAGGGGTAGCTGTGGATATGTCTACACAAGCTTTGAAAACACCTATTGTGAAAGCTTTTAATCATGGAAAATAACCATAGCGTTTGAAAATAATTTCACTTAGCCAAGAACAGAAAAACTAATATTTCAGAAGTTTCTTATTTTACACGTTAGTTCATTATACATTTTATTATGAAAATCATTAATAAACATATTAGAAAATTCACACTCTCACAGTTCCAATCTTTTTCAGCACAATATTGACATTTCTCTTACCTTTGTTAGTACACTCATGTTAGTGGTATTATTGTCCTTGATTGTTGTTGGTGCACTTCTTTCTTCTGAAGTCCTGCAATGTCCTTGGTGTCTAGGAACTTCACACCTTCATCTTGGTTGGTATAGGGCTAGTAACATGTTCGCTTTGCCAAGGAGTTCATTAAGTAATGAGAATGGTTATCTATGCGTTTGAATACTTACTACAATATACTTTCCCCACTGTTGTGTGTTCTTTTACTATCAAGGTCTATTCCCTTCTGAGCATTTCTACCCTCTTAACATAACGCAGAAGGAGTTGAGTGGCAGCAATGTCTTTCTCTCCCTTTCTATCTCTCTTTTTCCCTCTCTCTCCATATCCCTTGCTCTCTCTCTCTCACTTTCCCTTCTTGCATTTTCCCCACATGATCACTGATTGTTCTGTGGATGCTTATCGCCATGGGCAAAGAGTGAGAGGAAAGTTCGAGACTGAGATTCTCAAGTGCACAGTAGCTTTCCTATTCAAACTTGACAGCTTGTTATACCAATAGCCACCTCACCCACTCCCCTCGCAAAAGAAGAATCAGAGTGCTGGGGAATGGGTACTTGAGTATAATAGAATGACTAGCTCCCACTACACTCCAGTGAAGGATGGTTGTCAAGTGGGGCAGAGAAACCAGCATGAGTGCACAGATGAAAAATCATGCCAGATATGTCACATAGAGGCATAGGCATTCACAAGTAAAGAAAGAAAAAAGCACCTCTGGACCTGGAAAAGTAAAGCAATATTTAAGTTTGACAATGCAGTTGTGACATGCCTCATAACACCTCTGCTGGGATTGAAAAATGAATATAATAAAAAAGCAGGTGCCCCTGCCCTTGAGAAACCAGGGAACCTGCACAACATTCATGTTTCATTGCTCCCTCTGCATTAAGGTCAGGAGCATGTTTCGACATGACTCCTAGGAGCAGAGAGAATTCAGTCATCATAGGTTTTACAAAAGAGAGAATCTGTGTGCCCAGGACACATTCCCACATTCCCACAATTAACAACCCCAACAGAATCTGAGGTAGGAATGTTCAGCTAATCTCTTGTGTTGTAGGGTTAGGACTGTTTGCTGGACACTACAGGAAAAATAATATGTGGATTCTAGTTAGTAAGAGTAGATTTCATGTTATGATGAAGCCAATAGGCTAAGGGCTTGATTAGCAGTTTGGGATACACCATCAGAAATGTGACAGATATCCCATTTGCCGTATTACAAGTGCTTTGTATCTCATGGTACTTGTAATAGGGTGGATGGGATAATCGTCATGGTTATCCACTAAGCTCTAGCTCAGGCCTTTGGTTTTCAGCTTCCAGACCCCCCTCTCATGTTTCATACAGGCAGGACCACTGACCACCAAGCAAAAAAGGAATACCGCTAGTGGTGTGATGGCCTGGATATAGGTGGTCTGACCTCCAGCATCGTCAGCACTGTGGCCAACTACCAAGTTTATTACTAGCACACATTCTCCGTGATGGTCCCTTCGTGGCGGTCAGCCAGTGGCAGTCTGGACCACTGGGCTTTACGGTTAGCAAAGTAATACACAACTGCACTTTGGATGAATTAAAAAGCTGACACATATTGGCCAAGTGGACACACCTGCAAGGGACACTATAAAATACACCCCTTCACACACCACAATATTTTGCACTTACACAGAAAGACAAAGAAGTCTGAGCAACTGAAATTTGTCAAGTATTTAGATTAGGCACCCCTTTTTTCACCATTCCATTGAACATCCTGCACACACTTTTGTCCATTCACGCCCTAGTGCACTTTCCACGTTAAGTAAGTCCCTGTCACCCTCATTAGTGTTTTTTCCACCATGTTACGTTCCAAAAATCCCAATTTTTCCAAAGATGAGTTAAGAGACATGGTGAATGAAATCAAACGAGTAGAGTCACAATTGTTTGGAGCACAAGTCCAGCACACTTCTCTCAGTAGGATAATGGAAATATGGGACAGGATCCGCGACAGAGTGATTGCTGTAGGCATCACCCTGTGCACAAAGAAGGACATCAGGAAGAGGTAGAACAACCTCAGGGACAAGGTCCATTCCCTTGTCTCCAGCCACCAGCTGCAGGCCAAGAAGACTGGCAGTGGCCCTCCCAGTGCCCCATTAATACTCTTTCCCAGGGAGGAGAAGGTCTTGGCCATCCTGAATCCTGAGGGCTTGACACGAGTACCTGGGAAAGAACAGTCTGGTGAGCCACAACACAAACAATGCCACCAAAATGTAAAGTCATTCATGCTCAGAACTCACCTTTTACCACTGTCTTATTCATGTACCTCACCAACATTCAATACCCATAGTATCTGAGTGTTAACACTGTCAATGTGTATCATTCGACCCTGGATCACAGTTACCATGGCCCATCACATGCCATATGTCTAAATGCGGCCTGCATATCCCACAATATCAGAAACACATTCCAGGATCCATGACATGTCCCAAAATGACAATGTATGTGCAAACCTAGATGCAGCCTGGATACGGATATGTAAAACAAAATAGTTGACAAGTACTGATCAACTCCCAGCATGCCTTGTTTCAGCAGCTCCAACCACCAGCCCAGTGTTCACTTGCCCATATACCCCTGTTTGTCAGCTCTCACATGTAATGTACTCACCTGAGGGGATAACATTGGTCAAGTGTGTGTAGTAGAGGGAGTGACCTGACTGAAATTCTAGAGGGAGGCACTGTTTCTGTAACTCCAAACACCAGCACAATGGTCACAAGCCCCAGTGCATCTGTTTGTCAACTCTCAAATTAAGTGTACTCACCTTGGGATATAACAGTGGTTAAGGTTGTGTAGTAGAGGGAGTGAAATGACTGCAACTCCCAGGAGGCCTGTTTCTGTACCTCCAACCACAAGCAAGGTGTTCTCTTGTCCGATGACTCCTGTTTGTCACCTTACAAATGAACTTCACTCATCTGGGGGATAACATTTCTATAGTGTGTGTAGTAAAGAGAGCTACATGACTGCAAAACGCAGGATGCCTTGTGTCTATAACTCCAACCACCAGCACAGTGTTAAATTCTCCATAAACGCCTGTTTGTTAACTCCCAATTTAATTGTACTCATCTGGGAGTATACAATTTGTCAAGTGTTGGGAAGTAGAGGAACTGGCCTGCCTACAAATCCCAGGAGGCCCTGTTGCAGTAAATTCAACCACCAGCACAGGGTTCACTTGTACAATTCCCTTGTTTGCCAACTCTTGAATGAAGTTTACTCACCTGGGGGGATAACATTGGTCTTGCGTGTAGTACAGGGAGTGACCTGACTGCAACTCTCAGCAGGCCTTGTTTATGTTACTCCAATAACCAGCACAGTGGTCACTTGTCCCAATACATCTGTTTGTCCACCCTCAAATGACATTTACTCACCTGAGGGGATAACATTGGTATAGTTTGTGTATTACAGGGAGTGATCTCACTTTAACTTCCAGGGGGAACTGTTTCAGCAACTCCTACCACCAGCACAGTGCACTCTGGTCCAAAGACCCCTGTTTGACAACTCACTAATGAAGTGTACTTACTTGGGAGTAAGCAAGCACAAAATATGATCAAATCAGAGCTGTATCTGTCTACCTAGCTTCATGTTTACATGCTAACCCAAGATGAAACTATTGAGGAAAGGAAGGACAGCTTACCCAGTGTGTGCAAAAAGTATTCCTATGGTCTCAAGATGCATCATCAGATTGGCAGCACTAGCAGACACATTGACCCAGTACTGCACACATGATGACTCCAGTCACATATGCAACCAAGTCCTGGGTCTTCCTGCATCCCACTCAAATAGGCCTCCAAATAGTCAAATGTATATGCTGTCTCTCCACTTTGTTGGCTTCACTGGTGGCAAGATGTCATTTTCAGGCCATCCTCCCAAGTGTCACTAATCTACACAAATAAGGAGCTGCTTGAGTCCAAATGAGTTAGCATGCTTCACACATGTCATGCCAATACACTCAATAACATAGTTACTTGCCACAATTGGTTTAACTGTGACTTAACCTCAAACACGCTCTCTGCTTACTGTAACTCTAAACCTTTGGCGGAAGATGTCACAATACAACCAGTAACAATGTATATTTTTCACCAACAGGTGGATCTGTGGCTGGGCACAGAGGCCACGGAACAGATTGCCACTACCCCCCTTGATGAAGGCCTCAGTGAAGACAACACTCCTGGACATCCATACGTGCATCTGGGCAACCTAATTAGACGGTAACAGTGTGTCTCACTGTGCCATCAATGTGACATCCCAGGCCTGTTGCTTCAGCATCACAGGCAACTATTTTCCCTCCAACCTGTATCTCCAGCACAGTGTCTGCCATCTAGTAACCCCAGACCTGGATTCTTTGTTTCAGCGCACCACTTGGGACACTGAAAGTCCAGGAACAAGTTGGAGGGGGCACCGTGTGGCAAGTGTACAGGCCTGTGGGGAAAGGGTGCATGGGGGAAGCTGTGGCCCAGCGGGATGAGGCCACTTGAGCTGCTCTTGGCCAGGACAACATCAGCTACACTTTGGGGGTCTATCAGAAGTTCCAAGGCGTGATAGGCCAGGTTTTGACTGAGCTACAGAGGGACATGCATCAGGACTTGCAGGAACAGTCGGAGGCCAACAAACACAACATGGCCTTCCTAACAGCGGTGTTGAGGGAAATACATACCACCCTGAGCAAGGCTTTTCAACACCAGTTTACCCCTTCATTTAGCCAGTCAACAGCAGGTTGAGCATAATCGGTACCAGACACTGGAATGGAGGCCCTGCCAGAGGAACACCAATGCCCAAACACCCTGCCTCTGGGGATATCCAGCAAAGAATCCAGGAGGTGTGGATGGCAAGACACCTACCACTGCCAGTAATAACCCTCTTCCTTAAGGACCTCTTTTACTGTTACACATTAACTCTAGACTGATCCTGAACCACCTCCCATTTCCAATGGGAAGAGTACTCTGGACTTTGGACTCCCAATGGTGTGGCAAGTACTCCAGTGATTTCATTCACCATGACTTAACCCTTCACATTTGATTTTGTGTTGAGTCATGTCACATATTTGTTCTGTTAGTCATAGCTGCACAATAAAATCACCCTTCACTGACTCTTTGTCTGCTGATTTTTATTTCATATTTTACCATGTAGATATGTCAGACGATGTGAACCATACAATGATGATCCAAGCTACTTGTCTAAGATGGGATATGTTGCATGTATGAAGTGTCCAGCTCAGGATTAAAACCCTCTTACACAAACACATGCATGCATGTGCCTCCTCAAACTAGAAATGTTATAACAGTGTGGAGCACATAGGCTGTCAATCTGTAAGGTAGTTCTTTAGGAAATATGTTTTGTTACTATTTCATAATAATAAATTATACACATACTCTTAAAGTCTGTTTAACAGATGTATATTTAGTAATGGTTAAATATAAATATATGTGTGTATGTGTGTGTGTGTCCATGTGTGTATGCATATATGTGTGAATATATACATAAATATGTATATATTATTCTATGCTTAACATGTTCACAGGTCATTGCATATCTCCTAGATAAGTTGTTATATTAGACACTTATGAATCCCTGCTTTCGTTTTTATATCACAATTATCAAATGTTTTATTATGATAAGCATTTCGCTATTCAAAATTGAGGAAAGATAAATGAATGTTAGAAAAGTACACTTATTATTAACCTTCAAACATTACACATCTTGAAAGTCTGTGTTTATACAATACTACTTTTCTTCTCAAATTATTATACCCATTATTATATTCCTTGCACATATATTCCCTAACTGTGTATTTGCTTATCTATTTATTTATCACCCTGGTCCTACTGTACTAGAGAAAAAATAAAAATTAAATAACAATAAATAAAATAAAATCTATGAATACAATTCAAATTATAAATAACTAAAATAAATGTAATAATAATAATAATAATGATAATAATAGATAATTAAATGAAAAATGAAGAAAAAAAACTATATATATATGTATATGTACATAAATAACATAGTAAATACATACAAATAATATACATTTACTTTCTTTTAAGCTTTATTTTGTCTCCCCATCACCCTATGTCCCTATGAATTTATCCTCCTTCCCCACTCTGACTCATCCCAAACCCATTCTACTACTTTCATCTCCAAAATAAGGCTGCCTAAGCTCTTCCTTCCTCTATCACATTTAGCTCACCCCGAACCTCAGTTTACTACCATGATCTCCCAAACAACCCTACTAAATTCTCCCTCATTTATCTCACCTTTGATCATCCAAAACCCGTCCTGCTACTATGATCTCCCTAACCCTTTCCACAGACTCTTCCCTTCTCCATCTCTCCTTTACTCATCCCAAGCCTCATCCTATTACAATAAACTCCCAAGTAACACTTCTGGATTCTTCCCCCTCTATCACTCCATTACTGTAGTCAATCCAACTAACAAACTCACATATCCTCTGCTCAAATGAACTCATAATAATACTAATACCTTACTCATATTTCCCTATAGTAATCCACCACTAATTCCTCTTGGGTTCAGGAATAGCGTGCTACTCGCCGAAAAGTGATTTGACGCCTCGTCAGGGGTAGTAAGCGATATATAAATACAATTACAGTGCCCATGCATCTGGTGGTATGACACAAACATATCTCACTGTTGTGGCACAGGCACTGTGGCCTACAATGATGAAACACATCTACAACTAGTTACAGGTCAGACAAAAAGAGTGTTCAGTCAATGTGAAGGATAAATGACTTGGTTGTAAGCTAGGACTACATATTTCATGCCCACATGATGACACATATAATACAATCGACCGACCACAGCACACAAATCAAGTCCGATTGCCACTTCTGACCTTTCACCAAACACTGTGCAGGCTGTCTTGGCACACGTCTCATTCACCCAAACTCTGTGACCTACATTTCCTGGAACAATCCATGCCCACTTCGTATGTCGGAACAGCATCACATACCTGTAAATGTCACAACTCTGAAATACCCACATTAAGATGTTATGGAGAAGGTACCTATACAATGAGCAAAACAGGGAGTTTATGCCTGAAACCATACATATGACAAAAGACACATAGCAGGCATCTGGAAAACAAAGTCCATTGCAAGGAAACTGACACAAACAAAGCAATATCATCAAGGTGTAGATGTACAAAAGCTATCTCATCAAGCAGTCTTTGGCTGATTATTGCAGAGTATTAGCTCTCTAGCTGTATCCAAAACACTCAACTCAAAACATTCTCCCAACTACAGTTCAACACACAGTTACAGTCATGACATCACAAAACATACACTCATGAGAAGTAGCTATGGATGAAATCTTCTTGCAAGTCAACTCCTTTCTCTTCACCACTGTCGTCCTCTCTTGGAATTCCCAGATACTCACCCATTGGTGCTGCAGGCTCCCACTCCTCTAGGATGTATGGGTGAGTAGAGGAGGGCTTTGCCAGTCCTGTCCAGACACCTAAATCTGGCATTCAGGAGCCCAAAGGCCCGCTCAACTAGCCTCTGTGTTCTTTCATAGGCCTCATTGAAGTGGACTTCCCCAGGCATAGTTGGATTCCTCAGCGGTGACCTCATGATTTTAGCTCCAGACATTGCTCAGATATGATCAGGAAAGATGTGACTTACCAACCAGCCAGGCCCTCTCTGGGTGCAGTTGTGATATCAGCTGGGTTATGGTGCTTTTCCACATTGCAAATGAATCATGGGCTAATCTCTGATAATGGGCACTTACATGTGAGATGTAGAGATCAGCCACACAGATAACTTGCTTGTTGATGGACTGAAAGTTCTTTATGTTGCTATAGACTTGTTTAGTGGCCTGTAGTAGCACCAAGCCAATATGTGTGCCATCAATGACCCCCACCACATGTGGGAGGTTGGCAAAACCATAAAAGTCAGCCTTAACATTGGCTAAATCCTCATGTCGGGGGAACCTGGTATAGCTGTCAATGTGTTTCACCATTGCTGAATAGAAATCCTTCAACACTAGACTGAACATAGATTTAGACATACCAGCAGATAGGGCCACTGTATAATGGAAGGACCCTGTGGCCAGGAAGTGCAATACTGATATGACTTTAAGAATGGGTGGTATGCAGGTTGGATAACTAATATTTGGCATCAGATCTGTCTCCAACAGATGGCAAAGTCCACTATTGTTTGCCTATCCAGGTGGTATAACATAATTATATACCATTGCTCCATGGTCTGAAGGTCTGACAGTGGATGGTAGACAGGAGGTTGTCGCATCTTCCCTCTCCCAGAGTACCTATATGTGACAAGACACTATTTGTCACATTACTCAGTGTGTCCACAGCAACGTACATGATGCATGCCAATAATATCATGTGACAAAGCATTTCTGACTGGATAGACATGACACCCAGTATACTTCACAGCTGGCAACTACACAAGGGTCACATGTGTCCCCCATGGTTGTTAACACATGTGTCCACAATGTGGATTCGGACGAAACTCTACTGTCTCCTACACAATTGCCCCTCGAAATGTGACTGTATTTTCTGACTGCCAAAAAGACCATCAGCAGTGGTGGACAATGCACCGCCATCAAGTGCCATCTGTGCCCTGCACTGGTGGATAGAATAAGGATATTTGTGCTGCTGCAACACATATATTGAAGGTGTGACAAAGATGAGAAAGCCACACACAGGGGCATATTTATACTCTGTTTGCGCCAAATGTGCGTCAAAAATTTTGATGCACATTCGGTGCAAACCTTACACCATATTTATACTATGACGCCCGACCCCGCGAACGTCAGAATTCCTCCATGTGCGTCATTTTCTGGATGCGGGAAACCGCCTGGCATTATTGACATGCAAGGTAGACGTTCCCGTCCAAAAAATGACTTTAAGGCCTATGCGCCTTATTTATACTCCCGTGTCATTTTGACACACAGGAGGGGGCGGGCTTTAAAAAACAGCACCCAGCCTGATGTGGGCTGTTTTTTAACGCCTGGGTGAGGGCAGGCGTTAAGAGACCTGTGGGCTCATTTCAATGGTCTCTGACCATTGAAGCAGTCCACTGGTGCCCTTCCCTGCCCCCAGGGACACCCATGCCACCTCCACCCACCCCTGGAGGACACACATGGATGGGGGGACCCATCCCAGTTAAGTGCAGGTAAGTAATTTTTTTCATTTTTTTTTAGTGGCATGGGGGGCCTAACTTGGGCCCCCCTTCATGCTACTGTGCCCAATGTCCATGCCCAGGGGACAGAAGTCCCCTGGGCATGGACATTGGGCAAGGGGGTGCTAACGCGTCCCTCTATGTTAATTTATTAAACATTAGGACTCATTTTAGGCCAATGAATATTTTGACCCAGTTGAGAGACACCGTAGGACGAGATAGCTAATCAATATGTCGATCAATATATCAATAATGTCATCAATATTTATCACAATGATACATTTCACTTTAGTCAAAGTCATTAATCAGTTCCATCGACGCAACCATGACCTTTCAGCCATGAATAACCACACTCATTTAGTAGAATTTTATTCCCTATTAGTTACAATCTAAGATTAAGGGGGTCATTCCGACCCCGGCGGGCGGCGGGCACCGCCCGCCGGGCGGAGACCACCATAAGACCGTACCGCGGTCAAATGACCGCGGCGGTCATTTTGACTTTCCCGCTGGGTAGGCGGGCGACCGCCAAAAGGCCGCCCGCCCGCCAGCCCAGCGGGAAAGCCCCAGCAATGATGAAGCCGGCTCCGAATGGAGCCGGCGGAGTTGCTGGTGTGCGACGGGTGCGGTGGCACCCGTCGCGATTTTCAGTGTCTGCTTTGCAGACACTGAAAATCTTAATGGGGCCCTGTTAGCCCCTAAGTGTGTTAATCTCAAAACCAAGAAACACAATAGCATAGTCACTATATGGCAGCTTTGGTAAGATTTCATTAAAGCAAGAATCACAAACATCAGAACATAGCACGGCGTAAACATAGATCAAATATAGCAGAAGATTGATATCTCGTCAGTTCAACAAAGCATAGTCTCGGTCGTTTGTCTATTTGCGCCAGTTTGGTGAACACCTGTCCTAACCACTAATTAGCATTAGCATGTTGGGCTTCATGCAAAACAATTTGGAACACCAATTTGGAAAACATCTAGCTATGGTCTCTGTCAAAAGCAAGCAGTTGGTACCAAGAAAGGAAAGCAAACAGACAAATCACAAATGCATTGTCATAGTTACCCTCCAAAGATTTGGTCAGCATACAGGATCAGTCTTCGTCTTCAGGACATCAGTCAAAACGCCATCAGTCAGAACTTAACTAAAAGGCATAGGGGCACTTCCCTCATAAGGAGAAAAAGTATAAAATGGGCCGTCTATGGGTGATGATGGTTTTAATAAGTCTCAAGTCACCAAACAGAGCGACAGAGTTTCTGGATAAAATCAATAGCATTCCCTACCTAATTCTTAATGACCCTTTTGTGACATGGGTTTTTATCCCTTTTTCGTAGTACATTCCCCCAAAATTCTATTGGACACTTGCAAACCCCACTATCTTTAGCCTATCACATAACACATTGGGTAATCCCAAATCTTCACCCCATGTTAATTATGAGGTTTTGATTGGTCTTCATAATTGATGTCTTTAGAGGTGGCACATCCGGCATTACTTCATCTTCTTGGCAATTCTTTGTACATCTTTTGGTCAGCAGTTCTTCATCGTCCCGGTTTGAGTGACCTTGTACGTTACTTTAATCTACACTTGTTTCAATTCATTTATAACAATTATTCCAGGGCACTGAAGATGCGCCTGGGAATGGATCTTACATGGTTACATTCATCTTCCAAGCTAGAAAGAAAAGAACATGGTGGGGTCATGGCCCCTCGTGAGTCAGCACACTGGAAAACAGAGAAATGCATTCAATATGAGAGCCGAGCAGCTAATCTGCAGCTCACGCTAATTTAAGGCCTATAAGGATTTTTCAATACAGATTCAGTAATGCAAAAGGTTACTATAGCTTAATTGGACATAACATAAAACATTTTATTCATCATTATTTAATTCTGCGTATACATTGGGAGGCCACTCACCGTGGTCACAATTCAGGTGCACGTTTAAGCAATATTGCTATTATTATAGTTACTAGGCAGCATCGTTATACATTAATATACATACGTTTCATGTTAACATGGATTATGTAAACTACGCTCTCTCAGGGGCATAACTCCTGCCTTTGCTAAGACAGGAGTCATTTCAATGGGGCTTGTGCGTCAAATGGTGCAAGTCCGGTTAGAGCCATGATTTTTTACTCTCTCCCGACTTGCCCCATTTTTTGATGCACAACCCCTATTTTCCCCTACGCCGGCGATGCCTGGTTAGAGTAATTTATTTTTACTCTGATCAGCCCGCAGCACTGGCTAACATCAATCCATAAATAAGGTGCCCGCCTGGTGCGTTGGAATGGCGTTAGCTGGCGGTAACTGTTTTGACGCAAGCCAGTGCCAGCGCTGGTTTGCGTCATAAAGTATAAATATGGGCCACAGTGTTTCAGGTTGCCAAAATGGCAGATGCCTGACCTACTCCACCAGACATTACGAACCGCCCGCGATGGCCAGTGGAAGTTGTGTTTGTAGTCGACTGTTCCAACTGCGGTGGGCACAGCCATAGGCTAACTTTGTTGCCTGTGGCATTCATGGCCTGTTAGACTTTTCATCCTTGCCGTGGTCTTCCTTCACCTTTTGCCTCTGTTTCCCAGGTTGTTGATGTGTGCTGGACTCTGTTTTTGCTGTTTTTGTTACTCTGGGCACTTGATCACTGCTAACCAGTGCTAAAGTGCAAGTGCTCCTATACAAAATGTGTATGTAATTGGTTCATCCATGATTGACATATTTGATTTACTAGTAAGAGTCCCTCCTACAGTGCACTAGAGGTGCCCAGGGCCGGTAAATGAAATGCTCCTAGTGGGCCTGCAGCACTGGTTGTGCCACCCACATAAGTAGCTCTGTAATCATGTCTCTGCAGTGTCTGTGTGTGCAGTTTTTAACTTTAAATTCGACTTGGCAAGTGTACCCACTTGCCAGGCCTCAACCTTTCCTTTTCTTACATGTAAGGCACCCCTAAGGTAGGCCCTAGGTAGTCCCAAGGGCAGGGTGCAGTGTATGGTTATGGTACGGCATATAGTAATGTGTTTTATATCTCCTGACAGTGAAATATTGATAAATTCATTTTTCACTGTTGCAAGGCCTGTCCCTCTCATGGGTTAACATGGGGGCTACCTTTAAATATGATTAAAGAGTATATTCCCTTTGGGTGCCAATAGACATGTGGAGTTTGGGGTCCCCGAGCTCACAATTTAAAAATACATCTTTTAGTAAAGTTGATTTTAAGATTGTGTGTTTGAAAATGCCACTTCTAGAAAGTGAGCATTTTCTTGCTTAAACCACTTCTGTGACTCTGCCTGTTTGTGGATTCCCTGTCTGGGTCAGTTTGACAGCTGAGCTGGTTGCACCTCTCACTAGACAGTGACACAAAGGGAGCTGGGGTATAGTCTGCATTTCCTGATGAGCCATCTGTGCTAGGAGGAAGGGGAGGAGTGGTCACTCACACCTGAAATGGCTGTGCCTGCCCTCACGCAATGCCGTCTCCAACCCCCTGGTGTGTGTCTGGGGCCTGACCTGGGCAAGGCAGGATTTCACAATCAAGAGAGACTTACCTTTGAAGTAAATCTACTTCAAAGGTTACAATGGATATAAGAAGGGCACCCCAAACCACTGACTTTAGAACACTTCTGGAGACCAAGAGGAACCTCTGCCAAGGAGAAGAGCTGAAGAGCTGAGGAAGAAGAGCTGCCCTGCCTGTGACTGTGCTTTGTGGAGCTATCCTGCAGTTGCTGCTTCTGCCTGTGCTGGAGGTCAAAGACTGGACTTTGTGTTGCCTCCCTTCTTGTGACGATCTCCAAGGGCTTGATTTAGAGCTTGCCTCCTGTTGTTTGAAGTCTCAGGGACAGCAAAGACTTCTCTCTGCCAGCCCCTGGAGGCTCTGGAAAGACTCCTACTCTGCCAAGTGGTGCCCGTCCAGTTCCCAGGACCCTGAGAAAAGAAGCTGGCAGTCCAAGAGTGAGAAATCCATGCACAGACCGCTGTGTGGGGAAAAGATCGATGCAATTCCGATCTGTAGCTGAAAAATCGGTGTGCCGTCGGCTTTGTGGTTGAAAATCGACACTCGCCTGCAACGTGACCAGAAGATTGATGCCCGCAGATGGGAAATGACGCACAGTATCGCTGACAGACGCTGGTGAGATCGCAAACCACGATGCGTGGTTTTGGACCATCGTGCAGCTGAGTTTCTGACACAAACACTGCTGGGCGTGCAAAAATTATGCAAGGCCTGCCCGGACCCGAGAGTGCTGACTGGATTGATGTATCGCTCTCCTGCAGAGAGAAGAAACAACGCATGCTGACCCTACTGAAGGAGAAATGACACAAGGTCTCGCTCGTGAGTGAAATCAACGCATCACAAGCCCTTTTTGATGCACCCAAGGTACATTTTCACGCTAATAGTGTTAGACTCTTTTTTCTTTTTAATTAGTAACTTGACTTGTGTGTTGTGGATTATTGTTGTTTTGGTCTTGTTTTGTTTAGATAAATGTTTTCTATTTTTCTAAACCTGTGTTGTGTCATTTTGTAGTATTTTCATTTAGTTACTGTGTGTGTTGGTACAAATACATTACACCTAGCACTCTGAAGTTAAGCCTACTGCTCGTGCCAAGTTACCGAGGGGGCGAGTGGGGGTTAGCTGAGAGTGATTCTCTTTTACCCTGACTAGAGTGAGGGTCCTTGCTTGGACAGGGGTAACCTGACTGCCAACCTAAGACCCCATTTCTAACATGGCCCAATGGCTGTGTCCGTTGGTGGTGATGAATGCGTATGTGGCGGACATGACCGTCATGTTGTGCAAATTCACTCATTTGACTCCTGACACTGCTGTCCACTGCTGCCAGCAATACATCCACTACCTGAGCTGCTGTGTGCTGCCTCTGGGAGCAATCATGCCATGTCCAGTAGGTGATAGGGCCCCTGCCTTCTCTCCAGAGGAGCTAGAGAGGCTTGTTAACGAGGTCCTTTCCTGTATGGACAGCTCTATGACTCACCAGAGAAGCAGGTAAGTACATCATTGGTACAATTGACTCTGTTTAACACAATCCTTTCCCTCCTCACAGGCTACAATGTACCCCTGTGTGCCAGTTAGAATTCTTGTGTGCCTTTTGTTGAAGTCTGTATGGCATCAATGGGATGTACATTGTGCAGTTTTTGTGAGCAGTACTATATGTTAAGTTTGTTCACATATTGTTGTATGAGGCTTTTTGTTGTCCTAGATCCTCCTTGTGTTGGATGCACATAACTAGGCAAGGGTACTTTACTGCCATCCAATTACATTTCTTTCTTCGTGATTGTTGTAAACGTTGGACAACATGTATGTGCCTGATAGCATGAGCTGCGTATGCATCTTCTATGAGTCATTTGAGGATCTTGTAAGCAATGTGTACATACTACAGATTCTTCAACCCACATCTGACCTTGCCAAGCTGTTGTCTGGAAACCATATCCTGACTCCCTCTGCCCTTCAGGTTGGCACACAAACCACATGGCAAATTGCTGATGGCCACATGATGTACTGTCATGCATGGATGTGATGGAAATGTGGATGACATGTAGGTTTGATTTGTTCAGCCTGCAGAGACCCGGGACAGTCGCATGGATCTCCCAGTATGAGACCTAGTCTAGGCTGTGGGAGAATCACTGTGGGTATGTAACTGTGGCAATGTGCTCACACCCTGTACACCAGCAGCTCCTGGCATGTGGACAATATGATGCTCTAGTGGTAAAACATGCCCTGAATGCCCCAGTACATTGATAGATTCGGAATGGGTATTGAGGTACATCCCAGAAGTAGTCCATGTGGGCATTTTGCATCATTGTCAATGTGTGTCTTTGACTCATGACAGATCCCTTACTCCCATAGCTCTGTTACCACCTTCACATAACTCATATTTGTCATGTACAGGCTTATTGCATGGATGACAGTTCCACAGTGCAGACAGTGTGTTGATTCCTGGGAGGCCAAGACATGAGTGTCAGTACCTTGGTCACATAACCGAAATTGTACAATGCATACCTTTGTATGTTTGATGTCATCTCTGTAGGTTACACACATATGTCCAAAGAAGTGTTCTGAGGTACAGGAACATACGATAGACCCCACCCCCAGAAGTGCATAAGTCTGCATTTGGCAGGCCACAGGTCCACACATGCACAGGGAAGACACTTTCTGTACCAGCTTTACCAGTCCCTTATTTGTCACCCAAGTGTAATGGTGAAGTGTGTACCATGTAAGTTGCCTGTAGGAACTGTACTAAGTGACTCAATCTTGCAGAGTATGAATGTGTTGGTCCATTCTGGCCTAAGGAATGTATCCTTCAGAAGCCACATAGGTGTGTAGTGTTTCATTGTACCTCACATCACAGTACATGTTGCTGGAGGATGGGCTGCCTTATGTCAGTAGGCTTGCTTAGTCATTGTGGACCGTGAGCATGGTAGTGGGTTAGTATACAGATGGATACAAATGTCTGTAGTCATGTCCCTCTACATATTGGCTTGTGTGCTTTACACTTGTGGTGTGTTGACAAATTGAATATTTCTAGCTTGGTGTTTCTGATATGTTTGTGACTCAACCATTTGTGCCAAAACTTGTGATTGTAATCTCTTGATTTGTCTCTTGAATGCATGCAAGTAAATGCCCATCATAAAAAGGAGATATGGAGAGGCATCGACTAGAGGGTGTGGACCATGAGGTTCCACAGCCAGCAGAGCACCCGTTGTCACAAGAGAATGGAGAATCTGAGCCGCTGGGCCTGGAAGATTGCAGAGGCCCAGCTGGAGCTATCCTCCCAACATGGGCGGGGCACACGTCGGACCAGGACCCCTACTAATGTCCTGCATCCTGACGGTGGAGTACCCATAATTTGATGAGTATTTGAGGGGAAACCAGCAGCCACAAGGGAGTGAGTGAAGGGCACATTCTTGCCTGTCATGTTGCCAAGTTAATGTGTTAGGGTCTGACATCTCCCCCCGACGAATAAGGATGATCCATGTGTGACACAGTAGATGAGTGACTATTTCTGTATATAGGTCATGTGGTGCATACTGATGTGCCTTGTCTATTGGCACATGAACATAGACCACAACTGTGTTCAATCCACAAACAAGTTGCTCTTCAGGGACAACACATGTGTACATTAATCAATCAAGTTCTGTTTGCTGTTGCAGTGGGTGCAAATTCTATGCTACAGACTACTACTCCTCAGTGTTACAGGCCAAAGGAAAGGAAGTGATGGATCACTGTCCTCAGCTATGTGCCTATACAAATGAGTATATTGGCATCTGCCACCCAGAGGCTACTTGTCTTCAGCATGTGACTGGTGCCTCACTATTGTCTGTAATGTGAAGATGCCCATCTTACATGTGACAGAGCATACATTGTTTTTTGGGTCATCTACAGATCAATACTTTTCCTTGGGAAGTGGGGACTGTCCATTGACATGATTTGTGTATACTCACTGTTGCCAACATTCCTTTTCCCTACAAGTTAGTGTGTGTCTTATTCTCTTTTGACAAAATGTGTACTCTGCTGTTTCATACATGGAGTAATTGTGTTAATGGGACAAAATCTGTATTCCCTCACATATATGTGCATGCCAACCTGTATTTGGAATAGGACATTTGCAATGGGGGTACATTTGATATGGTACCACAAACAGGAGTGTGTCATCATTGGTCATTGACTGACACATACTCTCATCCTTCATTGCATGTCATTTGGCATGTACAACTGAAGTAGCAACAAGGGACATTACGCGTGAGATTAGATATTTTAGCCACAATGTGCATTTCCATGCCATTGATGTGGTGTCATCTAGGAAACTTCACTGCACATGTGTAATAAGGAAGGTTTGTAACCTGATTGTTGGCATGCATCATGGAGTGACATGCAGTTATGTTGGAATCAAATGTGGTTGGGTACACCCATTCATCCACAGACATCTGGGTTTGTAGGACTTAAATGGAGAGAATTATGTAGATCCCATTGGGCAACATGTTGCGGGCCTTCTACATGTACTTCCAAATCTCTGTGCCTCTCCAACATACAAAGGACTAATGGCATCTACTGATGTACTTCATTGTAAGGGGTGCCAGACATTAGTGGAGATTTCCCTGGAGCTTGCTGACGTATAGTGTTGTGGATTTTAGAGACATATTTCCCTGTCAATTTGCACATTATGGTGGTCATTCTGACCCTGGCGGTCTTTGACCGCCAGGGCGGAGGACCGCGGGAGCACCGCCGACAGGCCGGCGGTGCTCCAATGGGGATTCCGACCGCGGCGGTAAAGCCGCGGTCGGACCGGCACCACTGGCGGGGTCCCGCCAGTGTACCGCGGCCCCATTGAATCCTCCGCGGCGGCGCAGCTTGCTGCACCGCCGCGTGGATTCCGACCCCCCCTACCGCCATCCAGATCCCGGCGGTCGGACCGCCGAGATCCGGATGGCGGTAGGGGGGGTCGCGGGGCCCCTGGGGGCCCCTGCAGTGCCCATGCCACTGGCATGGGCATTGCAGGGGCCCCCGTAAGAGGGCCCCTACATGTATTTCACTGTCTGCTGCGCAGACAGTGAAATACGCGATGGGTGCAACTGCACCCGTCGCACAGCTTCCACTCCGCCGGCTCGATTCCGAGCCGGCTTCATCGTGGAAGCCTCTTTCCCGCTGGGCTGGCTGGCGGTCTGAAGGCGACCGCCCGCCAGCCCAGCGGGAAAGTCAGAATTACCGCCGCGGTCTTTCGACCGCGGAACGGTAACCTGACGGCGGGACTTTGGCGGGCGGCCTCCGCCGCCCGCCAAGGTCAGAATGAGGGCCTATGTCTACAGTGTACATTTCCATGCCAAATGGGTGTCATATCTGAGCAACATCAGTACTACCTTCCTGACTCCATTGTGACAAATTGTACAGGATGAAGTGTGCATTGTTGATTTGTTTCCAGTGTGACATGAGTATGTTCATGTCACCTTCTCCCAGGCTATTGTACTGTTGTCAGCAACGTGGCATATTGTAGGAGCTTCAATTCTTATTGTGCTGTTGTGCATGTGATAAATAGATGTCTGCTTGATCTTGTGTGGGATCTGTGGGAATTAACTTGGCATTAGGCTACTATTGTATGACAACAGGTAACTGAGGTATGTTCCAGGAGGCAAATCATGAAATGTGATGTGGTCTCCTACTTGTTCAATGGTTACTGTGATTGCACATCTTCAGCCATGCAATTGTAGTTGTCTGAGTTCCTGATTTTCCTGTGGTCAACTGTTGACAATTCAGATGGAATGCATGCATATGGTACTATACATGTAGGAGCCACTTTGATGTAGTTTGTTGTTGGGGCCAACTTGACACCATGATAATGTTTGCTAATCACAGCTGTTGTTCAAATGTGTTCTTAAACATGTGGTGACCCTTTTTCTCTTTGTATTTTCAGCATCATCCCAGGCAAGTGAAGTAGACAGAGCGCAACCAAGTGGGGAAACATCTGGCCATGGTACCTCCAGTCAAGACAACACCGACATGAAGGAACCCAGTGGCCCGGAGGGTGAGGGAAATACCACGGAGGAGACTGAATCTACATCCTCATCATTGTATTCAACCTCCAGTGACCACTCCCTAGTGGTGGCAAACCCATTGGGACCTACTCCTGTACCATCTTGGTCTTCCACTCCCAGTTCTATCACCATCCTCCTTGTGGCTTCCCACTCAATTGGCTGTGCTGGCTCACCCAAAAGACTGGGCATCTCCTTTTCCGGAAGCACCTCTGCCCCAGCCCCTGTTACCCCTGCTGCTTTGAGTGAGGAGGTTATTAACCTCCTGAGGACAATCTCTGTGAGTGATAATGCCGTTGTGAGTGCCATATCAGTATTAGCCAGCCAATTTCAGCAGATCAATGCCCTCCTGGAAGGCATTCATAGAGCCAACTCTGGCCTACAGAGATCTTTCAGGCTCTTGGCTCCTCACTGATGGCAGCCAGTCACTCCCCACATTCCTCTCCCTCCACCTCCTTCTTCCCAATCCAAATCCCCCATTCCCCTGCCTATCGCAAGCACACCAACACATCCACACACACCCATCTCAACACACACAAGCAGCACACATTTGCACAAACACCACAAGTCACACCAGCATGCAGGCACTCAACATACACTCACAAACATGACATCAGCCTGCACTTCACTAGCCACCCATCACTCCCACTGACCCACATATCACATCTAGCATACCCAGAACACCACGACAACAGCCAGTGACACATCCACCACACCCACAATACCTGCACACACCACCCCAACAGACACACAAACATCCCCCACATCCACCTTACCCACATACACCACCCCAACAGATACACAGACATCCACTACATCAACCATACCCACAGACACCAACCAACAGACACATACATCCACAACATCCAGTATACTCACAGACACATCCTAGTAGACACACACACAGCTACCACTCCCACATAACCCAGCACCTCCCCCTGGCCGCTCTCCAAGACATGCCCATACTCACACACTCAACAGACAACACCCAAACAAAAGCATACCTCACCCACACACACACCCAAGACATCTACACTCACACACCAGATGAACACTCCCTCAACCTCCAAATCCCCAACCCCTTACGATGGCCACACCTGTATTCTGAAGGAGGGTTTCCTATTTGCCCTTGCCCTTTCCCATTTTACCTCTAAATCACCTCCCAATCCCAAGAGGCCCCCACCTATATCCTAACCCATCCCTTCCACATCCTGGCACTCCCCTGTTATACCTGCCCCCCCGCAAGCACCCATAACCCTCTCCCAATAAGTAGCCCACTCCTCCTAAGAAACAGTCCACCCCTCCCAAGCCCAAACCCACTCATCCCAAATCTGACCCCCACAAGGATGATCCCTGAGTTGCAAGCCTGCCCTCTTTATGCCCCTTACTGTGGAGGTTCCCTGGCAGTGATAGGAGTCAAGTGTGAGCACAGTACTATGCATAGACGTTAAAATGGACTGGCCAATGACCTTTGCTATTATGCATTTTGAATTCATAAACCCAAGTTGTTGTTCTTGTTGCTGTTGTTTTGTTGGGTCCACATCTGTCCTGCAATTCCTTTTCTACCGTTGTGTTGTTCCTGAGTACCTTGTGTTGTCTGCCTACAGTTGTGTGTGTTTCAGTCTGATTGCTGATCCATTTGCTGTTGTTTGCAATATCTGACTTTAAGGGCAGTGTTGGTGTCACCCAAGGCAAAGGTTGATGTTGACTGTATGGATATGTGGGTGTTAATGCAATTGGGGTGTTATTGCATTGTGTTCTGTTAGGTATAGTACGTATTCCATCTTGTGTGGTCCAATGCCAGCATGTATGGGATTAGACTTGTCCCCTTGACATGGATTGTATATTTGTCTCATGTGTAGCAGTTTGAGTTTTCTTTGTTCAGACATAGAGTGTGTTCAATTGTGCGGTCTTCCTTTGCATTTGACTGTGCATGTGTCCATTGTGCTCTGTGTACCTTGCAGCTACTTCATCTAGATGTAGGGCCCATGCTGCTGCTGTTGTATATGCTCTCTTGACTTACACTTTCACATTATGCAGATAGGCATGTCACATGGCTCTAATATTGTTTGTCCCTGAGATACCTGAAGGGCCAGTTCCTGTGCAAATGTTGTTATATGGTCATGTGCAAATTGATTTATGTCCCAGGGCAGCATCCTTCCATGAGTGCTCCTGATGCCCCAACACTATTGTGCAGGTATTGTTTGCATAGTGAGCTTTGAATATTTGTTTCTCTGACTATTGTGCATCACATTGTCCTTCCATTGTGTTGCAATGTGGGTGATGTGTGGGTCCATTACAGGGATATTTAATGGGAGGGGTGTTTGTGTTGAAAAATGACACATCCGTACATATGTGTGTTAAATCTGAGGATAGTTTATGGCATGTGTGCAATGTGATGGTTTCAGTTGTATTGGTAGATGTGATGTTGCAGTGTTGTTGCTGTTGTGTGACACAATTTTGTGTACACTTTACTGTCCCTGTGCTTAGGATGTGCAGACATCTGGTTTTGTGTAGTGTGGCAGTGCATTGTGAATGACTGTGAATGTGTCCTTCTTTGTGAATGTCTCCGACTGTGTACAGAATGACACGTGAACTTGGTGCCCATGGCGTGAGCCCCATATCATGTTGATGACGGCGTGACGATCTGTTGTTAAGGTTCATGGCACAGGTAGGTGTGTATACTTATCATCAGTTGCGTACACGGTGGCGTGGATTTTGTGCACCTTCGATGAGTAACAGCAGCTACAGGATGTGTGTGATGGGCTCCATAGCAGAATAGCAAATGACACGCTGCCTGCAGGTGAGTTACTTCCTTTATGCACTCTGTTTCCACCTGCTGGGATGTGGTGGTTGGACCGCAACGGTCACATTGGTGATGTGCGCCATCATAGTGTGGCTGGCCGGAAACACTGGCTCCACCAGCCTGTTTGTCCTGCCTCGTCACAGTGGCTGTCTGCTCTGCCTGGCTGTACCGGCGGAACCATGGGTTTCCTTGCTCCATAGGCCTGCCAGGATAGTAATAGAGTGGTCCGACTGCCAAGCTGATGGCGGTCATACCGCCACAACCACCCTGTCAGTGCAAGGACTGCCAAAGTTGAAAGGAGGCCCTATGTTTATGGGGGTTATTTGTCTCCACTGACTTTTCTTTAGGGTGCATAATTTGGGCTTTGGATATTAAATAGGTAATAATTCAGGTCCCTGGAATGGAAAGGCTGGTGGAAAGCTTAGTAGTAATCAGCACAGCATGCTGAGTTCAGCGCAGCTGTGGCTGACGACAACTCAGACCGCCGTCTAACCACCAGGAACCATGTTCCTGATGTTGACGGGCATCTTTAGGCAGTCCCACTCGCCAGGGTCATAATGTGGCAGTGGGACTGCCAGTTGTGCGGCGGTCCCACCACCTCCGAAAGTGTGGTGGTTTGAAGTCCACCACACTCGTAGCAAGGCCCTCAGTCTTTAAAATATATCCCCAGACAGCAATTCAAAAATGTTATTATCATTTCAACAAAGCCTTATTGAGATAGCACCAGAGATTCACGTAAAGTATGACCTATTCTATAAATACTCAATTTGTCATCAAATTCAAAGAGCTAATTGTCCTAGAACATGTACCTCCACTGTAGCTACCAGGCATGCATGCACTATTCATGGCACTCGTGGCACTGGTGTCAACCCAACCTCTGTATAACCTTATGAAATGTATATTATACAAAGAGGCCAAACTTAATAACACAGTGGAAAGTCACTCTTCGAAGGAGACACTGGACCTTTCTCAAATAATGGATATCTATAAAAAGCAACAAAATCAAGAATGACACTTAACTACATGCATAGCACACCATAGAAGAACTAACATATCACAACCAAGCTTGCAAAAGCATGATATGCTAGTTAACAAAGTGCTACTCCTCCCAAAAACGACCTAGATTCAAATGATCACTCAGCAGTAATATGTTCACAAGCATACACATACCAAAAACATACCAAAGAAACTAACAAGATAACCAGTAAATAAATCACATGTACTTTAAAAAAATCTTCATTTCTTTTTCATCATTCTGAAATAGATATAACTGTTTAGATAAAAATACAGAATGTTATAAAATAAATTATTGTACATATTTTTTTTTTAAATGCAATAAAATACAAATGTAAACATAGAATGCAATTTGAACATTAAAAAATAACCAATAATTACAACAACATGTAAACATGTAAAATTCAAAAATGTGCAAGTGAATTCTCTTTATTCAAATATGATGGAAACAACAGAATGCATTTCAGCGATAACGCCTTTACAACCTATTTGTTCTGCCATCTTACTCATAGATAAATCCATCACCTATGTGCTCTCTCTGTCATTATAGACACAGAAAAAACTTCTATCACATATGTGCTTATCAAAATGATTAGTTCAAATTTTTAAATAAGCCACAAAAATTATGCTGCAGAACTGCATTGCAAATAGTCTCTTATAGCAATCCTTTGTAAAGGATAGTTTTCCTTTTTTTCTCTTACTGTTTGTATGATCTATACCGTTACATTGATTTTTTTTGTTTCATGGTGTTTATCGGCACTATTGCATTCACAGATATTTGCATATATACGGTGTCCAAGTTCTGACAATCATTATACCTGGAACATGAAGTCAACTACCTTCCACAAGACAATGCTTTATTTACAATACAAGTCAAATGCCCCTATTTCAATAAAACATGCAGAATACTTTCCTTTCAAGTCTCCGTTGCCCATAAAGATATAAATGTCTCCTTTGCTCTTTTTGCATGTTTGATTGCCTTCCACCTGTTCTGCAACATAAAATAGAAATTAAAAAACATTACAATCTTGAAATACTTGTACAGAATATCTATATATTGACAGTTATGAGTTGTTGTTTTTCTCTTTCTCGTATTCTATGGGCAAAATTCTATAGACTACCTACAGGTGCCCATATAATTCCTCTCCACAGTTTAATCCATTTGGTTATATACTGTCTAAGGCAAGTATATTTCTAGACTCTAATATTCTCGGTCTCTTTCCTCTATTGCCCCCGCTGTTATGTGCTACTATTCCATCAATGACACAGTATTTTAAATCCCTCGCATCTCCTCTATATTCTTTTTTATAGTGTCTGGCAATGGGGTATGTTACATCCCCATTTTTAATGTTGTAAAATCTTGTTGTGGACCTGTAGTGTGGTAATTCCTACATAGATTTTGGAACAGCTGCATTTTAATATATACACTACAAATTCAATTTTACAAGTGAACTGTCCTTTGATTTTTTGGATAGTTTTCCCTTCACTTTTTAATTCAATAATACTCTCTCCATTTTTACAAGCCTAAGATTTGGCACATTTCTTAATTCCACCACTCAATTCCAACCAATCATTTTTCATTACTTCTGACATAACTTCTCAATTCTTTGTCTCTTAAATACTTACTTCCTTCTATACGTTATCAGTGAACGCCCTTTAACTCTGTGTCTAATGCTGGATCGCTTATCAAAAGGTGCCAGTGCCTTCCTAAAATTGCTCTTACCTCCATGTGTGCTGTAATGTAAGTCGTAATGAATATATGTTCTGTCTTCTTTTCATACTTATTTTTATCACCAAATAAAAGTGATTTCCTGTTTTTGCTGGCTGCCTCACAACAAGCCTTACTCACTGTTTCCTTTTGTAGCCCCTATTCTTTAATCTCAGAACTATGTCTTTTTGTACCTCTCTGAAATCTACATTGGTGCTACAAATTCTTCTTGCTCTAAGGAGTTCACCATAGAGGATAATTTCCTTCAGGGGAATAGGATGAAAACTCCTAACACGCAAAATGCTGCTTCCAGCACTTAGTTTTCCATGCATAGTGGTCTCCAACCTCTCATCTACCACCTTGATTTTTACAGTTAAAAACTTGGGCCCTCATTACAACCCTGGCGGTCGGTGTTAAAGCGGCGGTAAGACCACAAACAGGTTGGCGGAGAAAAAAATGGCATTACGACCGTGGCGGAAACTGGCAACATAGACAGCCACTTTAACACTTTGACCGCCATGGCGTACAAACAAACAGCGCGGCGGACACCGCCAACAGACAGGAGGAAGACATTGTACCGCCCACCCTATCACAACAGGCCTATCCGCCACATTTTCCGGGGTGGAACCAACGCAAACAAAAGCACGGTTGAACCAGTACAAAGAAGGGGAAACACTCACCTCTCCACACCCCACGAGGAACCCGGACGCCATGGAGCCCGAATTGCAGATACTGCTGATGATGGTCTTTCTTCTCTTCTACCAGGAGCTCCAACGACGGCGCCGATGACCACAGTGAGTACTCCATCTACAACACAGGGGAGGGGGGTGGGAAAAGAGAGTGACACACATGCCACACCCCCACCCCCACCCTCACCCACAACAACATACGCACAAATACATGCAGCAACATTACATATACACCCCCCTGGAAGAACGCAAGGACAAAAGGAATTGATTTGAACAAATGTAATCATGTGAAATCTCATTATCAAAGTTCAAAATCCAGTAAATGCAATTATGTACACCAACTACACAAGTCCGGATAGTGCACCAATCATTATCCGTGGACCACTGGGCCCAAAATGCATGGGCCAAGACCACACTAGATACCTGACTCCAAACGGAGAGAACACTGCTGGGGCATCAGACTGAAAATATACAGGCACCTCAGGGGGAGGGGGGGGGCCCTCAGCCAGATGAATGCACGACACCACTGCTGCACGAGGGGCTCCATGCCCATTGCTGTATCCTGGGGAGTGCAAAGCCACAGTCTCTTAAGTTTTTCCAGTGGGTGGTTTGCCCACTGCTTTATCCTGGGGAGGGCAAAGCCACAGTCTCTGAAGTCTTTCTAGTGGGTGATTTGCTCACTGCTTTATCCTGGGGAGTGCAAAGCCACAGTCTCTCAAGTGGATAACAGTCTCCACTGGTTCTGGAGGGGGCTTTGTGCCCAGAGTGCTTCATCCTGCCAAGGACTGAGGTAGTGGATGTCATTCTCCACTGGTTCTGGAGGGGGCTTTGTGCCCAGAGTGCTCCACGTGCAGTGTGGCCAGTATAATACACTCGCCTGGGTGTGTGTGCCACGAGATTGCTGAGGTACAGGTAGCATGATACGCCATGGAGGCAGAGACATACCCCACACTGCTGCGGCTTCGCATTCCATATGCAGGTAACAACTGTGATGACAGTGATGCTTCATGGAAGGGTCCTGGAACTCACCACCAGCCCCGGACGACTGACTACTGGAGGTGGTAGGCATGTCTGCGGTGGTGCCACTGTCTGAGGACGTTGCGGGGCCGCTGGTGGTGCTTGCGGCGGTGTCAGTCGTGGCAGTGCTTGCTGCGGTGTCAGTCGTTGTGGTGCTGGCTGCGGGGTCTGTGGCGGCGGTGCTGGCTACGGGGTCTGTGGCGGCGGAGCATGTGTCAGCACCTGCTGAGTGAGAAATCAGGATGTCTCCTGCAGCCTCCGGAGCGGCAGCTGCAGCTGCAGCTGCAGCTGCCCACCGGGGAAGAGGCTGGGGACTGTTGCAGTGGCTGGAGACGTGCTGGACAGATGGTAGTGCAGGTGGCGGTGTAGGTGGCGGTGCAAGTGGCGGTGTTCTCTGCCATTCAGGTTGGCGTGGACGTTGACAGAAGGTGTGACACTGGTCCATCAGTAGGTGCCACCATGCCCTCTCCTGACCTGCCCTTCATTTTTTTGCCCTTCCCCACCTTTGACAGTGGCGCAGTTGTCTTGCCACTATCCCCTTTCGTTTACGCTGACCCCTTAGTGGCAGGTGTTTTCGGCTTCTCCTTCTGGGATGTGGACACCTTTTTAATCTTTGCAGGTGGTGGAATGTCCTTGCCCTCGCTCTGTGGCACACTGGCAGCCCTGATGGTTGGCGCACTCCATGACCCCGCAGTTGCTGGCACCACTGTGCCTGGGGATGTGGTGGCTGAGGTGCTGGGCTCGGACCTGGAAAGCCTGGCCCTAGGGGAAGGATGGGGGAGGAGGTGAAGGGAAGAGGTCAAGGTTTGACAGGAAAAGTTTTTTACACACACTGGGACAGGTAGATGGAGGGGGTTTGGGAGTGGAGGAAGAGGTAGTGGTTGTAGGAGGTGTACGTCTGCTGAATGTGGGTGATGATGCATGGGCTGGAGGCTGTTGTGAGGTGGATGGCTGTTGGGTGGGTGTGTGCCTGCGTTTGTGTACTTTGGGAGGAGGGCTCACTGACACACTGGGAGAGGACACTGGGGATATGTGAATGGTAGAGGGGGTGGTGAGTGCACGTGAGTGGTGTGTGTTGATGGGCGTGCTGGTGATGGAGGTAGTGGCTGAGGATGTAGTGCATGCAGTTGTGAGTGGAGACGAGACTGGGAGGGAGATGTTGAGGAGGGGGACACAGTGGAGGAAGTGAATGTTGGTATGTCTGCATGGGTATGATACTTGTGTGAGTGCCTGTGGGATGTGTGGTGCTTATGTTTGCCATGTGCACTCTTGTGTGTTGATGTGTGTGCATGCTGGTCTGATGGTGTGCTTGGGATAGGCTGAGGTACAGGGGATTGGGTCTGGGTGGAGAAGGTTGGAGGGGGGAGGCTGGACACAGGGACAATGGCTGCCATCAGTGCTGAGGCCAGAGCCTGAAATGCCCTCTGTTGGGCTGCCTGGCCAGAATGAATGCCCTCCAGGTATGCATTTGTTTGTTGCAAATGCCTCTCAACACCCTGGATGGCATTCAGAATGGTAGACTGCCCAACAGTGAGGGATCTCAGGCGGTCAATAGCCTCCTCACTGAGGGCAGCAGGGCTGACTGGGGCAGGGCCTGAGGTGCCTGGGGTGAAGGAGATGCCCACCCTCCTGGGTGAGCGGGCACTGGACACATGCTGAGGGGCTGCTGGGAGGGCGGTGCTGGGAGGGCGGTGCTGGTAGGGCGGGTTGGTGGCTGTACCTGTTGATGCGGTGGGCACAGAGGGGAACCGCCCCTGCAAGGGAGCTCCCATCAGAGGAGGAGTCGCTGTCGCTGGTCTCTCCTCCTGTCCCCGCCGTGGAGCTCCCCTCGCCCTCCGTCCCACTGGTGGCTTCAGACTCCATTGCTTCACCCTCCAGGGCCAAGTGGGATGCAGCTCCCTCCTGCTCCAGTGCCAATGCTCCTCCGCCTGATGATGCTATTGCACACAAGAATAGGGAGACCACAAAAAGGGGGGGGAAAGACAGGAGAAAGAAATGTTCAGTGCATGCAACACCACTACCGTAGGCGGACACAACAGACACAGCAGCCCTCTGCACTACGCCATGCACTTATAGTTCCTAGATTAATCACATGCCCATGGGGTACGAGGCCTAAGCCCGATTGCTGCACACCTGGAAGTCACAGGAGCCTGACTAGGTGTAGATGGCTCTAATCACTAGTGGGGTTGGGGTGCCACATAGCTTACCTCACAAGGGACCTTGCATACCAAGATCGCCCTGGCCTAGGGGAACCCACTGCCCACCTCCCCCACCCAGACACCTCGTAATGCATGCAGAGTCAGCTGAATGAGAGTGTACTCACCCCCTTGTGGCTGCTGTGATGCCCTCAAGCGCCCAGCCAACTCCGGACATGCCACCGCCAGGATCCGGAACATCAGAGGGGTCATGGTGCGACGGGCACCCCTCCCACGTTGGGAGCCAATCCCCAGCTGGGCCTCCGCCATCTTCTTGTTCCAGCGGCGCAGGTACTCTCATCTTTTACAGCAGTAGGTGCTCATCTGTGGTAGACCCGCAGGGTCCGGACGTCCTTGACGATGGCACGCCAAATAGCCTTCTTCTGGTGGGCGCTGACCTAGAGGAATAGTACAGGGGGAAAGGAAATTCTTTCCCTGTCTGGACCGTCATACTCATTGGCCCCCATTCCCACCCTTGCCCTGATGCACATGCACTCACCGTCTGCACATGCAGGCCTCAGCCCCCCCATGTATCTTCCATCCACACCACTCCAAACAGGCATTGCTCATGCAGCATTCTCACAGTGCACTCACCTGTTTGTCTGGAGGACCGTACAGTTGTGTATACTGGGGGAGGACCCCATCCACTAGTTTCTCCAACTCCTCCGAAGTGAAGGCAGGGGCCCTTTCCCCAGACATTGTAGCCATCGTCGTTTCCAGACACAGGTCACAGCAGCACTTGCAGTGTAGGTCCTCTCCTGTTGAAGGTCAGGTATCAAGTGAGAGAACAGATAGAAAATGGCAGTCGCGTCCACGGCGGTGTGTACCATCACCGCCGGCGTACATTGTCATTGGCTCCTCGGACCCATAGGGCCCAATGTTAACCAATGCAGAATTGCGCCGCGGTCTTCAACCGCCCACCGCGACGTGTAGAACGCCAGCACAGTTACCTCATATCCCCTTGTCCCACCTTACAGGTCAGGCAGCCGCCGTTTCAGGAGGCCACATGGAATTAATAATAACTGCCTCACACCAATGTAGGCCTGGAATACACACAGTTACAGGCACATTGCGGATTAATAACTGTGTGCAAATGACATTTTGTGATACCTCAGTGTTGGATGACTCTCTGCTCGCTGTTCTCCTCCATAGAGCACGTCTGCTGGGGCAGGTGATGAGATGGCGGCATGCTCCGGTGTACAGACCGCTGATGGACCTGTCGACAATGAAAGAGAGACCCATCATAGTCACATACAGACTTGATCGTGCAACAATCCAGGAACTGTGTGCCCACTTGGAGCCAGACCTGGTGTCAGCTATCCGCCATCCCACAGGGATACCCCCTCTAGTGCAGGTCCTGTCAGTACTCCATTTCCTGGCAAGTGGTTCCTTTCAAACAACAGTGGCCATTGCATCAGGGATGTCCCAGCCAATGTTCTCTAACGTGTTGTCCAGAGTGTTGTCTGCCCTGCTGAAACGCATGTGCAGCTACATCGTGCAGTTCCCTCAGGTGGAGGATTTGCCCACAGTAAACGGTGACTTCTATGCTCTGGGACATATCCCAACATCATTGGTGCCATTGATGGGACACATGTGGCATTGGTACCCCCCGCAGGAGTGAACAGGTGTACAGAAACCGAAAGAGCTACCATTCGATGAATGTGCAGTTGATGTGTTTGGCAGACCAGTACATCTCCCATGTCAATGACAAGTGTCCTGGCTCAGTGCATGATGCTTACATTTTGAGGAATAGCAGCATACCTTATGTGATGGGGCAACTCCAGAGGCACCCTGTGTGGCTAATAGGTGAGGCCAAGGACCCTATACAGTGTGAAAAGGTGTCTGGGTATGGGGTTGTCTAACAGTTGTCCCTCCATATTTGCAGGTGACTCTGGTTACCCCAACCTGTCATGGCTACTGACCCCAGTGAGGAATCCCAGGACAAGGGCAGAGGAACACTACAATGAGGCACATGGGTGAACTAGGAGGGTGATTGAATGAACCTTCGGCCTCCTGAAGGCCAGATTCCAGTGCCTCCATATGACAGGTGGTTCTCTCTACAACTCACCAAAGAAGGTGTGCCAGATCATCGTGGCCTGCTGTATGCTGCACAACCTGGCTTTGTGACACTAGGAGCCTTTTCTGCAGGAGGATGGTCCAGCTGGTGGTCTTGTGGCAGCTGTGGAGCCTGTGGACAGTGAAGAAGAGGAGGCAGAAGAAGAGGATATCGACAACAGAAACAACATAATCATGCAATACTTCACACAGACACAGGTAAGAAGATGTCACTGCCTCCCATATCTCATACTATTATTGGAGCTAGCATAAGTCTGTCATTTTCACTCAGTGTATGGACCCTGACTTGTCACTTTGCCTTTCCATTTCACAGATGTGGGTCACACTTTGTGTCCTCTGCTATATTTCCTCCAGGCCTACAGCTGTGTTACATCGGTATGTGCACAAGTAAATTGACATTGCTACATTCCATGGTTATTGCAATTACACGTTTGTGAAAGCACAGACTGACTCCAGATTGTTTTGTGATTGAAGTGTGTTTATTTCTGTGCAAATAAGTGGAGGGGGTTGTAAAATGGGCTGGGGGGATGGTGGAGAAATGTCCATGGCGGAGTCCAGTCTATTTGTTTCACAGGTGCATTGTCCAAAGGGGCATAGGAAGTGGAGCAATGGCAGTTGAAGGATGGACAGGGTGACAAAGTGGGACAGAAGGGTGACATTCAGGGGGGTCTAATTTCCTGGCGGGGGTCTTGGCAATGTTCTCTGTCTTGTCCTGGATCTCAGGGACCGTTTGGGTGCAGGTTCTCCATCTGCATGGGGTGGGGTTCTGGTGTTGTGTTCCTGTGGTGGTGCCTCCTGTCCACTAGCGCCGGCGGAGGTGGAGGGCTGTTCATCGTCCAGGTTACTGTCAGGGGCCCCTTTTTGTGCCACTGTGTCCCTCCTAGCTTTGACAAGGTCTTGCAGCACCCCTGCAATGGTTACCAGGGTGTTGTTAATGGTCTTCAGGTCCTCCCTGATCCCCAGATAGTGTTCCTCCTGCAGCCGGTGGGTCTCCTGAAACTTGGCCAGTACTGTTGCCATTGTCTCCTGGGACTGATGGTAAGCTCCCATGATGTTGGAGAGTGGGTTCCCCAGGCCTGTCCTCCCCCTGTCGCACAGCAGTCCTCCCAGCTTCCCTGTTTTCCTGAGCCTCTGTCCCCTGAACCGTGTGCCCAATGCCACTGCCCCCAGGTCCCTGACCGTCCTGTGTTAGTGGGGTTGCCTGGGTTCCCTGTAGTGGTGGACACACTGCTGATTGACGTTTCCTGGGGACAGAGGTATGGGCCCGCTGGGTAGGTGCTGTGGTGGTGTTTCCTGAGGGGGGAGTCTCTGTGGTGGCTTCTGCCAGTGTCAGGGTAACCGACTGTCCTGAGTTCCCTGATGGGCTGGGCTGGTCATCTTGATCCAGTTGGACAGAGCTGCTGTCATCACTGTGGGTCTCTTCTGTGGGGGGACTGGATATGTCTGGTACCTCCTGTCCGGTGACATTGGGTAGGGATCCTGCAGGGGTGTAAAGGCATGATTATTGCATCTGTGTGTGCCATTGTGTGCAATGGGTGAGTGATCCTGTACTCCAGTGCTTGCATTCTTGGCTTGGTCCTTGTGTGATATTTGGTTTGGGGTCTGTGTGGGTTTCTGTAGTGGACATACTTTGGTGATGGGTGTCCATGCTTTGGTGTTGCATGCAGGGTTTGGTATTGGGATGGGTGGGTTGTGATAGTGGGGCATATGTGAGGTGTTGGAGTGATGGGGGTGAGGGTGTGGGGGTGTGATGGCATGCAGTTGGGGTGGAGGATATGGTAATTAAGATATGACTTACCAGAGTCCAGTCCTCTTGCTACTCCTGCGAGGCCCTCAGGATGCAGTATTGCCAAGACTTGCTCCTCCCATGTTGTTAGTTGTGGGGGAGGAGGTGGGGGTCCACCGCCACTTGTCTGTACAGCAATCTGGTGTCTGGAGACCACGGAAACCTGTGATCCAAATAGCTGTGGCTCTACCCGGACGGTTTCTTCCACCATGCTCCTTCTCAGAGAACCTGGGGTGTCGTTGAGGTGCCATGATGTGGTGTGGGTGATGTGTGAGGTGGTGTGTGTTGTGATGTGTGAGGGGGTGTGTGTTGTTTGAGGTGCGTGGATGTTGTGTAAGTGATGGTGTTGTGTGTCTGTGGATGCTGGTGTTGTTTAAGGTAGTGTCTCTCTCTGGCGTGGTTTCAGAATTCTGGTAGTAAGGGTTTGTGGGTGATGTGGGTGTGTGCTTTATATTGGATTGGGTGTGTAGGTGTGGTGTGTGTATGTGTATCAGGTGTGTGTATTTTGATTTGTCCAATATGGTTGTGTTTTGTAAATGTGTGTGTATTTTGAGCACAGCGGTGTGTACCGCCAATGCAATACCGCGGTTGAAAGACCGCCACCTTGATTCGTGGGTAATGATAGTGTGGGCGTATTCCTGTTGGCGTGACGGTGTCGGTTTTGTTATCGCCAGTTCATCACTGACCTTTGGTGTGGCGGACTTGTGTGGGTGTCTGTATTATGGCGGATTCCGAGCTGTGGGTCGTAATACCTGTAGCGGAATTCCACGGCCGCAGCGGTATGTTGGCCGTCTTCTGCACGGCTCTAAGCGGCATTTACCGCCAGGGTTGTAATGAGGGACTTGATCTCTTTCTAATTTATGTTGCTTGTGAAACTCAAATTCTGATTTATATCTTTCACAAATTGTTGGGCACTGCTTTTGTCAGCTTTCCATTACACAAAGATATGATCTATGAAACGCAACCATAATATGAAATTTGTGTTCCACACATCCAAGGGCAAGTCACTGAGTACCATCTTCTCCCACCAGCCTATTTGTAAATTTGCATAGTTGGGGACAAAGCAGCTGGTGCCCATCGATGTCCCCTGTTGTTTCTCATTGATGTCACCATTAAAGAAAAAAATATTGTGCTTGTGGCACAACTCCATCATGTTTGCCAGCCTTTTGCTATGCTTGAAATATCTTATAGGTCGTGATCTCTAAAAGAGTTCAGTGGTCCTTAATCCACCTACATGCCTGATGCTGGTGTGCAGTGTGGCAACAACAAGTGTCATTAGGAGCTTATCATCTTCCTAACTGATGTCAAACACTCTCTTCAAAAAATCTTTTGTGTCCTTTAGATAAGAAGGGAAGGCGTGAGTTATAGTTACCTTAGGGCGCGAGTTATAGATATTTGAAAGAACTCTAACTATGACGGCTCAATTTTTATGGTTTTGTACAAGTAAATTCTGAACCTAACTATAACATCGCTGTAACCTGTGTTTTTTCAGTGAATTTCTATGTTTTTTTTATGTGTAGTAATTTTCATTACTATACGTTAATCCAACCACCGCCACGCGGTGCCTTCAGCCGTGCATGGTGGTGGTTGGCCACATGGCGTGAGGCCAACCCGTGGGCAACCATTTATAAGCACTCAAGCTCTGCACCATGCACAGCCTCTGCCCGAGCACAGTAAGGGTTGCCCGCTAGCCACCCAACTCATGCTTTACATGCCCCTTTTGCTGTGCACAGTGGAAGTTGACTGCAGCATCTCTGGGTGTCAGACTAGGTGTGAGTGGGTGTAACTGGGGTGAAAGTGGCTGTCAGAGTGTGGGTTCTGGGTGTGAGAGTGCGTATATCATTGTTTACTGGGTGCATTAGTGTGTGCACAGGTCTGTGAGTTGGTGCATGAGGGTGTCAGTAGATCTTTGAGTGGGTAGGTGAGTGGGTAAAAGATTGAACGAGAGAGAGAGAGAAAGAGAGTGAGAGGGAGCGAGATAGTTGTCTAGGCTTTGATATATGACGATCATTTAGGATTTTGACCATTTTCCTGCTTCAAACAATTATTACAACAAAACTACCAGGAAAAGATAGTTACATGGGTAAAGATGTGCAAAAAAGCATGGTAACAATTTCCTAGAGTTTGATGCTCTATATCAGTAAGTGCCAGGATGCTAGGTATCTGTGGCAATTTCAATAATCTCAGTACACATACCTGTGTTCTATATTTGCTTATGTCTGTTTTACTTATTTGGAGCAGATTATTGCCTATTTTTGCACACCTAATTAAAACCACTTGGCAAATAAAGTCAGCTGCAACTGCAAATCCCAGAGTTTCCCTTGCAAAAATGACATTTACAGATTTTTAAGGTCATCCATGGCACATAAAAATGGGGAATCCTGCTATGTGTGAGTAGCTGTAGCCTGCAAATTAAATACGCTCCAGCTATGCAGGAGTGCGGCAAAGGAATTGCTTCACAATGAAAATATTTTTTCAAGTGTAGAAAAGATGAGATAAATATGCATTTGCAAATATTTGCTCATTCTAGGATTACAGATTTCCCACACTGTGAACGACCAGTGTTTGTAGCTGTAGTGCTAAGAGTCGAACACCTGAGATTCTAAAAGATGTATACATTTGAGTCACCAGAATGCTGGATTAGAGATTTGGAAATGATGGGCCCAATTCATAAAGGGAAACTTATACTTTTGGTCTAAGTTTACACCAGAAGTGTAAGTTTACAACTTTCAGGTATTCACAAAGGTAAGTTATGAGTAGTATCTTTATGTCTGAATTCAGGGCGGATCATCCATACTCGGGCCAGATCATCCGGACCACAACCAAGATCAGTGTAATTACATGCACCTGCACATTATCAATCACACCTGCAATCCAGATCCAAAAACCAGATAAAAGCAGCACACAAGTAAAGGTCTGGTTTTCCAAGAACTATAATGTGCCTGCCTGTGCTGCATATCCTGAAGCCATGCTGCCTACTAGAAGGAAAATAATACTACACGGAGGAGGAGACCACCATGATCATAGAATTTATTGTGAGGAACTACAAGAGACTGAATGGTCTCCAACCCTACAGCAGCAGTTCCTCACAGAAGGCAGCTTAATGGTAGCAGTTCGGGCTGATTTGCATATGGCTGGGTCCAAACTGGAATGGCATGGGCAGCAAAAAAACGATGGATTTAGGCCCAGATCACTGTACTGGGGGTGAATGTTTGACAATGTTCAGCATTCCGTCCATCACTTGTTGTTTTTGCATTTGTCGCCCTAAGTGGGAAGGGTATGCCCAGACGTGGGTCCCGTGCTTTCATGCCACTGGATTCAAGCTAGCCTGGCTGATGAGGGGTGAAACCCCGAAACCGGTCCCAGGATGCTTGTTTCCAGTCCAGGGAAGACCTGGCCTAGCAGTTCGGGCTGGACTGTTCCCATGGGGAACAGGGTCAAGACTGATTTGCATATGGCTGGGTCCAAACTGGAATGGCATGGGCAGCAAAAAAAACGATGGATTTAGGCCCAGATCACTGTACTGGGGGTGAATGTTTGACAATGTTCAGCATTCCGTCCATCACTTGTTGTTTTTGCAGCAGTTGGCCACAGCAATCACTGCATTGGGTGAGGACAACTAGACCGTGAATGACATCAAGAAGAGGTGGCAGGACTAGAAGAGGAGGCTGAAGAAGAAGTACACCAGGGTAGAGGTGGTCAGAGCTCCCCCAAGTCTACAAACTGGAACTCGCATCCAACTCACCCACTGGAGAGGGATGCCCTCTCCACCATAGACCCTCATCTGCTTCATGGGCTGCCTCTGACTGATGACCGCAATGTGGTGCCAGGTAATATGCAATGATACCTACAATGACATCAAATGACTAATGTTTGTAATAGTCATAGAATGTGACCATTAATGTTGTCCCAAGTAAGTGAAATCTGCATGGTGACTTTGCCCCTCATGTGTCTCAACTACTCCATTACACTACAAGTACTAGAATCATTTGTGATGACTAATGACATTTACATAACCTCAGTCCCAAACAGTGACCCATCACTGCTGCCTCATCCACTTCACACTGGTGTATGGCAAAATAAAATATCCCTCACACATTTACCACTGCTTTTGGCGTGTAGGTGTAAATGTGTTGTCATGTCACAGGTTGCGCCTAACAAATTGCTTGGTCATGTCAGATTACCTGTTTGTTCTGCTGCCACATACAGCCAGAGAACAGTCACAGACTGCAGCACAGGTCCCTCCACCATCAGGGAGGCAACGTCATGGAGCACGACAACCCATATCATCAGCACAAAATGGTATCTAAAAATGGCTCTGGGAGGGCATTCTCTCATACAGTTACCAATCAATTAATAGTTAATGTACACGGAATGCGTGACCTGTGGTAAACATGTGAAATGAACTATGTATGCTTGTGTATCATGTGTCAACTGGTATGTTAACTGAACACACACATATCATTATAGGCCCTGTGACGTTGTCCAGAAAGGAATAGCCTGCAGTGACCACTGCAACATGTATGGGTGTGACATCTGGTAAGGCACCACACACTGGTCTGATGTCAGACACCGGTAAGGATACATGAAAATAGCTCCTATGCTCCTAAACTGTGGTGTAATGTCAGCAGTATGTGGTGTCTGTCTAATGGCACTGTTGTCACTCATCCCCATATGCTCATATGTGGCTAATAACAGTGTACCACACACCAACCTGGCATGTTGGCCAGTGATAGGTCAATCAAATATGTATGTTCACAGTACCTAACTAAGGGTTCATATGGGCCCAAACGTATGTAAAGTTTGCATGGGTCAGTCCTACAAGTCTATGTGTGACAAGTCAGAATGCTTCACCTCACGGGATGCAAGGTGTTTGTGACTTCCCAGGTATAGATGGTTCTGTCACTCTGGGGAACTATCACATGTGTTCCCATTGTTCAAGGAATGTCATTCAAGTGGAGAGTGAGGCAACACAATGATTGTTCTACCCTTGACACACTCCATACAGGCCAGTTCAATCCATGCAAAGTGGCCTGCTGTGGACTCATAGACATGATTTACTGGTGTGTGAAGCTGGAGTTGCACAAAGAGTGATCCTACGGTGCCTTGTGGGACTCATTAGGTTGTACCCAAATCCATCATGTAGAGGTGGAGTCACAGCCTAATTCAATTACATGGATACTTGCTGATAAAATTCCCAAACTACAGCTAAAGTAATGTTGGTGAGGGGTGAACTGATACCAGCAGGCTTGCATGTTGGGAGTGCGGTAGTGGCTGGCAATTGGGTATAGAGGAGGGGAAGTTTTGACATCTAGTGGTTGAACAGCACAACGTGACAACAGTAAAGGTGGGGATCAGTCCAGCTTTTCCACTTGACAAAAATGTAGGCTCCTATAATAATTTCACTTTGCCAACAATATAACAAATGAGTGTACGTCTGAACAGAGGATCATAGGATGTGTGTTTTACAGGACCGTATACAGTGTCAGGTAAAATAGACCATGAAGATGTACATATAGATTTGAAACATAATCCACAGGGAAAGTGCACAGCAGAAATTGCTGCCCACGCAGTCCAATTTTAGCAATGTTATTCTGTTGGGGGAGGTTTCAATAAACATTACCCATATTTTGGTTGTTAATTGTGTATATCAAACATGTACTTGTCAATGTACTGACAAAATCTGATGTGCAAAAATTAACTAGCTCTGCATGTTCTGGACGACTCCTTTACAAATTAGCATATACCACATCATAAGTAGGATGCATGATGCCAATGAATATTGCGTCAGGAGGTATCCAGAGCAGGACACCCTAGTTATTTCCATCATATAGCTCTCAGTATCCTCCAAATACATGTTTGCCTGTAAGTGTGAAACCTGGTTGAACTGGGGCTATGTCTAATTTGTAGATCACTGGTCCATACCATCATCCTTTGTAATCAATAATGGATAAGTATGTTACTTTACAGCTGGTTCCAGGACAACTTCAATGATAAGGATGACACCATCCGTGGGACTAGCAGACATCCTGTGTGCAGCAGTTAAACCCACGTCCTTCTGTCTGTCAGGTAAGTGTGCAATATGATGTGGTAACCTATTGATACCCTACCTTTGAACAAGAATCAATTCATTGTAGAAGTGGATAAACAGATATTGTCATTTTAGCATCTCTCCTGTAGTTGGTGTGTAAAATGTACCTCAAAGAATAGTGATATTTATATCAGGTGTGCATAATCACATATAATACATGGAGAATAGTGACTAAGGGCCAGATGTACAAACTGTTTTGCATGGCGCAAACTGCGATTTTCGCAGTTTGCGCCAAGCAAAACGGCCATCGCGATGCACATTCCCATTCTGCGAGTCGGTACCGACTCGCAAAATGGGAATGCGACTCGCAAATAGGAAGGGGTGTTCCCTTCCTATTTGCAACTCGCACTGCGATGCAGAATTGCTTTGTAGCTGTGAAAGAGGTCGCAAAGCAATTCGCAGTTAGCACCCACTTGAAGTGGGTGCTAACTCATTCGCAAAAGGGAAGGGGTCCCCATGGGACCCCTTCCCCTTTGTGAATGTTGCACAAAATGTTTTTTGAGAGCAGGTAGTGGTCCAATGGACCACTGACTACTCTGAAAAAACAAAAACAAATTGTTTCATTTTTTATTTTGTATTGCAACTCGTTTTCCTTTAAGGAAAACGGGCTGCAATACAAAAAAAAAAAAAAAAGAATGCGTTATTTAAAATGCAGTCACAGACATGGAGGTCTGCTGTCTCCAGCAGGCCACCATCCCTGTGAGTGCAGGGAATAGCAAAGGGGTCGAAAATTGCGACCCACTATATTAATGTTAATGAGGTGGGTCTTTGCGACCCCCTTGCGATTTGCAGAAGGTGTCTGAGACACCATTCTGCATACAAATTTGCGAATCAGAAATTGTAGTCAAACCGACTCGCAATTTCCAATTTGCAAATTCGATTCTTGCTACATCTGGCCCCATGTTATCACTTTTTTCAAAAGCTGCTCGATCACCGACCATTTTTTCTGCTGCACACTCAAGGAGCCCAAACCAGCAGCTGACATCTATGGGGATCTCAGTACCACACAGACCTATGGTTGGAAATTGTGAGTTTGCTTATGCATTTCACATCTGTATTGAACAACGTGGTGCCACAGTGAGCTTTCATATGTAGGGGCACACAACCCAGATCACATGTGGAACATCCATTGAATTGAAGATATATTTTTACCTATATCTGTGTTGCACCCCATCATGTTGTACGCCAAATACTTAGCCTGCTGCAACCTCTGTCTCACAGGTGGTGAGGACAAAGATTTGAATCCGGGTGACGGAGCATCTACCAGTGATGGGCGCCAGGCAATCAGACTGGAGAACCCATTGTTCTCCCAAGTTGCCTTGTCAGATGCTAGAACAGCACATGAGGGGGAGGAGGAAGAGGAAGTAGAGGAGGGGGAAGATCAAGGGCTGATTTCAAGTAATGTGAAGGCCAATCTCCTGAACACTCTATTTGCCCTATGCAGCTCACAAAGGCGACATTTGCTGTGTTTGGCATGGTGCCTCATTCTACACCCCAAACGATTTGCCATTCTCCACAAACCCCAATCCACATCTGACATCTTCACAGCCCTCACATCTAGGTCAGACATGTTGGTTCCTCTATACACTCCTAATCTGACAATGTTTCACAGGCCCTCTCTCTAACATCTGAGTGACATGCCAGCCCTGGTGAGGAGCAGGTAGCCTCCAGGCACAAATCTACTCCTCACAACCTTCCACCTGCACCTACCCCTTGCTTGTGGACTTGATGGTCATATCCAAGGCCATCCCAGGTAGAGGGGGATGGCCCATATACCTGTTGGAGAGTGAGAGGAAGATGTTTTCCAGCAGCAGTAAGATGTGAGGCAGGATTTTTGTGACATAGGGGCTACACTGTCTGACATGTCTGCTTCACTGCAGGACATGCACCAACTCCCACAGTTGCTGCACAGAATGACCCAGGTATTGAAAACAATGGATAGATCCAGGCAAGACATGGGAAGAGGCTGAGTGGCAGCATGGCCATACAGAGGGAAGATACTGTGAGACAGCATGCATTGGCTATGAAGATGATGGAGGGGATACTCAAAATGGCACCAAATCCTTCACAGTCAATGCATGGAGGGGGGCCAACACATCTACCTGACCATCCCACCACCAACCCCTGGTTATGCAGGCTGCACAGGGCCCTCAACAATCCACAAACACTTTCCCTACACATGCCCTCCAATGCACTGTCATGTTCTCTCCCTGTACAGGCTCTGAGACCCCCTGTCCAGGCAGACCATCACACTGGACAGGCTCAGACAACCCCTGTCCTGGCAGACCCCCCACACTGCACAGGTTCAGACAACCCCTGTTTAGGCAGACCCCCAAAATGTACGGGATCAGACACCCCTAGTCCAGGCAGACCTTCACACTGGACAGGCTCAAACACTCTCTGTCCAGGCAGACCCCCACACTGGACAGGTCAGACAACCCCTGTCAGGCAGACCCCTGCACTGTAGAGGCTCAGACACTCCGTGTTCATGCAGACCCCCACACTGGACAGGTGCCATACCCACCTGCAACTAAGTACTCCAGAAAGTGTGCAACATTACAAAGATCCTCACCACGAAAACTGAGAAGACGCAGTTGCGATCTCCCCCATGAGCACTGTCACATATGCGTGCACAGTACTGTGTGAATAAATGAAATATTTCAACACATTTGGACATTAGTTGATGATGTTCAAATGCTTAATGTGGGTTGAAGCCATGTATGTGTCAACAATGTGGGTAAGACATGTTAATCGCTAGAACCATCTGTGTACATTCGTGTTATGTGGAGCTAACCAACTCCATATGTAGAAATCCATACTTTGGTTCCAGTGCAGAGTGAACTACATACCACAGTTTTTTGTTGTTTTTCTTTTTTTATATATATGTGGATCCATGTAATGTCAACAAAAACCGTCTATTGGGAAGGGAGAAATTAAATCAAATATTGCTCTTTATGGAGTAGGGTGAGGGGACATGGAGGGGTTATGCAAAATAAATAAAACATGTCAGGAAATGTTAAGGAAAAATAGTCTAATTACAGGGGGAAAAAAAGGTCCAGTCCAAGTCAAATGTTCAGTCAATTGTCATTCTGGTCTTCTTCCTTCTCAATTACTGTATGTCCCTCTACTGTTGTGGCCTCTTCCTGGCTGGCCATAGGAGGACCTGACACCCCAAGGGACTGAGACACATGGGGGGTCCGAGGGGAAGGAGGGGAAACAGAGTGGGAGGATCGACTTGGAGTCACATGGACGGTGGTGTGGAAGGGACGCTGAGACAGAGCTGATATCATGGCTGTGCCCAAGGAAATGAGAATAGCATTGATCGAAACTAGGGAACAGGTCATCTCCTATCAGGTCCTATGCTGTTTGTCTATCAACAGCTGTGGGAGTTGGTAGACATTGACCAGCTCCCCTCAGATGCCACCATCCCTTCCACAGGGGTCACAATACAGGGAGGGGTTTGGGTAGAACAACAGGGTTGTGGGCGTCGGGGACAACTGAACTCCCTGTGGGACTAAGGCAGGCACTTGGAGGGGGACTGGTGGCAGGGGTAGCAGCTGGGGCCCCATTGGACTGAGGGCCTCATGCTGTGGAGAGGGGTCAGAGGCAGGCCCAGGTGTTGTAGATTGCCACTCTGGGGATGCTGCCGGCTGGTCAAGATCTTCAATGTCTACAGGAGGTGCAACATTCTTCCCCTCCTGACCCGAGATGTCCAGGTCAAGGCCCCTCCTAAAGTTTCTTCTTCAGTGTCTGATAGAGGCAGTACCAGCCATTGTCCCAAGGTAGCTATCTTCGGTCTCTGGTCCTCTCCCTGGCCTTCTTGGCCAGCCGGGTCCACTGAAATGGAAGTGAGAACATTATGTAGTTGCTGTCCAAATCATGCAAGGTACATGAGTACAAGAAGCAAATGCTAAATTTTTTCGCTCTTGATCTCAGTGACTAATTCCAGGTTACTTAGATTCCCAATATAATGTGTACTATCACTGAGTTGTCCAGGCATAACCCAAGATCAAAAAATCTTGGCCAGATTCCCAAGGGCCATAAAAGCTGTATGTGTGAATGAATGGAAAGAAGTTCAAATTACCAAGAGTTTCCTGTCTTCACCACCTAGTCATCTTCACAAGTCAGTCTACAAGTGGAAAGGGAACACAGTCTGGATGAAGCTCTCTGCACAAAGCCATGTGTCTATGATCACCTTGTCAAGTGCTGACCTGGTAGTATGAAACTAATGCATATCATCTGCTGTGTAGCATGATCTGATTCCACATAAATGCTTGAAAGGAAGCACAAGTAAAAATCAGCCCTTGCTTCTGACCTTTGCTAGGCTGTGAGTACAGGTATTGGAAGATGCCCAAAACTATCTCCCAATCTACATGGCAGGTGCCACATTTGGCAGTTCAAGACTGACTGTTGGTGCTACACACAAGTTGGCACGTATGCTAAGTTGGGTAAGCTAGCTAGCTGTTACATGAGACATACAAGCCACTGTTGTAAAGACATGTGCATTAGTTCAACCTTGTAAATCCTGGAACCATTTTGTGTGAGACAAGTGTTCCAAAGTCAGCTATTACTCGAAGATACATTAAATAATACTTTACCCAGATGATACACACAACGAAGGCATGCATGTCACTTTGTCCAACACAAGAAAATTAACCACTTGATCTCACACTGGACAGCGTGTGTGGACCATCCTTTCAACATTGCACCCAGCAGTGATAAGGCCCTTGCTTTACCAGTCATGGTGTAGACATTACATTTCTTCACATAAATGCATGGCTGATGGTTATTTCCCCTGTAGTGTTCAGGATACTACAAGTCCCAGGATGCACTTTGGTCAGTGCTTCCAATGTGATCACATAGGGCATTGGCCTTATGACTGCTGCAGCAATTGCAGGGATGATGTCAAAAAAGCATGCATGACAGAGCATCCAACATACAAAATGTAACCCCTTGACCTCATAGTGGACAGTGTCTGGACCATCCTTTTGACATTGCACTCAGCAGTGATAAGGTCCTTGCTTCACCAGTCATGGTGTAGGCATTGCATTTTTTCACATAAATGCATGAGTAATGGTCATTTCCCCATAGTGTTCGGGATATTACAAGTTCCCAGATGCACTTTGTTCAGTACTTCCAATGTGATCTCATGGGCCATTGGCCTTATAACCACTGCAGCAATTGCAGGGATGATGTGAAAAGAGACATGAGAGGCACAGAAAATTCACGCATCTGACACAGGAAATGTAACCACTTGACCTCAAACTGGACAGTGTGTGTCCATCCTTTTGACATTGCACCCAGAGGTCATGAGGCCCTTTTTCACCAGTCATGGTGTAGGAATTGCATTTCTTCACATAAATGCATGAGTGATGGCTATTTTCCCTGAAGGGTTCAGGACACTACAAGTCCCAGGATGCACTTTGGTCAGTGCTTCCAATGTAATCCATGTGGCATTGGCTGTATGACTGTTGCAGCAATTGCCCATATTCTGTACAAGGTGACATGTGATACATGTTGGTACAGCTCTGTTACCACTCACACCATGCTACCAGACACAGTATGCAGCCAAGGCACTTACCAGATCTCTGCTGCTCAAAATTTCCAGCTGAGCAATGGGGGTCGGCCAGGCTGTACTCAGGATCCTTCTATACAGTGACAGTCTGACGTTCCTCTCTATTCCCCTCTTCCTCCTCCTTTTCCTCAAATAATCATGTCGCATAGCAAGGGGCAAACCGACAAACACATTCAGCAACATGTTGCAAGGTCTGAAAGGGTATATTTGTATCAGCTTTACTTTTATGTGTACAGCAAGGCTGGGTTTTGCTGTGGGCTGTGGAGTTTCAGCTGGAGCTGGGTGGGGGATGATAGGCACTTACACAGGTGTGCCATTATGCTTTTTTGCCTCATCCAGCTTGAGTGTGGATGATCCAGCCGATGTAAAGATGGAACTCGTAACTTTCCTATGTATACCTAAAAGTTGTAAACTTACACTTTTGGTCTAATCCAAATCGTGAATCGTGTCCAATAGTCGGAGGTCTCGGTTTTACCGTTTTTGTGATTTGGCCAAAAAGTTAACTTCGTAGGGCACAAATCTAGTCGATGACACTTACATCTGAGCCCGGGTTACTGATGCTTAATCATGCCATCGCTTTCATTTTTTTTTTTTTTACCAGTCTTTAGAAGCACCATGACACAACTGGACAGTGCAGACACCATTTACAACTGGTGAAGTTAATTTTGCATGATGAGTCATCTCTGATTGGCTCATACCAGTGTCAGGCTGAACGTGGATGGAAAATGTCAAATAATTCTGTTAGGCCATCTCTGATTGGCTGATACCACTATCACTATGCACATGCTCGGGAAATGCCATAAGTAATGGATCCTCGGAGTCTGCCACAAGCCATCATTGCTGGGATACAGATTGCTTCACATCTAGCCTCTCGCCCCCCCTTATCTAATTGCATTCACTTTTTAGGGTCAGACTAAGGATCCTGCAATAGCTCATACATATCGCAGGCACACTAAGAATTGATGCAACCAACACCCCTCACCAACATTTATTGGTCTGAGACTCTGAGGCCCATATTTATACTTTTTGACGCACAACTGCGCCAACGCAGTTGTGCGTCAAAAATGTTACGCCATTCCAAAGCGCCATGCGGGCGCCTTATTTATTGAATGACGTTAGCCGGCGCAGCGGACTGGTGTGCGTAAAAAAAAATTACTCACACCAGGCTGCGCCGGCGTAGGGGAAAATGGAGCTTGGGCGTCAAAAAATGGGGCAAGTCAGGTCTGAGGCAAAATTCGTGCCTCAGCCCGATTTGCGCCATTTTTTTTGATGCCCAACCCCCATTGAAATGACTCCTGTCTTAGCAAAGACAGGAGTCATGCCCCCTTGCCCAATGGCCATGCCCAGGGGACTTATGTCCCCTGGGCATGGTCATTGGGCATAGTGGCATGTAGGGGGCACAAATCAGGCCCCCCTATGCCACAAAAAAAATACGGAAAAAAAACTTACCTGAACTTACCTTTTCTTCCCTGGGATGGGTCCCTCCATCCTTGGGTGTCCTCCTGGGGTGGGCAAGGGTGGCAGGGGGTGTCCCTGGTGGCAGGGGAGGGCACCTCTGGGCTCCTTCCGAGCCCACAGGTCCCTTAACGCCTGCCCTGAACCAGGCGTTAAAAAACGGCGCCCATCAGGCTGGGCGCCGTTTTTTAAGGCCTGCCCCCTCCTGTGCGTCAAAATGACGTCACAGTATAAATAAGGCGCACAGGCCTTAAAGTCATTTTTTGGAAGGGAACGCCTACCTTGCATATAATTAACGCAAGGCTGGTTCCCCATTCCAAAAAATGACGCACATGGTGGAACTTTGACGCCCGCGGGGTCGGACGTCAATGTATAAATATGGGGCAGGGTTTGCGCCGATTGTGCATCAAAAATTTTGAAGCACATTCGGCGCCAAGAGAGTATAAATATGCCCCTGAGAGTATAATTTTTGTCTCACTAAACTAGAATATCCGTCTGTATGTATTTCCTACTTCAGGCTACTGAAAGCACGGAAGTGGGGTGAAGCAAAGCTGCTCCTGTCATAAGCATGAGCCACATCTGCTTCCAATGGGATCCTATCTTTTCCTATACAAGCTAAGTGGTGTTGGGTTGGTCCCTTCCTCACACTGTTTCTACCAGAGTGAATGAAACAGCCTGATTAGCAACTAAAATTTTCATTAGCCATCCTTTCAAGACTGCCCTTTGTGTTCATTGTCAAACTACACTGAAACTACTGTGGGACCTGCTCCATTTATCTTTTTTCCAAGAGTTCTTGCAATTTTGAACTACCTCACTACCACGTGGTAAACTGGGCATCCTGTAAATACCATGCTACCCACAACCAGTTTGTAGTCCTGCAGTCCTGCTCACCACCTACAAACAACAACCTACATTTAAACATCACTGATACCTCCTACCTCACTTCACCCGTTCATCATTTACATTCCATCACATATAGAATGGCATTCATTCAGCTGCCATATTTCTACAAGTGCATCAAAACTAGAAACTTGAAAAATCACCACAACCACTGGTTGAAGCTGTATCATGCCACTCACAACACAAAAACACTCTGAAATTGGCAGCTGCACTACATACACCTTCAGTACCAATCTCACACTCCATATACCACCTCCTCCTCCTTATTGTCTTTATCGCTCACAGAACACATGCATTCCTTTGTACAGCATTATCTACTACACCGCACTAACTGATTCGGCAACAGAACTCAGGACACCATCATGCCTATCTCTCAAAATATTAACACTTACACGTACCACAGAGCAGAACATCAAACACTGCCACAACTATTTAACCACACACATCCATCAACACTTTTTCTAAAATGTGCAGAACACTTCACAGTCTACTTATACCCAACCACAACTTCACCTCATAACACTACACTAAACATATCCCCACACCAAAACCACACCACTACACTGGCAACACAAACGCAGCTAAATTCTTGCTTACCGCAACAAGGGAAGCACCACAATAATTGAAAACCACCGCACAATGTGATACTTTTTACAAAACCACATATATGCCCCTTCTGTATTTTTTTTTTGTTGCAGTTTTAAATAGCAGTACTCGGCCTAATTACATTGGAGTACTTTATATGACCATCAGTTGCATTACACAAGGCCAGATTCATTTATTTTTTAGGTACAGATCTGTCCAGATTCACTAAGACATTAAGGCAACTCTTGGACTCGAACCTGGTTCCCCTGTTCCAAAATTGGCTCTGGCAAAACCACATCAACTCTCCATAGCTGGTGCATGGTTTAGAAAGAGTTATATTGGCCTGCAGGTGAAAGTGCCACCATAAGCAGAAGAAGAAGCTCTTGTGTGTTGTCAAATTTGTCAAATGTCAACAGCACAGGGTGACACGAATAGTCCTTGGAAGAAGGGAATGTAGGAAAAAATGGGCACATATGGATACTATCATCCCTTCAATCCAACCAAAGGAGGGTGTGCTTGAAAAAAAACTTCTGAGCAGAAATGCATCCTTCAAAAAGCAATAGCTTCATGAGGCCATATCAATGGTCCATGTCTACTACAAAAATACAAAGTATCATAGCATGGCATTTTGCTTTCACTTGAATGTGTAAATATTGAAACAGTGCAAGTCTGCAGTAAAAGTACTAACAAAAGAAATGTAGTTTGTTTTATTACTTTTGATATATTAAAATGAGAAATACAAAAGAACAATTCCTATGGTGTTTCCAAAGGTTTTCCTGTTTTTCACACATATGTAGGACTAATTCATTTGTTTAAATCATATTTGGAAAGATTTTCCTATACTTATTTTGACTGTATATTTGGATTTCCTCTAGGTAATAGACAGTGTATAGCCTAAGAAGGTAGCTAGTCTAATCCCCATGCTCTTCTGATTCAACAGAGTCAATAACTCTTGAAAGATTGTATGTGGGTTTTGTATTTATCCAAAAGTATATTAAATAGTGCTAATGATAAACAATATCAAGAACAATCCACACATGCATAACAAATCCTTTTGAAGGTGACATTGTGCATACTCTTGTGAAAAAAGGTCCTCTTTTGGCATGATAGCTGCACATTTTTTGCCTGGAAAATGATGTAGTTTCAAACTGCAGTGTCCTGGGCCCCTGCTCAGCAGGTTCCCAGGGACAGATCTATTTTCCCCCAAATGTACTATGTATTGGCACTTCAGCCAACCTGCTACATTCCTAGTAAATGGTACTCTGGGTACATAGGGCAAGGGTACTAAAGAGGGGCCACCAGAGCTGCAGCACAAATTGACACACACTGAGAGGGTCCCACACCAGCCTCCTGCAGGCTGCCATTGCAAGTGTATGACAAGGCGTATTTAAAAGTTGCAAACTCAACGCGGCACTCACCAAGAGTGCCCTGTCCACTACCACTGCATGCACCACAGATAAGTCACCTCAAGGCAGGCCTTACAGCTCTAAGGCAGGTGCACTACAATTCATGTGAGGGCATATGTTTAGATGAGCAAGTATACCCCTAATGTGTCTTTACAAAACCTTAAGACATAGTAAGTGTACAGGGAAACCATAGCAAATACATGTGCTGGACTCTGGTCATTACGAGTTCCCCAGCTACATGATGGGCTTTCTGAATACTGGGTTGTTTGATATCAAACAACTCAGAATAATAAACTCACATTGATGCCAGCATTGACTTTATTATAGCATCTACTGAGCGAGCACCTCCGAAGTTCCCCTTCCAAAAACAGCCCTGGCATGGTTGTTGACTGATTTTTAGCAGCCTCCTACCACCAGACAGAAATCTGGACTCCTTTGGTGAGAGCATCTGCTTTCAGGAGCCAGAACACAAAGCCTTTCCTTGGTGGAGGTGTTACACCTCTTCCCCCAGTCAGGCTCCCCAGGTCAGCTGTCACTTTCAAAGGCTTTACCTCCTTTGAATTCTGACCTCTCATTCTGCTGCTAGCACCCAATAGTTTGTCCCTACTCTGAGTGGGTAAACTGGTGGAAAAACTTAGTCAAAGTAGGAGGAGTGGCCTCCTCAGCCTGCACCAACCCCCAGGTGTGGCAGGTGAGGTGACCACTCTATTTCCTTTTCCTCCATCTTGGATTGCAGGAAAATAGCCACCTAGGGTTAAGAATGTGACCCCTTCCCACAGGAAGTGGTCACATAGTGGGTATAGCCACACTAATGTAGGTGGCCCATTGGTCACTACCAGGTACTCTCCCTTATTCCCACTAAATGTAGTATTTAGTTGGCATTTCTAGACCTACAGATCAGATTTGATGGACACAAGAAGACCATCAACAGAGAGGACTTGAGGCTCGAGAACAGAAGGCCTGCTGCAAGAAAAAAAAGGCACCAAACCCTGCCTGCTGTACCCAAGACTCGACATTGAGGGGTTGGCTTGACAAGGGGTAGATGCAAAAAACACCGAAGGACCTCCAACCTTCTAAAAATTACCAAGAAATGTCCCCTAAGTGAAGGCATCACTCCCTGCAACCTGCAGGAAAGAAACCTGTGAAGTTCAGTTCACTGACCGGCTGCTGACCAATGAACTGGACACAGCAGCCTGACCTAATTCCACCCAATAGACCCAGTGGACAAACCTAGCTAGTGTAACAAATAAGGTGGCACTGCGACCTCTAGTGACTAAGAAATGGCATTGCCCTCGGTAGTGGACTCCCAACATCAGACACCCAGAAGAAAAGTCCACTCCAGACTCTCCGAGCACCAGAAGCAAGCATCATTCTAGGAACTTCAGGTTGCCTAATAACCACCCCATAGCGTGGCCCTGCTGACCTACAATCCACCCTCAAGGTGACATGCAACTGTCTCCAGGGACTCCATGACAAACAACCCTTGGCTGACCTACCCGCACTGCATCTGGCCTCCCTGGCACGAGTGTTGAAAAACCAGCTGTTCTCTATTGGTCCCTAACACCTTATGACCTCTATACTCCAAGGGGACCCACCAGCCTTACCTTTAAGTCTACCTGTGCAGTGTTTTTCCAAGTGGTCCCCTTCTGGGTTCTGCACAAGCTCCAAGACATTCAGCCATTGCTCTTGTTTGAACAGGGAACTGCCCCCCTGCCAAGGCCGATATCACTCTGGGAACCCCATCCCCCAGAGCCCAGCCTAATCATTTTTTCTCGGGGTGAGAGGGGCCTTGGGGACCCCCTTCCCAGGTAGATCCCAGCCCCGGAGACCCCCAACACCAAGACCTGTTCTAATTTGTTTTGGTGGGGGGAGGGTGGCTCCATGGCCTCGTCCCCAGGAGGATCGGGTCCCTGGGTATGCCATACCCTAGAGCACGGGCTAATTATCTATTTTTTTGTGGGAAGGGTGGCCGCTTGGCCCCTCCCAAGGGCCAATCTTAGCACCCTAAACCTCATCCCCAGGGCCTGGCCATGTGACCTGCATGCCCAACCAGGGCACCCAGTCTCAAGGTTTGGGACAATGGGGGGAACCTGAAGGCCCCTACAGTCCCAGCTGGCTCCCCAGGCTTGCTATCACGGAGAGGTAGCTGTTTAACAGCTCCCTCTCTGTGAAAGCAGTTTCCTTTCTGTGCCTGCCTACCTCTCTGTGGGCAGGCAGAACAAGGAAACTTCCACTACGATTAAGGGATTGCTGTTTGACAGCTCTCCCTTCATCCCACCGAAGTGTTTGCTATGACTTGGTGGCAGCTTCAAATCTGCTGCCAAGTCATAGTAAACAGCTATGTCCTGGGGCTGGGCACCCTAGGACATAGGAGGAGCCAGGGCCATCAGTGGCTTCCTGAGGTGGACAGCATGGCCCCCTCAACATACAATAGCCCTAGGGTGTTGATGGTCCCCGCCACTGTGGAGGTCTGCTATGGACCCCTATTCTATTTATTACACTTTACCCTGGAGAGGTGGTGGTACCTGTGGCTGCAGTTCCATCTCATCATTACAGGAATGACCCAGGGAGGTGATGGTCCCCAGGGCTGCAAGGAAGCCACGGGCCCCTGCATATAATTACACATATGCCCTGGGGAGGTGGTGGTCCCTGGGGCAGCAGGGGGGCCACACACTCCCCTCATGCAATTTAATGAAATCCCTGGGAGGTGGTGGTCCCTGGGCCACAGAGGGATCCATGCGCCCCTCCACTTCATATTTGCTTCAAGGTCTGTGGAAGTGGTGGACTCTGGCACAGCGGGGTGGGTGGCCACTATTCATTAAAATAACAATTCCTCCGGGACCTGACCCCCCTGGGGGCTTATTAAAAAACAAACCCCTTGTTTTCATTTTTTAAATTTCCTGTGGCTCTACAAATCAACCACAACGTCAGCCGAAATGCTTTTTTGCCCTGGGGGGAGGGGGTCCTTCTGAGACCACACCACCGGAGCTAAGGGATCAGGGTGTCTGTACCCTAGCCCCTTTTCTTATTTTTCACATTTTTGGGGAAGAGTTGTTAAAGTGTTGGCAGCCAATCAGATGTCTGCACAATATCGGGAGGGGCTGTGAAAACCCTTGCAGCCCTATATACAAATTCTCAAACATTATCAAACAAATTGACACCAAACAACAGAAAGGGCTCTTTCGGGACCAAGAGCTATCTTTCTGCCAAATTTGGTCTAATTCCATCCAGTGGTTTTGTTACTTTCGCCATTCAAAATTTCCCATGGGAATTAACATTAGAAACGCTCTAATTTTGACCTCCCCTTTATCTCAGCTCCCGTTTGACAGATCACCCTGAAACTTTCCAGACAGCAGCTCACACGTGATTGTCAAGTGTTTTTAGAAAATGTTGTGAAGCTTTATATATATACTCACAAAAAAGAAAGGTGAAAGCCAAATTGATGATTTATTCAGCATATAAAGTGACATCGTGCATTCCTTCTCTTTTTCTTCAGTCTTGGCGCATTTCGGTCCGACTCTCGGGCCTTGATCACAGGTGCACAAGGTTATTGTGTAAAGTAACCACATCCCTTTAAATGCTGACTGCGATGTGCCCAGTACCACTATAACCAGCATGCTTTGTAATTAAAGTGCTGCCATTCCCATCGCACTAACAGTGCATACATATCCTGTCAATGCCATCAAAAGCACTGGTATGCAAATTGTACATATATAGCATTGCTGGCAATCTAAAAGTGATAACGTGCATTTAAAGTCAAAGTCCGACGCACACGGTTGCCACTAAATATTATATTATTTCAACACTTGACGTAAACTGAAAGGAGACAGCAACAAACGCCTCCCTTCTCCTTTGCTATAAATATATTAATAACCTAAGAAATTCACAGAAAAAAAGGTTACCAGGATTTTATAGTACCATAGAAATTCAGCAGTTATAGTTACCTGAGCTAACCATAACTTGCAACCCAATAATGCACTGCTTATGACCTCACATATTACATCACTTATGACATGGTCAGTGACATCACTGATGACATCACTAATTACATCATCCAATGAGTGTAAGTGGTTGGATGGATGTGTTAGTGGGTCTGTGGGTGAGTGACTGGGTGCATGAGTAGATGAATGAGTGAGTAAGTGGGTGTATGATGATAGTGGGCGCATCAGTGATTGTATGAGTGAGTCAGAGGGTGAATGAGTAGTTTTATGGGTAAGTGAGTGGGTGCATGAGTTGGTATATATGTGAGTGACAAACTGCATCAGTGGTTGTATGGGTTAGTCACTGAGTACATAAGTGGGTACATGGTGAGTGAGTGCTTGACTGACTGTATGGGTGAGTGAATAGGTGTGTGAGTAGCTGTATGGATAAGTGAGTGGGTGTATAAGTGGTTAAATGGTTAAGTAGGAGGGTGCATGAGTGGTTGTATGAGAGTGAGTGGGTGCATGCGTGGATGTACAGGCAACTAAGAAGCTATGTGAGTGGTTGTATGGGTGAGTTGGTGTATGAGTGAGTGAGTGAGTAAGTGCATGAGTGACTGTATGTATGGGTAACTGGGTGAATGATGAGCTGTGTGGATGAGTGACTGTATGAGAAGGTATATGGGTGAATGACTGGATGTGTGTACCTATATGGGTGCGTGAGAGCGGGTAGGTGTGATTGTATCTGACAGAGTTAGTGAGTGTATGGCTGGCTGTATGGGTGAGTGAGAGGGCATGCGAGTGCTTGTATGGGTGAGTCAGTGGGTGAATAAGTGGCTATATGTTTGAATGGGTGTGTGAGTAGCTGTATCAGTAAGTGAGAGGATGTCTGAAAGGTCAGATGAGTGAGTGAGTAGGTGTGTGAGTAGCTCTATGAGTGAGTGAGAGGGAGTGCGAGTGGTTGTATGTGTCAGTGACTGGGTGCATGAGTGGGTATATAGGTGAGTGAGTGTATGAGCATATTGGTGAGTAATAGGGTACATGAGTAGCTCTATGAGTGAGTGGCTGCATGACTGATTGTATGGGTGAGTGATAGGCTGCATGAGTAGCTGTATTGGTGAGTAAGTGGGTGCATGAGTGGATATATGGATGAGTGGTAGGGTGCATAAATAATTGTATGGGTGAGTGATAGGGTGCATGAGTCTCTATATAGTCGAGTGAGTAGGTATATGAGTGGCGGTATGGGTAAATGACAGGGTGTATGAGTGGTTGTTTAACTGAAAGACTGGGTGTGTGAGTGGGTGTATACGTGAGTTAGATGGTATGTGAGTGAGTAAGTGCATGAGTGGCTGTATATGTGAATGAGTGGGTGCTTAAGTAGCTATATGGGTGTGTGAGTGGCTACATGAGTGAGTGATATGTTTCATAAGTGGCTGTATGGGTAAGTGAGAGGCCTTATGAGTGGGTGTATGGGTAAGTGACAAGAAAACAAACTTGTTTCAATGCATTTCAAATACTGTCTATTGAAGAAGACTGTCTCCATAAGTATCTGAAACAAATATTTGTTTGTCACTAGTAGTATCTTGACAGATTTGATGATATATGTCTCCAAATGCTGTTGAAAAAGAAAAAGAACCTAAATAAAAGTGAGCATTATGTTTTGTAAGAGTTTTGTAAAGGTGTCATTGGCGACGCAGGGTGATGCAAGAAAAGCGGTGCATCTGGACTGATGCGCTGCTTTCTTGTAAATATGCCCCATTATTTTTTTTACATCTTTTTCAGAGATCACCCTTGTTAGGCCGAATGATGCCTTAAGCAGTAATGATCAATGGAGAAGACTGTGTCCAATATGTTTGCACACATCCTCTTGAGAACTTTGGCTGAGGAAACAATAAGTAAGAATTAGGAAGTTTGAAAGGCAGCTTTTGTTCGATTTGTGGACTGTTGTCATTGCATTCTGTCCATCCATTTTGAGTCTTTAAATATACAGTATAATGTCCAGATATAATATTAAGGCCTTTATGGAAGAAGAAAGCCAATGTACTGTAAGTTTTCCCAGAAATTGATATTTGTCCAGCTTTAAAGTTTGTGATATCGGTGTCCAATTTTGATCCATCTTCTCTGCATCATTGAAACATTTCTATAATATATTCACTATTTCTTTGTATACATTTGATTTACTTGGACAGGTCATGTTTGGGTCACTCTTTTTTATTAGTTTATCAAAAGACATACCTTAGGAATCCGGCAAAGTTAAGTGGAGAAATCACTCAGATTGGCTTTCAGTGGTAGATGAGAAAGAGCAATCTTCATACTTATGGTTTGATGTATAACTCAGTCCAAATTTGTCATCAATATTTACATTACCTTCTTCTAAAACTCCAAGGATCACAATAATACATTCCTGTGCATCTTGTTGAGCAGTTTGAGTAAATACTACAGATCCACTATATGTGTCTACTTATTCTTGAATGCCTGAAGCAGAATGCATTACAGTTCTATCACGAGATAAGGGTGAAGGCAATGCAAGAGTGCTATGTACATTGTGTTCTGTAGTTTTTCTTGAATCACATTTACAAAATTTGGTAAATGGAAGAGAATATTGAGAACAAATATTAGCCTAACAATTTACACCATTAGTGTTATCCAAGTGGTAACCTATAATATGCCCATCATTTTCAAATTTTCTTCCCTTGACATCTTTTTGTGTATCCTTGCTATCTGTCTTTTCAGTAATATTCTCTGATTCTTTATTCAGTTTCCGCTTAGGACATAAAACCTTTTTTTGTATAAACTGGATGCTGTCCTAAATGAGGAGCATATTTACTTCTTAATCTGTTATATTCTGTCACACAACTTACATCTGTGTTAAACATCCTCTCATCAGAATCATCCAGAAACAAACTAGACAATATTTGTGCACGTGACAATGTTACACATGATATTCCTTCTTTAAATACCGTACTTCCAATATTAATAAATGCAGCTTCAACACCTAAACGTTGGAACTGGTGGATAGTTACAGCTTTCGCTGTACATATGAGTCTTTTATGAGCAAAAAGTGTACATCACATTGTCCAATATGCTTCAAGTGATCGACTTGATCAAACTTTATAGCTAAGAATTCAACATCATCACGGTTAGGGAATTTAATGCCATCAATAAATTTATCCATTTCACCATATACTAATCCTTCTTCAAGACTTAAATTACATCTTAAAATTACTCTATAGTTTTTGCAGACATGTGAACACTTCTCTAGTCCAGCAGGCCTGCATACAGATTTCTTCAAAGAGTTCAGTTTTTCTTGTAATTTTCGACTGAGTGGCACAGTTACTCCCTGGTGTTCCAGTTTGTCAATAGCAGTAATCTCCAAAATCTCTTCAATTCTCTAGTTTTAGTAATTGTTCATTAAATTCAGCACACTCTTGAAGTGTAGGCATTAAAGAATTGATGGATTTTCCTTCTTTACAAAAATTAAATATTAGCTCTACTGCTGTGTTGTTAGAAGAAAACGATTCCTTAATATGTTGACTTTCCAAGATATGTTTTCCCTCCTCTGTCAGAACTCTTACTCTAATGTCCTTTAGAATGTTTCCCAATCCCATGTCAGAGGCTTGACACATATTTTTCGCAAGTTCCTTGTATTTAAAATATTACCAAATGTTTACATTGCCATTACTTGCAAATGAGTTCTGAGATTCTTCATGTAAAAGGGTCTTCAAACAGGCTGCACTTCACAGACGTAAGTTGTAGTAGGTCACCAAAAACAATTAAATGTTTTCCTCTAAACAAGATGTTGTATTCACTTTATAAAATCTATTGCATTCTCAGGTAAACAACGGCAACCATTAATTTTGAAACAGGCTTAATTAATTAATAATTAAAAACTCTTGCCTCCTCATTGCAAGATTCACCAGATAACTTCAGGTATTCCAGTTTATTGTCATGTTCTACCAGTAGCATAAGTAATCTATTTAAAGGTATTCCTTTTGATGATGTATAAAGCTAATCCAGTTGGTGCTGTTACTACACACAATACGTTTGATTCTGTAGTCTTGTGTAGGTAAGTGGAGAACACTGTAATTAAAAAGCTTTTCCCAGTACCAGCTAAACCACTGTTATATAAAAGTATTGGCTTGAATGATGAGCAATTGTGTTTTTTCTTCTAATGTAGAAATCCATCTTCTATTTTGTCTTTTAAATCAATATACATATCATTCTGTTTATTGTTGAATTGTGCAATAAACTGTTCTAGATATGCAGATTGCTGTCTCACTTGCTCCATTGTAGATTCCTCTTCATTCATGGGTATAGCAGCTTCACTTTTAAAAAACAGGTTGTCCAAGAGGATTGTTAGACTTGGCATTCTTGGCATGATCTCCCCTAACTTTTTGTCTTTGTTTCCTAGGTTGTTTCTGTGTGCTGAACTGTGTTTGTGCTTTTGGCTTGCTCTGGACATTCTACTACTGCTGACCAGTGTTAAAGTATAAGGGTTCCCTGTGTAAATTATGGGCCAGATGTATCAAACGTTTTAGCATTCGCAAATGGTGCGAATCGCAGAAATCGTCCGTTTGCGAATGCAAAAACTTGTTTTGCGATGTATGAAAGGCATTCGCAGGCCTAAAACAAGGAATCGCAAAATTAGCGAAGCAACATGGTTTTGTGTGTCGCAATCTGCGTATTGCAATTTGCGACATGAAAAACCGAATCGCTATTTGCATATCGCAAATTGCGAGCTCGAATAGCAACTCGCAAATAGAGATTCGGTATTTCTTGTCGCAAATTGCGATACTCAGATTGTGACACGCAAAACCATGTCGCTATGCGATACAAATTGTGAATGTTCCCAGAATGGCCTTTTGCACATGCAATTTATCACGGATTGAAACCAGGTGGTAACCAGGTGCAACCTATATAAAGAGGCCCAGAATGCCTCAGCCTCTTTTCCACAATGGCTGCACTCTACGTCATGGTGAGGAGAATGAGGATCTTGGCAGGTTTGAGGAGAGGGAGGAGGAGACAGGAGCGCATTTTCAGAGTGCGCATTACCCTTTTTGACCAGACTGAGGAAGAGATTTATGAGAAGTACAGGTTGAGCTCAGCCATGATACTTGACCTGATAGCTGAGCTACAACCCATACTGCAGCGCACAACACACAGGACCAATAGCATACCCACCCATGTGCAGGTATTATGCTCCCTGCACCTACTTGCCTCAGGGAGCTATCAAGGGGTCATAGCAGCAGATGGAGGGGGATCACAGAGTGCCCTCTCTAGATTTTTCAATGCATTTATAAATGCCATGCTTAGCAGGATACACCAGTACATCAGATTCCCCCACACCCCACAGGAATTACAGCAGACATAAATTGATTTCTACCAGATAGCACAGTTCCTCCATGTCCTAGGTGCCATAGATGGTACACATGTTGCAATCTGTCCACCACTGACCACAGAGTATGTGTACCGCAACCTTAAAAACCAACATTCAATGAACATACAGGTGTTATGCAATGCCTCCTACATCATAACTGATCTCGTGGCTAAGTACCCAGGGAGCACACATGATTCGTACATCTTTCGCCACAGCGGGATTCACACAAGACTGATAGCTGGGGAATTTGGTGAAGGATATCTACTAGCTAATTTCCTAATTTACAATGTTGCATTGATGGCAGTGTGACATCAGATGGCACAGCTACTCATTATACCCTCTGTTCCTTCCAGAAGACAGTGCCAACGCAGTGCGCACCTACATGATGATGCCCTACCTAAATCCTGCAACACCAGCAGAGCGGAGATACAATTCAGCACACAGGGCAACCCGCAATGTGGTGGAGCGCACCTTTGGCCTGCTGAAGAGTCGCTTCCGGTGCATCAACAAAAGTGGAGGGGCACTACAGTACAGCCCGGACACGACCTGTAGAATAGTGGCCACATGTGCGATCTTGCACAATATAGCTACCAACAGGGGCATACCTGTGGAAATATTTGCTTCAAGGTCTGTGCAGGTGGTGGACTCTGGCACAGCGGGGGTGGGAGGCCACTATTCATTAAAATAACAATTCCCCCAGGACCTGGCCCCCCTGGGGGCTTATTAAAAAACAAACCCCTTGTTTTAATTTTTTTAATTTCCTGTGGCTCTACAAATCAACCACAACGTCAGCCGAAATGCTTTTTTGCCCTGGGGGGAGGGGGTCCTTCTGAGACAACACCACCGGAGCTCAGGGATCAGGGTGTCTGTACCCTGGCCCGTTTTCTTATTTTTCACATTTTTGGGGAGGAGTTGTTAAAGTGTTGGCAGCCAATCAGATGTCTGCACAATATCGGGAGGGGCTGTGAAAACCCTTGCAGCCCTATATACAAATTCTCAAACATTATCAAACAAATTGACACCAAACAACAGAAAGGGCTCTTTCGGGACCAAGAGCTATCTTTCTGCCAAATTTGGTCTAATTCCATCCAGTGTTTTTTTTGCTTTCGCTATTCAAAATTTCCCATGGGAATTAACATTAGAAACGCTAAAATTTTGACCTCCCCTTTATATCAGCTCCCGTTTGACAGATCACCCTGAAACTTTCCAGACAGCAGCTCACACGTGACTGTTAAGTGTTTTTAGAAAATTTTGTGAAGCTTTATATATGTACTCACAAAAAAGAAAGGTGAAAGCCAAATTGATGATTTATTCAGCATATAAAGTGACGTCGTGCATTCCTTCTCTTTTTCTTCAGTCCTGACGCATTTCGGTCCGACTCTCGGGCCTTGATCACAGGTGCACAAGGTTATTGTGTAAAATAACCACATCTCTTTAAATGCTGACTGCGATGTGCCCAGTACCACTATAACCAGCATGATTTGTAATTAAAGTGCTGCCATTCCCATCGCACGAACAGTGCATACATATCCTGGATAAATGCCATCAAAAGCACTGGTATGCAAATTGTACATATATAGCATTGCTGGTAATCTAAAAGTGATAACGTGCATTTAAAGTCAAAGTCCGACGCACACGGTTGCCACTAAATATTATATTATTTCAACACATGACGTAAACTGAAAGGAGACAGAAACAAACGCCTCCCTTCTCCTTTGCTATAAGTATATTAATAACCTAAGAAATTCACAGAAAAAAAGGTTACCAGGATTTTATAGTACCATAGAAATTCAGCAGTTATAGTTACCTGAGCTAACCATAACTTGCAACCCAATAATGTACTGCTTATGACCTCACATATTACATCACTTATGACATGGTCAGTGACATCACTGATGACATCACTAATTACATCATCCAATGAGTGTAAGTGGTTGGATGGATGTGTTAGTGGGTCTGTGGGTGAGTGACTGGGTGCATGAGTAGATGAATGAGTGAGTAAGTGGGTGTATGATGATAGTGGGCGCATCAGTGATTGTATGAGTGAGTCAGAGGGTGAATGAGTAGTTTTATGGGTAAGTGAGTGGGTGCATGAGTGGGTATATATGTGAGTGACAAACTGCATCAGTGGTTGTATAGGTTAGTCACTGAGTACATAAGTGGGTACATGGTGAGTGAGTGCATGACTGACTGTATGGGTGAGTGAATAGGTGTGTGAGTAGCTGTATGGATAAGTGAGTGTGTGTATAAGTGGTTAAATGGTTGAGTAGGAGGGTGCATGAGTGGTTGTATGAGAGTGAGTGGGTGCATGCGTGGATGTACAGGCAACTAAGAAGCTATGTGAGTGGTTGTATGGGTGAGTTGGTGTATGAGTGAGTGTATGAGTGAGTAAGTGCATGAGTGACTGTATGTATGGGTAACTGGGTGAATGATGAGCTGTGTGGATGAGTGACTGTATGAGAAGGTGTATGGGTGAATGACTGGGTGTGTGTACCTATATGGGTGCGTTAGAGCGGGTAGGTGTGATTGTATCTGACAGAGTTAGTGAGTGTATGGCTGGCTGTATGGGTGAGTGAGAGGGCATGCGAGTGCTTGTATGGGTGAGTCAGTGGGTGAATAAGTGGCTATATGTTTGAATGGGTGTGTGAGTAGCTGTATCAGTAAGTGAGAGGATGTCTGAAAGGTCGGATGAGTGAGTGAGTAGGTATGTGAGTAGCTCTATGAGTGAGTGAGAGGGAGTGCGAGTGGTTGTATGTGTCAGTGACTGGGTGCATGAGTGGGTATATAGGTGAGTGAGTGTATGAGCATATTGGTGAGTAATAGGGTACATGAGTAGCTCTATGAGTGAGTGAGTGGCTGCATGACTGACTGTATGGGTGAGTGATAGGCTGCATGAGTAGCTGTATTGGTGAGTAAGTGGGTGCATGAGTGGATATATGGATGAGTGGTAGGGTGCATAAATAATTGTATGAGTGAGTGATAGGGTGCATGAGTCTCTATATAGCCGAGTGAGTAGGTATATGAGTGGCTGTATGGGTAAATGACAGGGTGTATGAGTGGTTGTTTAACTGAAAGAGTGAGTGTATGAGTGGGTGTATACGTGAGTTAGAGGGTATGTGAGTGAGTAAGTGCATGAGTGGCTGTATATGTGAATGATTGGGTGCTTAAGTAGCTATACGGGTGTTTGAGTGGCTACATGAGTGAGTGATATGTTTCATAAGTGGCTGTATGGGTAAGTGAGAGGCCGTATGAGTGGGTGTATGGGTAAGTGACAAGAAAACAAACTTGTTTCAATGCATATCAAATACTGTCTATTGAAGAAGACTGTCTCCATAAGTATCTGAAACAAATATTTGTTTGTCACTAGTAGTATCTTGACAGATTTGATTATATATGTCTCCAAATGCTGTTGAAAAAGAAAAAGAACCTAAATAAAAGTGAGTATTATGTTTTGTAAGAGTTTTGTAAAGGTGTCATTGGCGACGCAGGGTGATGCAAGAAAAGCGGTGCATCTGGACTGATGCGCGGCTTTCTTATAAATATGCCCTATTATTTTTTTTACATCTTTTTCAGAGATCACCCTTGTTAGGCCGAATGATGTCTTAAGCAGTAATGATCAATGGAGAAGACTGTATCCAATATGTTTGCAGACATCCTCTTGAGAACTTTGGCTGAGGAAACAATAAGTAAGAATTAGGAAGTTTGAAAGGCAGTTTTTGTTCGATTTGTGGACTGTTGTCATTGCATTCTGTCCATCCATTTTGAGTCTTTAAATATACAGTATAATGTCCAGATATAATATTAAGGCCTTTATGGAAGAAGATAGCCAATGTACTGTAAGTTTTCCCAGAAATTGATATTTGTCCAGCTTTAATGTTTGGGATATCGGTGTCCAATTTTGATCCATCTTCTCTGCATCATTGAAACATTTCTATAATATATTTACTATTTCTTTGTATACATTTGATTTACTTGGACAGGTCATATTTGGGTCACTCTTTTTTATTAGTTTATCAAAAGACATACCTTAGGAATCCGGCAAAGTTAAGTGGAGAAATCACTCAGATTGGCTTTCAGTGGTAGGTGAGAAAGAGCAATCTTCATACTTATGGTTTGATGTATAACTCAGTCCAAATTTGTCATCAATATTTACATGACCTTCTTCTAAAACTCCAAGGATCACAATAATAAATTCCTGTGCATCTTGTTGAGCAGTTTGAGTAAATACTACAGATCCACTATATGTGTCTACTTATTCTTGAATGCCTGAAGCAGAATGCATTACAATTCTATCACGAGATAAGCGTGAAGGCAATGCAAGAGTGCTATGTACATTGTGTTCTGTAATTTTTCTGAATCACATTTACAAAATTTGGTAAATGGAAGAGAACATTGAGAACAAATATTAGCCTAACAATTTACACCATTAGTGTTATCCAAGTGGTAACCTATAATATGCCCATCATTTTCCAATTTTCTTCCCTTGACATCTTTTTGTGTATCCTTGCTATCTGTCTTTTCAGTAATATTCTCTGATTCTTTATTCAGTTTCCGCTTAGGACATAAAACCTTTTTTTGTATAAACTGGATGCTGTCCTAAATGAGGAGCATAATTCTGTTATATTCTGTCACACAATTTACATCTGTGTTAAACATCCTCTCATCAGAATCGTCCAGAAACAAACTAGACAATGTTTGTGCACGTGACAATGTTACACATGATATTCCTTCTTTAAATACCGTACTTCCAATATTAATAAATGCAGCTTCGACACCTAAACGTTGGAACTGGTGGATAGTTACAGCTTTTGCTGTACATATGAGTCTTTTATGAGCAAAAAGTGTACATCACATTGTCCAATATGCTTCAAGTGATCGACTTAATCAAACTTTATAGCTAAGAATTCAACATCATCAGGGTTAGGGAATTTAATGCCATCAATAAATTTATCCATTACACCATATACTAATCCTTCTTCAAGACTTAAATTACATCTTAAAATTACTCTATAGTTTTTGCAGACATGTGAACACTTCTCTAGTCCAGCAGGCCTGCATACAGATTTCTTCAAAGAGTTCAGTTTTTCTTGTAATTTTCGACTGAGTGGCACAGTTACTCCTTGGTGTTCCAGTTTGTCAATAGCAGTAATCTCCAAAATCTCTTCAATTCTCTAGTTTTAGTAATTGTTCATTAAATTCAGCACACTCTTGAAGTGTAGGCATTAAAGAATTAATGGATTTTCCTTCTTTAAAAAAATTAAATATTAGCTCTACTGCTGTGTTGTTAGAAGAAAACAGTTCCTTAATATGTTGACTTTCCAAGATATGTTTTCCCTCCTCTGTCAGAACTCTTACTCTAATGTCCTTTAGAATGTTTCCCAATCCCATGTCAGAGGCTTGACACACATTTTTCGCAAGTTCCTTGTATTTAAAATATTGCCAAATGTTTACATTGCCATTACTTGCAAATGAGTTCTGAGATTCTTCATGTAAAAGGGTCTTCAAACAGGCTGCACTTCACAGACGTAAGTTGTAGTAGGTCACCAAAAACAATTAAATGTTTTCCTCCAAACAAGACGTTGTATTCACTTTGTAAAATCTATTGCATTCTCAGGTAAACAACGGCAACCATTATTTTTTAAACAGGCTTAATTCATTAATACTTAAAAACTCTTGCCTCCTCATTGCAAGATTCACCAGATAACTTCAGGTATTCCAGTTTATTGTCATGTTCTACCAGTAGCATAAGTAATCTATTTAAAGGTATTCCTTTTGATGTTGTATAAAGCTAATGCAGTTGGTGCTGTTACTACACACATTATGTTTGATTCTGTAGTCTTGTGTAGGTAAGTGGAGAACACTGTAATTAAAAAGCTTTTCCCAGTACCAGCTAAACCACTGTGATATAAAAGTATTGGCTTGAATGATGAGCAATTGTGTTTTTTCTTCTAATGTAGAAATCCATCTTCTATTTTGTCTTTTAAATCAATATACAGTACATATCATTCTGTTTATTGTTGAATTGTGCAATTAACTGTTGTAGATATGCAGATTGCTGTCTCACTTGCTCCATTGTAGATTCCTCTTCATTCATAGGTATAGCAGCTTCACTTTTAAAAAACAGGTTGTCCAAGAGGATTGTTAGACTTGGCATTCTTGGCATGATCTCCCCTAACTTTTTGTCTCTGTTTCCTAGGTTGTTTCTGTGTGCGGGACTCTGTTTGTGCTTTTGGCTTGCTCTGGACATTCTACTACTGCTGGCCAGTGTTAAAGTATAAGGGTTCCCTGTGTAAATTATGGGCCAGATGTATCAAAGTTTTAGCATTCGCAAATGGTGCGAATCGCAGAAATCGGCCATTTGCGAATGCAAAAACTTGTTTTGCGATGTATGAAAGGCATTCGCAGGCCTAAAACAAGGAATCGCAGAATTAGCGAAGCAACATGGTTTTGCCTGTCGCAATCTGCGTATTGCATTTGCGACATGAAAAATCGCAAATTGCGAGCTCGAATAGCAACTCGCAAATAGAGATTCAGTATTTCTTGTCGCAAATTGCGATACTCAGATTGCGACACGCAAAACCATGTCGCTATGCGATGCAAATTGTGAATGTTCCCAGAATGGCCTTTTGCACATGCAATTTATCACGGATTGAAACTAGGTGGTAACCAGGTGCAACCTATATAAAGAGGACCAGAATGCCTCAGCCTCTTTTCCACAATGGCTGCACTCTACGTCATGGCGAGGAGAATGAGGATCTTGGCAGGTTTGAGGAGAGGGAGGAGGAGACAGGAGCGCATTTTCAGAGTGCGCATTACCCTTTTTGACCAGACTGAGGAAGAGATTTATGAGAAGTACAGGTTGCGCTCAGCCATGATACTTGACCTGATAGCTGAGCTACAACCCATACTGCAGCGCACAACACACAGAACCAATAGCATACCCACCCATGTGCAGGTATTATGCTACCTGCACCTACTTGCCTCAGGGAGCTATCAAGGGGTCATAGCAGCTGATGGAGGGGTATCACAGAGTGCCCTCTCTAGATTTTTCAATGCATTTATAAATGCCATGCTGAGTAGGATACACCAGTACATCAGATTCCCCCACACCCCACAGGAAATACAGCAGACATAAATTGATTTCTACCAGATAGCACAGTTCCCCCATGTCCTAGGTGCCATAGATGGGACTCATGTTGCAATCTGTCCACCATCGACCACAGAGTATGTGTACCGCAACCTTAAAAACCAACATTCAATGAATATACAGGTGTTATGCAATGCCACCTACATCATAACTGATCTCGTGGCCAAGTACCCAGGGAGCACACATGATTCGTACATCTTTCACCACAGCGGGATTCACACATACTGATAGCTGGGGAATTTGGTGAAGGATATCTACTAGGTAATTTCCAACTTTACAATGTTGCATTGATGACAGTGTGACATCAGATGGCACAGCTACTCATTATACCCTCTGTTCCTTCCAGAAGACAGTGCGCACCTACATGACGATGCCCTACCTAAATCCTGCAACACCAGCAGAGTGGAGATACAATTCAGCACACAGGGCAACCCGCAATGTGGTGGAGCGCACCTTTGGCCTGCTGAAGAGTTGCTTCCGGTGCATCAACAAACGTGGAGGGGCACTACAGTACAGCCCGGACACTACCTGTAGAATAGTGGCCACATGTGCGATCTTGCACAATATAGCTACCAACAGGGTCATACCTGTGGAAATATCGGAGCCAGACTCAAATGAGGATGATGATCCCATACCACCCCTACAGCCAGAAGACAGGACCAGTGCAGCAGAGGGCAGGCAAAGGCGTGCTGACATCAAGCACAACCATTTCAGATGTAAGTAATGACAACACCACCTCACTGACATGTATTCCGGTAGTTATCACTTTTATTACCTTGACTTCAGGTAACATATGTGTCACTAGGACAAAGCAATGCACAATATGCAGACATGACCCATTAACAGTGTCACACTATTATCATCATAGTTTTACTGTATTGCTACATGTGAAGGTAGTCCCCTGTAGCCCTCAATGTCACTTCTAATGACCACACATTCCTCTTGAGTGCGCAGTGGCCTCGCCAGCACCTCTTGTATCAGGCTCACAGGCAGTACTGTGCCTGACACTGTGACGCGTAGGATCCATCACGGGGACTGCAAGACTGCTGAGACTAGATGACTCCTCAGTATCCCCAACACCCAGTTCGCTGGGTGTAGCACTCCGTGCTGTCTGCATAGCAACAAGAACGTTGGTTATTTGCACCAATCCCTGTGCAACGTCCCGACTGCTATGTGCTGCCTCCACCTGTGTGGCCACAGCACGCTGTGATATGAGGGCAGTTGATGTAGCGAGCCGATTTACGGATCTGCAAAAGCCATTGAACATTCCCATGAATTGCCGTTGGCGCCTGCGGTGGCTCACACCTCATGCCTGATCTCAGTACAGAGTTCCTGTGACAGATCGAACAATATACAAATGACGACGAGATATGCGTTTTAGTTTATGGTGGGATTTATTCTAAGATTAAGGTGGAATAAAGACAAAACTTGAAGTATATAATCAAGCGGGCGGGGTTTCCTTAGGGTTTTCGGTGTTGTTGTTCAGTTCCTGTAGTGTTGATTTAGTCTCAATGTTTCTTTTCCCGGGAGACTTCTGGCGGATCCCCTCAGGTGGATTCCCGGATACCGGAAAACAAAAGGAAAACAACACCCGGGTAAGTATGGGGTTTAACCAAAAGGTTATTTCACTCTTTCCCTGTAGTCTTGTCTGGGTATGGGTAGGAACGATAAGGAGGGGGTGTCTGTGAGGAGTTGGGGAATAAGTGCTCTCACTCTCTAATTATAGATTTTGTGGGGTGCCCATATGTGCTCGTTATCGTGCCCCTTTCGGTTCCCTCCCTTTCCTCCTCTATATTCCCTCCCCCCCCCCTAGTCTGATATGGCCTTTGTTTTGGTCCACAAGGACCGTACCTTGGTGAGCCACGACCCTCCTGGGTCGTGGCTGGCGTTGTGGCGTTCCTCTGCTGCGGTCTCTTCTCCTGCCGTCTTTTTTTTGGTCTTCTTCTCCTGGGCTCTCCTCTCCTGCTCCTCCGGTCTCCTCTCCTGGGCTCTCCTCTCCTGCTCCTTCTCCTGGGCTCTCCTCTCCTGCTCCTTCTCCTGGGCTCTCCTCTCCTGCTCCTTCTCCTGGGCTCTCCTCTCCTGCTCCTTCTCCTGGGCTCTTCTCTCCTGCTCCTCCGGTCTCCTCTCCTGGGCTCTCCTCTCCTGCTCCGTCTCCTGGGCTCTCTTCTTCTCCTCCTCCGGTCTCTTCTCCTCGGCTCTCCTCTCCTGCCCCTCCTCTCTCTTCCGGTGCCGTCCTCCCTTTTGTTTATGCCGCGCCGGGAAACCCATCCGGTTTCCCGGGCAACGGCCTTCCCCCTGCCTCGTTCGTATCGCGTCACCCCGGCAACGGGGAGACGCGGACATGACGCATCGGCCTGATCCGATGCGTCATGACGAGCCGCGGCTGCCGGGGACGCCCGGTTACACACCCCTTCCCAAGAACGGTCCTGATCGAGGACCGAGGTAGAGTCTGGGTATCTGGAGAGATAATCAGCCGGGGCCTGTTGGGGACCAGGGATGTGACGGACCTGAAACGAAAAGGGTTGGAGTTCAAGGAACCACCTCAAGATCCGTGAATTCGTATCTTTATGAGCCGACAACCAAGTGAGGGGAGCATCATCTGTATAGAGAATAAAAGGGCGACCCAAAAGGTAATACTGCAAGGTGTCTACAGCCCATTTGATGGCCAAACATTCCTTTTCAATCGTGGGGTAATGGCGTTCCCGAGGAAACAGTTTCCTGCTAATATACACTATCGGGTGATCCCTACCGTCCCCATCGGGCTGGGTCAGTACCCCTCCTAGTCCGACATCAGAGGCGTCTGTATAGAGGTGGAACGGTTTCGAGAAATCTGGGCACCGTAGGATGGGCTCCCTAGTCAGAAAGGCTTTTAGCTGTTCAAAACTAGTCTCCGTTTGATCCGAAAAAGGGGCTAATTGATTAGGACAAGATTTAGCCAGAAGATCTGTAAGGGGGGCGGCTAGGGTGGAATAATTGGGAATGAATCTTCGATAGTAGCCGACCAACCCTAGGAAGGAACGCAAATCTTTCTTCGTTGCAGGGCTAGGTGCATTGAGAATAGCTTCTACCTTTTTAGATTGTGGCTGGAGGTTCCCTTGACTGATTTTGTATCCTAAGTATAATATGTCAGGCTGTCCGATAATGCATTTTTTTGGATTGGCAGTTAACCCTGCCTGTCTCAGAGTATGGAATATCTGTTGCAAATGCAGTAGATGATCATTCCATGTTTCACTGAAAATAACTACGTCGTCTAAGTAAGCAGCTGAAAAATGTCGAAAGGGGTTTAGGAGGCTGTCCATTAACCGCTGAAATGTTGCTGGGGCTCCATGCAGTCCGAACGGCAACACTGTGAAGTGGTACAGGCCCGACTGCGTGGCAAAGGCCGTTTTCTCTTTATCTTCTGCGGCTAGTGGAATCTGCCAATATCCTTTAGTTAAATCTAGGGTGGACATGTATTTTGCTTTTCCTAGTTTTTCTAATACATCATCCACCCTGGGTATCGGATAAGTATCGAACATGGAATGTTCGTTGAGTTTCCTGAAATCGATGCAGAACCTAATAGTACCATCAGGTTTTGGTACCAGGACAACTGGGGAGCACCAGGGACCTTTTGGACCTCGTCCTCCATAAATCTGTTTCCTGGCCTCTGGTATACGATATGGTCGTAACCGGACAATTGTACCTGGTGCAGTCCGTATTTTATGGGCAATCAAAAAGGTTTTGCCTGGCACTATGGAAAAAAACGATCTGAAATGTTCCAGTAGACTGAATACCTGTTCCCTCTCTAATTTTGTTAATGAGGCGTTCACTGTGGGTAGATTCTCCCCAATAGTGGTCTCGGTCGGGCAAAATTCAATTTGAACCCTCCCATTTGGACATAGGAACCGGCCCACGGCTTCGGTCGAGTTAGACCCCTCGGGTTCTTCCCATTTTTTTAATAGATTTATGTGATAGATCTGGGTTTTCTGCGGCGTGGTCGAAATTTCAATTAGGTAAGTGACCGGGGAAACGGCTCGTAGTACTTTATGTGGACCCTGCCATTTTGCAACCAATTTGTGTTCAGACGTGGGGCGCATTATAAGTACCTGATCTCCTGGTAATAGAACTCTTAATTTACTCCCTCGATCGTAATATTGTTTTTGGTTCTGTTGGGCATGTTCCATATTTACTCGGACTGTGTCCCATAACCCTTGTAACTGAGACCGTAAGTCGTGGGCATATTCTAACAAGGGTTTCCCCCCTTCCTCCGCCTCCTCTTCCCAAGCTTCTATGGCCATGTCCAGCAGGGATCGGGCTGTCTTCCGAACACGAGTTCAAAAGGACTGTGTCCGGTAGATGCCTGTTCATGGGTACGTATAGCATACAATACTAAGGGCAACTTTTGATCCCAGTCTTTACCTGACTCCTCTACTACTTTCCTTAGCAGGGTTTTTATGGTACGGTTGTACCGTTCTACCAGTCCATTGGTCTGTGGATGGTACACCGAGGTGCGAATTTGGGAAATGCCTAACGTTTTGCACCCCTGCTTCATGAGTGTAGACATGAAAGGAGTTCCCTGATCAGTGAGTATTTCATGTGGAAATCCTACTCGAGAAAATACATTAATCATTGCTTGCGCTACTGTTTTGGTTGTCATACTTTTTAAAGGAATGGCCTCTGGGTATCGGGTGGCGTAATCCACCATGACTAGGATATATGTGTGCCCTTTCGTGGAGGGTACTATGGGACCTATTAAGTCCATTCCCATCCTACTAAATGGAACGTCTATGAGGGGTAATGGCATGAGAGGCGCTTTTCTAGGTCTACCGGGTTCGGTAAGTTGGCACCTGGAACATTGGGAGCAAAATTTTTGTATGTGGGCGAAAACCCCCGGCCAATAAAACCACCGGAAGAGATACTCCTCTGTTTTTTCCCTTCCGAAATGACCTCCTCCGGGTTGACAGTGGGCTAAGGTTAAAACCTGTTCTCTATAGTGCTCGGGCACTAACAACTGTTGCTTACGGTCCCCGGAGCGATTAGTGGTTATGCGATATAAGTGTTTTTTTCTAATTAAGAAGTAGGGACCCACCTCTTCGGTTTCTTCTGATTTGGCGGACTTCCAAGCTTGAGCGAGAGAAGGATCTTCTCTTTGTCTTTGGGGAAACCCGACAGGCACCTCATGTGTCTCGGCAATCAGACCTGAGGGTGTGCTATGTGCCTCTTTCTCTCGGTGGTTTGCTTTTTCAATACGTTTCTCCCTAGGTGACAGTTTCCTACGGGTAGAGGGGGGCTCTAGGTCGCTGTCAGAAAAAGGGGCACCCTTCCACCAGTCCTGGGTCAGGGTTGGTTGTCGAACGTGGTCCAGGATCTCCTGAAAATGTTCGTAATCCGTCCCAATAATACATTCCTCTATCAGATCTGAGATTATACCCATAGGAAGGCTGTCCCTGTAGTTCCTCCACTCTACTGTCAGGGCCTGTAAGGGGTATCTCTCCTTATCCCCATGAATGCAGCAAATAGTCACCCAATGTTCGACTTCCCGGTCTGCTAGGGCTAGGAGATCCTTCCTTATCACGGATTGACTGCATCCGGAATCTATAAGGGCGCAAACCATTCGAACATTGACGTTTAAGGACTGTTTAAATTTGGGGTTGCCCCGGCCTGTACACAGCACCCGTCGTCGGGTAACTCCAACCTCCATGGGTTCACTAGTGTCTTGTTTTCTGGGACACATACGGGCAATGTGTCCCCATTCCCCACAGTTATAACACTGAGGTCCCGGTACTGGTGGATGCTCGTAGGTTCTGCGAGGTACGGGATCTTCGGGAAGGACTCTGGGAGTGCTTTTTGGGATGGGGAGCCCCGGTTTTATGCTGGGGCGGGTTGGCATATTTCGTACATCTACCGAACGATGGTATGCACATGCTAAGTCAATTGCCATCTCCGTATTCACCTTGCGATGTTGACGGATCCAGTGTTTTGTGGCCGTAGGCAAGGCATCTAAATATTGTTCGAGGACAATTGTCTGGATTACGTCTTCCCGGCTACTCCCTGACGGACCCAACCATTTTAAAGCCAAATCGTTTACCCGATAGTAGAAGGTTCGGGGATCCTCGTTCGGTCCCCATTTGATTTTCCTGAATTTGATTCTATAATATTCCGTGTCATGCCCCACCCGCTCTAATATACTGGTCTTTATTTCGGAATATGGGGTTGTTCCCCCGGGGTTCTCTGCTTGATATGCGGCTTGTAGGATTCCTGTAATCAGAGGGGCGACATACTGGCCCCATCTATCTTCCGGCCATTGTGCGGTTGAGGCCACCCTTTCAAATTAGTAAAAAAGGATTCGGGATCATCCCCTTCTTGATATTTTTGCAAGACAGAACTTGGGACATTGGGGTGTACCTTAGTGGTAGCAATTGTCTCCGTTAGTTTCTTCATGGCCGTCTCGTGGACCAGTTGATTATTGGCCAGTATGGTTGCCTGACTTTTCAAAGCCGACTGTAAGGCTTCACGGTCCTCCTTAGCCTCGCTCTGGTGGGCCTCCCACACCAGTTGTAGGTGTCGTTGGCCTTCGGCCAACTCTTTTATCATGTCCTCCAGCAAGGGGGCGTCACTCATTGTGTATACTGTTCGATTGTCGAGGAGGATCTAGAGTCTGATCCCCCTTCTGACACCACTGTGACAGATCGAACAATATACAAATGACGACGAGATATGCGTTTTAGTTTATGGTGGGATTTATTCTAAGATTAAGGTGGAATAAAGACACAACTTGAAGTATATAATCAAGCGGGCGGGGTTTCCTTAGGGTTTTCGGTGTTGTTGTTCAGTCCCTGTAGTGTTGATTTAGTCTCAATGTTTCTTTTCCCGGGAGACTTCTGGCGGATCCCCTCAGGTGGATTCCCGGATACCGGAAAACAAAAGGAAAACAACACCCGGGTAAGTATGGGGTTTAACCAAAAGGTTATTTCACTCTTTCCCTGTAGTTTTGTCTGGGTATGGGTAGGAACGATAAGGAGGGGGTGTCTGTGAGGAGTTGGGGAATAAGTGCTCTCACTCTCTAATTATAGATTTTGTGGGGTGCCCATATGTGCTCGTTATCGTGCCCCTTTCGGTTCCCTCCCTTTCCTCCTCTATATTCCCTCCCCCCCCCCTAGTCTGATATGGCCTTTGTTTTGGTCCACAAGGACCGTACCTTGGTGAGCCACGACCCTCCTGGGTCGTGGCTGGCGTTGTGGCGTTCCTCTGCTGCGGTCTCTTCTCCTGCCGTCTTTTTTTTGGTCTCCCTCTCCTGGGCTCTCCTCTCCTGCTCCTCCGGTCTCCTCTCCTGGGCTCTCCTCTCCTGCTCCTTCTCCTGGGCTCTCCTCTCCTGCTCCTTCTCCTGGGCTCTCCTCTCCTGCTCCTTCTCCTGGGCTCTTCTCTCCTGCTCCTCCGGTCTCCTCTCCTGGGCTCTCCTCTCCTGCTCCGTCTCCTGGGCTCTCTTCTTCTCCTCCTCCGGTCTCTTCTCCTCGGCTCTCCTCTCCTGCCCCTCCTCTCTCTTCCGGTGCCGTCCTCCCTTTTGTTTATGCCGCGCCGGGAAACCCATCCGGTTTCCCGGGCAACGGCCTTCCCCCTGCCTCGTTCGTATCGCGTCACCCCGGCAACGGGGAGACGCGGACATGACGCATCGGCCTGATCCGATGCGTCATGACGAGCCGCGGCTGCCGGGGACGCCCGGTTACAGTTCCTTAACGGCATTTGTCAGTTCCTTCTTGTTATCTGCAGCTGTTTGCTGACCCTTATGCAGCTTGCAGATGTTTGCATTCAGAGACTCCAACTGCTTGTGCAGTCCTCCCATATTGGCATTGTGTGACTGCCTCTGCATTGCCCTCATGTTTTTGCATTGAAGGCGCTGCACTTTGAGCATGGACGCTCCAAGGCCAACAAAGATTGATGGGCCTTCGCCTTCATCTGTGTGCTGTGTGCCTGCATCGTGAGGCCTCCTGCGGGGAGTTGAGTGACACTGGGGCAGGGACTGCTGCTTTCCTGTGGGTCTAGCTTCTGGGGGTGGTGTGTGGCTTTCATCCGGCATTTCATCAGAGTCCAGGTTCAACTCGTGGAGAGGTAACACCCTTGCCCTGCGTCTGATTGGTGCTATACACAATGACTCACTGGTGTTTGAATCGGACAGTGGCTGTGTTTCTGCATCCCCCACATTGGCACATTCTGCTGCTGCTGGGCCTGAGCCATCTGCAACAACAATGTGCAGCATGTCATTTATAAATGTATCACCAAATGTTGCACAATGGTAATAAATGTACACTTACATTGTATCACTGTGAATTGTGTGTTGTTCTTCTGTGTGTCTGTATACTTAATTGCTATCTATGTGCTATTTTCAGCTCAGGGTTGTGGACTACCACTCCCATAGGGCATTCTTGTGCTGCATGTAAGATGTGGAATGGACTACTTATCACAATGCTTTGCACTAATTGCTATTTCCTAAGGGGCATTTGTACATGCACATAAGGGGATACACATCATTATTGGACTTACCTTTGCTGGTGCTGGGTGTGCCGGAAGTGTCAATGTCAGTGACCCCACTGACAGCTTCTGGAAGCAGTGTGGACTCCACCAGGTCTTCCATGAGGGTGGATGGTGTCTGGGTGGATGGTCCGCCTCCTGTGCTCCTTGCCTCCTTTAGCCTGCTGGCTACCCTCTCCTTGGCACGGGAACGCAGGTCATACCACCTCTTGCGTATCTCTTCCACTGAGTGCTGCGCAACCCCCACTGCACAGATTTTGGTCTGGATGTCAGCCCAAAGTTTCCGCTTCTCAATCTCTGGTACCTGGAGTGAGCTCTTCCCAAAGAGCCGGTCATAGTTCCTGACCACCTCCTCAGTGAGCACCTCCAATTCTTGCTCACTGAATTTCAGCCCTCTCTTCCTCTCTCCCTTCTCCTTTCCATTGCCAGCATTGGCCATGTTGGTGTTAGGTCCTGGCTTGCTCCCACAATGGCCTTCCTGGGGCTGGTCTGTGACTCTCTGACTGCTCCTGTGGGTGTGTTACCTGGAAACAGCATGGGCTGACTCACTTCCTGCTTGTTATGTCATCAGGCTGTGCCAGGTAACTGTTTTCACAATTTGCGATTTTAAAATACTGAATCGCAATTTTGTTTGCGATTCGGTATGTGGACCTCGCAAATTGCATCAGCGATTTTTAAGAAATCGCTATTTCCGACTCGCAATTTTGATACATCACATTTTGCGTGCAGGAAATAGCGATTTCTTAAAATTCTCTATTTGAGGCTCGCAAAGCAAAATCTTGATATATCTGGCCCTATATGTGTAATTGGCTTTCCATGATTTGCATATTTGATTTACTAGTAAGTCCCTAGTAAAGTGTATTAGAGGTGCCTTGGGCTTATAAATCAAATGCTACTAGTGAGCCTGAAGCACTGGTTGTGCCTCCTACATGAGTAGCCCTGTAAACACGGCTCAGACCTACCACTGCAGTGACTGTGTATGCAGTTTTAAACTGCCAATTTGACCTGGCAGGTGTACTCACTTGCCAGGCCTAAACCTTCCCTTTTTCTACATGTAAGGCACCCCTAAGGTAAGTGTCCTAACAGTGAAATATTACTAAATTCATTTTCAGTGCTGCAAGGCCTATCTCTGTCATAGGTTAACATGGGGGTTGCCTTTAAATATTATTAAATCGCAGACTAACTTTGTGAGCAGATAGAAATTTGGAGATTAGGGTCTCTGAAATCACAATTTAAAAATACATCTTTTAGTGAAGATGGTTTTTAGATTGTTAGTTTGAAAATGCCACTTTTAGGAAGTAGGCATTTTCTTGCTTAAAGCATTCTGTGACTCTACCTGTTTGTGGATTGCCTGTCTAGGTCAGTTTTAAAGTTGGACTGTTTGTGAATATCCTGTAGACAGTGACCCAGAGGGAGCTGGGGTGTAGCCTGCATACCCTGATGAGCCATCTGGACTGGAGGAGAGGAGTGGTCACTTACACCTGAATGGGCTGTGCCTGTCCTCACACAATGCAGTCTCCAGCCCCCTGGTGTGTGTCTGGGACCTGGCCTGGGCAAAACAGGCTCTTGTAAACAACAGAGACTTTTCTTTGAAGTTGGCCCACTTCAAAGGCAGAAAGGGTTATAAGTATTGGACCAAAAACCCCTGAAAATCAGATTACTTCTGGAACCAAAGGAACCTGTATCAAGGAGAAGAGCTGGAGAGCTGGAGGAGGAGTACTGCCCCTTTGCCTGTGACTGTGCTTTGCTGGGTTGGTCTGCAGTAGCCGCTTCTGCCTGAAAGAGGACAAAGACTGACCTTTGCATGCCTTCCCACTGGTGAAGAATCTCCAAGGGCTTCAAATGAGCTTGCCTCCTGTTGTTGAAGTCTCAGGGACATCAAAGACTTCTTTCTGCCAGCACCTGAGACTCCTGCCCAGCCAAGTGGTGCCCTAACCTGTCTCTGGGCCCTTGAAAGGTAAAGATGGTGGAAAAGGGCAGAGATCCAAGCAAAGACCGCCATGCAGGAAAACTTTCTATGCACCATCGGCAACTTGGCTGCTAAACGATGCGCAATACCCGCTAGCAGCTCCTGATAATGACGCAAGCCCTGCGCAGCACAGTTTCCTGACACCGTGTAACCGGATGGATTTCAACCCAACATCGCTGGGCATGAAAAATCATGGCAAAGCCTGCCCGGACCCTAGTTGCCCATCGGGGAATCGATGATTCACTCTCTTGTGGGAGAGAAGAACTAACACATGTGACCTGACCGGAGATCTTGCTTGCGAGTGACAAAATGACGCATCGTTGGCCTTTTCCGGCACACGATCACCCGTGCAGCTTTTTTTTTTTTATGCTAAACATGTACTTTGTGCAACAACAGCATTCTCACTGTTTTCTAACGGTAAATACTCTCCTTCTTTTTTTTAAATTAATTTCTTGAGTTGTGTTTGTTGAATTTTTTTTGTTCTGGTCTTGTTTGATTTAGATAAATATTACCTATTTTCCTACACTGGTGTGGTGTCCATTTTGTTGTGTATTCACTGTGTTACTTTGTGTTTGGTACAAATACTTTACATATTGCTTCTGAAGTTAAGCCTGCCAAGCTATCATGGGGTGAACGGGGGCGAACTGAGGGTGATTATCCTTTACCTTGACTAGAGTGAGGGTCGTTGCTTGGATGGGGGGGTAACCTGAGTGCCAACCAAAGACCCCAATTCTAACAGGGATCTCCACTCAGTGGTCCTGAACTTTGGCTGCTTTGAGATCCATCCTTAGCTACCTCAGCAGCAATCATTTCTTATTGTTGTATCTTGTCATTTAATGTTTGTAAATAAATAGTTGCCAAAACAGAACACTGAATAGTATGTTTAACAGCATTAATATAATCTTTGTAGTCGTCATAATCTCCAAAAAATTCCAGTTCACTATGCTAAGGCTTAAACAGTTGAAGAAGAGCAAAATAGAAAAAATCTTTTGTCAGGAGTTTGGCAACTAAGTTTTAAGTGCTTAATTATATTTTCTTTTACAAAAACCGTCACATCCAAGTATTGCATATTTCCTTTTTTCAGCGTTTTTACGTACATTGCTACAATATCTGTAGTTTTGAAGAATTTCATAAAGGCATTTTTCTACTAGATCTGGACTCCTTTTCGGATGGTATGTATCCAACATATTTGATTTCACAATGTCTGTAATTAGAGGTTCAAACTCTGCTAGGTACTGAATTTCTGGAAAAGACTTTAACACTCTCTTTTGTGTACTAGCTAGACTAAGACTTACCCAAACAATTCCCTTTGATTTTGAGAACAATCTTGCCAAACTCAACTGGTGACATGCTTCATAACCCAAGCATTTTCAAGCTGAAGGAGTATAATTTCTTGCCAAGTGTGTTCTCTGCAGAAATCTCCTCCTACATCTCCTTCATCTCTGTCTTTTCTGATTTGTAATGTATGATGTGACATAACGAGCCACAGCAATGGAACGGTATGCAACAAATTGTATGTCCATGTTAGCGTTCTACATTTTTAAAATCACAGGGCCATGGTCATTAATATACTTGGAAGCCTCTGTTCTTTTAGGTTATATGTGTTCTTTGATGATTTCCGTGTCAGTGTATGTCTGACTGAAGACAAACTGTTGACTCTTCCTTTTGAAATGACAGGTTGGGGAAATCCAAATCAACATCTTGTGTAAAATGTTCCTTTGGATCTGTATTTATTGCAGTAGTACTTCCCATATCTTTGTATTTGGAAATGCAAACCTTGTTCTCTGAGACCTCTTTCACCATTGTCTTTTAGTGTGGAGCATGTCACATACTTTTAATGAAAGACAGTACAGACTCAAAGGGGTTTGCGCCACATTGGTGCGTCTTTTATCCATAGCAGTATGTGAATATAAGGAGGACCTTTTTCCAACAAAAGAAATCAGTTACTTCTCCAAGAGGAGGATTGCATTTGTTGCAGATAAAAGCCAGTATCACTTGGAACCTGATGTTGAAATATCTACAAACATTAGCAGAATCTAATGAGCAAAGTTCTCCAGCTGCCTTACATAAATGTATTTTAGGTTTGAGTTTACCTCTCCCAAGAATGTAAGCAGGTCATCCCATGCATATTTAGTGCAACTAACTGTCAGAAGACAGGTTGGTGCACCCAGGTTTCACAGTATACAATTCAGTTCTCCCTGACGACGGTATCAATATTCGTTGGTGCCACATTGGCACACCTTTAAAATAATCAAGTTGCATTCTAAGTTTTCATCCTTTTCAATAACTTTGTCAACAAAATCTCTTGCAGACAGATTTTGAAGATTAACTCCTGTCTTTAGAATGTTATCTACTGCATACAGAAGTCCAGACTACCTACTGCATTGGGAAACAAGTGGGGAAAACAGTGAGCCTCTGAACTTTTTCCCACACAATCATGGGAGCTTCTTTGCTTGTTTCATTTGATAGACCTCAATAGAATCACCAATGACTTCTTTAGAATGTAACATCCATACGTTGCAGTAGTGCTCATGAATTTCTTCTGATCGGGATTGATCCACTTTTTCCATTCGTCCATTTGCTGGCAAACTGTCATCTCCAATATTTACTATATCATGCTCAACATCAACATTTTTATAATGAACATCATTTTGTACCAATTATAACACTCCTTATTTTACTTTATTAACATCAACTAACTCTTGCCAGATTTTTTATTCTTAGTTGGCACACCATTTAATCAATCTCTTTTTCTACCCCTACAGTTTAAATATTATGTTTAAAGTCTAATGGCAAATACACTACTCTTCCTTTAAGGCCTTTCTATAACTATTGAATGTAATTTACCTTTTTTGGTTCTAATCGTATAACTAGTTAAAATGGATGCACAGATTGTATAAGGATTGATTAATATATATTTAAGTCTCACAGTTGTTCTGGAATGGTCAAGAGTCCCAACTTGTTATATACTTCTCAAGCTGGTGTTTTATTATCCTCTAACCTATCAGAGCAGTACTTAAATATAACTTTCTGCATGAAGTCAAAGTGCTCCTCTACAAATAAATGTGCAGTAAATTCTTGCCACTTATCCTCTTCAGTTTGGGTAAATACAAATACATACACAGTTTTTTTTTTTCAGAACAAGCTGTTTTAAACTTTATAATTTCTTGTTAAAAATTCTCAGTACTAATTCCTGTGCTCAGTTCTTCAACACCTGTAACTACAAATTCCTCATTCTCCCTAGTCTCCTCTTCAGGACCAAAGAAATTAAACTTAAAATCCTAACAAACTTTTTTCACTTCTGTCACAGTACCATGCAATACAGCTCTATTCATACCTCCTAAACATAAGGTTGGAGCCTTCCCATAGTAAAGTCTCCTAACTAAATTTCTAATTTTTGAATGGTGAACTGACAACATTCAAAAGTGATGAAGTTGCTATAACACCCTTTCTTTGATAGACATGCTAGTGAATGTCCTTGTAAATTACTATACTTTCTTACTTTGTTTGAATCTAATCCTTGCAAAATTGCAATTCTTTGTTTCAGACTTCTGTGGGAAACACACATGCAAAAGTTCTTAAGAAATCCATTGATTGTTCCTGTATAATACTGATACTGCTACAGTTCCATTTTTTTACAGGGGCCTGTTATTTCTTCCCTGAACCTCCTCGGCCATCACCTCTTCCACATTCCTAGGATCAATCTCTTCTTGCTCAATGGGACTACCATCCTTCATTTCATAACACTGGCCAGTTGAATTAATTTTATGCACTGCATTATCCAGTGATTTCATTCTGGGAAGAATCAAAATAAAAAGCTTCCTCTTTAAGGCAAATGCCTTATCAGCTAAAGCCTCAACATGTTCTTTTTGTTTCAATACTTCTCTTCTCATTTTGTACTCCTTCATAGTTTTAATAAGATTCTGAATTACCCTGCCATGGAACGCTCTAAGAAATATTGCCTTAAACTGTTGCTATCTTCTGGTGAAGCCATCTGCTTTCTTAATTTATTTCTTACTGTTTATGTGACATGTTTTTTTTCCCCTTGTTCGCTGATTTCAAACTTTCACTTTTGTTTACTTGATTTTGCAGACTTTGCAGTTTCTCGCATATAACTTGTGGACATTTTTGAGTTTCCTTACCAGCAGCTCGTTTCTCTTTAACCACATTGCGCACAAGATGTCCCTGTTATTTCTCTGTTGCAAGTAGTTAGTATGCTTTGTTCAGTTTCTTTTATTTTTCTGTTTTTTGATATTTTAGATGTCTGTTTTTCAAATACAAATAGATGTCTGAAATCAAAAAACATCAGAAGATTTTTACATTTTCATTCTATACTGTTCAATTATATTTCACAAACATGTAATGGTAATGCAAACACTCACAGGACTAAGTTGTAGGCACTCTCTACATGTTACTTTTCATATTTAAAGCAGAGTATACATGTGTCAGTTATTATAGGCATCTGTGTCTGTCTCAGTGTTTTAGTGTATGAATTAGTGTGTATTTGGATGTGCCAATGTATATATCAGGGTGTGTCTGTGTATCTTATCACATGCATCAGTGTGTCTCTGTGTATGTTAGTGTATGCACAAGTGTGATTCTCGATGTCTCTGCGTATATATCCATCTATGCCTGGGTGTGTTATTGTATGCATAAATGTGTGTCTGGGTGCGTTACTGTATGGACCAGCATGTGGCTGAATGTATCACTGTGTGTATATGTGTGTCATTATGTATGCTAGTACATACATGACTCTGTCCTTGGTGTGTCAGTTTATCCATCAGTGTGTATTAGTGTGTATATCAGTGTCTATCCCTCTGTTTCAGAATACGGGTCAGTCGGTGACTCAGTTTATTAGTGTGTGCATCAGTGTGTACCTAGGTTTGTCAGTGTATGCATCAGCCTGTGTCTGGGTGTGTCTCTGACTCAGTGTTTCACTCTCAGTGTACTTTGGTCTGTCACTGCATGGATCAGTGTGTGCCTCAGCATCTTATCATATGCATCACTGTGTCTCTGTGCACAGTACTGTATGTATAAGTGTGAGCCTGGGTGTGTCAGCAATATGCATCCATCTTTTCCTGAGTGTATCAGTATATACATAAGTATGTTCCTGGATGTGTTACTATATCAGTCAGTATATGCCTGGGTGTGTCAGTCTATACATGACTGTCTGCTTAAGTGACTCAACATATGCATCAGTCTGTTGCTGGGAGTTTCAGTGTACACAACAGTGTGTGCCTGGGTATGCCAGGATATGTGTCAGATTGTCCCTGGTATGACAGTGTATGTATGTATACCTAACAGGGTGAATCAGAATATGCATCACAGTGTGCCTAGGGATGTCAGTGCATATGTCAGTGGGTGCTTGTGTGCATCAGTCTATGCATGTGTATATGCATGAGTGTGTCTGGATGTCTCAGTGTATGTATCAATATCTGCCTGGGTGTATCACCGCATGTATGAGTGAGGGGTTGTGTGTCTCGGTAAGCATGAGTGTGTATCTATGTGTGTTAGTGTATGGGTGGGTGGTTAGGAGGGGTGGGCCACAGGGTCTGACTGCCTGCACAGTGGTGGTTGAATTTATGTATAGTAATGAAAATTACTTTATGTTTAAAAAAACAGAAATTTACTGAAAAAACAATGATTATAAGGGTGTTATAGTTAGGCTCTGAAGAGGTTCTGTGAGTGGGTGTGTGAATGTCTGAGTGTGTCTGTGAGTGGGTGTACGAGTATCTGAGTGAGTGTCTGAGTGTGTCTGTGAGTGGAAATGTGAGTGTCTGTGTGAGTGTGTCAGTACCTATTTGAGTAACTCGACCACAAAGGAACCTCACCTGCATTTTTATCTGCACAGCCCCCTCCTTCTAAAAGAAAAAAAACCCTTGATGGATCACCCTGAAACTTTTCATGTACAACAAGAATTACTAGCACACTTTGTTGGAAACATTTCATGAAGATCTGTCAAACAGCCCCAAAGATCTAGGCAAGTCAAAAAACTATTGTACTATGGAAACATTATCCTATCTATAACTACTTACTGGTGGCCATCAGTAGGTAATACATATATATATATATATATATATATATATATCATCCTCAGTCCAGCTCGTATGGACCCCTGTTTCAGTAGAGGGGTGGAATGTACGACCAGATAAGCACACTGGTCAGTACCAAAATTAACAGCACTCACTCAGGCATAGAATAGATAATCAAGAAAAGATTTTATTCCCCATCATTTTTTATATAACAAAAGAGTTTCCCCTCTCATGGCATCTTACAGTGCGCTTTAACAAAAAAAGAATATGTGACAGGAATTTGAAGGATCAAACAGATTAAACAACACATCACTTGTAGAAGCAGATTTACTGTATATATTAATGAGTGCCCGTGTGACTCAAATAAGTAGGGAGTATGGTTTGAGAGACAAGAAAAAGGATTTTGGAACATATACGGGCAATAGTCAATTTGGACAGAAGCTATGCAATAGCAACATTTCTGGAACTGGAACATCGGAGTGATTGGCAAGCATTAAAATATTTTGCATTTGATCATATCCCGAAAATGATCATGGTGGGGATCATGAAAAACTGCTCTGGCAAAAATAATCTAAATAAATTATAGAGATACAGACCCTGATGCCCCGGGGGGGTGAACTCTGATGAAGAATCACATGTACATCAATGACTGGCACAAGACACGAACTTGTAGAACTGTTTCCATTTTGTGGTCTATTGAGAAAAATAGAATTAGTAAAAATGAAATATGAAGGCTGTTTGATTTTCACAGAATGAGAGTTTGTCACATTTAGAAAACTGTGACTTATTTATTTAATATACTTAGAGCAGCAGAAATGAAGCAATAGATACTGGAAGTTAAACAATAACAGCATATTGACATCTGGAATTGTGGTGGGACAACTGAGCTGAGGCAACAGTGCAGTCATTCAGACAGAAAAGGGTTTTATTTTATTTTGCCATCAACAATATATGAGAAACAGAATACATGCATAAAGCAGGAACAGCATCCAGAGAGTTATTTTGATAATGAGGACAATACTCTATTTTGGAAATGGTAAATGTTTGTTTAAGAAACGGCAATGATATATAAACACTGGAAACAAGGTAGGTGAGACCGAAAAGCATAAAGCTTTTCTTTAATGCCAGAACAAGCATTTTCTAAATAAACACATGCCAGCAGAGTGAGTGGAGTGTGGTTTATCTCTTTTCCGTATAACAAAGAAAGGGGAATAACCTTTTGTTGATGTATATATATATATATTTACATGCAAACATATAAATGTGTATATTACTTAATACACCAAAGCTTACAGGGATGTTACAGTTCTGAATTTACTCACGCAAAAGTAGGGAAATTCAGCAGTTATACTTAGAGTTATTTCAATTAACTACAAATGTCGGCCTAAGGTAACTATAGCTCTCACCATGCACAGTTTTTTCTTCTATAATTTGACTTCTAATGTTTTTATATTTTTATTGACATTTTAAAAGTTACCAAGAGTGCTGTAATATTTGTGGTAATTAGCAGTGCATGGAGAGGTTGCAAGTTATAGTTACCTTAGGCAGGGAGTTACAGTTACTTAAACCCACACACCCACACAGACACTCTCACACTCATGATGGTGGCCACAACATGACAGGGAAGTTGTAGCCACCATTTTATTGCATTGGGAAATGGTCCCCTGGCCTAAAATATGGGCTGTGACTTTTCTAAATGGGTCAGAATAGATATCCCTTGACCCCATGTGTGTGATATAAATGTGGAAAAAGTATAAATAAGGTACACAACATGCCTGAAAACCTTTTTTGGATGTTTTGCAAAAACTGCAGATCCATCTGAGGGACTCAGAATGGCCCCCAGTGCAGATCTCAGAAAACATAAAAAAATATACTTACGTACCCACTCTGACACTGATACAGACACTCTCACACCCACGCAGATACCCATACAGACACTCTCACAATAATCCACACATTCAGACAGATAATCTCACACACACCCAGGCAGACACTCTCACATCCACTCACACTCAGAACACACCCACATATATCTACTCACACACCCAGACAGATACTTTCACACCCACTCACACTCCCAGACAGACACTCTCACAACCACTCACACACCCAGATAGGCACACCCAGATAGGCACTCTCACATCTACTCAGACACTCATCACACACCCACAAACATCACTCACAAACCCACACAGACAGTCTCACACCCACTGACACACCCAGATACACACACTCACTTACATAAAAACATTATACAACAATTGACACTTATTTTAGTGCTGCTGTTGTGCATTGGTTTTGGCACTTTTAGTTTGATGGATCTGAGGATCCCAATGAGATTATAAAAAAAGATTAGAATGTGAAGGCACAGTGGTAATAGAAAAAGTGCTCAAGAAGGAATGTTTGAGTGCTACTATAATCATTTATATGTAATAGAGTATAAATGACATCTGTATGGACAAATTATGAAAAGTATTCTCTGTCTGCTGTGTGGTTCTCTGGTGCTGCCGCAGAGTTACATGGTGGCTACGCTGAGTGCTACAGTAGATCTGTGAATCCAGACAAAACTCTTACCAAATTGGGCTTTCGTTTGAGGCATATTAGAAAGGGTTAACTATAGTGACCACTCAGAGATGGTATAACATAAGTTAAATATGAAAGAGGGATTATGATTAGTTTTCTAATTTCTTAAAAAGCAAATTTGATGTGGCGAGCAAAATAACAATGGATTTAACTCAGATCTGTGACTGCGCGTGAATGTTTGATACGTTTCAACTTTCCATCCATCATTTTATTTTGTGGTTTGCCACTACTTTCTAGGACATTATACGGCCTGCCAAAGGTGATGTCTTTATAAAGCGTTTTACATACTACTGTCTTTGGAACATTTTAATAGTATTATAACACTTTTAATTATTTTTTTTTAAAACTGTTACCATAAGCATAAGTGCTATTACAATAGTTAAGTAGGTATAGCTAAAACAACTTGTTAAATTATTGTAGAGAGTGTGATGCATAGTGTTGCTAATTTACAACTACATACTATGCAGTTATGTTTTTTTTTTTTTCATCTACATGATTGTTTATCCCCACTTTTCAATGATAAGTCTCTATACAAAACATTGTTTATGGTGTAAAAGTATGGAAGCTGCTTAAAAATGCTTAAATTATACATATGATTACTTTACAGTGGTACACATCTGCCATGCTTTATTATGAGCATCAACTTTGTCAATGCAGATTCTAACACTTAATTGACAAAATTTGTAATATGAAAGTTTGACTTCTATTTATGTTTTTTCTGTTTTTATGCAGAATAAACGATCCATTTATAGCAGTAATGTAGGTAACTAAGTACTTGTTTCTTCATTCATAAAACATATTAAAATACAATGAAGCAGACATTGGTGCTCACAGTAAAACTCCAATATAGAGTAATGAAAATTAGAGAACATAACACCCCAGCGACCACCAACTACCCAGGCCCAAATAAAAAAAAATTAACAGGGAAGAAGCAGCATGGCTCCCCTACCAGGCAATATACGGCCCGAACCACCACTTCTTCTGGGCCGGCCCACGCAAAAGAAAGGAGGGGGGCTGTGCTGCCCACTGCCTTGAGCCGTAAATGGCCCTAGGGCCTGCCACCCCCCAGGACAGGATCCTTCTTTCTCCCAAGGTGCCCACCCACAGGAGACAGCTATTTACTATTGCTTGGAGAGAGCTGTGGCAGCTCCAATGAAACAAAAGCAAACATTTACTCTGTTTTCATCAAGCAGGAGCAGTAAAAGAGCTTCCGCTTGTTGGAAGCAGATTTTTTGTTGAAAGTATTACTCCTGCATGCAAGGAGCTGCATTTCCATCAGCATCCTGCATGAATGAGCAATACTGGATCCCACAGGTGGCATGGAGACAGCTGGGACAGCAGGGGCCTTGAGGCTCCCCCCACAGTCGTCAACATGTTATAAAGCAGGTCCCCAAGTTAAAGAGCAGCTTCTCTAAAGTACTAATTATCCTAATTTCTTGCACATGGTGAGGGCTAAGCAAGTGATTTCCTCTCCATCTTCAACTTGAAAAGGTATCTGTAATTCTTAATTGACGTGTTTGCGTTCTTGTTTTTTTTTAGCACAATATCTCATGTGGTGACTGTGCAGGGTGAGTTCTTACTTGTCATGTGCTGCTGAGACCAGAGATCGTGTTCTCCCTTTTAAAAATTACAAGTATGTAAAATGGCCTAGAAGCCCTGCCCTTTTGGCCCCACCCATATATATTAGTGGTATGCAATGCCTTCTCGCCATTTTCCCAGGATGATGGAAGGCTTACTAAAACGATCCCCGAGCATGATTCCCACTGATTTTGGAGACACATTATTCATGTACAGGAATATGATCCCAACTTCACCAAAGAACAACTTCATGAGTGGCTTGGGGTGGGGTCAGGTAGTTATAGAGGGTAGACTGCAGGCCCTGACTGCAAGCCTGGACGTGCAGCCAACTCCCTCCATACACAGCGAGTTGGTTGGGTGGTTGCAGGGGGTTTGCCAAAGGCTATGAATGGCGGTGGTTGGATTAAAGTAATTAAAATGAACAATGTCTGCCTAGCTGCAGTACTTTCTACTGGGTAACTAGTAACTACCACCTCGTTGGGTATAAGTAGAGTGCATCTCCCACACTACAGCTGCTTAAAAGATGTCATGGTAATGTCTCCAGTGACACTGTGTGTCTGCAACTTTGCCAATGTATTGTGCCGCGGGCATCTCTATCAGATAACTTTTCAAGGCATACCTGCAGATCTGCAGTTCCACTTTTAAAAGATTTTTTGTTATTTTTCTTCAATTCTCGAAGACCGCGGGACAGGCATCAAGGCCCTCGCGGTCCCAGCCTTCTCCTGTCTCCTGTGGGAGCCGGCATTGCTCCTGCACATAGGGAGCTGCTTTAAATAGCAGCTCCCTACTTGTGGGACCATTGTTTTCATCTCTTTCCCTGCAGGAAGGTTAGCATGCAGGGAAAGATGAAAACTCCACTTTCAGCAAACGGGAGCTGTTTAACAGCTCCCGGTTGCTGATAGCAGAATTATGTTTGCATTTTGGTTGGAGAGAGTTGTCCACTCCTGCCAATCAAAAGCTAATAGCTGCCTCCTGAGGTTGGGCACCTAGGGAGGTAGCAGGAGCTGGACCTGGGGAGTGGCAGTCCTGAGAGTCATGTATGGCTCAAGGAGGGGGGCTGTGTGGCCCTCCTCCTTTGTTTCAATTTGGCCCCAGGAAGGTGGTGGTCCCCAGGGTTCGGGGTCCATGACAAACCTCCTCCTAATTACATATTTTCACCCAAGGGAGATGGCAGTCCCCGGGTCTGGGGGGGGGGCCTGCGTGGACCCCACACATAAAATAATTGTTGCCCCATGAAGGTAGTGGTCAATGGAGGCCTGGGGGGTTCTGCGGGTACCCCCATTCATTTTCCATTGCTTGCTGCGGGGAGGTACTGGTCCTTGGGGTGCAGAGGGGTCAGTGCAGCGTCCTTGCCCATTATATAATTTCAGCCCCAGGGAGATGGTGGTCCAGGGGCTCCTAGGGGGTCTGCAGGCCCCTCAATTTATTTTCTGTGTTTGGTCCTGGGGAGGTACTGGTCCCTTGTTGTGGGCGGTCTGTACAGGCCGTGCATATTTTAGTACTGTAGCTCCAGTGAAGTGGCAGTCTCCAGGGGATTGATACGCCCTGGGAGGGTCCCCTGTGGCCCTCACCTATATTTTGTAAATGTCCCCGGGACCTGGCTGCTAAGACCGTTCATGTTTTTTTTTTTTTTAATACACAGTGAAATTCATGAATATTCAAGATTATCACCATGAATTTTTTATAAAATGCTTTTTAGCATCGGGGTGCCTGGGGGACCCCTGGATCAAGGTTAGGGGGTTAGTGTAATGTTACCAGCCCCCTTTTCTTTTCTTTTTCTTTTTCTTTTTTTTGATTCAGTTGAACCCAAGTCACAAAATAGCTGCAAACATTTTCTGTTTGAAGTGCTGGTAGCCCATCAGATCTCTGCATGGTATCAGCAGTATTTGCAAACTTGTTGCAACCCTATAGATACAAATTTAGATTTCCTTTAATTCTTCCTAAACTACATAACTGATTTTCATCAAATACGCAAAAAGGTTTCACCTGCGGACCAAAAACTACCTTTCTCCAAATTTGGTTTGGTGCCATCCAGTGGTTCAGGCTGCAGTCGTGTGTATAAAAAGTCCATGGGAATTAACATGGGAAGCACCCTTATTTTTACCTCCCCTTTTTCTTGGCCCCCGCTTGACGGATCATTCTGAAACTTTTCATGCACAGCATGACCCACAAGAGCACTTTTTTGGAAAGGTTTGTGTAGAAGATGTCATGACTGATGTAATATGTTGGGTAATTAGCAGGACATGGCGAAAGCACGAGTTATAGTTACCTTAGGGTACGAGTTATAGTTACTTGAAATAGTTATAACTGGTGAATTTCAGTGGTTTTGTACGTTTAAAAAGTTACAATATCACTGAAATTCTCACCTAGCTATAACATTGCTTCAAGCTTTAGTTTTTTTCAGTGAATTTCTAGGGTTGTTTAAGTAAAGAAATATTGTATTATCATAGGTAAAGCCAACCCCCTCGCAGGGCAGCCAACCTCATGCCGCACAAAGCTGTATGCAGCATGGAATTTTCTGCCTGCTGTGGGTTGGCTTTACATATGGTAACAGAATATTACTTTATGTTGAACCCAATAGTGCAGCTGCCTCACAACCACTTCAGTCCCTGTGTTCCATATACACCGGGGTCAAAAGATATAAAGAGGAGGGAGGCACATGACTCCCTTCCCAGAGCCAATAAAAGCTCTAGAGACCCGATTCCATGGAACCAATGCTTAAGCATGGGGAGTGGGTGGGCAGTTCCCCCACCAGAGCCTTAATAGGCCCTGGGGACACTATCCGCCAGGGCCTGTGTGATTACTAATAGGAACAGGAGCTGCATATCCCCCTCCTTGAACCTTAAAAGGCCTCAGGGACCTCTCCATCCCCCCAGGAGCACAGCCAGGGAAAGAAAAATCTGCTTTAACTAATTGGGAGCATTTTTAAAGCCCCCATCAGATGAGAGCTTAATGCCTTCCCTGAGCTCACTCCTGTAGGCAGGTAAGGCATATCTGCTTTTACACAGCAGGAGATTTAAACATGCTCCCACCAAATGAGAGTTGGCATATGTTTCCCTACCTGCACTAATGCAGGCAAGGAGACTAGTCTTTCCTGGCGGATGATGTCCCCGGGACACAGTCTGTGAGCCGCCCCAGGGGACAGGGTCCCCGGGAACTTACAAGGCTTACTTCAGGGAGGGAGGCAGTGTGGCCACAATCCTTTTTAAGTTATTTTAGGCCTCAGTGGATGGGTTTCCCTAGGCCTTTCAAGGCTTGGGAGGAGGGCCATGCAACCCCTCCCCTTTTTGTAAAAATCAGCCCCAGGTAATGGTGTCCCCATGGCCTTTTCTAGGCTTGGAGAGGATGGGACCCCCCGGACTACAAAGGATTGGAAAGGGGGGGCCACGCTCCCCTCTCTCCTCATTTTCACACTGGCCCAAGTGATGGGGTCCCCAGTGCTCCACAGAGGCTCAGGGACAGGGACACCTGCCCCATAACCCAATAGAAATAATTTGTGTTACTCACTGGGTACACAATGTTTTTTTTTTCAAAAAGTAGTGTGGGGTCCTGTGCTTTTTTTAAATGTTGCTGAAGATTTGCAAATCCTCTGTGAATTCACTGTAAAATGAAAAAGTAGTTGTTTTCACATATTTTTTGGTGCATGCTTTGGTCTATACTATTTTATCATATTCATGGAGGACTCCTGCTCAGATCTCCATGAATATGACATATCTAATTGTAATGTTAGTCTCGTCAAGCTTGTTTCTTGACAGTATAGACACATTAGCTCAACATAAAATATGGCTAAGCATTACCTTTCTTTCTAAGGCCATTTCTAAAAATTATAGGACTATTCATTTTAAACAACATGTCTGGTGTGAATATTAACACATTATTTAGAAATTGTTAAGTCACTCTCAATCATTTTTAAAAAAATCAGACATATTAATGGAAGGTCATTTCTTATCTGGAAGTCACCTGATTGTCTGCTGGACCACAGAGTTTGCTATTGTTCGTCAGGACGTCCTGGTAAAAATGTCCAGTTCTTCCTGAGTGTGGTTGTGGGCCTTGTCCCCTGATCTTTTATCGATGGTGGGTCCCAACAGCAGTAAATGAGCATCAATAGGTGGGGATGCCTTCTATACTTGAAGGTTTGGCAGCAAGTGACAATATTGCGCTTAAATATGTATGCAAACATGCCAGAAATTATGTCAGTGGACACTTACATGAAGTACAACGAATCCCATCAATCAAGGTCTATTTTAGGCAATGCATGACAGTGGATGTCTGATAAGGTGTCTATAGACTACACTTATTAGTCCGTTAGATCATGAACGATATGGCAAGCATCTGCCATATTGCATCTGCTATCATAAAACTACATTGTGATCATTAGTTATGCTTGAAAAAGTGGCGCAACAGTAGTGCATTCTCGATGCAAGCATCTATCATCTGTGATGCTGCTTCTGTCAAAAACATCTAGAACATGTACAATACAAATATAGTGATACACCATCTGCAGAGTAATGTATGTTAACCTTGGCAGACGTTACAACAGAGAATATTTAATAAAATGAAAAAAACACCACATTTATAGCTAAATTAATATTCTTGTCTAGAAACAATTAATTTTTATAGAAATATATAATTAAAATATTAATGAGCTAGAACAATATTAACTCAAATGTAAGAATGTTATTTTGGCCAGGGAAAATATTACTTATGAAAATAAGCTGTATATTTTTAATGACAAAATATCAATAATATATCAAAAAACATGATACAAATGCTTCACTTTATTATACTTATTCATGTTTAAATGTGATAACTTCTGTGAAAGGTTTAATTATGTCCAACACCCATGTGCAAACCTACAATATTATTGCATTTTGCTCATACATTTCAGATATGTCCATCCACCAGCACACGAAAGAAGAACAATCACTGTCAACGCAGTGAAAGAGTTTACAAACCATGCACTGATCTGGAAATGATGCAGGAAACACCATTGTTAAGAAGTACTAACTGAACTGTGACACCATTCAAGCCTTTGCAGTGCGATTCCAGTTAGAATGTTGCCGAACAAACAGATTCAGACTGCTATCCCACCTATTGTGGAGATAATGGCAGGTTTTCTTTTCTCTGTTACTGGCTTTTTCCAGCACACAGCTTCAATGGTATGTCCCAGCCTACTTGTTCTTCTGTTCGAGCTAAGTTCTGGATGTTACACTCAAGCATATGAATGACGTCATCCAATACCCAACAGATAATTTTACACTGAACAATATCTTGGGTGAGTTTCATGGTTTGGAAGAGGTACCACATTTTATTGATGCTAAAGATTGAAACGATATTGCATTTGTGGTCCCATAAATGGGAGCAAGTGTATTCCAATAGCAATAATTTACACTCCATCAATGTGTAGATGGTTTACATACAAGCTCTCTACATCACAATTGTGTGTGCATATTTCCAGACTCAACTCATGACTCACAAGTGCTAAGCAACAGCTGCATACCACAACAGACAACAGACTTAGCAGCAATGAGGATCTGGTGTGTTGGTGAGTATTAACATGATTGTTGTACTGATATTTGATTTGAACATTTGGGCTCTTTATATGTAATTAAACTTAGGTATTTTTTTTTGTTATTCTATTTTTCTTGAAATTCAGGTTATCCCAGAAAAACAGTGTTTTTAACAGCACTAAATAACCCAACCATGGCAGGAGAAATCTACTTCATTGAAGCCCATGTATGAACAAGGGATCGTATGAATTAGACTTTTGAGCTCCTGAAGGCCCAGATCCAGTCCCTGAAAAAGTCTGGATAGAGGACCCTCCTCTGTTATCTTGGGTAGGTGTGCAAGATAGTTGTGTAAGTTGTAAGATGCAAAACATTGCCCTGAAGAGAAATGTTCCCTTCATCCCTGATGATGACTGCCCTAAGAAATCCTAGGGTGATGCTGGTGAGATACATCAGCAGGATTACAGTGATGAGCATGAATGTGTTTAACTCATTAAAAACGTATTTGCTTGATGGTAAGTCACCACAAGGACAATGTAAATGTATACTAAAAATGGACATGTCCTATTTTACAATGTATGCTTCTAATGCAATAATTACATTGCTGATTAGAAGTATATTAGTATATATATAAATATGACATATTAATATGGGCATGTGAAATTGTATTTCTAATTATTTATTCAAATCAAATCAAATCATTAGCATTTATAAAGCGCGCTACTCACCCGTGCGGGTCTCAAGGCGCTAGGGACAAAGGGGGTGGTTATCGCTGCTCGAACAGCCAGGTCTTTAGGAGTCTCCGGAAAGCGGAGTGGTCCTGGGTGGTCCTGAGGCTGGTGGGGAGGGAGTTCCAGGTCTTGGCCGCCAGGAAGGAGAAAGATCTCCCACCCGCCGTAGAGCGTCGGATGCGAGGGACGGCGGCGAGTGCGAGGCCAGAGGAGCGGAGGGGGCGGGTGGGGACGTAGAAGTTGAGCCGTCTGTTGAGGTATTCCGGTCCCTTGTCGTGGAGGGCTTTGTGTGCGTGGGTGAGAAGTCGGAAGGTGATCCTTTTGCTGACTGGGAGCCAATGCAGGTGTCTCAGGTGTGCGGAGATGTGGCTGTTGCGGGGTACGTCGAGGATGAGGCGGGCTGAGGTGTTTTGAATGCGTTGCAGGCGATTTTGGAGTTTGGCGGTGGTCCCAGCGTAGAGGGTGTTGCCGTAGTCCAGGCGGCTCGTGACGAGGGCGTGGGTCACGGTTTTTCTGGTGTCGGCGGGGATCCAGCGGAAGATCTTGCGGAGCATGCGGAGGGTGAGGAAGCAGGCGGAGGACACGGCGTTGACTTGCTTGGTCATGGTGAGAAGGGGGTCCAAGATGAAGCCGAGGTTGCGGGCGTGGTCTGCGGGGGTCGGTGCGGTGCCGAGGGCCGTGGGCCACCAGGAGTCGTCCCAGGCGGACGGGGTGTTGCCGAGGATGAGGACTTCAGTTTTTTCAGAGTTCAGCTTTAGGCGGCTGAGCCTCATCCAATCTGCGACGTCCTTCATACCCTCTTGTAGGTTGGTCTTGGCGCTGGCGGGGTCCTTGGTGAGGGAGAGTATAAGTTGGGTGTCGTCGGCGTAGGAGGTGATGATGATGTCGTGCTTGCGTACGATGTTAGCGAGGGGGCTCATGTAGACATTGAAGAGTGTCGGGCTGAGTGATGAGCCTTGAGGTACGCCGCAGATGATCTCAGTGGGTTCTGAGCGAAACGGAGGGAGGTAGACTCTTTGGGAGCGGTTTACGAGGAAGGAGGCGATCCAGTCCAGGGCCTGGTCTTGGATCCCGGTGGAGCGGAGGCGGGTGATTAGGGTACGGTGACAGACGGTGTCAAAGGCAGCCGAGAGGTCAAGAAGAATGAGGGCGACTGTTTCACCGTTGTCCATCAGGGTTCTGATGTCGTCTGTGACTGAGATGAGGGCGGTTTCAGTGCTGTGGTTGGTTCGGAATCCGGTCTGTGAGGGGTCGAGCAGGTTGTTGTCTTCCAGGAAGGTGGTCAGCTGTTTGTTGACGGTCTTCTCTAATACTTTGGCTGGGAAAGGCAGAAGGGAGATGGGGCGGAAGTTTTTCAGGTCGCTCGGGTCAGCCGTAGGTTTCTTTAGTAGGGCGTTGACTTCGGCGTGTTTCCAGCATTCGGGGAAGGTAGCAGAAGAAAAAGAAGAGTTGATGACGGTCTGGAGGTGCGGGGCGATGATGTTGTCGGCTTTGTTAAAGATGAAGTGCGGGCAGGGGTCCGAAGGGGCGCCGGAGTGGATAGAGTTCATGATGGATTTGGTTTCTTCCGTGCTGATGTGGGTCCAGTTGTTGAGGGTGATGGTCGGGGATGTGGGTTCGGTGGTGTTAGGTTGGGTCTGGTGTCCGAAGCTGTCGTGGAGGTCGCTGATCTTGCGATGGAAGAAAGTGGCGAGGGATTCGCATAGATCCTGTGAGGGCGTGACGGCGTTGGCGTTGGCGCTGGGGTTGGAGAACTCCTTGACGATGCTGAAGAGTTCTCTGCTGTTGTGGCTGTTTTTGTCCAGTCTGTCGGTGAAAAAATTCCTTTTGGCAGTGCGGATCAGGTGGTGGTGTTTGCGGGTAGCGTTCTTGAGGGCGGTCATGTTGTCAGCGGTGCGGTCCTTGCGCCAGGCTTTCTCAAGTGCGCGACAAGTTTTCTTTGATTCTTTGAGGGTGTCAGAGAACCAGAGGGGTTTCTTGGTGTTGTTCTGTCGCTGCGAGCGTTTGAGGGGAACAAGGTTGTCTGCGCAGTTGGAGATCCAGTTTGTGAGGTTGAGGGCTGCGACGTTGGGGTCGGTGGTGAGGGTGGGTTGGTTGGTGGCGAGTGCGGCGAACAGTTGCTCTTCAGGGATCTTGTTCCACTGTCGGCGAGGGATGGGTTGAGTGCGGAGGTGGCGGGTCTCGCGTCGGAATGTGAAGTGGACGCAGCTGTGGTCGGTCCAATGAAGGGCGGAGGCGTGGCTGAAGAAGACGTGTTTGCTGGCGGAGAAGATAGGGTCGAGTGTGTGTCCGGCGATGTGGGTGGCAGTGTTCACCAGTTGTTTGAGGCCGAGGTTGGCGAGGTTGTCGAGCAGGGTGGTGGTGTTGGGGTCGTTGTTTTGTTCCAGATGGAAGTTGAGGTCGCCTAGGAGGATGTAGTCCGGTGAGGCGAGGGCGTGCGGGGAGATGAAGTCGGCGATGGTGTCGCTGAAAGGGGCGCGAGGTCCGGGAGGACGGTAGACGAGGGATCCTCTGAGGGTGGTCCTCGGGTCGGTGCGAATCTGAAAATGCAGGTGTTCAGCGGCAAGAGGGGAGTCTTCAGTGGAGGTGGTGACGCTGATGGAGTCTTTGAAGACGATGGCGATGCCTCCTCCTACTTGGTTGGTGCGGTCTTTCCTGGAGATCTTGTAGCCTTCGGGGATGGCGGGTGGCGATGTCTGGAGCAGAGGAGGCGTTCATCCAGGTCTCCGTGATGAAGGCGACGTCCGGTGCTGTGGAGTCTAGGAGGTCCCAGAGTTCAACGGCGTGTTTGTGAACGGAGCGAGCGTTGACTAGGATGCACTTGAGGTGGTTGATGGCGCGTGGGCTTGTGGTCGTAGTTGTTGCGTGGTGGAAGATGCGTTTGCAGGAGTTGCAGGCGAAGGGTCCATGGGTGCGTTTGGGGTGAGCTTGGAAGCAGGTGTTGGAGCGTCCTGGGTTGAGGGCATGGAGGGTGGTGGGGTCATAGCGGATCATCGGGGCTTGGGAGCGCTGGGGACCAGGGGTCATGGCGCTGGGCGCGGGCCAGGCGCAGACGGGCGCAGACGGGCTTGCCTCTGGTGCGCCTCCGGCGCGCCAGCGGCGCACCCGCTGCACGCGCCCGCTGCGCGGTCGCACAGCGGCCGCCATATGAGGTAGGAGGGGGGGAGGGGTCAGCTGGGAGCGAATGGGAGCTGGGGGGCGGGGGTGTGCAGGAGGTCGAAGCGGGAAAGCGCGAGGGAGGGGGGGACAGGTAGAGAGAGAAGAGCTGGGGGAGGGGGGTTTAAGGGTGGAGGGGGGAGAGTGTTAGGAGGTTTAGGAGATTAGGGAGAAAGATAGGTGTAGGGTTGTGAAGATAGTGGAGGGGGGGTTGTAGAGGTGGGTGAGGGTGAGAGGTAGAGTGAGGGGATAGGAAGATAGGTAATAGAGGGGGTGGCGGGAGGGGGGGAGAGATAGAGAAATAGGTAGAGAGAAAAGGTAGATAGAGAAATCGATAGATAGGGAAAAAGATAGAGAGATAGGAAGATAGGAAGATAGGAGGAGGTGGAGAGTGAGGGAGTTGGATAGTGGGATAGAGAGATGGAGAGATAGGTAGATAGGAGGAGTGAGGGAGGTAGAAAGTGAACGGGTTAGATAGGGGAGATAGAGGGGGGGATGCGAGTGGGGGAGGGGGATGAGGCAGGAGCAGGAGGGCAGGCGCGGGGAGAAGAGGACGGAGGAGGCAGAAGAGCCGAAGGCAGAAGACAAGAAGAAAAGAAGAACAGAAGAAAAGAAGAACAGAAGAACAGAAGACCGGAAGGACTGAAGACCGGAAGAGCAGAAGACTGGAAGAGCAGAAGACACACAGAAGAACACAGAAGAACAGAGAGGAGTACAGAAGAACAGAGAGGAGTACAGAAGAACACAGAAGAATACAGAAGAAGACAGAGGAAGACAGAAGAAGACAGAAGAATACAGAAGAACACAGAGGGAGACAGAAGAACACAGAGGGAGACAGAAGAACACAGAGGAAGACAGAAAAACACCGAGGAAGACAGAAAAACACAGAGGAAGACAGAAAAACACAGAGGAAGACAGAAGAAGACAGAGGAAGACAGAGGAAGACAGAAGAAGACAGAAGAAGACAGAAGAACACAGAAGAACACGGAGGGAGATACAAAAAACGAAGAAACAGGGTGCAGAATACCACAGCAGAAGATGAGGAAGAAGAGAAGAGGAGAGAAGACGGGGAGAAGAGGAGTACAGAAGAAGAATACAGACGAGGAGCGAGGAGGAAGAACAGAGAAGAAGGAAAGAGGAAAAGAAGCAGGAGCAGGAGAGAGGGTGAGTAGCGCGGGGCAGAACGAGGGGCTGGGAGGTACTTACTGTGGGGTGGGTCTCAGGAACTCAGGAACCTGGAGGAGCTGCAGCGGCAGGGGGAGCGACCTAACCTTGGGTCAAAGGTCGCTACCACTGTCGCGCAGCGGCCGCCATATGAGGTAGGAGGGGGGGGAGGGGTCAGCTGGGGGCGAATGGGAGCTGGGGGGCGGGGGCGTGCAGGAGGTCGCGGCGGGAAAGCGCGAGGGAGGGGGGGACAGGTAGAGTGAGAAGAGCTGGGGGAGGGGGGTTTAAGGGTGGAGGGGGGAGAGTGTTAGGAGGTTTAGGAGATTAGGGAGAAAGATAGGTGTAGGGTTGTGAAGATAGGGGAGGGGGGGTTGTAGAGGTGGGTGAGGGTGAGAGGTAGAGTGAGGGGATAGGAAGATAGATAATAGAGGGGGTGGCGGGAGGGGGGGAGAGATAGAGAAATAGGTAGAGAGAAAAGGTAGATAGAGAAATCGATAGATAGGGAAAAAGATAGAGAGATAGGAAGATAGGAAGATAGGAGGAGGTGGAGAGTGAGGGAGTTGGATAGTGGGATAGAGAGATGGAGAGATAGGTAGATAGGAGGAGTGATGGAGGTAGAAAGTGAACGGGTTAGATAGGGGAGATAGAGGGGGGGGTGCGAGTGGGGGAGGGGGATGAGGCAGGAGCAGGAGGGCAGGCGCGGGGAGAAGAGGACGGAGGAGGCAGAAGAGCCGAAGGCAGAAGACAAGAAGACAAGAAGACAAGAAGAAAAGAAGAACAGAAGAACAGAAGAGCAGAAGACCGGAAGGACTGAAGACCGGAAGAGCAGAAGACCGGAAGAGCAGAAGACACACAGAAGAACACAGAAGAATACAGAAGAATACAGAAGAATACAGAAGAAGACAGAAGAACAGAGAAGAATACAGAAGAACACAGAGGGAGACAGAAGAAGACAGAGGAAGACAGAGGAAGACAGAGGAACACAGAAGAACACAGAAGAACACAGAAGATCACGGAGGGAGATACAAAAAACGAAGAAACAGGGTGCAGAATACCACAGCAGAAGATGAGGAAGAAGAGAAGAGGAGAGAAGACGGGGAGAAGAGGAGTACAGAAGAAGAATACAGACGAGGAGCGAGGAGGAAGAACAGAGAAGAAGGAAAGAGGAAAAGAAGCAGGAGCAGGAGAGAGGGTGAGTAGCGCAGGGCAGAACGAGGGGCTGGGAGGTGGGGGGTACTTACTGTGGGGTGGGTCTCAGGAACTCAGGAACCTGGAGGAGCTGCAGCGGCAGGGGGAGCGACCTACCCTTGGGTCAAGGGTCGCTCCCCCCTTAGTGAGCATATTGTGGTCCTGCACAGAAAACGATGATGGAAAGAACATTGGGGTGATGAGTCTGCAAGTAATATGAATATGTTTCCTCTCAGTCATGAAGAGATGCCAGCATTAAAGAGTTTCATCTCACGTAGTTGACACATGTTGTTTGTGTCAACAAGTCTAGAACTAGTTCTTGATTATGTCATCTGTAGCATAGATGTGGAAATTGGTTGTATTTCCTGACTATGTCTGAGCATAACATCTGTGTAAAACATAGGGACAAGCACATGTGTGGCTGAAGATTCCCATTTGTGTTGCTATTTTATCTGAAGGAACAATAACCCTGACTTTTATTTTTTCATGAACTTTTGTGACTTTCTTTAATACTTTCCATTATCCAATATTTTAATTATCAATTATTGTCATTAGGCAGTTGAGTACATCTTAATGTGTCTTCTCTGCAAGGTTTTCATTTTGACAAGCGTTTGTAGACTTTGTTGATGTAGACTTCTCCTTGGGTGATCAAGTCTATTTTGTACTACAAAATGAAACATAACACAAAATATTTTTAAAATCCCTACAGAAGAACTTCAAGAAAATGAAATGTGAGTCATTTATTATTTTTGTGTGCTGCTTGCAGCCAATAAAAGTGTGCTTATATTGTTACCTTTAATAAACGATTTGCATGTTTAATATATCCTTCATTGTATCATGTCTTACCGTTTGAGTGATGTCACTACACACATCATTTTTATGAATGTTTTATTATGATTTCAAAAATATAATACAATACAATCTCACCTTCTCAGAAAATGAGTTAACATGTATATTTAAGGCAACATGAGCTTCTAATTTGTCTGAGTCCTTCTCCACGCAGCAGTGCCTAAGTGCATTTGAAATGTGTGGACAGAAAGTGGAGACTATGAATAGTCCACATGCTCACATTAAAAGATTACTTTTTACCCTCTTAGTGGTCGCTTGTTGGATGTTGTCCTCAACCGGGCCAGATGAGTGACCCTTACTGATGATCAGTGAATTGGCCTGTCAACTTGGGATGTGGTAACAGGTGGCTTCATGGGCAAAAGTGACCCTCCTTTAGTGGAGCTGCCAGCTGAATATGTTTCAGGGACCATGCTGGCAGCAGATCTTGCTTGACCACAGAAAGGGACAGCTAAATTTGACACTGCACCATACCCATAGTGTAAAGTATAGACACGCATGTGCCTCTTCAATATATTTGTGGCCCACTGGATCTCAGTCTAGGCCCTCAGGTGATATTTTTGGGCCATTAGATGCTCCATAATGGGGACCAGCTTTTTGTTCTATGTAGCTGCACCCCTTAGCTTTTTGCTCATGGTGGTTACTTTGGTAGCTACACCCTGAACCTCCCTCTTTGCTGCAGGTCCTGCATCAGTCCTGTCAAAACAGCTCTGTGTCCTTGACTGGGACGTCACAGAGGTTGCACAGCAGTTGTAATGGGTGTGGTTGTCACAGGAGCAGTTGTATTGGCTGTGGTTGTCACATGATCCAGGACAGGGTGGCCACAGTTGATGGTGTGTGGGGCCACAGGGGTCTTGTGGAGCACATGTGTATGTAATGGAGACCGAACTTTGAAGTCGGGGATAATGTAGACACTGGCCACATAAACATGGTTGGCCAAGCTAGTCTTCAAGATGTTTCTCATTGGCAGGAGAGCTACTTACACTGAAAGCTTCTGGTCTTCCTTCTTCTGGCAGAGTGGCTAACAGATTTGGAGCTGACTATTGAGGTCTCGGTGGCTGACCTCGAAATAAAGAACAAGAGTGTATTTATGCAATTTAATTTAATACATTAAGATCCTAACATTTGGGGCATGATTTACAGTTAGTCAGACGGGTTAGTCCAGCATAAACATGACATATATCAATGACTAATCTATTTGACGTTCTTTTATTATGAATTATTTCGCATTAATGTTTAAAAAAATTTAAGAGTTGCATAGTAAGTGAAATTGAATTAAATGTTGTTTCATATTTTGAGGCGACAAGAAGGTTTGTGAGCTTTCTAAACTGGGCCTGTCTGGCAATCATGTCCAAAGGCTGTGTTGTACTTTGCCTTAACAACAGTTCTGTGAATCTGAATTCCTAAAACAATTGTATGCTAATAATCTAAATGTTAACCTATCCTATCCTAGTTACAGAGCTTTTTTAGGACATACAGTACCATGAGATACAAACATTGAAGATAATGTAATGTGATTAGCAATAGAAACATTTTTAACAGGACACTTTGCAGAGCTTCTAGTAGACTTATCAATACACCTCTGTACTTCTGCTTAGATGTAGATGAGTTTTTAAATTAAATGATAATACATAGTTGGAAAAAGTTGGAAGGAACAAGTCAAGAACCATTTAGGTATGTTGATAATGGGTCCAAAAGGAGAGTGATACTAGGTAGCAAGATGTGAAATGTTAATTTGAAATCCCCATTGTCATTCCTAAGCTGTTCTAACTATGACCAAATAAAAGTACAAACAATCTCTTTCTAAGCAGTGATTTGCAGTGCTAAAAACGAGACTTGTAACATCGTAGTCCTAGTAAATTGGATTTACCTGCTATAACTTTTACTGCCATAAATGATTTGCTCTACATAGTTTAGATTGTTAGATACAGGCGTTACATATGGGACGGTATGATATATGCTATAAATAACACATTACACGTTTGGATGGATTTTTATTATGAAGTCTGTAAGGAAAAAGGGGTGACAGAGCGATTAAATGGCAAATTGTGATTAGGTAGAGCATGTATTTAGTTGTGAACGTGATGACCTTTTTGTTAATAACGTGCTTCATTGGAGAGATTTGTGTTGGAGAATAGTGGTGCCAGAGTGCAGAGAAGGTACATTTTTTAGTGCTAGAAAGGTAACAATTGTACATACCAATCCCTAATGGTTTGCGTGGTGTGATGAGTGTTTTGTAGTGATAGGTACAGGTGGTGTTGGGAAGATCATTTTGAACAGGTACGTGATGACAGATGCATCCATCAACACACGCACATGTCCGCCATCGAAAGCCTGTCCACCGTTGCTGTCCTCCAAAGTGAGGCTCCTCCCATCTGACTCTGATGGTGGACAACTCTAAATATGGCAGATGGATGTCCACCATGTCAACGCTGATGAAGTTGTATTCATTGATGGTAGAAAGGGAGAACTGATGATCACACAATGGGCTGTCCTCCGTCATGAGGGATGGCAGTTCTTCAGCCCAAAGCCTAAACACGACAGATGAACTTCCGTCAGCTGCAAAAGACAAACAAGGGCCCACCCACCAAACTCTAAATCAGGCCCTTAATTTCAGCCACTGGCGATTGCTTGGGGTGCATGTCTATGCATTATGTTTAACCTACTGAGACAGAGAACCTGATAGAAATCTGCTTGTGCAATTTGGCGATTGTCTCTTGAGAAGTATTTAAGATTTTTAGGAGAAAAAAATCCGAAATTTATATCGAATGTGAAGGTGCAAGACTTGTGACCCTCAAATATATTTTTTTCAGCACTCTTATCAATCTTCAAAAATGTTTTGCAGAAGTATCTAGTTGCCTGTAATTCCTTTTTGATATATTTGCTTCAGAACTGTCATATGGTCAAAGTTATAAGATCCACAGAACGGCATTAATTAAAATTGCGTGTCTTTGCTTTCTGTAGGAAGGTACAATGAACAAGTTATGCACAGGTATATATTTACTAAAGTACGCATTCAAAACTAAAATAACCCTGCAAACAGTGTCAATATGTTAAAACGGGAGTGCAAAATTAATATTTATTCAGAGTAGGCTATGGTATCCGATTATGTTAATAAAAGGAGCTTTCTGTCTGTTTAAAGCCGGCAGCCTGAGGATAACAAGAGCTTCCTGCTGCTTTTATCACAATTCAACCGCAGGACAGAACAACCTTTACTACTTATTGAATGGGAGAGTGGAAGTGACATTCGAAGTGGAATGCATGGGACGAGAATAATTCACACTAAGATGGCTTCTCAAATTGTGAAGGAGGCGTACTTGAGGGGCGGCAATTCTGACTTGCATGTGCCTCCGAGAAGGTCAGTGCCTCTACGTCGGAACAAGGTATGACAAAACATTCGCCGAGAGGCTCACTGATGCGTGCAGGTGGAGCGCATACAAAGCACGCCCCTGTCATTCTTCATCTCTTTGTCATTCTCTCCAAGGATACAATTATCAGTTTATTTAAATCTGCCTGTGTTCATTTTCCCTATGTCAACAATTGGGCAGTGCTGGAATTTTGAAAGGTTTGATGGCTTCGAGAAAGCATTCAGATGTTAATGAAAAGGATTTTCTTTTCTGTTTAATAAGCATATTCACACTCAAGCAGTTAGACAACCTGAAGATGCCAAAGATTTACATCTGAAGAAGATGAGAGAAAAATAATGAAAAGAAGTGAGGTGCGGGAAAAACAACGGTATAGCCAGAGGACCCTCTGGCGTGCCTAGAACAATATAATAGGTCCTACTCCTTGATGAAGAGTGTAAAATTGTATTAGAGGGTAGTTTTTACATATTATCTAAAATTAGAACCAGGTTCATAATCGTTAACGAAATGTTGAAATTACTGTAGACGTGCTCTGCACTGCACCACAGGACAACAACGATTTAAAACATATTTTCACATTCGAGTTATTGACTTTGTAGCCTGCAGAGGTTGGAGCAAATGGCTGCTGATTTCAGAGTGCTTTTTAACTCCTTAACTTCTGGGCCTTTTCCCCCCAGTGCTGAGCCCCTTTTTTGGCTATTTGGGGTCGTTCGCTCTTAGACCCCCATAGCTTTTTGTCCCCTGAGTCCTTTTTTCCAAACTCCTGGGGATTCTAAAGGTACCAAGGTTTAGTGGGTTCCCCTGGAGTAAACTGGGAAATTAGCCAAAATGTAGCTAAAATATGTTTTTTGGGGGGAAAATGGGAAAAAGGAGCTGCAAAAGAAAGCATCTGTTTTTTTCTACCAGCAAATGAGATCAATGGAGGGTTTGAAATGATAAAACCACAATTTCCCCAGCTTTAAGGAACGGATAGACTTGAATCAGAAATCCAAGGAGCACATTTAAGAACCCCTAGTGCCTTCTTGCACCACATTAGTGTCATTTCTTTACATTAATGTGGCCCAAGGCCAAAATCCTCGCACCATATTTACAAAGTGACTCAATGCATGCATTGCGCCACTTTGTAACCCTTTGTGCTACATTATGCCTGTGCCAGGAATAATTTATGCAAAGGAGGGGCCCCAAAAAATGGCGCTAAGAAATCTAGGACATTTCTTTGCATCATGTTCTATGGCACTTTTAACGCCTGCTCAGAGCAGTCATTAAAATGAGGCACACCTTTGATTACAAAGGGCTTCAATGGGCTTTGCAGGATTAGACTCAACATCTTTGATGCTTATCCTGCAAAGCTCTGGATTAGCATAAAAAATTATGAAGCTAGTCCTCTAGCTATAGCCATGGTGTCCTGTATTTTAAATACAACGCACACATTGTGGTGTTAGGGGGGCGCTAAGTGGCGCAAGAAAAGTGGAGCTACAATGTGTGCAGCACCACTTTTCTTAAATATGCCCCCAAATTTTTCAACACAGTTTTGGCATTTTACTGGGTCATACCCCATTTTTACTATTTTTGTGTACTTTCAGCCTCCTAGTTGGTGAAAGAAATAGGTGTGAAACCAATGATGGATCCTAGACAGCTAAATATTTCTGAACAGTAGACACAGTTCTGAAGTCAGCAAGGGGTCATTTGTGTAAATCATTCAAGGTTTTTTTTAATAAAGAATAGAAATTAAAAAAATACTGGAATTGAGTTGAAAAAAAACAGCCATTTCTGTCTACGTTTTCTTCTGTAACGTTTTCCAGCTATGTCAGATTTTCTAAAGCAATATACTCTTACATCTGCTGGACCCTTCTGGTTTTGGGGATATTCAGGGCTTGTAGGTTAATCAAGAACCCAAGGTACCCAGAGCCAATAAATGAGCTGCATCTTGCAATGGATTTTCATTGTAAACTGGGTATGCAGCAATTCTTTTGGTAAAATATAGAGTGAAAAATAGATATCAAGGAAACCGATGTACTTCCGAAATGGGCACAAGATGAGGAGTTTATGAGCAGTGGTGATTTGCACATTTCTAAAATCCAGGGTAGCTACACTAGCATGTGAATTGCTTGGCATTTCTCAAAATGACTTCTTTCTTACACACTGTCTTACATTTGGAAGGCACACATGTAGAGAAAGACAATCGGAAATAACACTTGTTCTTCTATTCTGTGTTCCCTCCAGTCTTCCAATAAAAATGGTACCTCACATGTGTGGGTAGGCCTAATGTCTGTGACAGGAAAGCCCAAAAACACTACATGAACACATCAAATCAAAAAATGGACGTGTTTTTTGCAAAGTGCCTAGCTTTGGATTTTAAACTCTATCTCAGCCAACACGTAGGGAAATCTGGGAAGCCTAGCAAACCTAGATATATTTGAAAACTAGACACTAAGGAGAATCCACATTGGGGTGACTTGTGGGGATCTTACCAAGATCTGTCACCCAGAATCCTTTGCAAACTGCAAAATCTGTCTAAAAATCACATTTCCTCAAATGTCAGCGATGCAAAGTTCTGGAATCTGAGGGGAGCCACAAACTTCCTTTTACCCAGCATTCCCACAAGTCTCCCGATAAAAATGGTACCTCACTTGTGTGGGTAGACATAGTACCCATTTGGCTAGTCCTCTTTCTATTACCTTGATCGTATTTAAATGGCACACCTATCCGAACATGTAACAAACACGATTGTTACTTACTACACAGCACAAGATATTAATAACCAGGTGAGCACATTTGTTTTGTTATGAAAGAAGATACAAGGGCAACACCTTTTATTAGGTTAGCGTTAGCGTCTTGATTACATGAACGAGCATAACAACCCTCTCCGTTCTAACCTGTTCAACTTTTTTATGCTGCAAGCCACCGCTTTTTTCTTACCTTACTGCGCAATCCTCTCAATAACAATGATCAACATCGGCTAATGCCCCCGTTTACAGTCGGGAGAACGGGACACTATTGGGGTCATTACAACATTGGCGGTAAAAGCCGCTTACAGCCGTGCAGAAGACCGCCAACACACCGCCGCGGAATTCCGCCACAGCTATTATGACCCACATCTCAGAATCCGACAAAATTCAGACACCCACAAAAGTCCGCCACACCAAAAGTCAGTGATAAACTGGTGAAAACAAAACCTCCACCGTCACGCCAACAGAAATATGGCCACACTATCACGACACACGAATCCACGCGGCGGTCTTTCAACCGCGGTATTCCATTGGCGGTATACACCGCCGCGCTCAAAATACACACACTCTTACAAAACACAGCCACATTGGACAATTCAAATTTCACACACCTGATACACATATACACACCAGTCCCACACACCCATTACAATATAAAACACACACCCACATCACCCACAAACCCCTACGACTACTATTACAGAGAGAAGGCCATAGAAAGACACCACCATCCACAAACTAGCACTCACAGGCACACAACACCATCACCCACACTACTTCCACGCACAAAACACCACACACCACTACATATCACCACATTTATCACCACACACACCACCCCACACATCACCTACACCACACCATGGCACGGCAAAGGCAGCCCAGGTTCTCGGAGGAGGAGCTCAGGGTCATGGTGGAGGAAATCGTCCGGGTAGAGCCACAGCTATTTGGATCCCAGGTGCAGCACACCTCAATTGCAAGGAAGATGGAGCTATGGAGAAGAATAGTCGACAGGGTCAACGCAGTGGGACAACACCCAAGAAATCGGGAGGACATCAGGAAGAGGTGGAACGACCTACGGGGGAAGGTGCGTTCCGTGGTCTCAAGACACCACCAGGCGGTTCAGCGAACTGGCGGCGGACCCCCAACTCCTCACCCACAACTAACAACATGGGAGGAGCAGGTCTTGGCGATTCTGCCTCCTGAGGGCCTTGCAGGAGTCGGTGGAGGAATGGACTCTGGTAAGTCAAACCTTTAACTACCATATCCCCCGCCCTACCTGCATGCTATCACATACCCCCACCCCTATCACTCCAACTCCTCACAAATGTACCAATATCACAAACCACACATCCCAACACCAAGCCCTGCATGCAACACCAACGCATGGACACCCATCACTAAAGCATGCCCACTGGATATACCCAGACACCCACCTAAACCATCATCACACAAGCCCCCACACAGGAATGCCAGCACTGGGGTAAACGGTCACCCACCCATTTCACACCATGACACACACAGATGCAATAATCATGCCTTTACACCCCTGCAGGACCACTACCCAACGTCACCAGACAGGAGGGTCCAGACATCTCCACTCCACCCACAGAAGAGGCCCACAGTGATGACAGCACCTCTGTCCACCTGGATCTAGATGACTAGCCCGGACCATCGTGGGCCTCGGGACAGTCGGTTCACCTCACAAAGGCACAGGCCACCACAGACCTTCCCCCCTCTGGAAAAACCAGCACAGCACCCACCCAGTGGGCCCATACCTCCGTCCCCAGGACACGTCAATCAGCTGTGTGTCCACCACTACAGGGAACCCAGGATAACCCACCACCCCAACAACAACAGGGACCTGGGGGCAGTGGCAGTGGGAACATGGTCCAGGGGACGGAGGCCCAGGAACACAGGGGAACTGGGAGGGCTGCTGTGCGACAGGGGGCGGACAGGCCAAGGGAACCCACTCTCCACGAGGCCCTCTCCTCCATCATGGGAGCATACTACCACTCCCAGGAGACGATGGCAACGGTACTGGCCAAGTTTCAGGAGACCCAGCGCATGCAGGAGGAACAGTATTTGGGGTTTCAGGGAGGAACTCAGAACCCTCAGCTCCGCCCTGGGCACCATCGTAGGGGTACTGAAGGAAGTACTCAACACCAGGAGGGACACTGTGTCACTACAAGGGGCCCCTGACACTAGCATGGACGATGAACTGCCCACCACCTCCGCCGGCGCTAGTGGACAGGAGGCACCGCCACAGGACCACCACACCAGCACCCCACCCCCTGCAGAGGGTGAACCACCCCGCAAACCGGGTCCCTGAGATCCAGGAACAACACAGAGCACGATTCCAAGACCCCCGCCAAGAAATGAGACCACCCTGATTGTCATCCCACTGTCCCACTTTGTCACCCTGTCCATATTGAAACTGCCCCAGCTCCACTTTCTATGCCCATATGGGCAATGCACCTGTGAGACTAATAGACTGGACTCTGCCATGGACACTCCTTCGCCATCACCCCTCACCATTTAACTTCCCCCTCCAATATTTTGTATTTAAATAAACAGACCTAAAGCACCAAATGATCTAAAGTATGTCTGTGATTTCGAAATAGTGTATTTGCAATTGCAGTGACAAAATGTTCATGAAATAGCAATGTCAACATACCTATGTCACACAGCTCTAGTCCATGAGGAATCTAAGCAGATGAGACATGTTGGGACCCACACCTGTGAAACCGTAAAGAAAAGTGACAACTCAGTGACCATACATTGGTTGAAATCGACAGACAGGATAGAGGTAGAAATGTAAAAGTACATGTAGTAGGCAGGAATGTTTTCTTACCTGTGTTTCACTGGAAATATTGCTGGATAACTGAGTCCCTGTTCTGCATGTCTTCTTCCTCTGCTTCCTCCTCATCACTGTCCACAGGCTCCACAGGTGCCACAACACCCCCATCTGGAACATCCTCCTGCAGAAAAGGCACCTGTCGTCGCAAAGCCAAGTTGTGAAGCATACAGCAGGCCACGATGATCTGGCACACATTCTTTGGTGAGTAGAATAGGGATCCACCTGTCATATGGAGGCACCTGAATCTGGCCTTCAGGAAGCCGAAGGTCCGCTCGATAACCCTCCTAGTTCGCCCATGGGCCTCATTGTAGCGTTCCTCTGCCCTGGTCCTGCGATTCCTCACTGGGGTCAGTAGCCATGACAGGTTGGAGTAACCAGAGTCACCTAATACCCACACACGGTGCCTCTGGAGTTGACCCATCACATAAGGGATGCTGCTATTCTGCATGATGTAGGCGTCATGCACTGAGCCAGGGAACATGGCATTCACATGTGAGATGTACTGGTCTGCCAAACATACTATCTATATATTCATGGAATGATAACTCTTCCGGTTCCTTTTCACCTATTCACTCCTGTGGGGGGGACCAAAGCCACATGTTTCCCATCAATGGAACCTATGATGTTGGGGATATGTCCAAGGGCATAGAAGTCACCTTTCACTGTATGCAAATCCTCCACCTGAGGGAAAACAATGTAGCTCCGCATGTGTTTCAGCAGGGCAGACAACACTCTGGACAATACGTTGGAAAACATAGGCTGGGACATACCTGATGCCATGGCCACAGTTGTTTGAAAAGACCCACTTGCAAGGAAATGGAGCACTGATAGCACCTGCACTTGAGGGGGGATTCCTGTGGGATGGCGGATTGCTGACATCAGGTCAGGCTCCAACTGTGTACACAGTTCTTGGATTGTGCCACGGTCAAACCTGTAGGTGATAATCAAATTTCTTTCCTCAATTGTTGACAGGTCTACCAGCGGTCGGTACACCGGAGAATTCCGCCATCTCCTCACATGCGTCTGGGGAAAGGGCCCCTGCCTTCACATCGGAGGAGTTGGAGAAGCTTGTCGATGGGGTCCTCCCCCAGTACACGCTACTCTACGGTCCTCCAGACCAACAGGTAAGTACACAGGGAGCATGTTGTATGGGCTATGCCTGTGTGGAGAGGGCTGGTTGTAAGAAGGAAGGGGGCAGAGTTCTGCGTGCATGAAAGACGGTGGGTGCATGTGCCACATGGCAATGGGAGGGATGGAGGCCACTCACTTTGATGGCGCAGTTGTTAATGACTTCTCTTCTTCCCCTGTACATTTCAGGTAGGTCAGCGCCCACCAGAAGAAGGATATTTGGCGTGCCATCGCCAAGGACGTCCGGACCCTGGGGGTCCACCACAGACAGAGCACCGACTGCTGGAAAAGATGGAAGGACATTCGGCGCTGGAGCAAGAAGACGGCGGAGGCTCAGCTGGGGATGGCCTCCCAACGTGGGAGGGGTGCCCCTTCGAACCATGACCCCCCTGATGTTCCGGATCCTGGCGGTGGCCTACCCAGAGTTGGATGGGCGCTTGAGGGCATCACAGCAGACACAAGGGGGTGAATACACTCTCATTCTGCTGACTTTGCGCGCAGTGGAGGGGTCTGCGTGGGGGAGGAGGGCTGTGGGTTTCCCTAGGCCAGGGCGACTTCCGTAGGCTAGGCCCCTTCGTAAGGCATGGCCCTGTGGCTCCCCACCCCACCTCTGTAGAGTGCCAAGTACAGCTATTCATGCACCTGTGTCATCTATGTGTGCATATGTCGTCCATAGCCTTGTAGGCCATTTCCCAGGAATTGCACTATAGAGCCCAACAGCGCGACGTAGTGCAGGGGGCTTCTGTGTCTGTCATGTCCGCCAACGGTAGCGGTAAGCCATGCACTCAACATGTCTTTCTTCTGTTCCCCCCCTCTTTTTGTGGTCTCCCTGTTCTTGTGTGCATTAGCATCATCAGGTGGAGGAGCAGTGGCACTGGAGCATGAGGGAGCTGCATCCCACATGGCCATGGAGGGCCACACTACGGACTCTGAATACACCAGTGGGACGGAGGACGAGGGGAGCACCACAGCGGGGACAGGAGCTGAAACCAGCGACATGGACTCGTCCTCTGATGGGAGCTCCCTTGTGGTGGCGGCAACATTTGTGCCCCCCACTTCTACAGGTACAGCCGCCCCCCCTACCAGCACCGCCCTCCCAGCAACCCCTCAGCCTTTGCCCCGTGCCCGCTCACCCAGGAGCCAGGAGGGTAGGCATCACCTTCGCCCCAGGCACCTCAGCCCCTGCCCCTGTCACCTTTGCTTCCCTCAGTGAGGAGGCCATTGACCTCCTCAGGTCACTCACTGTTGGGCAGTCTACCATTTTGAATGCCATCCAGGGTGTAGAAAGGGAGTTGCAACAAACCAATGCATTCCTGGAGGGTATTCATTCTGGTCAGGTGGCCCTTCACCGATCCTTTCAAACTCTGGCCTCAGCACTGATCGCAGCCATTGTCCCTGTGTCTAGCCTCCCCCCTCCAACCCCCCCAACCCAGACCCACTCCCCTGTACCTCTGCCTATCCCAAGCACACCATCAGACCAGCCTGCACACACATCACCATACAAGGGAAGCTCAGGCAAACATAAGCACCACACATCCCACAGGCACTCATGCAAGCATCATACACATACAGACACACCAACATCCACTGCCTCCACTGTGTCCCCCTCCTCGTCGTCTCCCTCCTCCCTCCCAGTCTCGTCCACACTCACCCCTGCATGCACTACCTCTACAGCCACTACGTCCTGCACCAGCACACACACCACCACACCCCGCTCACGTGCAGTCACCACCCCCACTAACATTCACACGTCCCCTGTGTCCTCTCCCAGTGTGTCTGTGAAGCCCCCTCCAAAGATACACAAACGCAGGCACACACCAACCCAACATACATCCACCTCACGACAGCCTCCAGCGCATGCACCTGCACCCAAAGCCACAAAACGTACATGTTTGTGGAGTGCACCGGCTACCATGACAGCCAGTGTGTCACGGAGCTACAGCACAGCCAGTCCTCCCCCTGTGAAGCACCAGAAGTTGACCAGTGCCCGGCGGGAGAGGGGGAAGACTCCAGCCACCCAAGCCGCTCCCAGGGGTCACGGTGGGAGTGTGGACTCAGCTGTGACTCCTCCCAAGGTGGGGAAGGGCCAGAAGAAAGCCGGCAAGTCTGGAAGGAGCAGCACGGCGGAGAAGACTGCCATCATCCCCGCTGGCCAGGAGGGCCCCGCCAGCCCCATCGTCGCTGCCCAGGAGGCCAGCCCCATCGTCACTGCCCAGGAGGCCACGGCCAGCCCCATCGTCGCTGCCCAGGAGGCCACCGCCAGCCCCATTGTCGCCGCCCTGGAGGCCACCGCCAGCCCCATCGTCGCTGCCCAGGAGGCCACTGCCAGCCCCATCGTCGCTGCCCAGGAGGACCCCGCCAGCCACAGCCCAGCTGCCCAGGAGGACCCCGCCAGCCACAGCCCAGCTTCCTAGGAGGACCCCGCCAGCCACGGCCCAGCTGCCCAGGAGGGCCCGCTAGCCACAGCCCAGCTGCCCAGGAGGGCCCCACCAGCCACAGCCGAGCTGACCAATGAAGGACCAGCAGCCCCAGCCCAGCTGGGCAATGAAGGACCGCCAAGTCAAGCACCGCTGAACAGTTGAAGCACCGCTGAACAGGGCAAGGACTACCAACTCAAGCACCGCTGAATAGGGCAAGCACCGCTGAACAGGACAGGTACCTCCAACTCAAGTACTGCTGAACAGGGCAAGCACCGATGAACAGGGCAGGCACCGCCAACTCAAGCACCGCTGAACAGGGCAAGCACCACTGAACAGGGCAAGCACCGCCAACTCAAGCACCGCTAGCCCTTGAGCGGCAGGGGCACTGATGCAACAGGGACCGTCACGGGGTGAGTGAAGACCCCTCCAGAACCAGTGGAGACATGCATCCACTACGTCTGTCCTTGGCAGGATGAAGCACTCTGTGAACCAGTCCCCCTCCAGAACCAGTGGATAAAGACATCCACTACTATTAAGCGAGAAACATGTTGACCATGATTTAAGAGTAGTACAGGGGATCCTGTATCTACTTCACTATACTCTAAATTTAGGGAATTAGTGATAACTACTGACACTTATTTCTTACTTTTTTAGGGGACTTTAGACCTTAATTTATTTTCTCCCCCACTCCTGTTTTTAATCATGACAGAGGTCGGATATCATAATAAATTATGTTTACCTTTAGTCATTTTTAACAGCACCCTTTTTTCATACCAATCCAATATCACTACACTTTTTGACCGGCTGGTTACTATTACATAAGATCTCCGGCAAAGAGCCCCCTTGTGGGGCCCGTCAGGCATTGCAGTGCCGGCCTGACGAGGAGCACAGCCCTATGATGAAGCATGTCACCAGATGGTGAGTGAGTGCTCTTGCTTCAAATATTTGAATATCCAGGCACCTGTGAACCATTGACTCATACCCGTGTAGTGGAACTGTGTATAAACATTTTTGTTTTACCTGTTTGATGGGAGTACTATACACAGGACCAGGATTTAATTTCCGAACCTCCCACTTCACATTAGCACCTCTCTTCTTTGTTGTTGGATGAGTCTAAAGTATATTCACTGAGTAAATAATAACTAATGAATAGTGAACCGTAGTAGATGGCAAAAAGAACCAATGATTGTACTAGGTCATTAGATGTGTAGAACAACATGCCGTAGCAGCATTATAGTGCTGGTGGCAACATCTGGTCAGGCATATGGTTACAATATAGAAATAGAATTGACAGAAAATAACATTAGGCATTCTTTTATTTTTATTAACTATGCCGTAAGGGCCTTGGTGCTGAATGATATGCAAAAAGTGTCTAATAATATTAGGCATTGCTAGATGGTAGGCGCTAACATCGACATTCTTGGTGATGGCATAAGGTGAAAACTTTAGAAAATTACATATAATTGCTAAACAAGAAAAAAACGAAAAGGGAAAAGGATAACCTATACAAAAATATAGGTGGTCATTACAACCCTGGCGGACGGTGTTAAAGCGGCGGTAAGACCGCCAACAGGCCGGCGGTAAAAATTTTGGAATTACGACCGTGGCAGAAACCGCCAACAAAGACAGCCACTTTAACACTCTGACTGCCACGGCGATACAAACAAACAGCTCGGTGGTCACCGCCAACAGACAGGCGGAGGACAATGTACGGCCCACACTATTATGACAGGCCAATCCGCCACCTTTTCCGGGGCAGATACACTGCGGATAAAAACACAGCGGAAACAGGAATTTCAAAGGGAAAACGCTCACCTCTACACACTCCACGAGGAAGGAGGGCACCATGGAGCCGGAACTCCATATTCTCCCTGAGATAGTCTTCCTGCTCCTGTACCAGGAGCACCAACGCCGGCGGCGAAGACCACGGTGAGTACTGCACCTACGACACAGGGGAGGCAAAAAACAGGGACACACACACGCAACACCCCCACCCCCACTCCCACCCTCACCCACTACAACACACACACCAATGCATATTTATACATTACAGTCACACCCCCCAACCCCCACCAGAAGAATGCAAAGACAAAAAGAAATGAGTGTAACTATTGTAATATATCAAAATTCAGTAAGCAAAAATATACATATATACACTATTAACAAAATATACACCAAGATTAGTAGTCCAGGTATTGCACCATTTATAGTCCGTGGACCACTGGGCCCAAAATGCATGGGCCCAGTGTCCATGCGTGGACCAGATCAAAACAGAGAGAACACTGCAGGGGCATCAGATAGAAATACAACAGGCACCTTAGGGGGAAGGGAAGGGGGGGCACCTCAGCCGGATGAGTGCACGACGCCAGATCCACGAGGGGTCTCAATGCCCATTGATGTATCCTGGGGAGTGCAAACCCACAGTCTCTCAAGTCTCTCCAGTGGGTGGTTTGCCCACTGTACCATCCTGGGGAGTGCAAAGCCACAGTCTCACAAGTCTCTGCAGTGGGTGGTTTGCCCACTGGACCATCCTGGGGAGTGCAAAGCCACAGTCTCACAAGTCTCTGCAGTGGGTGGTTTGCCCACTGGACCATCCTGGGGAGTGCAAAGCCGCAGTCTCACAAGTCTCTGCAGTGGGTGGTTTGCCCACTGGACCATCCTGGGGAGTGCAAAGCCACAGTCTCACAAGTGGATAACAGTCTCCACTGGTTCTGGAGGGGGCTTTGTGCCCAGAGTGCTTCGTGCAGCCCTGCCCAACACAGATGCGGGCCAGCCCATGCCGCTCATGGGGCAGCGGTGCTTGAGACGGCGGTGCCCTGTTCAGCGGTGCTTGAGACGGTGGTGCCCTGGTCAGCGGTGCTTGAGACGGCGGTTCCCTGTTCAGCGGTGCTTGAGATGAAGGGCCCTGTTCAGCGGTGCTTGAGATGAAGGGCCCTGTTCAGCAGTGCTTGAGACAGCGGTGCCCTGTTCAGCGGTGCTTGAGATGAAGGTCACAGTTCAGCCGTGCTTGAGATGAAGGGCCCTGTTCAGCGGTGCTTGAGATGAAGGGCCCTGTTCAGCGGTGCTTGAGACGGCGGTGCCCTGTTCAGCGGTGCTTGAGATGAAGGGCCCAGTTCAGCGGTGCTTGAGATGAAGGGCCCAGTTCAGCAGTGCTTGAGATGAAGGGCCCAGTTCAGCAGTGCTTGAGACGGCGGTGCCCTGTTCAGCGGTGCTTGAGATGAAGGGCCCTGTTCAGCGGTGCGTGATACGGCGGTGCCCTGTTCAGCGGTGCTTGAGACGGCGGTGCCCTGTTCAGCGGTGATTGAGACGGCGGGCCCTGTTCAGCGGTGCTTGAGATGAAGGGCCCTGTTCAGCGGTGCTTGAGACGGCGGTGCCTGGTTCAGCGGTGCTTGAGACGGTGGTGCCCTGTTCAGCGGTGCTTGAGATGAAGGACCCAGTTCAGCGGTGCTTGAGATGAAGGGCCCTGTTCAGCAGTGCTTGAGATGAAGGGCCCTGTTCAGCGGTGCTTGAGACGGCGGTGCCCTTTTCAGCGGTGCTTGAGATGGCGGTGCCCTGTTCAGCGGAGCTTGAGACGGCGGTGCCCTGTTCAGCGGTGCTTGAGATGAAGGGCCCTGTTCAGCGGTGCTTGAGATGAAGGGCCCAGTTCAGGGGTGCTTGAGATGAAGGGCCCAGTTCAGCGGTGCTTGAGATGAAGGGCCCAGTACAGCGGTGCTTGAGACGGCGGTGCCCTGTTAAGCGGTGCTTGAGATGAAGGGCCCTGTTCAGCGGTGTGTGAGACGGCGGTGCCCTGTTCAGCGGTGCTTGAGACGGCGGTGCCCTGTTCAGCGGTGCTTGAGATGAAGGGCCCTGTTCAGCGGTGCTTGAGATGAAGGGCCCTGTTCAGCGGTGCTTGAGACGGCGGTGCCCTGTTCAGCGGTGCTTGAGACGGCGGTGCCCTGTTCAGCGGTGCTTGAGATGAAGGGCCCAGTTCAGCGGTGCTTGAGATGAAGGGCCCTGTTCAGCGGTGCTTGAGATGACGGGCCCTGTTCAGCGGTGCTTGAGACAGCGGTGCCCTGTTCAGCGGTGCTTGAGACGGCGGTGCCCTGTTCAGCGGTGCTTGAGACGGCGGTGCCCTGTTCAGCAGTGCTTGAGATGAAGGGCCCTGTTCAGTGGTGCTTGAGATGAAGGGCCCTGTACAGCGGTGCTTGAGATGAAGGGCCCAGTTCAGCGGTGCTTGAGATGAAGTGCCCAGTTCAGCGTTGCTTGAGACGGCGGTGCCCTGTTCAGCGGTGCTTGAGTTGAAGGGCCCTGTTCAGCGGTGCGTGAGACGGCGGTGCCCTGTTCAGCGGTGCTTGAGACGGCGGTGCCCAGTGCAGCGGATCTGGCCATGGCGTGGAGGTCATTTGCCACCTGTCCTGTGGCTGGCGAAGCCTTCCTGCCCATCTGTCCTGTGGCTGCCAGGGCCCTCCTCGGCTGCAGTGCCGGGCATGTTGGTGGCCTCCTGCCCACCTGTGATGGGGCTGGCGGGGCCCTCCTGCCCACCTGGGATGGGGCTGGCGGGGCCCTCCTGGCCAGCTGGGCTGATAGCGGTGTTGTCGGGTGTGCTGCCCTTCCCAGCCTTCCCTGCTCGCCTGTGTCCCTTCCCCACCTAGGGCGGTGTGCCAGCTGTCTCCACACTTCCTGCCGGAGCCATGGTAGAGGTTTTAGTCCCTGCTGTTTTCACCCTCTCGCGCCGGCCACTGCCTATCTTTGGATGTTTCTCCGGGGGTGGGCTGCCCGTGCCTTGGCTCCGTACGAAACTTGCTGCCCTGGAGGGTGGGGGACTCCACAGTCCATGGCAGACTGTCATGACAGGGCCCGGTTTTGTCGTGGCTGAGGTGCTGACTATAGTCCTATGTCATGGACGGGGTGGGGGAGTTGGTGGAAAGAGGTTGAGTTTGGACAGGAAAAGCTTCTTAGGAGCAGTGGGACGGGTAGGTGTAGTGGGTATGGGAGTGGAGGAAGAGGTTGTGGTTGTAGGAGTATGAAGTCTGGTGTCTTTGGGTGCAGGTGCTTGGGCTGGAGGCTGTCGTGAGGTGGATGGCTGTTGGGCGGGTGGCTGCCTGCGTTTGTGTATCTTGGAAGAGGGGGTCACAGACACACTGGGAGAGGACACAGGGGACATGTAAATGGTAGTGGGGGTGGTGAGTGCACGTGTGCGGGGGGTTCTGGTGTGTGTGCTGGTGATGGACGTAGTGGCTGAAGATGTTGTGCATGCAGGTGTGAGTGGAGACGTAACAGGGAGGGAGGAGGGAGACGAGGAGGAGGTGGACACAGTGGAGGCAGTGGGTGTTGGTATGTCTGTATGTGGATGTTGCTTGGGTGAATGCCTGTGTGATGTGTAGTGCTTATGTCTGCCTGAGCTTCCCTTGGGTGTTGAGGTGTGTGCAGGCTGGTCTGATGGTGTGTCAGGGATAGGCAGAGGTACAGGTGATAGGGTCTGGGTGGAGGAAGTTGGAGGGGGAGGCTAGAGACAGGGACAATGGCTGCCATCAGTGCTGAGGCCAGAGTGTTGAACGATCGCTATAGGGCAGCCTGACCAGAATGAATGCCCTCCAGGTATGCATTACTCTGGTGCACCTCTCTTTCTACACTCTGGATGGCATTCAAAATGGTAGACTGCCCAACAGTGAGCGTCCTCAGGAGGTCAATGACCTCCTCACTGAGGGCAGCAGGGGTGACTGGGGCAGGGCCTGAGGTGCCTGGGGCGAACGAGATGCCCACCTTCCTGGGTGAGCGGGCACGGGGCAAACGCTGAGGGGCTGCTGGGAGGGCGGTGCTGGTGCAGTGGATGGCGGCTCTACCTGTCGTTGCGGGGGGCACAGATGTTGCCGCCACCACAAGGGAGCTCCCTTCAGAGGACGAGTCCGTGTCGCTGATGTCTGCCCGAGTCCCCGCTGTGGAGCTCCCCTCGCCCTCCGTCCCACTGGTGAATTCGGAGTCCATTGCATGGCCCTCCATGGCCATGTGGGATGCAGCTCCCTCGTGCTCCGATGCCACTTCTCCTCTGCCTGATGATGCTAATGCACACATGAACAGGAAGACCACAAAAAAGGGGGGGGAGAAAATAAAGACATGTTGAGTGCATGCATTGGCGACACCGTTGGCGGACAGGACAGACACAGAAGCCCCCTGCACTATGCCGCGCACTTGGGGTCGACTACTCAATCCGTGGAACATGGCCTGCAAGCCTATGGACGACATCTGCACACATAGATGACACAGGGCCTTGATTAGCTGTACTTGGCACCCTACAGAGGTGGGGGGCGGGGGCACAGGGCCATGCCTTACGGAGGGGCCTAGCCTACAGAAATCGCCCTGGCCTAGGGATACCCACAGCCCTCCTCCCCCACCCAGACACCTCCACTGCACGCAAAGTCAACAGAATGAGAGTGTACTCACCCCCTTGTGTCTGCTGTGATGTCCTCACGCGCCCATCCAAATCGGGGTAGGCCACCACCAGGATCCGGGACATCAGAGGTTCAAAGTCCGACTGGCACCCCTCCCACATTGGGAGGCCATCCCCAGCTGAGCCTCCGCCGTCTTCCTGCTCCAGCGTCGGATGTCCTCCCATCTCTTCCGGCAGTGGTGCCCCGTCTCTGGTGGACGCCCAGGGTCCGGACGTCCTTGGCGATGGCACGCCAAATATCAATCTTCTGGTGGGCGCTGACCTATGTGAAATGTACAGGGGGGAAAAATAGTCATCACCATCTGCATGCTCAATGTGAGTGGCCCCCCATCCCTACCCTTGCCGTGTGGCACATGCTCTCACCGTCGTTTGATGCATGCCTCAATCGCTCCCCTCCCCACCATCATTCATCCACCCCACTCAACACAGGCATTGCCCACAAAGCATGGTACCAGTGTACTTACCTGTTGGTCTGGAGGACCGTAGAGTAGCGCATACTGGGGGAGGACCCCATCCACAAGTTTCTCCAATTCCTGAGCAGTGAAGGCAGGGGCCCTTTCCCCAGTCGCATGAGCCATTGTCTCTTCCAGACCGAGGTCACAGCAGCACTTGCAGTGTAGGTCCTCTCCTGTCGAAGATCAGGTATCGAGTGATTAAGCTGATAGAAAATGGCGGTCACGGCGGCGGCGGTGCGTACCGCGGCGGTGCGTACCGTGACCGCCGGCGCACATCTTCATTGGCTCCTGAGTCCCATAGGGTTCAATGTTAACCAATGGTGCTTAGCGCCGCGGTCTTCGACCGCCTACCGCCACAGTGTGCCACGCCAGCGCATTTACCTCACATCCCATTGTTGCACTTCACAGGTCAGGCAGCCGCCATTTCAGGGGCCCACATGGCTTTCTTTCTACTGCGCCACACATACCTAGGCCTTGCATCAACACTCATACAAGCCATTCAATGCATTGGGAATCGTGTTATTTGCAAGCAGTGGTTACGTACCTGTGGGTTGATTGACTCTGTGCTCGCTGTTGTCCTTCATAGGCACCGTCCGCTGGGACATGCGAGGAGATGGAGGAATCTTCCCGTGTACAGACCGCTGGTGGACCTGTCGACAATAAAGGAAAGACATGTCACACTGACATACAGGCTTGACCGTGCCACTATCCATGAACTGTGTGCCCAGCTGGAGCCAGACCTGATGTCACCAATCTGCCAACCCACAGGGATCCCCCCTCTAGTGCAGGTGCTGTCAGTGCTCCATTTCTTAGCAAGTGGGTCATTTCAAACAACAGTGGCCATATCATCAGGGATGTCTCAGCCTATGTTTTGCAAGGTGTTGTCCAGAGTGTTGTCCGCCCTGCTGAAACACATGCGCAGCTACATCGTTTTCCCTGAGGTGGGGGATTTGCCTACAGTGAAGGGTGATTTCTATGCCCTTGGACATATCCCCAACATCATAGGTGCCATTGATGGGACACATGTGGCTTTGGTACCCCCCAGCAGGAGTGAACAGGTGTACAGAAACAGGAAGAGTTATCATTCGATGAGAGTTGATGGTGTGTTTGGCAGACCAGTACATCTCCCATGTGAATGCCAAGTTCCCTGGCTCAGTGCATGACGCGTACACCATGCGGAATAGCAGCATCCCTTACGTGATAGCTCAACTCCAGAAGCACCGTGTGTGGCTAATTGGTGACTCTGGTTACCCCAACCTGTCATGGCTACTGACCCCAGTGAGGAATCCCAGGACAAGGGCAGAGGAACGCTACAATGAGGCCCATGAGCGAACTAGGAGGGTGATCGAGCGGACCTTCGGCCTCCTGAAGGCCAGGTTCTGGTGCCTCCATATGACAGGTGGTTCTCTCTACTACTCACCAAAGAAGGTGTGCCAGATCATCGTGGCCTGCTTTATGCTTCACAACCTGGCTTTGCGACGCCAGGTGCCTTTTCTGCAGGAGGATGGTCCAGATGGTGGTATTGTAGCAGCTGTGGAGCCTGTGGAGAGTGAAGACGAGGAAGCCGAAGAGGACGACATAGACAACAGGAACACAGTAATACAGCAGTATTTTCAGTGACACACAGGTAAGAATCCACACCGGCATATTACATATACTTAACCACTACTACGTCTCTACTGTCTGTCCTTTTCCCCCAGTGTATGGTAACTGAGTTGTGACTTTCCCTTCCGATTTCAGAGATGTGGGCCCCACTGCGTGACATCTGCTTTGTTTCCCCATGGACTACAGCTGTGTGACAGTGGTATGTTGGCATCACAATGTAAATATGCATTTTGGCACAGTAATCTCTAATACATTTGTACTAAATCACAGCCAGACTCCAGAATGTTTTGTGCAATAACTGTGTTTATTTCTGTGCTCTATATTGGTGGGTGGTTGCAAATCGGTGAGGGGTGATGGTGGAGGATTGTCCATGGCAGAGTCCAGACTAGTATTATCACAGGTGCATTGTCCAAATGGCTGTGGGAAGTGCAGCAGGGGCAGTTTAAGGATGGACAGGGTGACAATGTGGGTCAGTGGGATGACAATCAGGGAGGTATCCTTTGCTGGCGGGGTCTTGGCATCTTACTCTGTCTTCTTCCTGGATCTCAGGGCCCGCTTGCGGGGTGGTTCTCCTTCTGCAGGGGGTGGGGTGCTGGTGGCCTGTTGGTCCTGTGGCGGGGCCTCCTGTCCACTAGTGCCGGCAGAGGTGGTAGGCAGTTCTTGGTCCATGCTAGTGTCAGGGGCCCTTTGTGGTGCCACAGTGTCCCGCAATGTGGTGACGACCTGATTCAGAGCCCCTACAATGGTGCCCAGGGCGGAACTGATGGTTCGTAGTTCCTCTCTGAACCCCAAATACTGTTCCTCCTGCAGGAGCTGGATCTCCTGAAACCTGGCCAGGACCGTCACCATCGTCTCCTGGGAATTATGGTAGGCTCCCATGATGGAAGAGAGGGCCTCGTGGAGAGTGGGTTTCCTGGGCCTGTCCCCCCCCGTCGCACAGCAGCCCTCCCAGTTCCTCTGTTTCCCTGGGCCTCTGTCCCCTGGACCGTGTGCCCACTACCACTGCCCCCAGGTCCCTGTTGTTGTTGGGGTGGTGGGTTAACCTGGGTGCCCTGTAGTGGTGGACACACCGCTGATTGACGTGTCCTGGGGACAGAGGTATGGGCCCGCTTGGTGGGTGCTGTGCTGGTGTTCCCAGAGGGGGGAAGGTCTGCTGTGGCCTGTGGCTGTCTGAGGGGAACCGACTGTCCTGAGGTCCCCGATGGGCCGGGCTGGTCATCTAGATCCAGGTCGACAGAGGTGCTGTCATCACTGTGGGCCTCTTCTGGGGGTGGAGTGGACATTTGTGGACCCTCCTGCGCGGTGACGTGGCGTTCGGGTCCTGCAGGGGTATAAATGGATGGCTATTGCATCTGTGTGTGCCATAGCGTGCAATGGGTGGGTGCCCGTGTACCCCAGTGCTGGCATTCCTGTGTGGGGGCTTTTGTGATGGTGGTTTGGGGGGGGGATGGGTATGTGCAGTGGGCATGCTTTGGTGATGGGTGTCCATGCTTTGTGGTCGCATGCAGGGCTTGGGGTTGGGATGGGAGGGTTGTGATGGTGAGACATTTGCAAGGAGTAGGTGTGATGGGGGTGAGGGTGAGGGTGGGGGTATGAGTTGGCATGCTGGTGGGGTGGGGGGGATGAAGATGAGACTTACCAGAGTCCATTCCTCCAGATACTCCTGCGAGGCCCTCAGGATGCAGGATCGCCAAGACCTGCTCCTCCCATGTTGTAAATTCTGGTGGAGGAGGTGGGGGTCTGCCGCCAGTCCGCTGCACCGCAATGTTGTGCCTGGATACCATTGAACGCACCTTCCCCCGTAGGTCGTTCCACCACTTCCTGATGTCGTCCCTATTTCTTGGGTGCTGTCCCACTGCATTTACCCTGTCGACTATTCTGCTCCATAGCTCCATCTTCCTGGCAATGGTGGTGTGCTGCACCTGTGTCCCGAAGAGCTGTGGCTCTACCCGTACAATTTCCTCCACCATGACCCTGAGTTCATCCTCAGAAAACCTGGGGTGTCTTTGCGGTGCTATGGGGTGGTGTGGGTGATGTGTGGGGTAGATTGTGTGGTGCTAAGTGTGGTGATGTGTATTGGTGTGCTGTGTGAAGTGCGTGGTAATATTGCTGGGTGAAAGTAAAATGCGCGTCTGGGTGGTCGCATCTCTCTTTCTCTGTGCGTGGTCCCGATTCTGGAGGAGTGGGGGTTTGAGGGTGATGTGGGCATGTGTTTTATATTGTCTTGGGTGTGTGGGAGTGGTGTTTGTATGTGTATCAGGTGTGTGTATTTTGATTTGTCCAATGTGGTTGTATTTTGTAAGTGTGTGTGTATTTTGAGCGCGGCGGTGTGTACCGCCAATAGAATACCGCGGTTGAAAGACCGCCGCGTGGATTCGTGTGTCGTGATAGTGTGGGCGTATTTCTGTTGGCGTGACGGTGGAGGTTTGGTCATCGCCAGTTTCTCGCTGGCCTTTGGTGTGGCGGACTTTTGTGGATGTCTGTATTTTGGCGGTTTGCCTGTTGTGGGTCAGAATGACCGTGTCGGTTTACCGCGGCCGCGGCGGTATGTTGGCGGTCTTCTGACAACGGTAAGCTGATTTTACCGCCAAGGTTGGAATGACCACCTATATTTTTATCTTTAAATGACACTAAAATGACAAAAATCCAATAAAGAGAACTAGAGATATGAAGTTTTAAAGAATAAATGTTTTTTAGCGCATAGAATCTTAAAGCACCAATCTGGACATCTGGTCGCACTTGACCGGAGCAAAGTAAAAATTTGAGGCCGACCGCGATGAAGCCCTGCTCAGCTACAGTGAATAGGAGGCCTTGTCAAAGTTCTACCTTTGGACTATGGCCCTCATTACGGGTCTGCCGGTCTTAAGACCGCCTGACCTGCGGTGACGGTCTCACCGCCGACGGGCCAGCGGTGAAGTCCGCCTAATTATGAGTTTGGTGATTTAGCCTAAGCCAAACCGCCAATACTCCGCCCATCCTGCCACTTTTTCGCGCCACTTCTGGCACGGCAGATGCCGTAATACAGATATCGGTATTACAATCCAGTAGACCACCAGCATTTTCTGGTGGTCGCACCGCCAGAAAAAGCTGGTGGTCTTCTATCCTGGCAACAGGAATCTGCATTCCTGTTGCCGGGATACTCCCGCACACTTCCACATACCCGCACACATGCACCCACATACTCCCACACACAAACACACCCCCACTCACTCACGCACTCTCGTCATACACCCCCATTCACACTAACATACATACACAAAGCACACTCACGCACGCATTCATACCCCCTCCCTCAGCGCCTACATACATTCACAACCCTCGGCCCCCTGCACTGCATACATGGACTCACCCACTGACACATATGTACCCACTCTCCCATTACACTCACACAAACACACACACTCCTACCCTGTCCACTCACACAAACACTCACCCCTTCCATCCGCTCAATCGCACTCACGCACTCAATTGTTCACACCCTCACACACACTCACGCACTCACCCCATCCACAAACACTCACACACCACACACCACCAATCCACACACACTGACACACACCCCTCACCCCGTCCACCATCACTCACACATGCAGACATGAACCCACAAACACCCCTCCTCCCCTGTCGGACGATCCACTTACCTCATCCTTCAAGGAGGTCATCCAGGAGGGGACAGGTCCCGTTGCTTCTACCGCCCGCAGCGCCCCACCTTCAGGAAACTACCACACCATATTACGTGTCATAACACGGCATGCAGTGTCCTTTTGGCGTGGCGGTGCAGGAGGTGGAACCGCCTCTTCACCGCTAACCACCAGCACAACTGGTGTTGGAATGCCACCCGATTTCAGGTGGAATTCCGAAATTAATCGTAGTATGGCAGTCTTAAGACCACCAGCACTGGCGGTCTTTCGACGTATGCATTGGCATGATCAGTCCCAGTTTGGTGTTCCCTGTAAACTCCATTCCATGTAGGGAGATGGACCACCATAACAGTTTGTGGTATTCACCTTTCATTTGCATTATCCATCTGCGAGGCCTTTGGTCAGTTTGAGCAAGGAAATGAAAGCTAAACAAGGATGGCCTCAGCTTCTTTTGGGACCAGACTACAGCAAATACTTCCCTCTCAATGGCACCCAATGCTGCTCTTTGGGGAGTAACCTCCTGGTAGTAAAAGCAACAAATTAGTTTTGGCCATCATCATTAGTTTAGTTTAGTTTAGTTTAGAAATGATCCTATCCCATGTTCAGAAGCATTTGTCTGCACTATGAACTGTTTGGTGTGATCTGGAGCTGTTAGATGAGTTGCTGAAGACATTGCTTCTTTCAGAGTTTCAAAGACCTTTTGACAGGTCACTGTCCAGTTCATATCTTTGGAGGTCAGTTCTGTGAAAGTACCACAATAGTGCCATATCCTTTCATGAACCTCCTGTAGCACCCAGTCAAGCCAAGCAATGTAATGACTTGGGAATGGGTGGTTGGAGCTACCCAGTCCACAATTGTCTGGATCTTGGGGGTTTGTGGTTGAACTGTGTCTCTACACTCAAGGTGAACCAAGTATACAACTTGACCCTGCTCTCTCTGGCACTTGCTCGCCTTGATAGTTAGGCCTGCTCTTTACAGAGCCTCTAGGACCTTCTCCAGGTGGATCAAGTGATCCTTGGAAGTGGAGATAAAGACATCAATACCATCAAAATATGCTTCCCTAAAGTCTTCCATTCCCACCAGGACTTTCTTCACAAATCTCCAGAAGGTGTCAGGGACATTTTTCACTAAAAAAATAATTCGTCAGCCCCAGAAATTTGGCGTGCATCTGTTTTGGTGACAGCATTGCGGCCCCTGTAGTACACATAAAACTTAAATTCTTTCTTTCTACCCTGGGAATGAGGCTTGGAGACTAAGACAACTGGGCTGGCCCTGGGGCTCTCAAAGTGCTCAATGACCCCAAATCACAGCATCTTGCTTACTTTCACTTTGATGCACTCTTTGACATGAGTAGACTGTCTGTAGATTTTATTTATGACAGGTAAGCTGTCCTCAGTGTCCACATCATGTGCACACCAGGTAGTCTGAATAGGGGTCAAAGAGAAAAGCTCAGCAGATCTATGCAATACGTGCTTGCAGTAAGTCTGCTGTTAATCAGTGAGGGTGTCTGAAAAGACCTCTACTTCACCTGAGCCATCTTTGGGGTTGCTGGAGAGATCAGGAAGAGGTTCACTTTCAGTGTCCTGTCCCTCATCAGTGACCACAAGCCTGGTCATCTCAGCTTTATCATGATAGCATTGAAGGGGAGTCACATGGATAGCCCTTTTGGGATTTCTGCAAGAGCCAAAGTCCACCAGGTAGGTGACTTTCCCTTTTTTTTCCTGGATAGGGTAGGGTCCACTCCATTTGTCCAGGAGGGCACTAGGAGCCACAGGATCCAAAGCCCATAACTTCTATCCTGTTTGGAACTCCACAGTTCATCCCTTGGGTCATACCAGAGCTCCTGGAGCTCTTGGATGGCCTCAAATTTTGGAAGCTTTTTCCATGTACTCAGCCATTTGAGAGCCAAGGTCATGCACATAGTTCACATTATCTTGTTTAGGTTCTGCTAGAGGTCTCTCCCATCCCTCCTTCACAAGACAAATGGTCCCCTCACGGTCCGCCATACAGAAGTTCAAAAGGGAAATCATGATTCCCTTCTTTGGCACTTCCCTGTAAGTGAAAAGCAGGCATGGAAGTAAGACATCCCATCTCCTTCTGAGTTTTTCAGGGAGTCCACAAATCATACCTTACAATGCCTTGTTAAATCTCTCAACAAGGCCATTAGGTTGTAGGTGATATGGGGTAGTGAACTTATAGGTCAAACAACATTCAACCCACATGTGTTTGAGGTATCCAGATATAAAGTTTGTATCTCTGTCTGATACCACCTTCTTTGGAAAGCTCACTGTGATAAAGATACCAATGAGTGCCCTAGCTATTGCAGGGGTAGTAGTAGTCCTAAGGGGAATTGCCTCTGGATACCTGGTTTCATGATCCACTAAAACCTGTATAAGTTGGATTCCTAATGCTATTGGACGGTCTAGGGGACCAAGAATGTCAATCCCTACCCTCTTAAAGGGACCCCCAACCACTGGAGGTGGAATTAAGGGGCCTTTATGTAGCCACCTGTCTTGTCACTGGCTTGACAGGTAGTGCTGAATTTTAAAACTCCTTTACCTTCTGGGACATGCCTGGCCAGTAGAAGTGGTTAACTGACTTACTCCAAATTTTAGCCTGACCAAGATGCTCAGCTAGGGGGATATCATGGGCCAACGTGAGGAGAAACTCCCTAAACTGATGAGGCTCAACCACTCTCCTAGTGGCACCAAGTTTGGAGTCTCCGGCTTTACTGAAAACAAGCCTTTCTTCCCAATAGCTCCTGTGCAAGACATGGATAACTCCCTTTTTCTGATCTGCAGCTTGCTGTCTCAAGCCTTCAAGAGTGGGACAGATTCTCGGCCCCTGGCACAGGTATACCCTAGAGAGTACCCCCGGGCCCAAGAGCTCTGCCTTGTAAGGCCCAAGTTGCTGAGGATCAGCTCCCTCTGAGGCTGACAGGTCTTCTCCCTGAGGTTATGGGACCGGGGGCCAGATTTACAAGGCCCTTGAGCCCCTTAGCGCCACATTTGCGATGCTAACGGTCCACTACCATAGCACCATATTTACAAGGTAGAGCAAACTAGGTTTGTGCCACCTTGTAAACCCTTTGTGCCACATCATGCTTAATATATGCATGATGTATGCAAAGGGGGCGTTCACTCATTAGAGAGTCACTAAAAAAAAGTGCAATGGAATCCACAAGTTTCCATTTCTAGTGCCATTTTTAATGCCTGCTTAAATCCTAGGCATAGGTCTACATGTAACTTTTCTTGAACAGAATTACTTAACAGATGCTCATTCATTATTAAATCATAAAGCCCATGATAATCATACAAATTGTTACCCTTTAGCCACCTACCTACGGTTTTCACTGAAAAGCCTACAAAATCTACCCAGTTCTGACTCTGGGTTTTACGAGTCTCCCTGAAACTACTCCTCAGTGGTGAGTCAAAAGCCCTCAATCAGGGTATCCTTCATGAGGCCATAGTAACACTATTTTAACACTATACAGGATTAGTGTCATTTTTTACGCTAATCCAGTACAAAAAAATGACGCTTTTGACCCTAACATGCACCATGGTGCGCCTTATTGAACATATGGCGCTATCATGGTGGTTAGGGGACACAAGAGGGCCACAAGAAAAGTGACGCATCACTAGTGATGAACCACTTTCTTGTGAATATGTCCCCTGGTCTGGTACCTGTTTAAAACCTACTTACCCAGACTTCTTGCCTGTTCTCTTGGGAGTTGGGGCCAATATTCCATACACCAACTCTACTTTTTCACCCTGGGCTTTGTACTGTTCTCTCATTTTTACACACACCCATTCAGGTATACCCAGCATAGATCCATGGGTCTTTCTTTCAATCTAAGCCCATGCAAAGGACTCCAAACCATTGCCCAGCAGACACTGTAAAGGGATTGAAGGAGATACCACCACCTTCTTTTAGCCAGTAACCCCTCACTATTCTGGGGATACCATCGCCATGGAATGTACCTTATCCTGATTATCAACATTGAGGTCTATCTATGTCTCACCAGTCAAGCATTGGTGTGAGAACACTCGTTGCTCAGTCACCATGGTGACAATGGCACCAGTGTCTCTCAGGGCTTCAACCCTAATCCCATTAATATGGGGCTTTTGTCTTTATCTCTCCAGTTTACTGCCAGGGAGCCTGGGCAACTGCATCCACCCCACCCTCTGAAACTACAGTTGCCTCAGGGGGTTAACTGACATGGTAAGGACCCACTTGGAATTCTATCTGGAGACATACCACTTCATTTACTGCAGTTGCATTAGAGGCATTCTTTTTTGGGGACAGGTAGGGTCTCCAGGTCGTTGCCCAAGGCCCTTGCAGTCATGACACCAAGCCCTTTTGGGATCCCAGTTTTCACCTTTGTACCCACCCTTGGATTTGGAAGAGTCTTGGAGCCTACCCTCTGTAGAAGATTTTTGGGGACCTTTACAATACTCTTTGTATTTATCATTTGCCTGGTCACCATATTTCCCCTGGAGGGGCCTTATGGCCTCTTTCTTATGGTCACCCACCCTCAGTGGTAGTTTTGGTCACCCTTGTTTTGACCCAGTGGTCAGTCTTCTTCCCTAACTCCTGAGGAGAATGTTGGCCTAGGTCTACCAGGTACTGATGTAACTTTTCTTGAACAAAATTACTTAACAGATGCTTTTTCATTATTAAATTATAAAACCCATCATAATCATGCACACTGTTACCCTTTAGCCAGCCACCTAGGGTTTTCACTGAAAATCTACCAGTTCTGATTCTGGGTTTTATGAGTCTCCCTCAAACTGATCCTGTACTCCTCAGTGGTGATTCCAAAGCCGTCACTCAGGATATCCTTCATGAGGTCACAGTACTCGGCATCTGCCTTATTCAAAGTCAGAAGTCTATCCCTGCTTTTACCAGAAAACAGTTTCCAAAGGAGATAGGTCCAATACCTCTGGCAGTCCTTACTGGCTCTACAGATTCTCTCAAAGGCTGTGAACCATTTGGTGAGTTCATCACCTTCTGAGTATTTTAGGATAATCCTTTTGGGGATCTTAGCATCACACATTTACACTCTAGTTATAAGATTGCTGCAACCAGAGATGGGCTCTAAGTTCATCTCTGTTTTTTCTCTTTCTATATCTAAGAAATCCCATTTCAATATGGGTTACCATTGTCCATGGCTCTATTCTCTAGCCAGTGATTTTCCAGCTGTTCATAAGACCCTTGTAATCCTTGTAGACCAGAAGAAAATTAAAATGTATCACTCTGTCAATGATCACTACCTCAACTGTATAAAGATGGATGCCTGGTTTAGGAGGAACTTGGCGTCGCAGTTTGGATTGGACTGTTCCCACAGGGAGCAGGATCAAGAATGATTTGACTAGGACGTCTTTGCCAGCAAGATGGCAGGCTAGACGCAACATTTGTGAGCTCCATCTGCTGGGAAATTATCTGAAGTTTGTCCTGCCACTAGTGGTGCCCAACCAGTGCCAGAAACTACCCCTGAAGTCATCATGGTGAATGGGGCACAGTTTGACACCATTTGATGGCTCAGTGTGAAGCCAGCTGCCTTGACCGCTGCTGCGAGTTGGCTCTGTAGCTTTGGCCTGTTGCCCCAAGATGGTGCTCACCTGAAGAGAGCTCCAGAGTGGGTGCTGACACTGCTGATCAGGGCAGAGGAGGAAGCCCCAGTCCTCACACCTGCGTTTGGCAGGGCCTCGGGCCACCTATTGTGGCAACCACCATCAGTGGGCTGATCTTGCTTCCCTCCACCCCCACCACGGAAGCCCACATTTCTTCCAGAGGACAGTGGCAGTTACAGAGGCCTGCTGATGCTGCATGGAGTACCCCACACAGGCAAGGTGATCTGCACAGGGATGAATACCTAGAGCGCCAAGGAGTGGTTGGCCTGACACGAGGCTGGATGCTCACTTGGGCCTTGCGGGACTCTCAGCATGGGGGCCTTGTGGGACTCTTAGCATGGGTTCAGCGTGGAAAGGTGGCCTGTGGGCTACACCTCCTGGGGCTGGAGGCACTTGAATGGCTCAGACTGCTGAAGATTTTGGCCCTTGTTGACACCTGAGGCAGAGGGGCACTCCGAGCTGACCTCGGCTGGTGTCATAAGGTGAGCTCTGATCCAAATAGGCAGACTGGCTCCCTGTGAGTGGCAAGCTCAAGGGGGGCACCCACTGGGAAATGAGATGCAGGTGCTCCCAGCCAGCTGTGCTATGCCTAGAGCTCTGTACCCCAAGTGACATGCTGCGTGCACCCCCCCACATCCTCTCCACTGTGCCTGGGTGGAGTGACTTCTGAACTGGTCATGGGGCAGGCTGGTGGATTGATGGTGGGCCTTCTCCCAACATAGCGAAAGACAAGGACCAGAAGCCAACACATCAGGGCAGTATAGACTGCTATGCAAAGGTGGTGAAGGCCCCCCAAGAGGCCCCAACCGGCTTCCTAGGGATGCCAGATGATGCTGTCCCATTAGGGGTGATCCAAAATTCTATGGAAGTTCTGAAATCAAGACCTGGGAAAGTGCACTTTGAAGTCCTGCTCTTCTGTGAGGACCTGCGCAATGTTGCAAGGAGAGTTACCACAGCTGAGGACAGATTGTTGAAGCAAGGGGATGCTGTTCATGCTCTCAGTCAGGGGATGTTGGAGACCATAGGGACCATGAAAGATCTGACCTGGAGAGTTGATGATGTGGAAAACATAGCAGCACAGGGATCCACCTGTTAGATGGAGGCACCGAAACCTGGCCTTCAGGAAGCCAAATGAACATTCAATTATCCTTCTTGTTCACCCATGTGCCTCATTGTAACGTTCCCCAGCCCTTGTCCTGGGATTCCTCACAGGGGTCAGTAGCCATGAGAGGTTGGGGTAACCAGAGTCACCTGCAAATATCGAGGGCCAACTGTTAGCCACACACTAACCCTTATGGCCCACACCATACCCATACACTGACATCCACTGGGTGGGAACCAGGGCTCAGCTATTAGCCACACCCCGTGCCTCTGGATTTGGGCCATCACATTTGGGATGCTGCTATTCCTCGGGATAAAAGCATCATGCACACACCCAGTTACTTTGCATTGACATGGGAGATGTACTGGTCCGCCAAATACACACTCTGCACATTCATAGAGTGAAAGCATTTTCGATTTCTGAAGACCTGTTCATTTTGCCGAGGGGTGGACAAATGCAATATGTGTTCCATCAATAGTCCAAATAATGTTGGGGATATTTCCCATTGCATAGAAGTCAGCCTTCAATGTGGACAAATCCTCCACCTGGGGGATAACGATGTAGCTGCACATGTGTTTAATCAGGGCAGACAACACTCTTGTCAGCATTATTGAGAACATTGGCTGTGACATTCCTGCTGCCAAGCCCACTGTCACTTGGAAAAAACTAGTAGCCAACAAATGGAGCACTGATAGCACCTGCACAAGAGGGGGATCCCAGTTGGGTGACGGATAGCAGATATCAGGTCAGGCTCTAATTGGGCACATAGCTCTGTGATTGTGGCCCTGTCAAGTCTGTAGGTGAGGACGATGTGCCTGCCCTCCATTGTTGCAAAGTCCACCAGGGGTCGGTACACAGGGGATGTCTCATCTCCTATTCATCCACAGCAGTCGCAATCTAGGGGGCAAAAGAGTGAGGAGACGGTCATAATCTATACATTGTAACCACTACAGTTCAATGTATGATGTGATTTTTACAATTTGCTGGTGGCATATGTCCTGAATGTACAATTGTGAAATGTGATGCAGTTAGGATCCATGGCCTGCCCCCCCCGAAATGGCGTCCGCCTGTCCTGTATGGAGGGACAGGTGAAAGTGAGGTAATTCCGCTGACGTTGTGCGCTGTTGCGGGAGGTGGTTGGGAAAAGCTGTGCAACTCCTCATTGGTTATCATTGGGCCCTATGGGGTACAGTGGCCAATGGTGATGTACACTGGCGGTGACGGTATGCACTGCCACAGACGTCACCGCCATTTTCTATCTGTTCACTCACTTGCTACCTGACCTTCAACAGGAGAGGACCTACACTGCATGTGCTGCTGTGACCTGTGTCTGGAACCTACCATGGCTCGTGTGACTGGGGAAAGGGCCCCTGCCCTCACCTCATCGGAGTTGGAGATACTGGTGGATGGGGTCCTACCCCAGAACTGACTGCTGTATCGGCCTCAAGACCAACAGGTGAGTACACTGTGAGCATAATGCATGGTGCATGAATGCATGGAGTGGTGTGTGTGAAGGCCTCGTGTATGGGGGGTTGGTGGATGGGCCCTGGGCAGCATGCAGCATGTATGCTGGGTCATGCCTGTGTGTAAGGGGATGAGAAGGGATATGGTGGGCCATGAGTGTAACAGGCATGACTAATACCTTTGCCTGTGGTTATTTCCTCTGCATGTCAGCACCCATCAAAATAAGGGTATATGGCGTGCCATCGCCAAGGACGTGCGGACCCTGGAGGTCTACGGCAGGTGGAGCATCCACTGTCGGAAATGGTGGGAGGACCTGAGATGCTGAGTGTGGAAGACCGCGGAGGCCAAGCTGGGAATGGCCTCCCAACGAGGAAGGGGTGCCCGTCGAACCATGACTCCCCTGATGGCCTGCACACTGGCTGTGGCCTATCCGGTGCTGGATGGGTGCTTGGCGGCATCACAACAGCCAGAAGTGGATGAGTACAGTACCCATGATTACTACTTATGCCTGGTGGGGTGGTATCCAGGGGATGTGTGCCTGTGGGTGCCCCTGGTCCCATTTTGGGCAGGGCTCTGATGTGAAATTCCTCCAACCTAGCTAGTGGGCATCCACTACTGGGCAGGGGTGTGTGGGTCCCAGGTATGCTGCAGTTGGCGGTATGTGTCCCTCCCCATGCCCTGGTGACTAGCAATGTTACGGGTAGTGCATTGCCTAGTGCTTAGGACTGTTCCCTGTGTGTGAGTGTGTTGTGAATCCTTTTTCTCTCCCCTCCCTTTTTGCTTTGTCACCCTGTCAGTATGTGCATTAGCATCATCTGGTGGAGGAGCACGGGCACCAGCAACGGAGGGAGCTGCATTCCATAGGACCCAGGAGGCAGAGTCCACCGACGGTGAGGGCACCAGTGGGATGGAGGGTGAGGGGAGCACCACGGCGGAGGCTGGAGGGGACAGTTCGGACACGGATACCTCCTCCGATGGAAGCTCCCTGGTGGTGGCGGACACCTCTGTGCCCACCCCAGCTACAGGTACAGCTGCCATCCCCCATAACAGCACCGCCCTCCCAGCAGCCCCTCAGTGAGTTTCCCATACCCGCTCACCCAGGAGGGTGGGCATCTCCTTCACTCCAGGCACCTCAGACCCTGCCCCAGTTAGCTCTGCTGCCCTGAGTGAGGACGCTATTGACCTCCTGCGATCCATCTCTGTTGGGCAGTAAACCATTGTGAATGCTATCCAGGGTCTGGCAGCCCAAATGCAACAGTCCAATACATTTCTGGAGGGCATTCACACTGACTTGGTGGCCCAACAGAGATCAATCCAGGCTCTGACCTCCTCTCTGATGGCAGCGATTGTCCCTGTTTCCACCCTCCATCTTCCTCTACCCAATTCCATTCCCCTCAACCCCTATCCCAAGCACACAGGCAGACAAGCATGCACACAGGACAACACAGAAGAGTGGCACATGCAAACACAGGCACCACACTTCATCCCACAGGCACTCACTCAAACACTATCCAGATGCAGATATACCAACATCCACTGCCTCCTTTGTGTCCCCTTCCTCCTCGTCGGCCACCTCCTTCACAGTTGCGTCCACACTCACACCTGTATGCACTACATCCTCATCCACTACCACCATCCACAGAACACCTATCAGATCAAACACCTCACTGGCAGTTACTACCCCCACATCCATGCACATGTCCCCTGTGTCCTCTCCCACTGTGTCTGTGCCCCCTCCTCCCAAAGTGCACAAGCACTCAGACACCCAACAGCCATCTATCTCACAACAGCATCCAGCCCATGCACTTGCACACAAACACAGCAGAGAGAGACCTCCTACAACCACTGCCTATTACTCCAGTCCCAAACCTTCTCCCTCTTCCTGCCCCTATGTCCCTAAGAAGCTTTTTGTCTCCACCGTTGACCTCTTCCCTACTCCTCCTCACCCCGTCCTTCACGTCTGGCCAGGGTGGTTAAAACCCAGGCATGCACCTCAGCCACCCAGTCCACGGGCCCAGTAGTATCCCCAGCAACTCCAGGCGGGAAAGGATCCTGGGCACCAGGCAGCCACACGGAAAGGGTGCCTGCCCCAATGCTGCCAGGAAGGGCAAGGAGCCACCCCCAGCTGCTGCAAGGAAGGGCAAGGAGCCACCCCCAGGTGTTGCGAAGGAAGGGCAAGGAGCCACCCCCAGCAACTGCAAGGAGCCACCCCAGGTGCTGCCAAAAGGAGCCATCCCCAGCTGCCGGCAGGAAGGGCAAGGGGCCTGCAGCAGCAGGCAGAATGGACAAGGGGCCTGGTGCTGGGACTCAGTCAGAACCCACACCACCAACCATGGTGGTGCAGCCATCTGAGGCCACAGGGAATGGGCTGGAGCCTCCCCCCACCACCACCACCAGCTCCGCCAGCACCAGCACCACCACCAGCAGCAGCCTCACCAGTGAGCAGCCGTCCGAGGCTGCAGGGGATGGGCTGGAGCCTCCCACCACCACTACCAGCAGCGCCACCACCATTAAACAGCCGTCGCTGACGGTGGACAGTGTGTAGTCCTGCCTCTATAGGCTGTTGTGCGGAATGCCCCCTGCAAATCCTGTGGGTTTGACACTCAGCTAAGAGACTGTGACCTTGCACTCCCCAAGATCTGCATCACAGGGCACAATGCCCCCTCCAGAACCAGTGGAGTACCCATCCACTCGCCCCATCCTCCCCAGGATGAAGATCACTGGGCACAATGCCCCCTCCAGAACCAGTGGAGTAGCTATCCACTCACCCTATCCTCCCCAGGATGAAGAACACATGGCACGATGCCCCCTCCAGAACCAGTGGAGTAGCCATCCACTCACCCCATCCTTCCCAGGATGAAGATCACTGGGCACGATGCCCCCCAGAACCAGTGGAGAAGCCATCCACTCACCCCATCCTCCCCAGGATGAAGATCACCGGGAAAGGATGCCCCCTCCAGAATCAGTAGTGAAGCCATCCACTCACCCCATCCTTCCCAGGATGAAGTTGACTGGGCACGATGCCCCCTCCAGAGCATGTGGGGAAGTCACCCACTTGAGAGATTGTGGTCTTGCACTCCCCAGGACAGCGCACAGGGCATGTTGCCCCCTCCAGGGCATGTGGGCAATTCACCCACTTGAGAGACTGTGGCCTTGCACTCCCCAGGACAGAGTAATGGGCATGTTGCCCCATCCAGGACCAGTGGTGTTGTTTCATCTGCCGGCTGAGGTACCCTCCATTCCCCGTCCCCTGGAGGTGCCTGCCTATTTTTGAACTGATGCCCCTGCAGTATTCTCTCTGTGTTGTTGCAGGAGTCAAATGGGGCCCTGGACTTTGTAATGTGGCCCTGTGGCACACAAACATTGAGGACTGGGCAGTGTCCCTTCTTTTGTACATATGTATATACTTTTTGATTTGGATGCATGGGTTACTACTATATTTATCTTATTACACTCACTTTGATCTATTGGTGTTATCCTTGCATTATTCCTGAGGGGTACGGGGTCAATATGTTAGGTTACTGCATCTGCTTGTGTGTATGGTGCTGGGGTGGGGGTATTGTGTGTGTGTGTGTGTGTGTCACTCTCTTTTTCCTCCTTCCCTCCCCTGTGTGCTAGGCGGCTGTACGAACACCGTGGTCGTCTTCGCTGTCGTTGGTGTTTGTGGTGGGCAGGACATAGGACAGCATTGGGAATATGTGTAGCTCGGGATCCATGGCGCGTGGTTCTTTCCTGAGTCTCCACAGGTGAGTCCTTTGACTTCTGAGATCTCTATCTGCCAGGCTTTTGATGACATTGGTACCGCCACCGAAAAGGTGGTGGTTTCCTGTGTCTTAATACAGTGGGCGGAACATTGGCTTCCGCCTGGCTGTAGGCAGTTACCGATGTAGTGCCTGTTGATTCCACCATGGCAGTCGGTATGGTAAAGTGGCTGTCTCTCTAAGCTGTTTCTGCCATCGTCATATTTTGGCGGTATTTACCACCAGCCTGTTGGTGAAATTACCGTCGCTTAATCACCAACCGACAGGGTTTTAATGAGGGCCTTTGTCTTGAAAGGTGTGAACTGGATGGGCTCACAGTGGTTCAAATATGTGGATGCTTAGGGTGTCATTTAATTTTTTTCTCCATATAGACAGGGATGTTTTCCCCACAATTTACCTGGACACCTGCGCTCCAGAAGGTGCCTGGGCCACCTGGTTGCTATAGGGGTGTGAGTGCGACTAGGAGTGTTGACCACCCCTCTTCATCTTCTTTCATAGAGGTTGAGGTAGTTGTGTTTCTTGTTTGGGAGGATGGGGTGGGCTACAGACCTCTTTTGCCTTACTTGCTAGTAGTTGCGCTTCATAATGGGGTTGGATGCTTGCAAGCAGTGGTGGGAGATGGGGAGTGAGAACAAGGAAGAGCAGTTGTGATATGTTCATTCTTTTTCATTTTTTATATTGCTTGTGCAGGTGCGAGGTCAGGCTTGCCACAGCACATTGGGGCTCAACAGAGGCACAGGCTTGAACAGTACTACAATAAGTATCAATGGCACAGCCTGGGGGTGCAGAGGATATGAGGTACTCAGAAGAGATGTGGAATGTCAATGACCTAGGAAACAAGGTTAAGCGAGGATTGGTGGTGCAATACATCCACAAACAGTGGCCAGATATAGGGGGTGATTCTGGGGCCAGGGTCGGCGGGAGCACCGCCGACAGGCCGGCGGTGCCCCGCAGGGCATTCTGACCGCAGCGGTTCGGCCGCGGTCAGATGCGGAAAACCGGCGGTCTCCCGCCGGTTTTCCGCTGCCCATGTGAATCCTCCATGGCGGCGGAGCGCGCTCCGCCGCCATGGGGATTCTGACACCCCCTACTGCCATCCTGGTCCTGGCGGGTCTCCCGCCAGGAACAGGATGGCGGTAGGGGGTGCCGCGGGGCCCCTGGGGGCCCCTGCAGTGCCCATGCCAATGGCATGGGCACTGCAGGGGCCCCCGTAAGAGGGCCCCACTTAGTATTTCAGTGTCTGCCATGCAGACACTGAAATACGCGACGGGTGCCACTGCACCCGTCGCACCTTCCCACTCCGCCGGCTCAATTCTGAGGCGGCGTCCTCGTGGGAAGGATGATTTGCCCTGGGCTGGCGGGCGGCCTTTTGGCGGTCGCCCGCCAGCCCAGGGCAAATCCCAAAATACCCTCAGCGGTCTTTCGACCGCGGAGCGGTATTTTGGTGGGGGAACTCTGGCGGGCGGCCTCCGCCGCCCGTCAGGGTCAGAATGACCCCCATAGTCCTGCTTCAGGAAACACATCTTTTGGGTATCCAGTGTTGCATTTTGGGTAAGGGAGTGTATACAACACTGGAGCATGCAGGATTAACCTCGGGCTCCCACGGGCTAGATATATTGATTAAAAAGAATCCTCCCTTCTAGGTCTTGAAGACATTGGTTGTCCCATAGGGTACATACATCGGGGTACAGGGCTTCTGGGGTAGAACCACTATGACCCTGCTGAGTGTATACATGCCCCCCTGGTTGCAGGCCCCTGTACTGGAAAAGTGTCAACCATACTCCTGGAGACTAATTCCTCCATGCATATTGTGGGTGGGGACTTCAATGATGTGTTGGCCCCTGCCCTAGACTGTTCTAGAACCTGCATGATACCTGAGAATGATATACCCCTGGCAAGATTTGCAGTGACATTATGCCTTGTGGACCTGTGGCAGCAACATTACCTGGAAGAGAGATGCTACTCCTATTTCTCAGGGCCACACAGGGTCTTCTCCAGGCTAGACTATGTGATCGCCCCAGCAGGGAAGATAGATCACGTGGACACAGCTGAGTATCTTGTGAGGTATCTGTTCGACCACTCCCCCCTTTTGGTCAAGGTGGACAGGAAAAGGAAAAGACTGGGCGCTGGATAGAAGCTGAATCTATAGGAACTGAGGGGCACAGAGCTAGCCCATGAGCTTCAGATTAATTCATAGCTTTATTTTGTGGTGAAAAAGAAGTCAGCAGACTCTGCGATTGTACTCTGTGAGGTGTGTAATGTGGTCCTTAGAGATAGAGAGCAGAACATAAGAGAACATAAACATAAGCATGAGGCAGTGGAGGGGAGGTATTAGATTGTCAGCTGTAGAGCATTGAGAGGTCCCAGGAGTGCTTGCAGGCCAACAGGTCCTCCAAAAGCTTGAAATATTGCACATGGAATATTACAGCCTGGCACAGGGCAAGGAAAAGAAACACAAGCTAGTCACACACCAATGACTGTATGATATGGGGGACAAAGCAAGCACATTACTGGCATAGTTAAACAGTCAAGAAGTGGAGAGTAGGTGGGTGAGGCACCTCACTGATGCATCACGGGCCTTCCACACAACAGACAGGCGCATAGCAGAGGAGTTTGCCCTGTACTTTGGAGTTTCTACAAAGCACACCCATTAGAATACGCTGATAACATCAGGGAACCTGGCCACAGTAGACAGAAGGTCATGTCTTTTCCCTCTCCAGAAGGAATATCAGCCACACCCAAACCAGTACCTAGAGTATGAGCAAGTGAAGCATGCATGGCAGGCGGAGACGTTGGGTGAGGATGAGACACGTGACTATGTGCCCCTGGAAAAGAGGCTGCTTATGGAGGAGCTCAAGAAGGGGGCAATTTCTTTCACCTATAAAACACTGATTAACAACATGGCAGACACTCTGCTTAGGCTACAGGGGCACAGGGTGAAATATATGGGAGAGGTGGATGATACTTACTTGGAGGCAGCTTTGATGCACCCACGAGAGGCAGTCATTAAGTCCAAGTTGATGCTAATACAGCTCAACATTCCTCACAAGGATTATTATGACAGGGCATGACAACATAACATGGGAAGAGTGATGTCCCTGCATTGAGTATGGTGTGGGGACCGGGGACGTTCCTGCACACAAAGTGGGATTTAGTGGTGATCCAGGTCTATTAGGACAAGAGCTAGGCAACATCCTTGAGGTTACTATCCCACGTAAGCCGAAGTGTATCCTTCTAGGTATACCAAATGATGCAAATGACCCCTCGACCAAGCTTCTCTTTAGCAGTGTAGGACTGGTAGTTGTGAAGAAGGATTTTGCCAGATACTGGAGGCGTCGGAGGTCCCCACTTTGTGGGAATGGAGGCGAGGGTGAATATGTACATGGCCACTGAAAAAGTTAACTACAAGAGTAGGGAGTGCCCCTGAAAATTCAGCTTAGTCTGGGGTCACTGAAGGAATTATTATGGACTGGGCCTTGTTATTGGGATGCTAACCCGAGCGATTGCCAGTGGTTAGATAAATTCCAAGCATTCCTCCTATCACCTTTTGTGTATTCCTTGCAATGTATTTCCTGTGAATATCATTAAAGATTCAGTCGAGGGCACCCTATATGAGTGGGCAATAAGTAAATTTGATCACCAACTCCACACCACCCAGACTCATTTTGAGAAACTGGCAACAGGTGAGATTGTTGCTCTCAGACAATGCAATAGGAGCCCGGCGGAGTCACATCAAGCAATTTTACGCCCAGCTTCAATGCTCATCAGATATAGAATCATTTCCTCTAAGGATTGAGTACATTGTCACATGGAGCATGGTACTAAATACCGCCAAAGGTGGTTCTCAATATTTGAAGCACAAGCTATATCTAAGCAATACTAAAGATTGCTGTGGTGATGGCTTTCATTTAGATTAAATAAATACAACACGTTCATTTTTATATAACATGGTTTGATGAATGTATGTAGTTTGTTTAATAAATTAATATGTCTGGTATATGGATTGCACCAGCTTAGATAACATATTTGTAGATGAGAAGCGGGTATATAGTCCTTCAAAAAAAGGCATACTGACATTTTACAGTTCAGATGAAAACTCCTTCCTCTGAGAGAAAATGATATTCCCCTTTCTCTGGTGAAACATATATATTGAAATTAGTAAGAATTATGCATCTTGGGCGACTTCATTCATTCCTATGAACTTATCATTTATCCCTCTGGGTTTTATCAAAATCACTTTTATCTACCCCATCAGCATGAATTAAAGTCAATGACGCTGATGCATTCATCCTCCATGGACTGTAAACCAGCTTACAGGAAAAATAGAATATTCCAATATTGCTTGCTTGCCTGCGATATTTAGACAGCTGAAAGACTTCTATCACATGGAATATGTTTACAGTTAAAATCTGAAATAAAAATAATGTAGTGGGATGGGCGTCATCAGTGGTTTCTCTTCAACAGACCGATAATCAGTTATGCATTTTGGTTTTGTATATTTTTAAACAATGAGAGCCTCATTTACAAGGCCTTTACTCCACCGTTGAGTCATTTTTTTTATCTCAACAGTGGCACAAGCAGTGCTCTATGTATCGCTCCAGATTTTCAAACTGATGCATCAGGCCCAATGCGTCAGTTTGTAAAACCCTGCTTCATATTATACCTGTGCCAGGTATAATGTATGCAAGGTAGGCGTTCCCACGGAAAATGGCACACAGAACTGATGCAGTGAAATGTTCAACATTTCACTGCATCATTCTGCGACTTGACTGCGTCAGAATTTTACCACCTGCTTAGAGCAGGCGAAATAATGAAGCAGGGCTTTTCTCAATGGAGGCCTTCTGGCGTTGCTAGACTAGCATCATTTATTTGATGTTAGTCCAGCAATGATAGCATTTAATGCCACAGATGTGTCAGAATTTCTTATGCATCTGTGAAAACGTGTGTCATGGAGCAGTGCATCCTTGGCGTTGTTAGGGGGTCATAGGGCAGCTCATGCAATCTGACAAGTCAGAGCCAATGCATCAGATTCTTGTAAATGAGGCCCTTAGATTTATAAAGCTCATCACATAAATGTGTTGTTTACATGCATTAAAACTCTATATTGATTAGATTGTTCAGTACATCAAAACCACAAATATTTAAAGGCAGCATATAAAATGAATAGAGGCATGTAGATTGTCATCAGTCTATTCGGTGTTCTAACATATTATTCTGTTTTTCAAAAAACGTGCTACAAAAAAATTGGGACTACAAGTATATCGTGACAGTGAGTACATGTAAAGGTGTGTAGAGACTCTTCTTACCGCTACATATATTAACCTTGCAGAGCTAAATATTTAAAGGCTCAGAAGTGGAATTAAGAAAAGTGGGCCATATGTATATTTCCTATTAGCCAACCAAGGAAGTGCAATTTTCACATGTGCTTTGGACCAGATGTGTAAGTAGCTTATTTTTGCGAATTCCTAATAGCGAATTTTCGTGATTCCCCATTAGTAAATCACAAACAGCTATGTACATCAATGGCTCAGGCATTCTTTATGATTCCTAAATGGGTTGCAAGGGACCAGCCTCATTAGCATTCACGAGGCAGCTCACAATTTAAGACTAATGAGGAATAGCCGTAATCACAATGATGATGCCTGCTGGGGTCAGTAGACCACCATGTCTGTGACTGCTTTTTAAATAAATGCAAAAAGAACAAGTGATGGACGGAATGCTGAACAATGTCAAACATTCACTCCCAGTACAGAGATCTGGGCCTAAATCCATCGTTTTTTTGCCACCCATGCCTTTCCAGTTTGGACCCAGCCACATGCAAATCAGTCTTGACCCTGTTCCCTATGGGAACAGTCCAGCCCAAACTACCAAGCTAGGTCCTCGTTGGACTGGAATCAAGCATCCTAGGACTGGTTTCAGGGTATCACCCTTCATCAGCCAGGCTAGCTTAGTTTCAGTGGCATGAGGAGCAAGGGACCCACGTCTGGGCATAACCTTCCCACTTGGGGCAGCAAAAGCAAAAAGAACAAGTGATGGACGGAATGCTGAACAATGTCAAACATTCACCCCCAGTACAGAGATCTGGGCCTAAATTCATAATTTTTTTGCCACCCATGCTTTTCCAGTTTGGACCCAGCCATATGCAAATCAGTCTTGACCCTGTTCCCAATGGGAACAGTCCAGCCCGAACTACCAAGCCAGGTCCTCCCTGGGCTGGAAACAAGCATCCTAGGACCAGTTTCAGGGTATCACCCTTCATCAGCCAGGCTAGCTTAGTTTCAGTGGTATGGGGAGCAAGGGACCCACATCTGGGCATACCCTTACCACTTGGGCCAGCAAAACCAAAAAGAACAAGTGATGGACGGAATGCTGAACAATGTCAAACATTCACTCCCAGTACAGAGATCTGGGCCTAAATCCATCATTTTTTTGCCACCCATGCCTTTCTAGTTTGGACCCAGCCATATGCAAATCAGTCTTGACCCTGTTCCCAGTGGGAACAGTCCAGCCCGAACTACCAAGCAAGGTCCTCCCTGGACTGGAGACAAGTATCCTAGGACCGGTTTCAGGGTATCACCCTTCATCAGCCAGGCTAGCTTAGTTTCAGTGGCATGAGAAGCAAGGGACCCACGTCTGGGCATACCCTTCCCACTTGGGGCAGCAAATGCAAAAAGAACAAGTGATGGACGGAATTCTGAACAATGTCAGACATTCACCCCCAGTACAGAGATCTGGGCCTAAATCCATCGTTTTTTTGCCACCCATGCCTTTCCAGTTTGGACCCAGCCAAATGCAAAGCAGTCTTGACCCTGTTCCCCATGGGAACAGTCCAGCCTGAACTGCCAAGCCAGGACCTCCCTGGACTGGAAACAAGCATCCTAGGACTGGTTTCAGGGTATCACCCTTCATCAGCCAGGCTAGCTTGAATCGAGTGGCACAGTGAGCACAGGACCCACGTAAAGGAAAATGGGATGCATTACAAAAAGAACACTGAAAAGTTTTCTTTTCATTTTTCAAGAGTAGGCATCCACTGCCTATTCTTTAAAATAATTTTCACCCACATTCACAAAGGGGAAGAGATCTCTTACGGACCCCTTCTCATATAAAATATGAATGTTTTACAACCACATTCCAGTCGCAAAACATTCATAAATACGGGCGTGGCCAACATGGCGACCGGAGCGGCAGAGTAAAACTGCAGCTCCGTGCCTGGCCCACAAAAAACATCCTGAAATCGGCACCCAGAACCTTCTTTGAGGCGGGTGCCATCTGCCCAGCTGTTCGGGACCACCAACAGATGCGGTGACCCTCTGCGGGACTCTGGGGTCACCTCGGGCGACGGAGAGGAGCTGGTGGCCTGCTAGGTCGACGTTCGCGGCCGCGGCGGGTGAGTCTGCTGCCGGGGCCGTGGGCTGGCCCCGCCCCCGGACTTCTAGCGCTCGGCGCTGAAATGGAGAGGCACCACGGGGAGCCGTGAGGCATCGGAGTTAGGGAGGACTCGCATCCCGGGGATTGCTCTGCGGTGGAGTGATTGCCCGCGCCCCACCGCCTGAAGCGGTGCTGCCGTTGCGGGACTGGGCCTTGTGGGGCGCACGGCGCCGTGAGACACGTCGGACTGTGGCCGCGCTAGGGCTCTCCGGCCCGCGGGACTCCCTGACCGGACGACTCCTGTGCCATTAACTGCGGCCCCCCCTTGGCGCTAGAATATGGTGACTAATCCGTGCGCGGCCCGAGCGCACTGAGGCTTCCGGCTCGGCGGGTGTTCGGGGAGCTGCGGCGGCTGTACCGCCGTCGTGCCCGCGCCGCCTGGAGCGGCCGCTCGGGGGATCCCCTGCTGAGCCCCAGGCGCCCACACACGGTGGGAACAATAAAGAGCAGCACACCCTTCGGCGACGCAGACCGAATCGCGGAGAGGGGACGGATCGCTCTCCCCCCCCCCAGCGCCTCACTCGGCGACACGGCTCGGGTCGCGGCGCGCGGGGGGCTCGATCTCACTGAGTGCCTCAACGGGCGCGCCAACTGCCTTAACAGCACGCTGTAAGCCTCACACTCTGTACACATCTGCATTTTGGCATTGAATTGGGCATCTGGGCTCTACTGGCAGAGAGGCTGGAGTTTTTTTGCGGAACGAGTGCCCCTTCTGGGCTACATTGAGCGGCCAGTAGCGGACCATACCCGGTCTTTGGTTGACAATATTGGTACTGACACAGCCATTGTCCTGGAATCCACGGGAGCACTGGGCATTGTGCTGCCCCCTCTGGCGTGGAATACCACGTATGGTATCGGATCCACCCTGAGTCTGCGGGCTATCGTGAGTGGTGGGAGCCACCTGGCGTGGATCAGTTAGACATTAACTTGGGCCAAACCAACAAGACGGAGTGGGTAATCGGTGAATCTAAACCGGCGCCAATATCAGAAAAGGACCCTCAACCCCCTCCTGTATTACAGCCTAGCAAACCAGGGGACGTGCTGAAGGAAGTTAGAGGTCGTAGGTGATCACTCCTGGCAAACAACTGTCCAAATAAAGCTGGCGTAACACACTTATGTAAAATAGCGCGGAAATCATGGTCAAACCAAAACACCCCAAGACGGGGTCCACTGGAGAAGCTGATCCTCTCCAACCGTCCTGCCAAGGGGTCTCGCAACCGTCCACACAGCTACAGTTGATTGAAACATTACGCACGCACTCCCTACAATTTGACAAAATTATGCAAGCAATAATGGACACTAAATCCTCGTTAGAGGGGAAAATAGACGCTGCAGTACAGGAAGTTTCATTGCTGCGAGCGGACCACCGCAAATTAACCGGTAGGGTACATGACACTGAAACGTTACTGAAAACTATTCAGCCCGAAGTGGAAGAAATGAGAACTAGAATGCAAAAAATGGAACTGGACATAACTCAACTACAACGTAAGGCTGAGGAAGCTGAGGGTCGTTCCAGGCGGAATAATATCAGATTCCTCGGAATCCTTGAGAGAATCGAGCTTCCTAAGGCAGTGGAGTTCTTAGAGGCATGGCTGAGGAACACACTTAAAGAGCAGTACCCCACCACAACACCGGTGATTGAAAGAGCGCACAGAATTCCGGGCAGGCCACCTAGGCCGGGAGCACCGCCCCGACCACTAATAGTTCGCTTCTTGAATTATAGGGATAGAGACTTGGTCCTCCAACACTTTAGAGAGGCAGACAATATCGTGATGGAGAACAGCAGGGTAGCAGCCTATCCTGATTATACAATGGAGGTTCAAAGCAGGAGAATTGCGTATAGCAAGATCAAGCAACTGCTAAGAGAGAAAGGCATTACTTACTCCCTCATGTTCCCTGCACGACTGCGCATCGTTATGGACGAGAAAACCTTAATGTTCCCCACTCCTGAAGATGCATGGACCTGGATACACGCTAAGGGATTGGCCGACCCACCCGGGGATGACAGGGTTTCCGGTGAGTGGTCCACAGCTAAATCCAGAAAAAGGAAGAAGAACACCAAAACATCTGCCCGCCCCACAAAAGCGCAAATGGCATTGGACCGGGCGCAAATATTAAAAGACACAAATTCATTCGCTCGTGGGTTGCTGGACTCAAGGAGCGAAACGGACACTAATGACACTGCCTCACATGGGGGAGATACGAGCCCGTCCCCCTCTCCGTTGCGGGTGTTGCCCTGACCTCACACCGCGATTGGCAGACGAACTTTGAAGGGGTGGAGTTGCCGTTCGTGGCCCCTCTCTGTCGGCGACAGCAGCTAAGGTGCTGCATCACACTATCATCGGGACCCTCGCCCTAAGCTCCACAGTGAATAACAGCTATTATATGAAGAACTAAGTCGGAATCCTCGTAAAATGTACAAAGGCGAATGGGTCTGCGGAAGAGGAAAATATCCTGCAGGTGGGCCACCCAAGGGCTAGTCGTCAGGTGATCCACGACCCCCCACACCGGAACGGTATCCGAATGGAACTGTCTTCTTTGGAAGCCACCTTAGGCACCGGTTGTGCCACTTTATTTAACGGACGTACACAGCCCGTAATATCCTTTTGGTTGTTATATCTATCTCTTTCTTTTCTATCTTTAGCCCACTATGGGCTTATTCTTTTATCACTGATGCTGGGGCGCTGGGGTGGAGGGGCTGGGGACCGGTGGGGGGCGTCTGGGGTGGGGCCGGGGAGGTGGGAGGGGGTGGGCGTGTTGGGTACAGATCAGATAACCCCCTGCGCCTAACCATAACACAATGAATAAGATACCTAGTTATAACCTCATAACATGGAATGTGAAGGGCATGGCAGGGACTAGTAAACGTCATAGAATACATGCGTACCTAAAGCGCCACCGCATACACATAGCAATACTGCAGGAAACACACATCACACCCACAGAGGCTGCTCGGATAGAAAAGTGCTGGTTGGGCTCAATATATAGCGCTGGAGATTCCTCCTTCGCCAGAGGAGTGCTGGTCTGGATTGCACCGGGTGTCCCTTATACAGTACAACACTGCACAAAAGATAAGGAGGGCAGGTTTATACAGCTAAGGGGCTCGCTGGATGGGGAGGATCTTGTGATAAATGGACTATATGTACCGAACATCAAGCAAGGTGAATTTTTACAAACCAAGACCTCTCAATTAACCAATGATCTAACTTCATCATGCATATGGGGGGGGGACATGAACTGTGTCCCACATATAGATAAGGATAGATCACATCCCCCGCTAGTGGCCGCTCCAATAACGAAAAACTCCCAAATGCTGGGCGCATGGATGGAAGAACGTCGACTGATCGGCATATGGAGACACATGCATCCACATGAAAATGTGTACTCCTATTATTCCCCAGTACACTTATTACATACCCGTATAGACCTCATCCTCACCTCACAGAATATAACGCATAAAATAACAAGAGCGGAGTATTCCGCTAGGGTAATCTCAGACCACTGCCCACTCATAGTACAAATAAGATGGGGAAGGCCCCGCTCATGCATTCCCACCTGGCGTCTGCAAACGCAATTACTACAAGACCCCCCTTTTAGGAAGGACATTGCTACACACATCTCAGCATACTTCACATTGAACAAAGGGACAGCCACCTCCAGAGCCATCGAATGGGACGCACATAAGACAGTCATAAGAGGGGTATGTATATCAACCACAGTGGGAGTCCGGCAAACGCTAATGCGCGAACTCCGTGCATTAGAACAAGAAATTCAAATCGCTGAGGGTGAGTTCACTAAAGATACCACAACAGCGACTAAGCTCACTAACTTGCGCACTAAATGGTCCAAGACAGACAGACGCCTCGGACAGTTCGACTATCGGCACCATATGGCTCGCACGCATGCAGAGGGCGACAGATCCGGTAAATTATTAGCGTGGCTCATAAAGAGTGAACACCGGAACGCCCCTATAGGCGCTATCCGCCTGGAGTCAGGTCGTATAGTTAATACCCAGGTTGAGATAAATAACGCTTTCAACGAGTATTATAGCTTGTTGTACCGGGCACGGCCCCCACCCACTAAAATCCAGTTAGAGGAATTCTTCAACGATATAACTCTAAGCAGCCTAACTGCCTCTCAAACTATAGAATTGGACAGCCCGATTGAGATAGCAGAAATCCAACGTGCGCTGCTACAGTTGACACATGGCAAAGCACCCGGCAGCGATGGCATTCCCATAGAATACTACAGCACGTTCCAATCTCAGACTCTAGCCCCATATCTAGCAATGCTAAAGGAAGCGCTGGAACGGGGCCAACTCCCTGAAATTTGCCGTGAGGCTTTGATAGCAGTTTTACCAAAGGCAGGCCGTGACCCCTTGGATGTTCGCTCATACAGGCCATTATCACTACTAAATACCGATTGCAAATTACTCGGAAAAATACTAGCTAATCGCCTGCTTCCCTATGTGTCAGAGTTGGTACACCAGGATCAGGTAGGCTTCATTCCCGGCCGCAATACCTTCAGAAATATCAGGAATTTACTGCGTCTAATGAGAAACTCCCCGGTTGAAGGCAGACACCGGGTGGCAGTATCACTGGACATAGAAAAAGCGTTTGATACTCTGGGTTGGCCTTTCTTAACAGAAACACTCAAGCGGATGGGGTTCGGGCAAGTGTACATTGGTTGGGTGAAAACATTATACACTGACCCAACGGCTAGGGTTAAGACGGGCGATACGGTCTCCGAAAAATTCAATATCGGTAGGGGCACCAGACAGGGATGCCCGCTCTCACCACTATTATTCGCATTAGCCATTGAGCCGCTGGCCGCCGGCCTTCGCATAATGGCCCCCACGTGGGGTATCTTGGATGGCCAGAAGCACCAGATAGTATCCTTATATGCGGATGATGCGTTGATCTTCCTACGAGATCATGTGGGAGCCCTGCCGGGCCTACTGGAACTCCTAGAAAAATTTAGCTCGGTTGCCGGATTAACAGTGAACTGGACAAAATCCTGCATATTCCCTTTGCGCCCGGTCCCTGAGGCACTGAGAACACCGATGGGTCCGGGAGGCTTGAAATGGTGCTATACAACATTTAAATATTATGGGGTAAATATATACCATGACAGCCTAGATCTCAGGGATGGTAACCTCGGCCAAGTGGTCAGATCAACGAGGGGCTCCCTGCCCTTCTGGTGCTCACTGCCACTGTCTCCTATGGGCAGAGTAGCCATCGCAAAGATGATAGTATTACCTCGACTACTCTATTATTTTATGGCGCTACCCTTAATACTCCCAAGCTCATTCTTTAAACTACTGAATACCTTACTAACGGACTTAATATGGGGCAATGGCCGCAGACGCGTTGCATTAACAAAGGTCCTCCTACCGCTTAGGTTGGGGGGACTGGGCGCCCCCAGATTTGAAGCGTACTATGCAGCTGCCCAACTACAATGGATATCCACATGGGTTGGTTACCCGGCCGGGCCCGAAACTCAGAGGGTGTTGCAGGATCTTGAAGGCAAGGAGATAATGCAATACCTCATGAACCGTACCGATCCAGTGAACACTAGCAGTGTGCTGCTGCACACTGCACATTGGGCCTGGGGCCGATATGCGCTGCAAAACGCAAAAGCCCCGCAGTACTCACCGAAGATTCCACTGCTGGCCCTACCGACATTAGCAAAAATAGCAGCCAAAGCGGGCCTGAATACATGGGGTAGCAGGGGCATACTTACACTAGGTGACATCTACCAGGACGGGCAACTTCAAACCTACGAAGCACTAGCCGATAGGTACGCGCTCGGCCGTGGAGGCTTCATAGCTTACGGTGCAATTAGGCAGGTAATGAGAGAGAGTTGGAGTAAAGGCAACTCGGAACCGGATACCTCCCCTTTGCTACACGAACTTTTGGGAAGCATAAGCACCCCATCAAGCATTTCAAATATATATAATATCATAGCCGCCCAGGCTGAACATAAACAGGATCAGGCAAAAAACAAATGGGACTGCGTGCTATCGGAACCACTATCCCCTAATTCATGGGAACAAGCGTTGAAGCTGACTCGCGAGGTTTCACGCAACCCGCGCTTCCGATACACACAGTTTAATTATGTGCATCAGACTTACCTATCACCTCACCGCATAACACGTATGTTTCCCCGCTCGCCGCAGACATGCCCCAGATGCGACACAGAAGAGGCCACATTCTACCACATGACATGGGAATGCCTCCCGATCCGTAACACATGGATAGAGATAATAACGTTGCTAGCGGAATGGACGGATACTACACTATCTCCCACTCCTGAGGTGTGCCTATTGGGCTTAACATCTCATCCCAAGAAACGCAAACGTACATTTAAATGCATTGCCTTGGCACTGGTGCTGTATAGACGCCTGATCGCCATGAAGTGGAAAGCCCCCGATGCCCCCAGGGTGGCCCAATGGCGCGAAGAGGTAATACGATGGACCAAAGCAGAAACACAGACATTGCAGAATCTACTGGATAGGGGTATACTAGTTAAAGGCTTGGAGGTATGGAACTCGTTTTTGACAGCTGTGGAAAAAAAAGACGATGTGCGTCCCCCCTGAACTAATGAAAGGAGTGATTTTACATCATCGCAGTGGCCACAGGGTGACATCAACATATGGTGCGTTCGGGACATGCGGGTGTGAGGGGGGGGGGGGAAGGAATAGTATAAAGGGAATAATTAAAAAAAAATAATAATAATAATAATAAATAAAAAATAATAATAATAATAATAAAGTAAATGAACCACTATAAAATTGCGATGCCTTGTGCGTTTTCCCCTGGGCGCGTCACGGGTGCCTTGCTTTGCGCTCGGGGGTACTGGGGCTGTGAGACATTGGTACCCTCTGGCTCCCTCCTGCTGTGCCCCGTCCCTCATGCATGGCGCTCCGCGGCCAATGGTGGGCTAGTCCCCTGGGGCCGTGGGATGGCATGGCCACGGGCTGATGTGATGTGACGCGTGGAGACTCGCGCAAATGTCATGCAAGCCTCATGTAGATTGCTCCCTGACCCCTCCGAAAACTGGTTTCTTCTCCTCCTGGGCCCCTCCTCTCCTCCTTTGTCGGTCCCCTCTTTCTCCCCAGCCGTTGCGTGTCGGCTGTAGCCTACTCAGCGTCTATCTTACTCTTTTTTCTCTATGTTCTCTGTTCTCTTGGAATGATCTTGCATATGTTTAATACAATCCCTACGTGAACGTGCCATTTGTGAAGCCCCCTTCGGGCGTTGTTGCATGTATACGTGAGTAGCATTTTGCTCATACGTAACAGTTATCTGTGTAATGCACGATGAAACATAATGTAACAGTTTGCATTTTATTCCAATGTGGCCACTTGGCCGATAAAACAATAAAAATATATCTAAAAAAAAAAAAAAAAAATTCATAAATACCGTGCGATTAGATATTAGGAATGGATGCCCTAAACACTCCTCTTCCTAATACCTAATTGCAAAAGCAAAATGTGATTCGGTAACAAGTTACTGAGTTGCATTTTGCATTTGGTACATGCCAAAAAGCATTTTGCCAGTCGCAAACAGCCTGATAGGCCACATTGCAAATTGTCCTTTTGTTGGTTGGGGATGGGGGCAGGTGCAAAATGACCTGCCTATTAATGTTAGGCAGGTTGCAACATGTGCCCCCTGTGACTGACAGTGACTGCAGCAATGGATCACTGCACTGGCACACTGCCATCCCTGTATTTGCTTTCCGAATAAGGTGAAACATGCTTTTTTAAAAGCAGCCCATGACCATAGCAGGTACATATGCTGTTTTTTTTTTTAAATGTCCTGCTTTGGAATAAATTGGGACCAGTATGCTCCCACCAACATGATGCACACAGGGACTAGCAGGCAACTCATTTGACAATTTAGCAACAACAGGCAACTCATTTAACCCCTTTGCTGCCAGGCCTTTCCCCCCTTTGCTTAGAGTTTGTTTGGTAATTTGGAGTAGTTCACTCTTAGGCCCCCATACATTTTTGACCACATAAGTAATCCACGTTAAATTAGCATCCTTCATTTTCAACATCTGGGAGATGCTAACGATACATAGGGTTGGAAAACTCCCCTGGAGGGAATTAAGAAAATGGGCAAAATATAGCTACATTTTGAGTTTTGGGGGAAAAATGGGGAAAAGATGCTGCAGAAGAAAGGGTCAGTTTTTTCCTGCAAAGGGCATCAACGAAGGGTTTGCATGGCTAAGGTCACAATTTTCCTAGCCTTCAGGAACATACAGACTTCAATTATGAAACCACATTTTTCAACATAGTTTTGGGATTTTACTGGGACATAGCCCATTTTTCCTATTTTTTGTGCTTTCACCGTCCTTCCAGTTAGTGGTAGAAATCGGTCTGAAATCACTAGTGAATCTTGGAAAGCTATACATTTCTCACATTTAAACAACATTCTGAATTCAGCAAGGGGTCATTTGTGTAGCTCCTTAAAGGGTTTCATATAAAAAGTTTTAGTTGAAAAAATAAAAATATTGAAATTGAGTTGGAAAAAACTGCCATTTCTGTCTACCTTTTAAACTTTAATCTGAAACTTCTTCTAGCTATGGCATATATTCAAAAGCAATACACCGTTATGTCTGCTGGACCCTTCTGGTTGTAAGGATAAATGGGGCTTGTAGGTTCACCAAGAACTCTAGGTAACCAGAGCCAATAACAGCTGCACTTTGCAATGGTTTTTCATTGTGTACCTGGTATACAGAAATTCATTTGGTAAAATATAAAGACTACAAAATAGGTATCAAGAAAACCTATGTATTCCCAAACTGGGCACACGATATGGAGTTTTGACATACTGGTTATTTGCATATCTCTGAATTTGTGGGTACCCATACTAGCATGTGAATTAGACAGCATTTCGCGAAATGACTTCTTGATTACACACTGTCTTACATTTGGAAGTCGCAAATGCAGGGAAAGACAATTGATACTAACACTTGTTCCACAATTGTAGGTTCTCCTAGGTCTCCTGATATAAATGGTACCTCTTTTGTGTGGGTACGCCTAGAACCCATGACAGGAAACGGCCCAAAATGTAACATGGACACATCACATATTTCCACCCAAAACTGAGCCTTTTTTGCAATGTGTCTGGCTGTGGATTTTGAGCCCTAGCTCAGCCGGCACTAAGGAAAACCTAGCAAACCTGTACATTCTTGAAAACTATTCAACCAGGGGAATCCAGTATGGGATGGTTCTCACAAGGTTCTGTTTCCCAGAATCCCATGCAAACCTCAAACATAGCCTAAAATCCACACTTTCCTCTCATTTCTATGATGGAAAGTTCTAGAATCACACATTTCCTACCACCCAGCCTTCCTCCATATCTCCTGATAAAAATGCTAACTCACTTGTGAGGGTGGGGCAAGTGCCCACGACAGGGAAGGGCCCAAAACATCTTGTGGACACATCAAAATTATCCGTCACAGAGTGACCTGTCTTTGTTACTGGGCTCAGTGGTCATCTAGGGAAACCTACCAAACCCACACATTTCTGAAAACTAGATACCTGGGGGAGTCCACGGAGGTGTGGCTTCCATGCATCTCCCAAGGTTTCTTTTGCCCCGAATCTGCCGCAAACCTCAAACTTAACAAAAAATATTTTCCTCACATTTCTGAGTGAGGATCATCTTGCCTGCACAGATTTCCTACCACCCAGTGTGCTTTGGGAGCCCACACAAGTGGGACAGCATTTCTATCAGTACATATGGGCCAATGCTGAGTAGTAAGACTATTGTGTATTCCTGCAGCTTCTGGAAGTTTCCATCACAGAAATGTTTGGAACATGCATGATTTCAGTCAAAGTTGGAGGTTTGCAGGGCATTGTGGGTAAGAAAATGGTGCAGGGTGCATTTTAAGTACACCAATATGGATTTTCCCATATATTTATTTTCAGATTTGTCTGGGTCTGGTAGATATTTCTAGGTGGCATTGTACCCAAGTCCAAAAAGTGCAGCAGCTCACAATTACAAGTAGAACAATATTGGGAGTTAGCCAAGCTCTCTTGGCCCATATGTAAAATCAAAACCCAAAAGAGTCAAATATCTTCTTACTTGCTATTGGTTTGGTAGTCCACGGGGGGTAGGAGCGGCAGAAAGACTGTTGCCCTCTTCAGTTGATGTGGGGGCATAACCATGATCATGGTGGTGGGCAGTCCCCAGCCCTCCATTTTTTTAATCCACTGGCTTCTAGTGGGCTGCCTACCCCCCCAGGGGGCTGAGTGGGGGTAATTACCTCCATCTGGCTCCAAGGGGGACAGAAAGACTGTGCCCCTATTTATTTGGGTTAGAGCATGGCCGTGACCATGGTGGGCAGCCCCTACCCCTCTTTTATTTAAACAAAATACTCTCTGGCATTTATTGGGCTTTCTACCCACCCGGTGGGCAGATTGGGGGAAATTACCCTATCTGTCCCAGGGTGGCAAATTGAGAGCTAGAGCACACATAGGCCCCCCGGGGGACAGAAATATTGGTACTTGTTTTTGGGAAGGTTGGGTGCATTGGCATGCCCATTATGGGCACCTCCCACCCCTAGATTTGAAAAAAAAAAAAAAATATTGTACCTAATGGGCATGTTGCCCCAGGTAGGTGGATCAGGGGCAATAGCTTACATCTACCCCCCCCCCCAGTGGGGGCAGAAAGACTGTTTTTTATTCAGGGTGGGTGGGGGCATGCCCTAGGTTTGGATAAATAAAACCCCCTGGTGCCTAATGGGCTTGGCTCCCATCAAGCCCCCATGGGGGACAGAAAGACTGAACTTGCCAAAATATTATGGAGGAGTAAAAGCCCTTGCCCAAGGGGGTGCTCCCACCTTTGTGCTGCTTAGTGGAGTGGATCCCTGCTTGAGGATCACTTTTCTGTAGTGATCCCCAAGCAGGGATCCACTGGAGAGGGGTATCATTGAAAAGGGGGGATTCGCTCCTTTCCAGTGATACCCCTCCCATCAGCCTCAGTTATTGGGAGTCTGAGATAGCACCCTGAGCACCAAGGCAGTGAAAGTGAAACGAGTTGTGTCATTTCACTTTCGTTTTCAGTTAAATGGCATCAGTGTGCCAGGTGTGCTGCTCGTCATTTCAATGAAAACTAAAAACAGCCTCGGAGCTAGGAATTTGGTGGTCATGTAATGAGGATGGAACTGTTCAGTCCTCAGCATTGAAGGGGTTAAGAGAAATTGATATTTTAGCTACAATTTTTTTGTAGCACCCTATGTTTTTTACATGATATTCTGAAATCTGTCCCGTTCATCACTTTACAGATTAGCCTCTACTTCTTGCATTCCAGAAAAAAAAAAAAAAAACTGTAGTCTCTCTGGTGACTGTTTCCCAATTGTTTGATATCAGTTGTCAAACTAAGCAGTTTGTTGTGTAAGCCAGCAGTAGAAAATGAAGATGTTAAAAGAGTGACAGGACTTCATTGTCACCCAATGCAAGTTAGAACCTCAATCTTATTGGAGATACATTAAAACACTTGCCAGGACCTCTGAATAGATGTGAAGCAAAGATGGGCTAAGGGGCTGAGTTGCATTCCGTGCTATTTTAGTCAGTGACCGAAGTTCAGACCTACTCTTCAGATAATCAAGCAGCACTAGATGGTATGCATTTATTACTTTAGCTTACAATGAGTTAAAAAGTCACCACCCCAAGGGGCCAGCAGAGACCCAGTGGATCCAGTATTCTTAGAAGAGGAAACCCTCAACCCCTCTTTTGGGGCTTGCTTCATCTTAAGTTATCTTATGCTGTCACTACCGGGATTGACTCAACCTCCTTCTGATAAAGTAACACTTGCTAGGCAAAGGGATTCAAATTAAAATTATCTTGAGAGTAAGCCCAAAAATAGATTTTTTTTAAAAATTAGACAAATCCAAGGTAAGGTTAAAAAAGAGAGGGGGTGCCAGGAAAGCACAATGATACATTCATCCTATAAAATGCCAAATCTTGGGACCTATACATTGCCTTTACGAGTCAAAGGCTTTCTTCGGGCTTGAACTTGATCCCTACCAAACTTATGCATATATTTATAAACTGTTCAGGGGACAGTGTCATATCTTGCTGGGTCATGAATTTGTAATTAGTAAACCTCGGTGAACATAAAAACAGTGAGTACAATGATCCTAATTTTTCATTAACCCCTAATGTGAAAGTAAGCAAGAAATAAGTGTTGTAATCGAGAAAACATATGGAGACACTCCACAAAAACACAGACTATGTGGGTGCCGAGTGTGAGCTCTCTCTGCCATTCAACTTACATTGGCTATGGGTTATCATGTTATCTCGGTAATGAGTATGAGGCACCCTCTGTAGTCACACACTTAATTAGGTGGATAGATCATTAGTAAATAGCAGCTGATGTTTATGGTCATAGACTATGGTGATCATTTTCTAAAGAAAGAAATCATGTTTAACCTAGGGTACACTTCATCACTGGAAAAAAGAAAGAAGTATCTTTCAACTGTGACAGGCAAGTGGGATACAGAATCATGCATCCAAAAACAAATTTGATTGGTTTCATCGCCTTCACCACTGTATCTCAATTCTCATTGTCATGCTAACCTCAGTAGGCCTTGATTGTGGCCTTAGTCTGAGTTTTATTTGTAGACAATGAAATGACATATTGAGCATTTATCATTGCTGGATTATTGCCTTATAATGCTACAAGTTCCAATGTACATACATAACTCATACTTGCTGCCCACCCAAGGCCAGACATTCTTCTCTCAAAGCGATGTCATGTTTCAGGGCAGTGCTTCCCAACCTTTTGACTTTTGTGGACACTTTACCATTACTGAAACCCGGGGACAACCACAGAATCATTATTGAAATCCGGGGACTCCCCACTAAGTCATTACTGAAAGCTGGGGACCTAATCTGTTAATATTATTTAATTTTCTAAGCAGTTGTGGACCCCCTTATTTCCATGGACACAAGCCATACTTGCAAAGTTTTGGACTGGCTTTGCATTGATTGACCTTGCATGCATCACTTCTACTGCTTATCTCATCACAAGTAACTGCTGGCTGCTGCACACCTATTTATTGCCCTCCATCTGTTGTAGTGGCAAAAGACCAGCAGATAGAAAGGCAGTGTGCCTATCATTTGCTTGTGTGCTCACCAGGCGCCATAAGCCACATGTCACGGTATGCAGAGGTGGACTGCTTGTGACGTCATACAAGTGCAACAGCCACCGGGAGGCTTGACATTTGTGGTCTCATCATTCTTCATGTATGACTGACATACTAGCTGTGAATGGTACTAGTTCAGCCCTGGTATCATTATTATAACAGTGCATGACATAGGAAAAAAGGGGAAAACCTACCTGTTTCATACTTTTGAAGGATATCCCACTGCCATCTGAGGAGGACAGATAGAAATTCAATTATTTGAACTGAGTTTATTGGAATTCAGTAATAATAGTAGTGTCCTGAACATGTTGTGCAAGTTGTGCTTGTAGCAATGGGTGATCCCATAAAGAGATAATTTACCAGAGAAGCACACTTCACATGTTGATAGAAGCTCAGGTATTACATTTGGGGCACACATATTCTTTTGGTGTTGTTCCTACTGTAATTGGGATCAGACTACATCATCATTAAGGCCCCTACAATGTAACCCCATGTACTAAATCAAGTGTACTCACATTTACAGAGTGCTTACATAGTTGATATTAGTACTGCATACAGGCATTTTCCCTATCATATACTAACACTTTGTCCTGCAGCAACTAATTGTTTAGTTAGTTTTGTCATACTCTTTCCACATGTAAGTGTTCTGTACAGTGATCATTAAAATGTGTCTTGACTTTTCGAGCCAATATATTTCAGTTTATATGGGCACTGAGTTAGCTATATGAAATTCATTGAGTTACAAAATGTGCATTTTTTCAAAACAACTAGTGTATTGTTTCAGAAATCATGTTGTCAAACTTAGATCCAGCTACTTGATCACTTTCCACAGGGAAAAGGGCCTTTGCCCTGTAGAATTTGCTATAATGATCTTTAAGTTTCTCTTTTAATCATTTGTTTCAGTCTAGTTACATGCCAAGCTATCCAGTAGGCTTTTTGTTTTCTCAAAATCCAGAGTAACTGATAACAGAAGTCGCCTATTTTTGTTGCTTTATCTGTAATTGTTGGCGCATTAAAACTTGGTTTGTTTTGGGCTTACAAATCCAAGAGAACCTCGAGCTGAGCCAAAGCCAGCCATCAGGCTTGAACTTGACTCAGGCCTTCAGTAGGTCACTGACCTCTATGACATAATGGGAATTAAGGGGACAGGGACATGGGAAGAATATGATTTGACCCTCAAAATAACTCAACTACTCACTATTCACACCATGTACAATATTTGCTTCCCCTAGTCCCACCGACCCGCACCCTGCTTGAAACAATGCTGCCCTTGGCCATGCCATATACCATGCTATTGGGACCATGGAAAGTATGTTTGGGAGTATCCATGATCTATTGCATTTCTCTCAAAGGTTTGTAGGAGCAGGTCCTGATTTCTATTGAAGACCCTTTTTTGGCTTTGCTGAAGATTCTTTCAAGATGTTCTTTCTCTATAACATTAGTGGCATGAATCTCAAAGCTTTCCCTGTCAGTGCAGGACCTTCTCAGTCTTGAGAATTGTCCAAACAGTAGGTTTTCTTAGTTGAAAACCACGCGTCCTGTCTTGTGGGCTACCAGGTCTGCTTAAGTGTAACTTTGCAATATTTGAAAGGAATATTTTTAACTGTCAAAAAGAGTTATGTTGACAGGCTGTACTGCAGGTTTAAACTATAGCAGCCATGTTACACTGGTAGGCCTGAGAAAATGTTTCCTGATAACAATAGTGAATGGGACAATAAATGCAGCTGGCCACAGGTGAATTTTAACGTTTCATACCGTAAGTGTAGTTGTTCATAAGGAAGTCAAAACCATCAATCAGGTATTAGCCAATTTTTACATGTTTTTGTGGTCAGAGCAAACACACTGGGCACTGACCAGCAGTACCCCAGTGATAAGAGTATAGAAACCCGCAATTAAAATCTGAAATAATGGAGGCGACCATGACACAAGCTGTAATTCCTCACATGGAGCCTAGCCATTTTACTTCTGTTTGGCAGAGGTAAAGTGCCTATAGGTAAAAAGAACCTTCATATATTATTCTGAAATAAGCAAAATAGTTTGGGAGGACCTTGCAGAAGATGGGTTTTGTAAATTACCCCGCACATTAAAAAAAAAAAATGTAAGCAATATATTGTGAAAGAAACAGCAGACTTTTTTTATTTTAATGCGTATGAGTAAAAAGGGGGTAGGTCAAATCTTCCTCTACTGGGACATCTTAGAGCAAGAACAAATGCAAAGTCTGGCAGGAGGCAATTAAACAGTATCCTATCACAGTTCAAAAATGAATTTGTTTGAAAGTGAATTATTGGTAAGGGCAAGCTGGTACCTACACTTACAAAAATGCCATAACCCCCACTAGGTCCAGTCAAGGTCTCAGTAAATTAATCCTTGCTCAACCCTTGGTAGCTTGGCCCATGAGCAGTTAGGCTTATCTTCGGAGACAGGTTTGTAAAGAATTTAGGGGCATAACGCAATTTGGCATCAAAAAATTCAACGCAGGCTAACGCCATTTCTCAGTGCCACCTGTGCATCAAATTTATACTTTGACGCACGGTGGCGCTAAGTACGGGTTAGTCATTTTTTTTGCACTAACCAGTGCGCCGCGTCGTAAAGCAAAACAACGTTAACGCAGGGAAAATAACTCTAATCCGGTTCGCGACATCGCAAACCATATATGCGCCATTTTTCACCGCAATAGCATCAACAAGTGGCGCAAATGCAGCAAACAGTGCTAAGGAGCCCCAAAATGGATCCCAGAAGCCAGGAGAGACCCCAGCGAGACCTAAATCTACCAGGAACCAGCAAGGAGGACACAGACAAGACCCAGGGGTGAGACAAGAAGAAAAGGAAGTGTTGTTTCAGCGCAGAGGAGCATGAAATACTGGACAGAGAGGTGAAGGAGCACCAGCATCAACTTTTCATTACCTCTAAAATGCCAATTGGGAGGAGAGAGGCAATTTGACAACAAATTGTCGACAAGATAAACAGTGTGGCAGAGGTCCGAAGAACTGTCATGGAGTGCAAGAAATGCTGGCATGACTGCAAGAGCAGGACAAAGGAGAAAATGGCAAGGAACAGGAAGGCAGCACTGCAGACTAGAGGTGGTAGTCCAGCACCTCTGGATTTCTGGACGAGATGGAGGAGATGGTTGCAGCCATCATCCCGGAGGATATCATCACAAGAATCGCAGGACAGAACAGCGCAGACTACCAAGAAACAACACATTTAGTTGCATGCGGGACAAAGATGCCTATATGTTAATTACAAGCAGGGGGAGGTACATACCTACTACACAATGCATGTCAGCCATGGAAACCAGGCAATGGAAAGGGTAAAGGGGCATGTCACAGGTACAAGGGGCAAAGGGTGTGCAGGGCCATCCAGGGGCACAGCACAACACCAACAGCCTTTGCAAGGGGTACACTGCTATTCCAAGGCTGCTGGAAATGCTGTAGCAGACCAGGAGGGTAAGGTAGAACATAAAACTGGGCTGCTGTTACGGGACAGCTGGTATTGTCAGAATGTAAACTAGGGGACATTGGGCAGTCCCAGGCCATTGCCTCAAGCGGCATTTACCATTGACAACATTTGCCACTACTACCTGTGCTGTTTGTGCTGGTCAATTAGGAAATGGCAGTTAGGTGCCCATGGAACAAACACACTCAAAATGAGGGTTCAGGATGACTATTTGATCAATCCCCTTCAATTACTAACCAAGTGTAACTCCTGTCAAATGCTCATGTCTATAGGCACAATAAACATCAGGTATTGTTACTTACATTATGAAGTACACAACAGTAATGTCATACCCATGCTGCCCATTCCAGGGTCTACCCCACGCCTGTGTTGCAATAGCTGCAATGCCACCTTGCAACATCTCAACTGTCATACTGCTAAGACAACAGCATTGAGGGGGAGGACACATGTGTGCAGCTAGTGAAACACACCCGCACAGTCATAAGAGGAAATGGAACTCTGCCAGGCCCATCAGTGCAATGCAATGTAGCACACATTCGCAAACATCAACATGACACTACCAATGCTGACACCTGTATCGTTTCATGCCAATGCAATACATGGTATGTGCTAGATCTCAGCAATGTGTAGGTGTATGTGAAATATCATAGTCTGGGTCAGTCCTAAATTGTTATGTGTGGTGCAAGTAGCATCAGAACACAAACAGGCATTGTAAGGCCTCACCATGCTAATGGTAGTAAAGGTATGGTTGAGTATGGCAAGAAGGTGGCAAGACACAATTTGGACAGAACCTACACCTAGAGGATGTGACTCAGACAATTCGCCAGACTGCCCACACTACATGTGACATGCAGGTGGGGCATAGGCCTGTGAGAATGCTAATATTAATGACAGTAACAATGAACAGGAACCCAAATTACTATGTTCCACTAATAGGAAGTCAGTGATGTCACATTACAACTGCCACAACACAGACACACTAATTGTACAATATCTCATTGCAGAGGACAATGGCTCTCCTGTGGATATGCCTGTCCTGGACTACTCTGATGACATGGATGACGAGCTGACAACCATTAGCCAGGAAACCCTCCAAGATGTCCTGAGAACCCTCCAGACCCCACCTTCAGTCGCAAGGAGGAGCACAGATGCAGCAGCCATCACAGAGGACCTACTCACCAACCCCAAAAGTACGACCTTCCAGCTCAAACACAGCTGAGGACTCTGATGACACTGGGACTACCTTTGAGAGGACAGTTGTGGGGGTACAGCGGGAGCTGGGCAAGGAGGTGTGGGTGGGATGCAAAATATGGCAGCCAGCCTTGAGGGGATGCGCATGTGCATGATGACTTCTGCAGAACAGTCAGCAGGCATGCAAGTCCAACAATCACTACTGCAAGGACTACAAAAGTCTGCAAGGGACTTCACCACCGCAGTGAAGGAGTTGCCACAACACCTGGCCTCCCAAACTTTTCACTACATGCCTGACTACAATCATGACCCGCTCAGGGCTGACCTGGCTGCCTACCACAGCGATGTTGGTGCTATGCTCAATAACCTGCAACTCCTCCTTGCTGCAGTTATGCCCTTGATAGTTCCACAGTTGGCAGCTACTGGAAATTCAGAGTACACTTCTCCAAACACTGAAGTGTGTTTTGCCCCCTCAAACCCACCACCACCAAGGGCAGAGGAGACTACACACACATCAGAAGATGAAGACATGGAACAGATCACCTTCACCCGTAGGAGTACCCGGTAGCACCAGTACATGCCACATGGGCAGTGATTTTCCTATGTCCTGTGCTTGACAGCATGCCAGTCTTTCTATATTTGGTAACATGCACTGTTCTACAACACACTGTTTACCTTACCACTATTGACTGCAATTATCTCTCACTCCCTAATTGGCAATTCATGTTCCTCTGCACTGAATGACACTCCATGGCAGCATGTTCAATGACATGTCCCTCAACATTGCACTTGTGTTGCGTCACAATAGAATGTGTCACACTAATGGACTTACAATCGTGGACAATTTAAATATTGCACTACAGCACTTTAAAATAAACAGCACCTACACAGCCATTTTGTCTCTTTGTATTGTGACACATGTCCTGTGCAGGAAGTTTGTGATGCATGTAACATGTCAATGGCCACAGAATGTCAATACAATAGTGTAGAAAGAATGTGGTCTGATATCTATGCACAGCGGTCTGGATTTTACAATCATCTGTGCTGCTTGTTGTTCATTTCTGAAGGTAAAGCATCACAAACAGTATAATGCTGTGTAAAAATTATATATGTCAGGGCCAAGGTATCTACAAGATGAAACTCAATGCTGCCCATATCCCCTACAAGACAATCATTGTGTATGTGACATATGACTCTAAAGTTAAATCCCACAACCACACCATACAACAGAAATGGATGTGTAAGAGTGATTGGACAATAACGTCACCTGTGTGTACAATGAAAACAATCACAGTTATGATTTATGTATACTGAACTTCATAAGATTATGACACCAATCAGCTTATCAGGGTTCATATGAACATCAGGCTGCAGGCAGACGTCCCACAGTTCCCAAGATTCCAACACCGGACCAAAACAATGACAGCTTTAAAATCACACCTACCTCTCCAATACTTGGAACCATAGTCACCTTGAGTGGTGGGTTCAATGGATGGCAGATACATAGACATGTAGCTTTGTTGTAGCTGCCAATGTGACAGCTCATTTGGAATTGGGAATAAACATGTCACAAATGGGATGTGGATGCAGGATGGAACACACAGGCCAACACAAATGTGCGACTGTACACTCATGCAAAGGCCCAGATACCAAAGTATATGACACATACCATAAAGGAGTACCTAAACTTTTATTACATATGAAAGAAAACTTAAACTATGGCAAACACATATCCTAAGCTATCCTAACTATACATTACCCACAACTGGCCCTAACTACCCTATGCTAAACTTACTTACCACATGTAACTAAACACTCTAAACATCAACCTCCGCCCCCTTTATATGACAGGATACGTGTAGGACAACATATACTAACCTAAACACATACTAACTAATCCTAAACAAATATATATATTTTTGTCTTTTTTTTGTATTTTTATATTTCTTTTTTTAATACACATAAACCCCAAACATCAACCCCCACCCACCCACAAACCAACATGTAAGAATATAACTCCCCCCACCCCAACCCATTATCCTATCTAAACTAATAGCCTACTCTAACTTATCACTAAAACCCCTAAACCCACTAAAAAAATAGTATGAGGAAAGAGGAGGAAGGTGAAGGAATTAGGGGTGAGTAAAAGTGTACTCAGAGGTTTGCCCCCCTCAGAATTATTTTGATGGATCTCAGTCTCCTGCTGTTGCCCGGCCACCTATTGCTGGAGACTGTCCATGTGCCTAATCATCCTTTGCATGCCCCGTTGTAGGTGGTGCAATGTGGCCTTGTCCATACCACCTGCTGTGTAATGGATGTAGAAGGTGCTGACTGACAGGACCACACGAACTTGCCAAATCAAATCAAAGAAATGCTTAAGAAAAGCAAAGAGATATCCTCAGTGGAGACAGCAAAGCCCAAACTGGAAGAAGGTTTGCAGAGTAATCTTGCGCTTATTTCAAAGGAAGAATCAAGAAGAGAAGATTCAAGATGGCCGTCGTGAGTCCTGAAGGTTAGTTACAGTTCTAGTCTTGCAATCTGTTGGTTGCTAGGTTACGAGCTCACCAGCTGGAAGCTTCGCACTTCAACTGAGGTCTGACAGGAATCAGCTGTGTTGAGAGAGAGCACGCTTCAGAGCAGAAACTCATGTGAGGTAAAATTACCCTTGAAGACTATTTTACAGAAAACGTGATAAATATTGTCAAGGTTAATTCAAGGAGTTTGATAGTATACTGTTCCAGTGGAGGTTTGGCAAGGCTACATAGTTTAACGTATGAATAAGCCTTATGTTTACAAGGTTCCTGTTTAAGATACCAAAGTCAAAAGAAAAACAAACTTTAACAAGCAAGTATTTACAAATACCAAGGTTATAAACGAAGGCCGAGTTTAACAGAGAAATTAATGTTAACAAGTAAGCATTTACAAATGCAACGGTAATAAACCAAAGTAGAGTTTAAAAGAGAAACAAACTTTAATAAACAAGCATTTACAAATACAAGTTATCGACAGATGTCGAAGTAGGAAAGGAGAAACTAACTTTAATAAACAAGCATTTACAAATACAAGTTATCAACAGATGTCGAAGTAAGAAAGAAGAAACAAACTTTAATAAACAAGCATTTACAAATAAAAGTATTGAGAGAAGTCAAAATAAGACAGGAGAAACAAACTTTCACAAGCAAGAATTACCAATGCAATAAACGTAATTGAACTCTTTAACGTAAAGTAGAAGCCAACTAACATCAGCTGATTTGGAGAACGCATTATCACCAACTATATATATGTATATAGCAACATAAAACCAATCTCTAACAAAGGTTGAGAAGTTCTTCCAGAATCAGTAATAAGCATTTTTTAAGAAGAGCTTATCATTCATAGAGAGAAGCAAGGCTACAGAGAACTCAGGAGGAGTGAAGAAATAATAGAATTAAAGAGAATTAAGTGTTGAGAGTAGAAAGTGTAAAAAGTGTATGTCCCTAGTAATTGCGACTGTGACTCTTGCAGGTGCTGCATCCAATCTTTGACGTGAAGAGGCAGACTGAGTACTGACGTTCATCATCTCTGTAGCAGTCTCTCTACAATCCCATTCCCCTTTCCCCCTACGGGGTACTCAGCACGAAGGATTAAAATTAGTTGTGAGTAGCTCGGGTCAGGACTGAGGAGTTATCTTCTGCTTCTGAGGAAATTGAATTGAAATATCCTGACACTGGTGCCGTGGGTGGGGGTGGTGTTGCAGCAGTGCCTTGTGCTGCTGATGTTGAGGGTCCAGCTGGAGTAGTTGAGATTCCAGTGTCCACTGTGCCTGCAGTTGGTATGGTGGCGGCACCTGTTGTGTCCAATGCTGGCCCCCCCTTGGCTAAACACCCTCCATGCTCCTGTGGCTCTCTCTTGATGATACTGCCTTCCCATCGTGCGATACCCAGCCTCCACATCAAGGATGTGCCTGTACCACACAGCCCGCCTCTGAAACTCACAAATTTCCTGGGCATTCATGTGGGCAGCTGTAAAAAAGAGACAGGCAAACATTAGTGTCATCATTTTTTATACATGCACAGATGATAATCTAACACTTCCTCACAAATAGCACATGCAGTCCAAATCACAGTACAGATGATAGAATGTCCTTGAGGAATGACATGCCAACACAGCCTACCCATCAACTATCTAACAGCACAGCAATGCACAACAAGATGTGTAACAAATTAACTAATCTCTGCATATTTATAGTGCTATTGGTCACATTACAAATGCTGCAAGTACTCAACATGTGCCAGGCCAACTAATCCCTATCATCTGGATCAACTTCAAGGCACACAGGACCTGTGATTTGTATATGGAACTGGCAGGATGGTATGCATTTGCCAATCATAAGGGGTCAGTGTAGTTTGGCACACATGAATGCTTGAATTACATGTCTGTCATCTACATTGTGACCATCACTCCTAGCTACATATATTTCCTCCCCCCAACCCTGTGCCTCAGGGGGGATGGGCATGTAAAACATTTTTTCAAAGGTCAAGGACAACCACAAAGCTTTGTCCAGCTGTACATGGATTTATTCAGTGTACCACAGGTAATGAGGCCTGCCAACTAGGAATGAGTCAACCATTGGTCAATCACATCTACATTCATGTTTCCATTTGTGGACAATCATCAACATCAGATCTCACTGACACATTTCCTAAATCAACCACATTGATGCAAGCACACATCTGGCCTTAACCTGCATGCAAGCCTATAACATACCACTTAAGTGTCACACAAATGGAGTACATGTGGGGCTAGATGCTGGGGACAGTCATCCACACAGTCCTAAATGTTCATTACATTACAGGGATGCACAGGTTTGTGTGTAAAACTGATGCATTCATGTTTTGTGTGAATTAGGTTATGACTTGCTGCCTAAATTATGACACTGGCCACCTCCAAATCAATTTCGGGCATACATGTGGCTGCAAATCACCTTGTTCACCTGCACATGCTTATTGTGCAGCACTGAACTCCCAATATATGAAACTCTGCTAGTGAATGTCTAACTCTTCCATGGAACACTATGGCCCTCATTACAAAATTGGCGGTAAAAGCCGCTTACCACCGTGCAGAAGACTGCCAACACATCGGTGGAGGTGGAGGAATGGACTCTGGTAAGACAAAGCTTTACTATTACATCCCCCACCCTACCTGCATGCTATCACATACCCCCATCCTCACTCCCAGCACCCCAACTCCTCACATATGTCCCAATATCACAAACCACACATCCCAACACCAAGCCCTGCATGCAACAACAAAGCATGGACACCCATCACCAAAGCATGCCCACTGCACATACCCATACACCCCCCTAAACCATCATCACACAAGCTCCCACACAGGAATGCTAGCATTGGGGTACATGGTCACCCACCCATTGCACACCATTACACACACAGATTTAATAAACATCCTTTTATACCCCTGCAGGACCCCTACCCAATGTCACCGGACAGGAGGGTCCACACATGTCCACACCACCAACAGAAGAGGCCCACAGTGATGACAGCACATCTGTCCAACTGGATCTAGATGACCAGCCTGGACCATCAGGGACCTCTGGACAGTCGGTTCCCCTCACACAGGCACAGGCCACCACAGACCTTCCCCCCTCTGGAAACACCAGCACAGCACCCACCCAGCGGGCCCATACCTCCATCCCCAGGTCACGTCAATCAGCTGTGTGTCCACCACTACAGGGATCCCAGGACAACCCTCCACCCCAACAACAACAGGGACCTGGAGTCAGTGGTAGTGAACACACGGTCCAGGCGACGGAGGCTCAGGAACACAGGGGAACTGGGAGGGCTGCTGTGCAACAAGGGGCGGACAGGCCAAGGGAACCCACTCTCCACGAGGCCCTCTCCTCCATCATGGGAGCCCACCACCACTCCCAGGAGACTATGGCAACGGTACTGGACAAGTTTCAGGAGACCCAGCGCATGCAGGAGGAACAGTATATGGGCTTCAAGGAGGAACTCCGAACCATCAGCTCCACCCATCATGGGGTGCTGAAAGAACTACTCACCACCAGGAGGGACACTGTGGCACTTCAAGGGGCCCCTGACACTAGCACGGACGATGAACTGCCCACCACCTCCGCCGGCGCTAGTGGACAGGACGCCCGCCACAGGACCAGCACCCCACCCCCTGCAGAGGGAGAACCACCCCGCAAACGGTCCCTGAGATCCAGGACAAAGACAGAGCACGATGCCAAGACCCCCTCCAAGAAATGAGACCACCCTGATTGTCATCCTACTGTTCCACTTTGTCACCATTTCCATAATTAAACTGCCACAGCTCCACTTCCTATGCCCATATGGGCAATGCACCTGTGAGACTAATAGACTGGACTATGCCATGGACATTCCTCCACCATCACCCCTCACCATTTCACTATCCCCTCCAATATTGAGCATTTAAATAAACACACCTAAAGCACAAAATGATCTGGAGACTGTCTGTGATTTCTAAATAGTTTATTTGCAATTACAGTGACAAAATGTTTTTTTAAATAGTAATGTCAACATAGCTATGTCACACAGCTCTAGTCCATGAGGAATCTAAGCAGATGTCACACAGTGGGACCCACATCTGTGAAATCGTAATGGAAAGTGACAACTCATTGACCATACACTGGGTGAAAACGACAGACAGGAGAGAGGTAGTAGTGTCAAAGTACATGTAGTGGGCAGGTTTGTATTCCTACCTGTGTCTCACTGGAAATATTGCAGGATCACTGAGTCCCTGTTCTGCATGTTTTCTTCCTCTGCTTCCTCCTCATCACTGTCCACAGGCTCCACAGCTGCAACAACATCGCCATCTGGACCATCCTCCTGCAGAAAAGGCACCTGGCGTCGCAAAGCCAAGTTGTGAAGCATACAGCAGGCCATGATGATCTGGCACACCTTCTTTGGTGATTAGAATAGGGATCCACCTGTCATATGGAGGCACCTGAACCTGGCCTTCAGGAGGCCGAAGGTCCGCTCAATCACCCTCCTAGTTCGCCCATGGGCCTCATTGTAGTGTTCCTCTGCTCTTGTCCTGGGATTTCTCACTGGGGTCAGTAGCCATGACAGGTTGGGGTAACCAGAGTCACCTGCAAATGGCGAGGGGCAACTGTTAGACATGCACTAACCTGGAGGGATAACCCCAGACCCAGACAACCATTCCCACTGACTAGCTTCCAGGTGCTCACCTAATAGCCACACACAGTGCCTCTGGAGTTGACCCATCACATAAGGGATGCTGCTATTCCGCAGGATGTAGGCGTCATGCACTGAGCCAGGGAACATGGCATTCACATGGGAGATGTACTGGTCTGCCAAACATACCATCTGTACATTCATAGAATGATAACTCTTCTGGTTTCTGTACACCTGTTCACTCCTGTGGGCGGGGACCAACGCCACATGGGTCCCATCAATGGCACCTATGATGTTGGGGATATGTCCCAGGGCATAGAAATCACCTTTCACTGTAGGCAAATCCTCCACCTGAGGGAAAACGATGTAGCTCCGCATGTGTTTCAGAAGGGCAGACAACACTCTGGACAATACGTTGGAAAACATAGGCTGGGACATCCCTGATGCCATGGCCACAGTTGTTTGAAATGACCCACTTGCAAGGAAATGGATCACTGACAGCCCCTGCACTTGAGGGGGGATTCCTGTGGGATGGCGGATTGCTGACATCAGGTCTCGCTCCAACTGGGTACACAGTTCCTGGATTGTGGCACGGTCAAGCCTGTAGGTGATTATGAAATGTTGCTCCTCCATTGTCGACAGGTCCACCAACGGTCGGTACACCGGAGGATGCCGCCATCTCCTCACATGTCCCAGCGGACGGTGCCTATGAAGGACAACAGCGAGCACAGAGTCAAACAACTCAGAGGTACGTACCCACAGTTTACCCAGAACACCAATCATACACAAAAGGTGGCCTGTATGTGTGTTGAGTCTAGGCCTAGGTATGTGTGACACAGTTGAAAATGAAGCCATGTGGGCCCCTGAAATGGTGGCTGCCAGACCTGTAAAGTGGGACAATGGGATGTGAGGTAACTGCACTGGCGTTGTACACCGTCGCGGTAGGCGGTTGAAGACCGCGGCGCAATGCTGCATTGCTTAACATTGAACCCTATGGGTCCCAGGAGCCAATGACGATGTACGCCGGCGGTGACTGTACGCACCGCAGCGGATGTGACCGCCATTTTCTATCTGTTCAATCACTCGATACCTGATCTTCAACAGGAGAGAACCTACACTGCAAGTGCTGCTGTGACCTCAGTCTGGAAGAGACAATGGCTCGTGTGTCTGGGGAAAGGGCCCCTGCCTTCACATCAGAGGAGTTGGAGGAGCTCGTGGATGGGGTCCTCCCCCAGCACACGCTACTCTACGGTCCTCCAGACAAACAGGTAAGTACACAGTGAACATGTTATATGGGCTATGCCTGTGTGTAGAGGGCTGGGTGTAAGAAGGAAGGGGGCAGAGTGCTGCGTGCTTGAAAGCCGGTGAATGCATGTGCCACTACGTCCATCACCAGCACACCCACCACCGCACCCCGCACACGTGCAGTCACCACCCCCACTACCATTCACACATCGCCTGTGTCATCTCCCAGTGTGTCTATGACGCCACTTCCCAAGGTGCACAAACGCAGGCACACACCCACCCAACAGCCATCCACCTCACGACAGCCTCCAGCGCATGCACCTTCACCCAAAGTCACCAAACGTACACCTCCTACAACCACAACCTCTTCCTCCACTCCCAAACCCCCTCCAGCTACCCGTCCCAGTGTTCCTAAGAAACCTTTCCTGGCCACCCTTGAACTCTTTCCCTCACCTCCCCCACCCCGTCCGTCTCCTAGGGCCCGACTCTCCAGGTCCCAACCTAGCACCTCAGCCACAACATCTCCGGGACCAGTGGTGCCAGTAGTCACCGGATTCTGGAGTGCACCAGGCAGCAGGGCAGCCAGTGTGGCAAAGAGCCACAGCATGGACAGTCCCCCACCTGTCAAGCATCAAAAGTTGGCCAGTGCCCGGCAGGAGAGGGGGAAGACAACAGCCAGCAAAGCCGCTCCCAGGGGCACAGGTGGAAGTGTGGAGTCAGCAGCGACACCTTCCAAGGTGGGGAAGGGGCACAAGAAACCCGGCAAGTCTGGGAAGATCACCACAGCGGAGAAGACCGCCAGCTGCCCCGCTGGTCCAGACAGAACCGCCAGCAGCCCCGCTGGTCCAGAGAGGACCGCCAGCAGCAGCCCTGCTGCCCAGGAGGCAACCGCCAGCAGCCCTGCTGGCCCAGACAGGACCGCCAGCAGCAGCCCCGCTGCCCAGGTGGCAACCGCCAGCAGCCCCGCTGGCCCAGAGAGGACCGCCAGCAGCAGCCCCGCTGCCCAGGAGGCAACTGCCAGCAGCCCCGCTGTCCAAGAGGCAACCGCCAGCAGCCCCGCTGGCCCAGACAGGACAGCCAGCAGCTGAACCGCTGCCCAAGACAGGACCGCCACAAGCACCGCTGCCAAAGACAGGACCGCCACAAGCAAGCACTGCTGCCAAAGACAGGACCACCAGAAGCACTGCTGCCCAAGACAGGACCGCCACAAGCACCGCAGGCCCAGGAGCGCCAAATGCACTGACGCTACTGAGGCCGCCACGAGCAGGACGAAGCACTCTGGGCACAAAGCCCCCTCCAGAACCAGTGGAGTATCACCTCCACTACCTCAGTCCTTGGCAGGATGAAGCACTCTGGGCACAAAGCCCCCTCCAGAACCAGTGGAGAAAGGCATCCACTACCTCAGTCCTTGGCAGGATGAAGCACTCTGGGCACCAAGCCCCCTCTAGAACCAGTGGAGTATCACATCCACTACCTCAGTCCTTGGCAGGATGAAGCACTCTGGGCACAAAGCCCCCTCCAGAACCAGTGGAGACTGTTATCCACTTGAGAGACTGTGGCTTTGCACTCCCCAGGATTGAACGGTGGGCAAACCTCCCACTGTAGAGACTTGAGAGACTGTGGCTTTGCACTCCCCAGGATATAGCAGTGGGCAAACCACCCTCTGTAGAGACTTGAGAGACTGTGGCTTTGCACTCCCCAGGATTGAACAGTGGGCAAACCACCCACTGTAGAGACTTGAGAGACTGTGGTTTTGCACTCCCCAGGATTGAACAGTGGCAAACCACCCACTGTAGAGACTTGAGAGACTGTAGCTTTGCACTCCCGAGGATATAGCAGTGGGCAAACCACCCACTGTAGAGACTTGAGAGACTGTGGCTTTGCACTCCCCAGGATTGAACAGTGGGCAGACCACCAACTGTAGAGACTTGAGAGACTGTGGCTTTGCACTCCCGAGGATATAGCAGTGGGCAAACCACCCACTGTAGACATTTGAGAGACTGTGGCTTTGCACTCCCCAGGATTGAACAGTGGGCAAGCCACCCACTGTAGAGACTTGAGAGACTGTGGCTTTGCACTCCCCAGGATTGAAAAGTGGGCATGTGGCCCCCTTGTGGATTTGGCGTTGTGCACTCAACCGGCTGAGGTGCCCCCCCTTTCCCTTCCCCTTGAGGTGCCTGTTTTATTTCTATATGATGCCCCTGCAGTGTTCTCTCCGTTACGTTTGGATATCTTGTGTGGGCCTCGCCCATGCAGTGTGGGCCCAGTGGTCCACGGACTCTAAGGGTGGAATACCCTGGACTAATATTCTTGGTGTATATATTTGTAAATAGTGTATGTATATTATTTGACTACTGAATTTTAATATATTACAATCGTTCAGCTCATTTCCTTTTGTCTTTGCATTCTTCCGGGAGGTTTGGGGAGTAACTGTAATGTATCATGCTGTATTGGTGTGTGTGTTGTAGTAGGTGAGGGTGGGGATGGGGGTGTTGCGTGTTGCGTGTGTGTGTCACTGTTTTTTCCCTCCCCCCTCCCCTGTGTCGTAGGTGCAGTACTCACAGTGGTCTTCGCCGCCGGCGTTCGTGCTCCTGGTAGAGGAGCAAGAAGATGAAGGCTGGTAAAATGTGGAGCTCTGGTTCCATGGCGTCCTGGTTCCTCGTGGGGTGTACAGAGGTGAGCGTTTTCCCTTGGGAGTACTGTTTTCGCCGTGTTTTTGTTTGCGGTTAATCCGCCCCGGAAAAGGTGGCGGATTGGTAGGTTGTGATACTGTGGGCGGTACATTGTCTCCCGCCTGTCTGTTGGCGGTGACCCCTGTGCTGTTTGTTTGTACCTCCGTGGCGGTCGGAGTGTTAAAGTGGCTGTCTTTACGGTTTCCGTCGGAATTCCATTTTCTTTTCCGCCGGCCTGTTGGCGGTATTACCGCCGCTTTAACACCGACCACCAGGGTTATAATGACCACCTATATCAATCTCCAGTCCAGTCACATATCAGATCACGTGCCAGCTCATCATATCTTGCAATGAGTCCAACTCAGAGGAGTCAATCACACAACAGCTGCAAACACAATAGAGGAAATACCTTTTCACACTTACTGGATACGTCTGGGTCCTCGAATCGAGCCATTTCACCAAAGGTGTAGAGGGAAGGTCCACCTGTAAAACATGGAAGGCAGATATATGCTCATTTTCTGATCACTGTACAAACATGGGAACAAAAAATCACAGTATTTGACATTGTATATGATAGAGCTGCACATCATGCATGTGGACACTCCAACAGACATACCACTGCAAACTTGTATTGACACTGTCACTCTAGTGAGTGATAGATACACATATGCACACATGAACTGGCCCTGACAATCATGTGGTGTCAAAACTGACTACACAGTTTTGTGGCTAATACATTCCAGATGGTACTCCATTTATCATTTTTTATTGGGAGACAAATGCAATGGCACATTCCTGGTGCACTGCAATACCATTGACTCCAGTATTGTGGCTTCTGCATCAAGGGACAATGAGTAACGGTGTGATGGATATGTGGGTTGATTTCCTTCCAGGAATTATTGTGCTGTCAGTGGTCCATAATAGGTGTGCCAGTGTTGTATGTAGGTTACATATGCCCCATTGGCAGTGTCCCCTAAGCTGTATATGCCCCCTATGACAAAATGATGGCAGGGATCCTGGGTGTAAAATTATGCCAATATAGCGCTAAATATGGATTGGCCAGTTTTCTGTTCTAAAACTGCAAAATAATGTATCCTGACAGTGACTTTGTTGATCATCGTTGACAGAATGCATAGGCACAGTTGTAGTCATTGCACCCAAAATGTGTCACTTAGGGCCACGTGTATCTATATTAGGTATTGTGAATCACATATTGCAAGATTCAGCAACTAGCAATTAGCAAGTTGGGTGATCAGAGGTAGTACACCAAAATTACACTGTTTGCAAATGAAAAATGGGGTAGCAAATGTCCTACTTCTTCAATCATGATGAGGTAGTTCTCTATTTGAAAACCCCTTGGTAATGGCGGCACTCACAGGAATGCTGGCCTTCTGAGCTCAGCAGACTAGCAGGTCTGTAACTGCCTTCATACTGAGATGTTTACATTTGTAGAAATGCTGCAATATTTCAGCAGGGGTGTACAGAAAGTAATTTAACAACCTATTTCTTTACTAAAATAGTATTATAGAAGCAGTCAGCGGTCCCTTGCACAACTTCATGCTCAGAAATAGTTTGTGACCATGCATTCTCAAAGAGGAGGGATCCCATGCTGACCTTTTCACTTTTAAAAATGGGATGGCACCAATGTGACACAGATGGTAACTGCAATAGCTCAGTCACAGCAATGGTGCCCAAGCAAGAAATGTCATAGGGGCCAGCTGCTCAATGATAGGATTTCAACGCCTATTCTGAAATGCAGCTAGAAGACTGTGTTTTGTCCTGATGTAAACAAACAGATACAGTGAACTTAGGCCACACAAACGCCCAAAGCTCCTTCTCACCCATGCGCCCCAGCTGTGCCCTTCTCGACATCATACAAAACACTATTTCTAAAGTAAAGAGGGAAAAACAGGGAAAGGAGGTAGAAAAAGGAACTTATCTAACCCAATGAAAGCCCCAAACTACCCCAACTAATCCTACCCACAAACAGACTCCCAACAGTACAAATACAAATCTAACTACAATCAGAGGCACAAAAACACTTACACAGGTACAAAATACACTTCCAAAACACCAAAAGACAAAATATAGACCATACTGGAGACTGCAAAGTGAAAGTGAAGTACACCCACTGTACCATGTCTGTAAACAGGATATCCTATTATATCACTTCCTCTCTCATTTGCGGCCCGTTTTTTGTCTTGTGTGTATATTTTTGACGCTTACGTAGTTGGCGTCAAAATGCCACTCATTTATGGATCAATACATTTTCAATGGATATCCGCATGCCTGGTGTGCGCTGGTGGAATTAAAGCTAGGGCCCCTTTGATGTATATTGTGCATTTGCATCATTTTTTGATGTGCTTGCGTCAATATTTCTGACTCAAACTGTGTTTGCCTCATTTTTCAAATTTTAACATGCATGCAGCCTATAACTAGACAAAGATAGGATGGCTTGACCTGCAGTGTGTGTTCTAGTGTTTGGGCACATGTGGCAGACCATGCTACTGCGGTACACAATGCTCATATTGTTGTGCAGGATTAGCTCTCTTAACTGATGCAACAGCAGCGCAAGCTTTGGAAATTAAAATGGAAATTTTAAGTTTGTGCAGGTGTTGCAACAATAGAGGACAGCAAGGCTACACTACAAAAATATGAATCATGGCCTGTGTGTTTTGTGTGTGAATCGACTGGTAAAACTATTTGTGTGCCTCGGTTGGAACTGCATGCAATACATTGGGCGTAATGTTCATGTATGAATGTGTTGCAAATGGGTATCACCATCAGATGCCAATCAATGAGGTACAACAGTCATGATATGTGTTTGTAATATCTGTTGCCTCTTTTGCTGTGTGTAGTTGCTTGACTTTGGGGACAATACATTTCCATGACAAACAATACACAGGAAAGATCGAGGATGGCTGATGAGGGCTATGTCAGATATGTTACCCCTCACATGTCATGAAATGTTGGCTACCACTTCATGGTCACTTGTGTGTATACTACCCATGAGTCAGGCATTTGAACATGTTAGGTAGGTACAGTGTTTGTGACACAGAACCTTAAATCCAATCATAACATTGTTATGTACACCACAGTTTGACTAATGTAAATGTCCTATGTTCCTCCTGTAGCTGTGGTGGACCTGTGGCCCAAGCTGCATGTGTTCACATATTTCCAGTGGTTCATTGCACAAAAGTGTCCAGTTCAAGTGTGTGGCCCGGTGTACCCTGTGTCAGTATCGGCCTTCATGGTGTAACGGTTACGTGCAGGTCTAGTCAGGAGTCTGTAGAGTCAACCCTTGAATTAACAGAGTATCCTTCAAAGCAGATTTGACCTAAAGACAAAGATCAGCTAACGGCATACAAGGGGATAGGGCAGTTATGGTACAGCAGAAATTACAGAAGGGCGACGACAGAGCAACTTTGTCATATAATATTTGATATGGATCAGTAATGGACAAACAGGCAGGTTTCATCACTACATTTGTACAAAGGGTAGGGCTCTGAACTTTCCACAGCAATAGGGAACATCAGTGACTCTGTGCAGATTAATCTCACAGCTAGTCACCACGCAAGCCCCATCGAAAGGTGGTGGCAGAAGTGAATCTGTGTCTGGACCATCAGGGTACAAACGTGTATTGCCCTTACAAACACATTAGCAGCCCTTGTTTGTTTGGCAGGAGGCACAGTACCAAATCCAGGAATACAGCCATAGCACACTGTCCCTATTTGGCACTAATGAATACATGCAAAACCAGACAAAGGATGGGGGCTGGATTTGCCCCTTGGAAAACATGTCCCAGTACAAAAGAAATAAAAAAACAAATTAAACTATTCTATACAGTTGAGGGCTGATCGTAGATTTACCAGACAAAGGGGGTCATTACAACCCTGGCAGACGGTGTTAAAGCGGCGGTAAGACCGCAAACAGGCCGGCGGGAAAAAAAGGGAATTATGACCGTGGCGGAAACCGCCAACAAAGACAGCCACTTTAACACTCCGACCGCCACGGCGGTAAACACAAGCAGCACGGCGGCCACCGCCAACAGACAGGCGGGAGACAAAGTACCGGCCACAGTATTACAACAGGCCAATCCGCCACCTTTTCCGGGGCAGATTCACCGTGGATAAAAACACGGCGAAAACAGCCATTTCAATGGGAAAACGCTCACCTTAACACACTCCACGAGGAAGGAGGGCACCATGGAGCCGGAACTCCAAATACTCCCTGCGATAGTCTTCCTGCTCCTCTACGATCATCAGCAACGCCGGCGCCGAAGACAACAGTGAGTACTGCACCTACGACATAGGGGAGGGGGGAGGCAAAAGTCAGGGACAGACACACACAACACCCCCACCCCCACCCCGACCCTCGCACACTACAACACACACACCAATGCATTTCCAAACATCACAGTAACAGCCCCCAACCCCCCAGAAGAATGCAAAGACAAAAGGAAATGAGTCCAACCATTGTAATGTATCAAAATACAGTAAGCTAATATATACAGATATATATACACATTCAAAAATTTATACATCACGATTAGTAGTGCAGGTATGCACCATTCAATGTCCGTGGACCACTGGGCCCAAAATGCATGGGCGAGGCCCACACACGATACTTGCCCAGAAACGGAGAGAACACTGCTGGGGCATCAGATCGAAATACAACAGGCACCTCAGGGGGAAGGGAAGGTGGGGCACCTCAGCCGGATGACAGCACCACGCCAGATCCACAACGGGGCTCCATGCCCACTGATGTATCCTGGGGAGTGCAAAGCCACAGTCTCACAAGTCTTTTCAGTGGGTGGTTTGCCCACTGTACCATCCTGGGGAGTGCAAATCCACAGTCTCACAAGTCTTTTCAGTAGGTGGTTTGCCCACTGTACCATCCTGGGGAGTGCAAAGCCACAGTCTCACAAATCTTCTCAGTGGGTGGTTTGCCCACTGTCCCATCCTGGGGAGTGCAAAGCCACAGTCTCACAAGTCTTCTCAGTGGGTGGTTTGACCACTGTACCATCCTGGGGAGTGCAAAGCCACAGTCTCACAAGTCTTCTCAGTGGGTGGTTTGACCACTGTACCATCCTGGGGAGTGCAAAGCCACAGTCTCACAAGTCTTCTCAGTGGGTGGTTTGCCCACTGTACCATCCTGGGGAGTGCAAAGCCACAGTCTCACAAGTGGATAACAGTCTCCACTGGTTCTGGAGGGGGACTGGTGCCCAGAGTGCTTCATCCTGTTAAGGACTGAGGTAGTGGATGCTGTTCTCCACCGGTTCTGGAGGGGGACTGGTGCCCAGAGTGCTTCATCCTGTTAAGGACTGAGGTAGTGGATGCTGTTCTCCACAGGTTCTGGAGGGGGACTGGTGCCCAGAGTGCTTCATCCTGTTAAGGACTGAGGTAGTGGATGCTGTTCTCCACAGGTTCTGGAGGGGGACTGGTGCCCAGAGTGCATCACTCTCCCCATGACGGTCCCAGTTCCGTCACTGCCCCTAGCGCATATGGGCTAACGGTGCTTGATGTTGCGGTGCTTGCCATGGCGGTCTTTGCCCTGTTCACCGGTGCTTGACTTAGCAGTTTCTGACCTGTTCAGCGGTGCTTGACTTAGCAGTTTCTAACCTGTTCAGCGGTGCTTGTCATGGCGGTCTTTGCCTTCTTCAGCTTGCCATGGCGGTCTTTGCCCTGTTCAGCGGTGCTTGACTTAGCAGTTTCTGACCTTTTCAGCGGTGCTTGACTTAGCAGGTTCTGACCTGTTCAGCGGTGCTTGACTTAGCAGTTTCTGACCTGTTCAGCTGTGCTTGCCATGGCGGTCTTTGCCCTGTTCAGCGGTGCTTGCCATGGCGGTCTTTGCCCTGTTCAGCGGTGCTTGACTTAGCAGGTTCTGACCTGTGCAGCAGTGTGTGCCATGGCGGTCCCTCATTGCCCAGCGGGGCTTTGGCTGCCGGGGCCCTCCTGGGCACTGACTCTGGCGGTGGTCTCCTGACCAGTGACGATGGGACTGCCCTCCTGGGCACTGACTCTGGCGGTGGTCTCCTGACCAGTGACGATGGGACTGCCCTCCTGGGCTCTGACTCTGGCGGTGGTCTCCTGACCAGTGACGATGGGACTGCCCTCCTGGGCACTGATTCTGGCGGTGGTCTCCTGACCAGTGACGATGGGACTGCCCTCCTGGGCACTGACTCTGGCGGTGGTCTCCTGACCAGTGACGATGGGGCTGGCGGTGGCGTCCTGGGCAGCGGGGATGATGGCGGCCTTCTTTGCCGTGCTGCTCTTCCCAGACTTTGGCACTTTCTTCTGCCCCTTCCCCACCTTGGGAGGAGTCACAGCTGACTCAACACTCCCCCCGGGACCCTTGTGAGCGGCTTTGCCGGCAGGAATCTTCACCCTCTCCCGTCGGGCACTGTCCAACTTCTGGTGCTTCACAGGGGGGACTGGCTGTGCTTTGGCTCCGTGTCACACTGGCTGCCCTGGTGCCCGGTGCACTCCACATACCTCTAACAGGCACCACTGGTACCAGAGATTTTTTGGCTGAGGTGCTACTACGGGACCTATGAATTGGAGGGGGGGTGGTGGGATGTGTGGAGCCTATGTTTGCCTGAGCTTCCCTTGTGTGTTGACGTGTGTGCAGGCTGGTCTGATGGTGTGCTAGGGATAGGCAGAGGTACAGGGGATTGGGTCTGGGTGGAGGAAGTTGGAGGGGGGAGGCTAGACACAGGTACAATGGCTGCCATCAGTGCTGAGACCAGAGATTGCAGGGTTCGATGATGGGCAGCCTGACCAGAATGAATGCCCTCCATGAATGCATTAGTGTGTTGCAACTCCCTTTCTACACCCTGGATGGCATTCACAATGGTAGACTGCCCAACAGTGAGTGACCTGAGGAGGTCAATGGCCTCCTCACTGAGGGCAGCAGAGGTGACAGGGGCAGGGGCTGAGGTGCCTGGGGCGAAGGTGATGGCCACCCTCCTGAGTGAGCGGGCACGGGGTGAAGGCTGAGGGGCTGCTGGGAGGGCGGTACTGGTAGGGGGGGTGGCGGCTGTACCTGTAGAAGTGGGGGGCACAGATGTTGCCACCACCACAAGGGAGCTCCCATCGGAGGACGAGTCCGTGTCGCTGGTTGCTGATCCGGTGACCGCCTTGAAGCTCCCCTCGCCCTCCGTCTCACTGGTGTATTCTGTGTCCATGGTGTGGCCCTCCATGGCCATGTGGGATGCAGCCCCCTCGTGCTCCGGTGCCACTGTACCTCCGCCTGATGATGCTGATGCACAAAAGAACAGGGAGAGCACAAAAAAGGGGTGGGTGACGACAGAAGAAAGACAGGTTAAGTGCATGGCTTACCGCTACTGTTGGCGGACAATACAGACACAACAGCCCCCTGCACTACGCTGCGCTGTTGGGCTCTACAGATGCAGTTCCTGGGATATGGCCTACATGGCTATGGTGGACATCTGCACACATAGATGATACAGGGGCATGTATACCTGTACTTGGCACTCTACAGAGGTGGGGTGGAGGGCCACATGGCCTGCATTACGGAGGGGCCTAGCCTACGATACTCGCCCTGGCCTTGGGAATCCCACAGCCCTCCTCCCCCACCTAGACCCCTCCACTGCACGCAAAGTCAGCAGAATGAGAGTGTACTCACCCCCTTGTGTCTGCTCTGATGCCCTCAAGCGCCCATCCAACTCAGGGTAGGCCACCACCAGGATCCGGAACATCAGGGGGGGTCATGGTGTGACGGGCACCCCTCCCACATTGGGAGGCCATCCCCAGCTGAGCCTCCGCCGTCTTTTTGCTCCAGCGGCGAATGTCCTCCCATCTTTTACGGCAGTGGGTGCTCTGTCTCTGGTGGATCCCCAGGGTCTGGACGTCCTTGGCGATGGCACACCAAGGCCCGTATTTATACTTTTTTAGCGCCGCATTTGCATCTTTTTTTGACGCAAAATCGGCGCAAACTTACAAAATACAACTGTATTTTGTAAATTTGCGCCGATTTTGCGTCAAAAAATGACGCAATTGCGGTGCTAAAAAAGTATAAATACGGGCCCAAATATCCTTCTTCTGGTGGGCACTGACCTACATGACATGTACAGGGGAAGAAGAGATGTCATTAGCAACTGCACCGTCGATGTGAGTGGCCCACATCCTTACCCTTGCCATCTGGCACATGCATTCACAGTCCTTCGTGCTCGCAGAACTCTGCCCCCTTCCTTCTTACATCCAGCCCTCTCCACCCAGCCATAGCCCACACAACTTGTACCCTATGTACTCACCTGTTGGTCTGGAGGACCGTAGAGTAGCGTGTACTGGGGGAGGACCCCGTCCACGAGCTTCTCCAACTCCTGTGCAGTAAAGGCAGGGGCCCTTTCCCCAGACGCACGTGCCATTGTCTCTTCCAGACCGAGGTCACAGCAGCACTTGCAGTATAGGTCCTCTCCTGTCGAAGATCAGGTATCGAGTGATTGAACAGATAGAAAATGGCGGTCACGTCCGCGGCGGTGACGTCCGCGGCGGTGCGTATCATCACCGCCGGCGCACTTCGTCATTGGCTCCTGGGACCCATAGGGTCCAATGTTAACCAATGCAGCATTGCGCAGCAGTCTTCAACCGCCTACCGCGACGGTGTACAATGCCAGCGCAGTTACCTCACATCCCATTGTCCCACTTTAGAGGTCAGGCAGCCGCCATTTCTGGAGCCCACATGGCTTCATTTTCAACTGCGTCACACATACCTAGGCCTGGACTCAACACACATACCGACACATTTTTGGATTTTGTTTTGTGTTCTGTGTAGCTGTGGGTACATACCTCTGAGTTGCTTGACTCTGTGGTCGCTGTTGTCCTTCCTAGGCACCGTCAGCTGAGACATGTGAGGAGATGGCGGAATCCTCCGGTATACCGACCGCTGGTGGACCTGTTGACAATGGATGAGCGACATTTAATCATCACCTACAGGTTTGACCGTGCCACAATCCAAGAACTGTGTACCCAGTTGGAGCCAGACCTTATGTCACCAATCCGCCATCCCACAGGAATCCCCCCTCAAGTGCAGGTGCTATCAGTGCTCCATTTCCTAGCAAGTGGGTCACTTCAAACAACAGTGGCCATGGCATCAGGGATGTCCCAGCCTATGTTTTCCAACGTGTTGTCCAGAGTGTTGTCTGCCCTGCTAAAACACTTGAGGAGCTACATTGTTTACCCTCAGGTGGAGGATTTGGCTACTGTTAAAGGTGACTTCTATGTCCTTGGACATATCCCTAACATCATAGGTGCCATTGATGGGACACCTGTAGCTCTGCCCCCCCCCCCCCCACAGGAGTGAAGAGGTGTACAGGAACCGGAAGAGTTATCATTCCATGAATGTACAGATGGTATGTTTGGCAGACCAGTACATCTCCCAGGTAAATGCTATGTTCCCTGGCTCTGTGCATGACGCCTACATCCTGCGGAATAGCAGCATCCCTTATGTGAAGGGTCAACTCCAGAGGCACCAGGTGTGGCTATTAGGGGACTCTGGTTACCCCAACCTGTCATGGCTATTGACCCCAGTGAGGAATCCCAGGACCAAGGCAGAAGAACGCTACAATGAGGCCCATGGGCGGAGTAGGAGGGTGATCGAACGTACCTTCGGCCTCCTGAAGGCCAGGTTCAGGTGCCTCCATATGACAGGTGGTTCCCTATTCTACTCACCAAGGAAGGTGTGCCAGATCATCATCTCCTGCTCTATGCTTCACAATCTTGCTTTGCGACGCCAGGTGCCTTTTCTGCAGGAGGATGGTCCAGATGACGGTGTTGTGGCAGCTGTGGAGCCTGTGGACAGTGATGAGGAGGAAGCAGAGGAAGAAGACATTGACAACAGGGACTCAGTCATACAGCAATATTTCCAGTGACACACAGGTGAGAACACTTTCTTGAACACTACATTTACTTTCACACTTCTACCTTTATCCTGTCTGTCAATTTCAAGCAGTATTTGGTAACTGAGTTGTATATTTCCATTATGGTTTCACAGGTGTGGTTACCAACGTGTGTCATCTGCTTGCATCCTTCATGGACTTGTGATGTGTGACATAGGTATGTTGACATTACATTTTGAAACAGATTTTGTCATTGTCATAGCTAATACACATTTTCAAAATCACAGACTGACTCCAGAGGTTTTTGTGCTTCAAGGATGTTTATTGAAGTGCTAATTATTGGAGGGGGTGGTAAAATGGTGATGGGTGATGGTGGAGGAATGTCCATGGCAGAGTCCAGTCTATTAGTCTCACAGGTGCATTGCCCATATGGGCATAGGAAGTGGAGCTGGGGCAGTTTAATTATGAACAGGGTGACAAAGTGGGACAGTGGGATGACAATCAGGGTGGTTTCATTTCTTGGCGGGGGTCTTGCCATCGTGCTCTGTCCTGTTCCTGGATCTCAGGGACCGCTTGCGGGGTGGTTCTCCGTCTGCAGGGGGTGGGGTGCTGGTGTGGTGGTCCTGTGGCGGGGCGTCCTGTTCACTAGCACCGGCGGAGGTGGTGGGCAGTTCATCGTCCATGCTAGTGTCAGGGGCCCCTTGGAGTGCCACGGTGTCCCTCATGGTGTTCTGTATGTCCTTCAGCACCCCTACGATGGTGCCCACGGCGGAGCTGATGGTTCTGAGTTCCTCCCTGAAGCCCAAATACTGTTCCTCCTGCAGGCGCTGGGTCTCCTGAAACTTGGCCAGGACCGTAGCCATCGTCTCCTGGGAGTGGTGGTATACTCCCATGATGGAGGAGAGGGCCTCGTGGAGAGTGGGTTCCCTTGGGCTGTCCGCCCCATGTCGCACAGCAGCCCTCCCAGTTCCCCTGTGTTCCTGGGCCTCCGTCCCCTGGACCGTGTGCCCACTACCACTGCCCCCAGGTCCCTGTTGTTGTTGGGGTGGTGGGTTATCCTGGATTCCTTGTGGTGGTGGACACACAGCTGATTGACGTGTCATGGGTATGGAGGTATGGGCCCTGTTGGACTTTTTGCCTTATGCAGGGTCATCCCCAGTCTTTTTGCCTCCTTCCTCCTCGTTTTTCTGACCTCTCGCTGTTGGCTCTAGGACTCTGAGCACTTTATCACTGCTGACCAGTGCTAAAGTGCAGGTGCTCTCCCATCTAAAGTTGGTATGATTGGCTTATACCTAATTGGCATATTTAATTTAACTATAAGTCCCTTGTACAGTGGTATCTCTGTACCCAGGGCCTGTAAATTAAATACAACTAGTGGGCCTGCAGCACTGCTTGTGCCACCCACTGAAGTAGACTTTCAAACCTGTCTCAGGCCTGCTAGCGCAGGGCCCGTGTGTGCAGTTTTCTGCCACAGGGACCTGGCATCTAAATTTATTTGGCAGGCCCAGAACTCCCCTTTCACTACATGTAAGTCACCCCTAAGGTACGCCCTAGCTAGCCCTATGGGCAGGGTGCCATGTATGTAGAAAGGCAGGACATGTGCCAAGTTGTGTGGCCTGTCCTGGTAGTGACAAACAGCCTAACTGGTGTCTCACTGCTGTGAGTGCTGCCTTCTCATAGGATTGCATTAGAAATGCCCTGCCTTATGTGTAAGGGGTATTGTCTGATTTATGAGGGGTAGCGTGGGTGTGTTTGGTATGGTTGTGATGGTGATAATAAATGCTGCTTGCTGGTGTGGGTGTATTTTTTATTACTATCACAGAAATGCCACTTCTAGAAAGTGCGCATTTATCTGTGCTTATGACTCTGGTGTTTTGCAGCTTGACTCCAATCCACGTCTGGGCAGAGTGACAGTTGGGGCTTTGTGCATACTTTTCAGACAGCCTGTACACAGGAAGGGTGGAGGTGTCACAGAGGTGCATCTGCATACTGAATAGTCTTCCTGGGCTGAGAGAAGGGAGAGGCGGGGCACACATGCATTTGTAAAGACTGTGCCCTGGCCTCACACAATGGGGTCGTTAACCCCCCACTGATGTTTGGAGCCTGTGCTGAAAGGAGAGAGGGGGCTCTCCCAGAACCAGTTGTAACTGGCTGGAACCTCCTCTCCCTACCATTGTAAAACACTGTAAGAATTGACTATAGGTACAGGGGAATTTTCCCCACAATTTGGAGACTCTTGGAATCATCTTGGAACTGGACACCAAAGGCTGAAATGACTCACCAGGAACCGCCATGGACTGCTGCTGCTGTGCTGACCTGTGACCTACCTGGTCACTGTGAAGGACTTGCCACTTGCTGCCTTTCCCTTGTGCTGGCCTGTAGCTGGGCCCTCCACCTGAGGACCTTGTCTTAAGATTCTGCTCCCCAGGGGCAGGATGCTGTGGCCCCTGACCCCTGCATCCATATCTTCACGAGGGGTGCTTCTCCGTGGTTGCGGCTGCCATAGCGCTGATTGCAGCGCGCTTATGGAGCCTTGGGAGCTCGTAGGCTCCTTGCTGCATTGTACCCCTTTAAATAATATCACCTCAGCGGCCCGGGAATCTGGAAGAACGCTCGCGCACTGCATCGGGTGCAGTTGAGTGTCTGCTCGGGCCCCAGGAGGGGTCCGATCTTCTTGTGGCTTCACGGCAGGACCAGGGGAAGGCGCGGGGAGTGCCCCCTTCCCCCTGGCCTCTGCGTTAGGAGCAGGACGCTCCTTTTCTGCTGTTAGGTAAAACGGGCATTATTGTGCCCCCCCCCCAGCTTGGTGGAAGGGCCAGTGGAGGCCCGGGGGGCCCACAGAGATCCCGGATCCCGGGAGGGGCCTGTCATTAAAACGGAGGGGTGCGTCGTGCCCCCCTCCTGCCCTAAGTTGTTTTTGCTGGCTTTGGCCCCCCTCGTGAGGGCCGGTTGAGGCCCTGGGGGCCCCCAGTAATCACGGTCCCCGGAGGGGCCTGTCTATAAAAGAGAGGAGGTGCATGTCGCCCTCCTCTGACCCCAGAGTATAAGGGAGGCCCCCGTTTTGCGCATAGGAGCGCCGGGGGCCCTATTGTTCGCCTTCTAGGCACTAGAGGTGACTTCGTCCAACCAGGTACTGTTTAAAGGACCAATATAGTTGCAATCCAAATTTCTTTCTACAGACTTTTGTTTGATTCATATATTACCTACCTGCGTTTGATGTTTTTACATATGTGTATACAAATGTTCCTTTTATGGACATGCTTGCTAATATGTTTTTCCAACTTGCCATATGTTTTCTAATGTTCCTACTATGGGCATTTTATGATATTCTTATGACAAGTGCTGTGATGTAATAACGTGTTTTCCTGACTACTGCTTATGTTGCAGAATACTGAGTAACCTGTGTGTAATGTGTGACTACTGCTAGGTTGCAGAGTAACTAATGTGTAACATTCTGACAACTGCTAAGGTAGCAGGATAGTACTGATATGTGATGTTTGGTCTGATAATTGCCTTGTGTACAATACAGTATATTTTCATATAATCTGGTGTTGTGTTTCCTTTGTGGTGGGGATATTGTGTCACGTGTGTTGTGTGTGTTGTGCAAACGCTTTACACATTGCCTCTGGGTTAAGCCTGACTGCTCGTGCCAAGCTACCAAGGGGGTGAGTAGGGTTTATCTTGGACATGTAACTCCCTTGTCCTGACTAGAGTGGGTAAGTTCTGCCTGGCTGATTCGCATACCCTAGCCAACCAGAAACCGCATTTCTAACAGGCCCTCTGGGTGGGTGCTGTACTGGTGTCTCCAGAGGGTGGAAGGTCAGTGTTGGGCTGTGCCTGTGCGAGGGGAACCGACTGTCCCGAGGCCCACGATGGTCCGGGCTGGTCATCTGGATCCAGTTGGCCAGAGCTGCTGTCATCACTGTGGGCCTCTTCTGTGGGTGGGGTTGAGATGTCTGGACCCTCCTGTGTGGTGAGATTAGGTAGTGGTCCTGCAGGGGTGTAAAATGCATGATAATTGCATCTGTGTGTGTCATGGTGTGTAATGGGTGGGTGAGCGTGTACCCCAGTGCTAGCATTCCTGTGTGGGGGCTTGTGTGATGATGGTTAGGGGGTGTTATGGTATGTGCAGTGGGTATGCTTTAGTGATGGGTGTCCATGCTTTGTTGTGTCATGCAGGGCTTGGTGTTGGGATGGGTGGTTTGTGTTATTAGTACATTAGTGAGGAGTTGGAGTGATAGGGGAGGGGGTGAGGGTGGGGGGTTGTGATAGCATGCAGGTAGGGTGGGGGATATGTAGTTAAGATTTGACTTACCAGTGTCCATTCCTCCACCGACTCCTCCGAGACCCTCTGGATGCATAATGGTCAAGACCTGCTCCTCCCATGTTGTTAGTTGTGGGGGAGGGGTGGGGGTCTGCCGCCAGTCCGCTGTACTGCGATGTTGTGCCTGGAGACCACGGAACGCACCTTCCCCCGTAGGTCGTTCCACCTCTTCCTGATGTCGTCCCGATTTCTTGGGTGCTGTCCCACTGCGTTGACCCTGTCGACTATTCTTCGCCATAGCTCCATCTTCCTTGCAATGGAGGTGTGCTGCACATGTGATCCAAATAGCTGTGGCTCTACCCGTACGATTTCCTCCACCATGACCCTGAGCTCCTCCTCCGAGAACCTGGGGTGTATTTGCCGTGCCATGGGGTGGTGTAGGTGATGTGTGGGATGGTGTATGTGGTGATGAGTGTGGTGATGTGTAGTGGTGTGTGGTGTTTTTTGCGTGGATGTTGTGTGGGTGATGGTGTTGTGTGCCTCTGTGTGGTGGGGTTGTCTATGCTGTGCTCTCTCTGTCGCCTTCGTCTATAATTTTTGGTGGTAGGGGTTTGTGTGTGATGTGGGTGTGTGTTTTATATTGTAATGGGTTTGTGGGAGTGGTCTTTGTATGTGTATCAGGTGTGTGTAAATCGAATTGTCCAATGTGGCGGTGTTTTGGAGATGTGTGTGTATTTTGAGCGCGGTGGTGTGTACCGCCAAGGGAATACCGCAGTTGAAAGACCGCCGCGTGGATTCGTGGGTCGTAATAGCATGGGCGTGTTTCTGTTGCCGTGACGGTGGAGGTTTTGTTTTCGCCAGTTTATCACTGACCTTTGGTGTGGCAGACTTGTGTGGGTGTCTGCATTTCGGCGGATTCCGAGATGTGGGTCACAATAGCTGTGGCGGAATTCCGCGGCCGCGGCGGTGTATTGGCGGTCTTTTCCACAGCGGTAAGCGGCTTTTACCGCCAATGTTGTAATGAGGGCCATAATACCCCAATAGGAAACGGAGGGAATGGAAATCAACTATGAGGCAAATGTATGCCCAGGGAACGTCTCTGGTTAACGTAAAGACTGGAACCAGGCTGGCTAACAGGAAGCAGGCTCTGTCAGGAAAAAACAGAAAAGAAGGCTGTCAACATCAGGACAGTGCGCTCTCTACGGGCGACGTAAATGCAAAAACCCAGTTCTTATGTAGGGCCATAATTCATGCATTGTGTTTCTATGCAGTATGTTAACCTTTTGCATTGCAGAACTTTAACCTTGAAAAGCCACTAATGCTGTTTGTAATATATTGTTCATTTGCAAGGCTTTGCTGCAGGCTTACAGGGTGTTGTTAGGGAGTGGTCCCTATTCTAAGACTTTCTAGAAGCCTTTCCTGCAGCATGGCTTGGTGTGGCTCATGGGCGGGGCTTGGCTCTATTTAAGGGAGCCAGCCCAGCTCCACGTGCTCCCTATTCAGAGGTGCCGGTGCAGAGCAGCAGCATTTTCCTGAGCTCCCGTTCCAGAGGCCTACCTAGGCATTTCCAGGCCTGCCCTCATTTCCTTGGTGATCCTCAAGCAGGGAGGTAAGGCGGAGGTCGGGTTAGGCCCCCCGAGTTTTGGGCCTAATTCTGAAATCGCATTTGCGATTGTTTTCCCTGGCATTTAACCTTGACCTTCAGGATGTCAGTATGCGCGATCATTTCATGGCATTTGTATTGTGATGTTCGAATCAGCAACAGTGTGCGCAATTCATTCCTGGCATTAAACTCTTGGCATTCAGGTCGACAGTGTGCAAGATCATTTCATGGCATTTGTATTGTGATGTTTGAATTGGCAACAGTGTGCGCGATTCATTCCTGGCATTAAACTCTTGGCATTCAGGTCGGCAGTGCGCGCGATCATTTCATGGCATTTGCATCGTGATGTTCGAATCAGCAACAGTGTGTGCGATTCATTCCTGGCATTAAACTCTTGGCTTTCAGGTCGGCAGTGTGCGCAATCATTACATGGCATTTGTATCGTGATGTTCGAATCGGCAACAGTGTGCTCGATTCATTCCTGGCATTAAACTCTGGGCATTCAGGTCAGCAGTGTGCGAGATCATTTCATGGCATTTACATCATGATGTTCGAATCGGCAACAGTGTGCACGATTCATTCCTGGCATTAAACTATGGGCATTCAGGTCAGCAGTGTGCGTGATCATTTCATGACATTTACATCTTGATGTTCGAATCGGCAACAGTGTGCGCAATTCATTCCTGACATTGAAAACCCTGGCATTCAGATTGGCATGTTGTGCGATCAATGCATGGCTTTTGAATATTGACGCTTGAATCGGCAACAGTGTGTGCGATTCATTCCTGGCATTTAACACTTGAAGTACAGATCGGCAGAGTGCGTGATCATTTCTAGATCTTGAAATCTTTGATGTACAGTTTGATTAATAATGTGCATAATAATTTCTGAACAACTGAAACTTAAGACTCTTAGACAGAGTGTGATGTTGTAGTGTTATTCATGATTCTAGTACAGTTCATTCATGAAGGAAAAACCATGTGTTCTTTGATCATTGCTATAATGTAGTGACTATTCTAAGAACCAAATGGAGAGTGTTTAATATTCAAAGTGTGAGATGTTAACTCTGGAATGCTCATATGACAGTTTGCATAATCCTTCTTGATTTCCAGGTACCCAGATTTCTGAGGCCTAGTTATAGTGAAACTAGTCCATTCAAGTTCTCAGTATAACGTTATTTGAAAACAAAGCTTATTGAAAGTCATTGTCTTCAATATTGCAATTGTGTTGTTTAACTCTTGCTTCCACAGGTCTCCTTCCCTGCTGTTCCCAACCCAAAACCCATCCCCACACTTGGCCATTCTTTAACTCTGTGATATAATATCTAGTGGAGTTTGGAGCTGCCAAGAGGAGGACATGTTGGGAACATGTGCAAGCCTCGAGGATCTGGTCTCCCTGATAAAGGCAACAAAACAGGGAGCAGAATCTGACTGGAACAATCAGGAACAACACTGTGGAAACAAAGAGCAGTTTCAGGTGTACTCAGCACTGTAACACAATCTAACAAGGGCTCGGAAACACAAATGAATTGCACTCCAATGCACAACAAGGAGCTTCAGGGAATGGCAGCTTCTAGGCAGTTCCAGGCAGCAGCAAGGGCATGTCAGAGTCAAATTGCTGAGCTGCATGAGAGAGCTCAGAGGTGTGTGCAGTTTCAGTCTTCCACAAGTCCTGGAGTTGAGAAACCAATATAAGGCGCCAACTGGACTTTTCCCAAGGGTAGCAATGGACAGCAGATTACAGGTCTTACCAACTACCAGGCAGTGCATTATGGGACCTGAAGTCCATGCTGGCTGATGAAGTAGAACTATGGCATGTCATACTGAAAAGGGAAGCACACAGGAGTCAGAATGGGAGTTTGGGTGAGTGTAGATGATGTTTCCCAGGGTACAGATAGTCCATTTACAGTTTCCCCCTAGAGAAAGGTGGGCCCAGACTTAAAACATTGCAGTGGCAGGACTTATTACCTTCGATGGACTGTGCAGGGCATGTCTTGTGAGCATTGCTTGTCATACCTGGGGCACTTGTGCTATCCATTTTCAGGTTTGATGCACTTCTTGTCACACATGCTCCTTGCAGAGATAGCTGACGTCACACTTACTGATGTCAAGGGTCTGGTCATACATTCCTGTTACCAATGCTATGTCACATCCACTGCCTTACGTATGATGCACTTATTTACCTTATGATTGATGGTGTCATAGTTGGGTGCCATGTGCTGCAATAGACCATGTTGGTAACATGGATGTGTCTCATAGCTGTAGTCCTATGAATTTCCCCTTCAAATGTGAAATAGACAAGATGTTTTTCATACAAACTGTGTGTGATGTTTGCTGTACATTCATACCCCTCAAATGTGATGTGGCATCAGACGTAGGCAAATTTGTCTTTCTGCAATGCTCCCTGAGGTAATACTCTGAGGTCATGTGATGCATAAATAATTACCCAGAGCATGGTTGAGTGATAAAGTGAGCTGTTCAATTACATATCGTAACAAAGTGGTGATAGTGACTATTGTTGGAAAAAATGTTGTACTATATGTTGTCTAAAACGCATTCCTGCAGCTGTGTTAGAATGTTCCCCTTCATTTTCTCGGACAACATCCTCCTTTTCCTCCTCCTCCTCTTCAGGCAGTTGTTGTTCAGGTTCATACAGGGGAATGTTCCTCCTAACACAAATGTTGTGCAAGATGGCACAGGTCAAAATGATCTTGCAGACCATTTCTGGGGAATATAGGAGGCTGATTCCGGTGATGTCCAGACACCTGAATCTGGACTTCAGGATGCCAAAAGTCCATTCAACTATGGTGCGTGTCCTCCCATGTGCCTCATTATATGCACGCTCTGCTGCTGTGCTTGGGTTGGCAAATGGGGTCATGATCCATGGCTGGATCCCGTAACCCTGATCAGCTGAAAGAAAAAATAGGGGTAAGTTTGTTGTAGTTGCTTGCACCAGGAATGTCATTTTGCATGGCAGTTGTTATCTTGTGTCATCTGTGACTCATTTGTGTTTGTGGTATTGTATACGATCCCAGGCTTCTGTGAGGTTTTTCTGCATTGGGTTGTTTGATTTGAAAAACTTGTGTTTGGCTAATTGACCTGAAATCTCTGGTATATTTTCAAACTTGCAGTTCAGTGTGTATCTCTCATGCGTTATGTTGTGAGCAAGATGTTTTCGTGTGCATTCACTGGAGGTGACATGATACTTCCACACACACAATAGATTCCACTGTGGTGGTAACATGGTTGCACTACATGGCCTGGACATCCCATTCAATTAGACGTATATAATTGCAGATGAAATGCAACGGTGAGGCCCTTTGGTTTGGCTGGGTGACAATGCACAACACATCTCCATTAGTTGGCACCACTGAGGTGTTCAGTATTGACTAGTTCTATGCAAACCTGTTTTTGTTCCCTCACCCAGTTGGCTCATGTGCAACCATGCACCTACACTACTGAACTTGCTCCAGGTGAGCTGGCTAACTTGGTTGTGGAGGTGGATGTATTTGTGAAGGAAGGTCATCTCCCTGTACATCTGTTATGTAGATGGGGAATTGTCTCTTTCAGTATGTGTAGCAGTGTGCACTTTGCATTAGTGTCACATCAACATGTTTTTATGGCACAGTCCACTTCCTTATTGCTAGCTGGCAATGTCACCCCAGGAGTGATGTGAGATGTTGGTACTGCCTCAATAATTCCATGTCACCTTCATTTGAGTCAACATCATCATGCTATGTGTCTCATGGTGTTTGACTTGCAGCAACACACATTGCAACTCCCTTACACAGTACATATTGCTTGGAAGGGTGTGGAATTGACTATGTGGCCTTAAGTGATATTGAATGGTTAATCTTCCAAGTTGTACTGCCAGTTAAGGCCATGCCATTGTCACTGTGTGGTTTTAAATTGGTCCCTTGTGGCTCTAGATTGGCATCTATTGTTATTGGCAGCCATCATTTGTCCATTGGTATGAATCCCATTCGGTCAGGATATCAAACATAACTACCAGTGTCACACCTCAGTGACTCCCTGGCCATGTGTCAATGTAGTGGTGTATGTCTTGTGTGTCCTACAGGGTTGCTGTGCTGTGTGTATATTACTAGGTTTCTGGACTTACCAACAAGAAGGCAATTGCCATATCGTCCATCCTGGAAGTGCTGATCGATGGTGCTGTGGTGGAAGATGAAGGAATCATGTACACTCCCACGATACTTTGCCATGATGTTGGTGAACAATCCCTGGTGATCAACAATGGCCTGCACATTGATGGAGTGGGTGTTCTTTTTGTTGCGGTATAGGTGCTCGGTTGCAGCAGGTGGCACAATCCGGACATGTGTGCAGTCAGTGGCACCAAGCACATGCGGAAAGCCATTTATTTGGTAAAACCCCTGTTTGGTCTCTGTTGCTGCTTCTGCTGTGTGTTGGGGAAACTGAGGGGGCGGGGTGTGAGGGAGATGATGGCATCAAGTACCTTGGGAAGGAAGGTGGAGAATGAGGGCTGTGAGACCCTGGCAACCAGGGCACCGGTAGTTTGAAATGAGCCACTTGCCAACATGTGCAGGACAGCTAGCAGCTTGGTCTCCGGTGGAATAATGTGGGGTGTCTCCAGGCTGGCTGTTAACTCTGGCTCAATTTGGCACAGCAGCTGCTGTATGGCTTGCCAGTTTAGTCTGTACCTCTGGATGATATCATGTTCCCTGACTAGCCTCTCCTGTCTTCTCCGTTGCCTTTGGGGTCCACGTTGGTGTGGTGGTAATTGCTGCTGTTGGTCCTGTGCTCTGCATCGCCTGGCATGCTGCATGAGTAGCACCTCCATGTTGTCCTTCTTGAGCAATGATGTTGCTTGTGTGAGTTTTCCTAAAGTAGTGGTATGTTTGCCCTATTTTAACTCCTGCCCTGACCCAGGAGTTACACTTTGACGCAAATCGGGCTTTGCGTCATTTTCCGGGTCCGCTTCCCAGCCGTGCCTTATTTTATGCCCAGTTGGATAAATATGGCGCACGTGTGTTTGAGACATTTTTTGGACGGGTACGCCTACCTTGCATCTCAGTGATGCAAGTAGGTTTCACGCATCCAGAAAATGACGCCAGATTAGAGTAAAAAAAAAAAAATGACGCTAATCCGGCGCAAAGGGGAGGGGGGGTAATAAATATGGGCCTTAATATCAACAAAACAGTGAGTAAGTAAAACACATTACACAGTAAAAATCCAACACTAATTTATAAAAACAGGAAATATTTTTATCTTTAAAATGACACCAAAATGACAAAAATCCAATGTAGGGAACCGGAATGTTTAAAGATAAAATGAAAAAAATGCTTTCTAGCACCTAAAAACCAAAAGCGTCATCTGGGGAAATCTGGTCTCACTCAGCTGGGGAAAAGTCAAAAGTTGAGGGAAACTGTGATAGAGCCCTGCTCGGATACACTGAGCAAGAGGCGTCGGTCAAAGTTCTACCTTCACACTTAGAAAACTTTCTGGAGCTTTTCTTCCTCATCGTTTTGCCCTCATCCTCAGCAAGCCAATTTTGATGCAGTTCCATTGGATTGCATTGATCCAAGCTCCCAGTCAAATCATAGAAGTCTGGAGCTCCGGAGCTTTCAGAGGGATGAACTTGAAATTCAGGCCAGGTCGCGGTTGAAGGTAGCCAGCTTGACTCTCGACTTAGGGTCGCTCCACTAATGGAGTTCTCCAAACATCTGGATCTTCTTCCAGAACTCCTTTTTGGGTCCTTGAAGTGCCCACAAACTTGAGCCAAGGTTCCAGAAATTCTGATTTGCTCCTTGGAAGTTGGGACTACAGTTCCTAGAAAGCGCCTGGTCAGAATCCTCCAACGGCCACTGGACTCCTTTGTACCTGAAGCTTACAGGGACTCCATTCCTAGAGTAGCAGAAGCAATGCAAAGTCATTTTCTTGTTGAAACCCAAAGTGTGCAGCTAGTGCAGTACTTGTGAGTGCAGTGTCCTGGTGCAGGCCTGGGGTCCAGCAGGGCACTCCTTCTTTCTCCAGTTTAATCTTCCAGCAGTGATCTGAATTGTGGGGCAGCTCTGCCATGTTTATTCTTGCTCCTGTGGGGGTAGGCAGGGGTGTGCTCCTGTCCAATGGGATGCAGGCCTCCACCTTCTGGGGTGACCACTTCCTGTGAAGTGTTGCAAAAGTCAATCCCAGAAAGCAACATTCACTGAAAAATCCAAGATGGCAAAAATCCATCTTTAGAGGTTAGATCTGTCTGGGTCCACCAACTGGTGTGGCCAAGTCTCCCTTAACACACCCCTTCCAGACCCTCTCCTAATCTAATCAGTGGGGTTTTCATCAGTCTCGGGGAGGAGGAAATGGGGGAGATTCAGTTTCTCTCCCTAGTGGCTTTCCCTCCTATTATGACCAGCTTGGCTACTCTTCGTCCACCCTGCTCTGTCATCTGCTGCAGCAGTTTTCTACCCATCAGATGTTTCCTTTGTCTTAGCCTAGGCCACTTCACACCTCATGAGGTAGCGTGGCTCAGGCTGCCCAGAGGTTGACCAATCAGCAAAGGGCACTACAGGGCTGAATTTGGTAACTTTCAGAAAGCATTCCAAAACAAATGTCCCTGTGCTAGTTATATTACATTTAACATTGGCAAGTTGTTGAATTTATTATAACATTTAATTTGGTACACAATGTGCAATATTTAACTTAACTCTATTGGAAATAATACTTTATTATTTTAGAATAAAATCCCCCAATGTCAGCCTATGGAGCCCATTGACTACAATGGGAAGAAATTAATTTGATTGTTTTTCCCTCAACAGGGCTTATAAACATATTGTATAAGGTCCCTGCTTAAATCTACACTGCACACAATCCTGGGGCCAGCTTAGGGATGACGTATATGCAAAAATAAGGTTGTTTGAGACTTTAGAAGTACTTCTAATTTTAAAGTCGAATTTTGGAGTCAATTTTAACTTAAAAGCAGCCAGCAAAGCAGGCCTGCCCTTACAATGACACCAGTAACCACTGCAGTGTACCCAGGGGTGCCTTATCTATCCTGGGGTCCCTGAACCTACATGCCATTCCATATACTAGGGACTTGGAGGTAGGTTGTCAAAGTCAATTATAATTATGACTAATTTGCATACACCATTTTAAACAGACCACTGGCCCTGGAACTGATTACCAGTGCCAAGGGCATAGTCAGAGTCAGTAACTATCAGCATCAGCCAAAACATTTTGGTGGTGATCAGGACAAAAAGGAAGAATTTCCCATAGAATTCATTATATGCTGCAAGGCATAGGCCTTGTTTTTCCAACACATGTAGCTTTATCGTCCTCAGTGGACTCTCCATCTTCCGGGAGCCGATGTCTTCTAGTCACCAAGGAGGTAGTAGGGTCTTTAAAAAGTTTTTAGGTGAGGAACAGGAAGGGTGTTTTTGAAAGGGGTAACAATGGGAACGATGACGTTCAGGTGAAAGGGAAAGTCCTGGGATATAGGAAAGTTTGAGGGTATATAAGGATTTGGTTGACCAGGAAGATATAGGTTCATGGGAGTGTGGTATGGTAGAATGTAGTTTCATGGAGAGTTTAGGGAATTGGAAGATGTAGGTGCATGGAAGGGTTCAGGAGTACGGGAAAGGGTTTTGGTGAATGGGAGAGTTTGTGTGTGTGTAGGTATGTGGTAATGAGTGGATTTGGGGCTTTAGGTATGGTTGGTATAGCTGGAATGACAGTGCAAGATGTATTGGTGGTGTGGGAAGGTTACAGTGGGGTGGAAAGTCATATAGGGTTAGGTGTGAAAATGCTGTCAGATGTTTGGATGTAAACTGTGGTGCAAATATTGGCTGGGCTGATAGGTGGGTATCAGGACTAATATATGCAGGTGTGGGGGAAGCACTGGTGTCAGAGAAGGATCCAATAGTAAGTAAATGTATCTGTATGGCAGACAATCTAGAGTGCATGTGAGCCAGGATGGTGATTAACTGTGTCATTTGTTGACCTATACCCTCAATGGCATCCCTCCAGAAAGTCTATTTAAAGCTTTACTGCAGCACCTATTGTACCATTGTAAAAAATCATGTACTGTGATAAAGAAGAGCAAAGCGAGTGCCAGTAAGAACTTTGACTATGAATTTTTAAAAAAATGTGATTCATCTGGAACTCATTTTCAACAACACATTTTTTTTTTTTTTGCAGTGGAAAACACTGATCACAACAAATGCAACAATAATACAATATTTCTGGAATTATTTACGTTATCACAACACACTCCATATGTAACCATAAACTACACCCTTGTTGGTAATTTAATCCAAAACTTGAATGCATAAATTATGTTTATGACCAACAAATATGGTGTTTGTGTTCCTTTAAAAAAGGGGGCATGCTGTCCCCAGTATAAGGAAACTACAACAAAAAAGACGAATAAGTCATCATAGAACACTTTGATCATGAAGAGCACATACTTATATTCTAAATTCAGATTTATGCATAGGGGGCCTAGAATTTGGTTCAATCACTATGTTCTGCTAAGTTTATGTGCTTATGTTTGTCAACAATCTTTCAATCTCTGTTGAAATGCTGAGGTCCCATGTAAGGGACTTAAATGGAAACATCATCTTTGGCTGTGCTTCAGATCTTATCTCGGCTGACAAACAAACTTGGGGGCATACTTAAGTGCCCCTAGCGTGATTTTAATGCACATTAGCATACTTTTTTTACGCTAATGTGGCATTAGAAGGCCAAAAACACTGCACCATATTTAGAAAGTGGCACGATGCATGCACTGAGCTACTTTGCGCTACATTATGCCTGCGCCAGGCATAATGTGTGCAAAGGGGGCATTCCCCGGTTAGGGGGGGCAAAAGGATGGCACAAGGAAATCTCAGAGATTTCCTTCTGCCATTTTTTAGCACTTTTAACACCTTCTCAGAGCAGGTGTTAGAAGGAGGTGTCCATTGCCTACAATGGGCCTCTAGGTGCTTTGCATGATTAGTGTCAGAACCTTTTACGCTAATCCTGCAAAGCACCGGACTAGCATCAAAAATTCATATGCTAGTCCCCTAACTACCGGCATGGTGGACCGTATTTTAAATACAGCACACACATGGTGGAGTTAGGGGAGTGGTAAAGGGCGCAAGAAAAGTGGAGCTGCACAGTGTGCAGCACCATTTTAATTAAATATGGGCCTTGGTTGGAGTGCCAACCTTCAGTGTTTGTCTACTGAGGGCTGATGGTTCCCTGAGGACTTTTCTCTCTTGATCAACTTTAAGGAACACCTTTTCCAGAATTTTCACTTTCAAGAGCGTTTTCTCGTACAGGTCCACTTGCTGTTTCCTCCGCCAAATGGACACTGTATTAGCAGTTTGTCACTTAATAAGCTTGAAGGGCCAGATCAAAGACACTAACCTCCTTATACATGGATCTAAGGAACGTTTGCCTCAAGATGATGCTCGTGATCAAGGTGGAATATTTTCTGGACAGTTCCAATTCAGTAGTTGATTGGTTACATTACCACCTCCAAGACTCCAGTAAATAGGCACTTGATTACCAAGGCAAGTTTCTTTCAGTTTTTGTCTATATCTGAAGTCCATTCAAAGTTGGTTCTCGAACCTCCTATCTCACCGGAGATCTACAGATGTTTGATAGTTGGTGTCTGGACCCTGAATCCTGGTTCATATCTGCTTTTCTCCAGGATTATATTTACTTAATGGACCCCTTTCCACACTCTTTTTGATTCCAGGGGTTCTCTTCCGACTACACCGCAGTTGGGGTGATTTTAGGCTCATTATACCATTCTTGCCAGGTTTTGGTATGCAACATAGACTTTTCTCACTCCCTTTTCTCCATTCAAAACCTCCTTGAGGTAAGTATGAGCACTTTCCTTTTGGGCCTTTTTCTCTGCCTTTTAACCCAGACTTGTCTTTCAAGCATCTTTCAGCTAACCATTCTGCTCTGTTTGAACTCCATCAAATTATGTCCGAGGTTAAGGTTCTTATGAATATAAGAGTTGAACAACCTCCAGCAGACTTTCCACTACTGCTCAGCTCCTTTTCTTCTTTAGAAAACCCCTCTACACAGTAGTTACCAGATGGGTTTGCTGGCTGCCATCTGAAATGGCAATTGATTTTTAATGGTTTGATGCTCATTTCGCCCTTGGAGCTTTTAAAAGCTTCCTTTTCTGGTTGCATCTCAGATAATATCCTGAAAGCTGCAAATTGGTCCAATGCATCTACCCTTTTCAAATCGATTGAGACTTCAAACATATAATGATGCTTTTTTGACCTTTCCATCAAATATGGATTTTCTTAGCTTACAACTAGAAAATCTAAATGGTAATTAGCCAGAAAGAGGTAGAAATTAGGTGGCCTTCATCTGGACTCATCCTAATAGGTTGCGTATACGTTTATCTATTTGTCAGTAATGAGCTGAAGACTTTCACAATTGCACTTAGTGTAATGAAATTTAGGCCCATATTTATACTTTTTGACGCTAAACTGCGCTAACGCAGTTTAGCGTCAAAAAGTTTTGCGCCGTCTAACGCCATTCTGAAGCGCCATGCGGGCGCCGTATTTATGGAATGGCGTTAGACGGCGCAATCAGACCGGCGCTGCCTGGTTTGCGTGGGAAAAAACCACGTAGACCAGACAGCGCCGGCGTAGGGGGAAAATGGCGCATGGGCGTCTTAAAATGGGGCAAGTCAGGTTACGTCGAAAAAATCGTCTTAACCCGACTTGCGCCATTTTTTAACGACGCCCATCCCCCATCAACATGACTCCTATCATTGTAAAGATAGGAGTCATGCCCCCTTGCCCAATGGCCATGCCCAGGGGACTTCTGTCCCCTGGGCATGGTCATTGGGCATAGTGGCATGTAGGGGGGCACAAATAAGGCCCCCCTATGCCACCAAAAAAAAATATAAAAAATAAAAAATTATACTTACCTGAACTTACCTGAATGTCCCTGGGGTGGGTCCCTCCATCCTTGGGGGTCCTCCTGGGGTGGGCAAGGGTGGCGAGGGGGGTCCCTGGGGGCATGGGAGGGCACCTGTGGGCTCATTTTGAGCCCACAGGCCCCTTAACGCCTGCCCTGAGCAGGCGTTAAAAAGTGGCGCAAATGCGCCGTTTTTTGCCACGCCAACTCCCGGGCGTCTCTTTTGCCCGGGAGTATAAATACCACGTAAAGGCCTGGGAGTCATTTTTTAGACGGGAACGCCTCCCTTGCATATCATTAACGCAAGGAAGGGGTTCACGCTAAAAAATGACGCACATTCCGGGAACTTTGGCGCTATTCGCCTCTAACGCCATAGTATAAATATGGCGTTAGTTGGCGTTAGTTTTGCGTCGAAATTGCGTCAAAAAAAACGACGCAATTTCGGCGCAAACGGAGTATAAATATGGCCCTTATTGTGCATAACTTATTTTGTGTATTTGAATTTATTACTGGGTTTTTCGTGTACTATTGCAGTCATTTTTCAACAAATCACCAGTGTTAGCATTTTAAACAGTACAAACCATGGGGTAATCATAGACATGCACAATATTATATACATATGCCATATGAATCACATCAGTGTTGAAATGTCCATCTAAAATATTACAGCCAAACTAGAAGATCCCAATTGGTTTCACTTATTACTGTGCCATCCCTGAAATCTTGCTACCCTTTTGTCAACACTATTGAGTGTCTCAAACTTTCCAAAATTTAGGAAAGCTGTCCTTTGGTGGCTAAACTTTATGACCACACTCCAGGTGAGAAATTGCACTCAAACTTTCCTATGTTTAGGAATCATGTAATTGCGTATCTAACCCTTATGGCTGCACTCCTGTTGAGAAATTCTTCTGCTATTGTTTTAAGGCACCTTTATCAAATTAGTTCTAAAACCCATATTGTGAGTCCTACATGACCATTTTATTCAAACCTTCGTATCTAAAATAACATCCTTTCAGTAGTAATGTTGCACTGGTGATCGCTAGTACGTTGGAAATCAATGCCATATATCTTAGTATTGCTGTATTGTATCATTTAATTTATAAATGATTGTTCGTATTCTGCCATGTTATGCATATCTTCCAGGTTTTTTTTTTGTAGGTTGGGGTAGTGTTGGTTCTCCGGTGTCTTAGAATGCCTACCTTCACTATTGCCAAAGACATGGCCATCAACTTTCTTGCAGAGTGATAGAGAAGGAAGTTCCGTCATGCAACTAGTCTAGTTTCTCAATTTACGGTTGGTGTACATTAATTTACTCTTTCTAAGTGTTCCATATGACTGTCCAAAATGAGGCCAGCTTTATATGTAAACATAAATGTGTATGATGCCATTTCTTGCCAGCAGTTATATAAAAACATACTGTAGTCAGAGAAACAACATGTAGCCCCTACTAAAAGTTGCTTTTCTTTTCTAAAGAAGAAAAGGAGTAGAAGATAGGAAAATAAAAATAAAATACAAAGGAAAAATAACATACAACAATCAAACCATATTCATCGGTTCTTGAGGGGTGACTTGAATTCTTTTGCTGCATTATGTATTTTACTGGTACTTTTTTCTCTACGTGCCCACATTTGCACTACACGTTCCAGTCTCGACCTATCGTCCTGCTTCTCAGACTTAGAATTGGCTTATATATTCTGCTTTATTTTGTCCATAGCATGTTCCTGATTCGATGTATCTGTTCTTGTCATGTCAAGAGCCTCCAAGAATGCATACAGATTTTGTGGGCCAATGAATTCTTTTATTTCCCCATCTGAAGCTATTCACATAGTCACAGGCACCAAACGCCCATACCTAATTGCCTCCTTTCACAAATGTGGCCTGATAGCTAAGAGTTCCTTTTCATTTTTATGTTTGTTTCTTAAGAGAAGTCTGCTGAACAGGAGATTTGATGGCAGCCCAAGCTTCTTAACTGCCCTGATGATCTGATGTGTTTGTTGATAACACAAAAACACACAATAATTGTGTCGTGTTTGAGTTCTACTCATGAGGATTCAGTTGTAAATAGTTCATGAGGGAGAGTTGTGGGGAAGCAACAGCTTGTGGTTGTTAGAGCTGAGGAGGATTGTGTTGTTTACAGTCTCCGTTTCGATTCCACTTTTACTTGTAATGAAATAAATCTTTTTGCAACTTACGTTGCTGGATGTGACTTTTATCACGGGCACAATTTGCTGGTCGATAACCATGATTGGAGTACCTGTGTATTGGATGGAGTATTCGTGAACTTGTTGGATTGTTTGAATCTCTCACATTGTGTACCTTTGGTCTGATAGAGTATCGGAGACTACGAGGATATCAGGATTGTGCTTACTGGTAACATCATAGCAGTGCGGGATGGAATTTATCCTGTTTCAGAGGTGAGTTTACATGCGATATTACGCCATTGGGCATTCCTGTTGAACTGGCCTGCCATCTAATCCCGGTGATAGGCACAGCATATGTCAAGATTTCATGTGTGGCCATATCCGGGGAATCTGCTGTCAACTGCTGTGTGTTATTGGTGTATGACGGTTGTTACAGTTTGCCGGAAATCACAGTGATGTGCACACCTTTGAATTTATTATTTCAGCGCACAACCAAGTTGACTTAAGCTGTAAGCTTTTTCACTATTGGATGTTATTTTATTAAGTGTACCACATCATATTTTGTTGTCATTTTGGTTTGGGCTGCAGTTGTAATATGCACACCATAAAAAACTACTTTTTAGTCTATTCTGCACTTTACTGTATTAATGTACAGTATTTTTTTACAGTATGTGGTACTTGTTAATGCATTAACTCTTTTATCATCTGTTTTGGAGTATTGTTCTTTTTATAGGATTTCTGTGGTACTAATTGCTATTGTTTATTAAGGTTTTTTGTTCTTTATTTAATAATTATAGATATATCTATAACATACAGATCATTACGCCACCTCCCCCATTTTTGTAACTCCCTGGTGAACCATCTATTAGACGGAAGGAATGGATAGGGTGAGATTGTGATCATAGTGAGGGACAAGTCCCTTTGCAAAATAGAGAAGTTTGAGATCTCGCACTGTGAAGCTCTGCGATTCTCCATACCGTTGACTAAGAAGTTCACCATGTCAGGTGCTTTAGTTTATCATCCCTCAAGTGCAGTTAGTAACTGGGTTTCTGAGTTAATAGAGGAACTGTCTTCTACTATTCTTAAATGTGCCAGTTTTACGGTGCTGGGAAACCTAAAACTCAATTTTGAGGATAAAACAGATAAGATATGCCTGTTCCTACTTGAGGAATTCTTAGTTTTAAAGCTAAATTTGATTAACCACCTTCCCACTCATATAGCTCGGTATTTATTGGACCTTATTTTCTCGAATTTAGATACCATTCAATCGGATAGGCCTCTGCCTCTGTCATGGCCTGATCATTGTGCTATTCCTTGCTCATTCTTAATGGACTCCCAACTTCTCAATTAGGTCAAATGGCCCATGTCTCATGGCAGATGTTGTGCTAAGCTGGATGTTCAGAAATGGAATGCGCTGCTAGAGGAGTCATCGACAGTGTTAGATACTTCAGTAGATGACTCTGCATTGCTTGGGGTCACTGAATTCCTGAGACACAAACTGGATGGCTGAGGGGCGGCTGCAGTCCTGCTTTCAGACCTGAGTGTGGCCTTCAACACTGTCAGCCATGATATATTACTCAGGAGACTCCATGGCTTGGGTATATGGGGTAAGGCGCTCCCCTGGATTGAATCCTTTTTGGTGGACCATTTCTTTCATGTCCACTCAAATCAATTCAGATCTAGGCCCTTACTTTTTAATCTTTATGTGAGGCCATTGGCTAACATAATCAAGGGTTTTGGCCTCACACTCTTTTCCTACATGGATGATACCCAAATTGTGGTTTCTCTGTCGTCAAATTACCAGTGAACTGTGCCTGCACTCCCTCTCTGTCTTCAGCAAGTGGCAGATTGCATGTCTGCAAATCTTTTGAAGTTTAATGGTGATTAGGCTGAGATAATATTGGTCGGTAAAACCTCTATACCATTGGGCCCACACCTTTGGCCGGCATCCCTGAGATAACTAAGGTGGCTGCCACCTGCCTTGGCAGCTTGAACTGGCTGAAACAAATTCTTTACTGTTTTCCATTTACAGCCCAGCGTACCATAATTCAAGTCTTAATTATGTCAAGGCTGGATTACAGAAATGTTCTTTATCTTGGAGTAACAAAAATGTTTTAAAACATCTTCAAATAGTATCTGAAGTTATCTATTATGTGCCTAGGTGTACTCCCAGATCAAACTATCAGAATTTAGCTGCTGTCCCTAGAGCATGGAGGGTTAGACAAGGTCCTTCCATGTTCTAGGATCTAAACTTTGGAACAATCTCTTGCTACTTCCTAAAGACATATCTCCCTTTTGGAATTGCACAAACTGCTGAAAACTTGGCTGTTTGAGCATGTGAGTATATAGCTCTTGGAGGCCTGGTTGTAACCTTAGCTAGAGCTGGGAAACCTGATGGGTAGCCATGCACTTTATAAATTGTGTAATAAATCAATCAATCAGTCACTCACCCAGAGTATTTGACACGTATCGGGGAGCTATAGATGTCTAAAATTTAGACCTGAGAGAAAGAAATAGATTTTAGAGCATTCTTTGGGTTTGGAGAGGCAAGATATCCTTGAACAACTTTTACCAAAAATAGTGCATGATGACGAAGAAGAATTGGATGAGTGTGAGGAAGCTGGTAAACATTTGGAAGCACATTTTGATAAAACAGCTAACCTAACCGATAGAAGACATCATTTTTTTTCAAGGGAACAATCTGGTTCTGAGTCAGTTGATATGTACATGGCATCAGTACACCTGCTAGCTTCAAAGTGTGAATTTGGTAGTTTCACTAATCAGCTGATATTAGATCAGTTAGTCACAAAACATTTCAATCAAAGGATTCAATATTGCCTTCTGACCTACAAAGATCCTTCCCTTGATGAAACTAATATCATAGCCAACAACATTGAGGATTCTAAGGAAAATCTCAAGGAACTAATCACATTTTTGCAAAAAACTATTGCTATTGTCAAAAACAAGAAGCCTGGTTGACCTAATGAGTATTTACAATAGAAGAATAGAGTGACATCTGATTATACGTTTGAGGTGCGGGTCAAAATTGCATGTAGTATCTTTTAAACAATGCCCACCATTAGGGAAAAATATAATAAATATGGTGTTTTGGGCCATTTTACATAGGTTTGTAGAAACATGATAATTGAAAAAGTTAAGTCTGTACTAGAAGAAGAACCAGAATGCATTTCTAAAGAGGTGAGGAATATGGTGCTTTGTGTTAAGGTGCATGAGAAAGATATATAACTTTATAAATATCTTATTGAGAAGACTGTAGCGAAAAGAGTTAGGATTGCCCTGTTAACAGATTCTGGTTCTTAGATCACAATATTTTCAAAACAAACTTTGTAAGAGAATGGTCTTACACAAGATCTTTTACCTCTGGATGTTATTCCCAATTCCTGGAGGTTAAACTGGTGTTAAAATAGATCTGGAGGAGTATTTTGAGTCCTTGATAGAATTCAAAGAGCTCCTAGTTGTGGGGAAGGTGTATGTGTCAGTTGCAGGGCCAGCTATTTTAACGTGGCATCATCAAGGTTGTTTGGGGCATCAATTGAGACTGGGGTGTTACCCATAAGTTTTGAGTGTGAGTGAACTTGGAAATTCTCCTGCAAGCATAGGGGAAATTTTAGAGCAAAAAAACAGATTTTCAGAGAAGAATGTAGGTGATGAGGACTTTTGAGCATCACCTCAAGTTTAAGGAAGGGAGTCTGCCTTTCAAACCTTATTTACAAAGTATTCCACTGAGTGTTAGGAAGGAGTTAATTGAACTCTTGAAGAATTTGTGTCAAGACAATGTTATTGAGCTGACAAATTCCTCTTTGTGGCTATCTCCCATTGTGGTAGCCCCAAAAAAACCCAAAAAAACCAATGAGTTGAGAATGTGTATAGATTTGAGGAGTTTAAACAACGCCATATGGATAGATGGGCATCCAGTTCCAAAAAATGATAAATTGATCATGTTTTTAACTGGGGCCTCTGTAATTTCAAAACTTGACCTGCATTCTGCATATCATTAACTTGTTCTTAGGAAAGAATTTAGGAACCTCACGGCTTTTGTTAATCTGAATGGTATTTTTCAGTTTTGCAGAGTGCTGAATTAGATTCAGCAGCAGCTACGTTTTAGAGGGTGATTGAAAATGTTCTGAATAGAATATCTGGTGTTTCAGTTTTCAAAGATGATGTTTTGGTTCATGAGAAGGATAATGTTAAACACAATGCTAAGTTGATTGTGATGTTGAGAGCAATAACTGAAAGAGGTTTAAGATTGAGAAAATAGAAATGTGTTTTTAGAGTGAAAGAAGTTGAATATTTGGGACATGTAGTGTCATGTAAGGATATCACACATAGACCAGGATTACTGAAAGCAATTGTTGAGGTAGCTAAATCTAAAGGTTGAGATGAGCTTCGTGCTTTCATGGGCATGTGTGAGTTACATGCAAAGTTTATTCTAGATTTTGCTACCATTACTAAGCCTTTTTTAGGTATACTAACAGAAATGAAAAATGTAATTCATTTTGGGGTATGGAGAAACAAGTAGTTTTTGCAACTATTAGGGAACTTAATAATGCTCCTTTTTTATGTTCTTTGTACCAGGTAAAAAGATGCCTATTACTGTGGATGCTAGAAATATTGGTATTTGGGAAATCTTAACGCAAAAGTGTGCAGGTTGAGAAAATACTATTGCATTTGCCTTGCGCACTTCGAAGGGTCAAGAGTGATTGAATTGTGTTATAGAAAGTTTTTAGACCTGACAGCCTTAGGATGGTCATCCCCCAACTTTTTTCCTGCCTCCCTCCACTGGTCTGACACTGCTTTTGCTGGTTTTAGGACTCTGCACACTTTACCACTGCTAACCAGTGCTAAAGTGCATATGCTGTCTCCCTTAAACATGGCAACAGTTGGGAATGGGATCTCTACTTGGCAGAGGGACACACCCTTGTCCAAGGAGGGACTACAATCCTAGTCAGAGTAAGTCACAACACAATCCAAATTATTCTGTGCCCACCCTCTGGTAGCTTGACACTGAGCAGTCAGGCTTAACTTAGAAGGCAACGTGTAAAGTATTTGTGCAATAAATCATACAGTAACACAGTGAAAACACCGCAAAAATACACCACACAGGTTTAGAAAAATAGATAATATTTACCTGAATAAAATAAGGTAAAAACAACAAAAATCCAATAAGCACAAGTTGAAATATCACTTCTAAAAAGTTTTTAAAGAGTCTCAATCCTTAGAAATTAACTGTTGTCTCTTTGTTACATACAGTACCTGGTATGTGTCAAAAATAACGACACACGGATACCGCAGAGGAGGAGATGCATGGAAAAATAAGGTGTTACATTGGATTTTCTGAAGCGGCACACAAAATGCTTTGTTTCTTTCCATGCTGCAAGGGGTTTGCATCATTTTTCGGCACGCAATCTTGGTTCCTCACTGCAATTCGGGATATTTTGATGCCCAGGGATAATGCGTTGAAAGTCCTTGACGCACTGAAAGAAGGAACAAGTGCTCCGTCGATCCGGTAGGCGATGCATCAAATCTTCTGTTGCAAGGTAGGCTGCGTTGAAATTCCAGTCGGGAAGTCGGAGCTGCATCGTTCAAGTCAGCTGTGCGGTGATTTTTTGCCCGCAATGCACACTTTGCATCGATTTCTGCAGGCGTTTTTCACACACAAGGAATTTCTTGAAGATATTAAGGGCCTGATTACGACTTTGGCGGTGGGGATTACTCCATCCCAAATGTGACAGATATCCTGCCTGCCGAATTTCAAGTCCATTATATCCTATGGAACTCGTAATATGGCAGGTGGGATATCTGCAACATTTGGAACAGCGTAATCCCCTCCACCGAAGTCGAATCAGGCCCTAAGTCTTTGCTGCCCCTGAGAACAGGAGGCAAGCTTAATCCAAGCCCTTGGAGAGCACTTTTGGGAAAGGCAGAGTCCTTCCAGGCCATTCAGGAGAGCAGAGCAACATCAGGGCAGCAGTCCTTCTCAGCAAAGCAATCCAGATGAGTACTTAAAGCAACCAGGCAGCTCCTTTGACAGGGTGCAGGTGTGGGTCCAGACGTATCTGATTTGGTAGGGTCAGATACCTAGTTTATATGCCCAAAAATGGTTTTGAAGTGGGGGAGACTTCAAAGAGTGGTATTGAAGTGCACAAGTTCCCCTTTTAGCCCAGTCCTGTCTGCCAGGATCACTGTTGGGGGTTATCAGTCCTTTGTGTGAGGTCAGGCCACTGGCCTTTGAAATGTAAGTGTGAGCCCCTCCACCCTTCTACCCAGGAAGACCCATTCACCATGCAGATGAATGCAGATGTGACTGAGTATCCTGTGTTTATGGTTGTTTGAGTGGAATGCACAAGGAAGCTGTCAGCCAGCACAGACCAGACATGAATTGGGGACAGTCTGTGAGGCACAGATGGCAGTAAGTGCAGGGAAATACTAAAATAGTAATATTAAATCCAACTTCACCAGGAAGCAGGATTTTCTATTACCAGTTTGGCAATACCAAGCAAGACAGGGCTACTCCTTCCAGATCAGAATCTACCACTTAAGAGTATATGAGAGCAGTTCTAATGCTAGCCTATGACAGAAGCAGGACTCACAGTAGTGGAAAACGAATTTAGGAGTTTTTCACTACTAGGACATGTAAAACACATAAGTACATGTCCTATGTTTTACGTACATATCACCCTGCAATATGGGTTACCTAGGGCCTGCCTTAGGGTGACATATGTAGAAAAAGGGAAGTGTAAGGCTTAGCAAGTAGTTTTAAATGCCAAGCCGAAGTGGCAGTGAAGCTACACACACAGGCCTTGCAATGGCAGGCCTGAGACATGGTTAAGGGGCTACTTAAGTGGGTGGCACAATCAGTGCTGCAGGCCCACTAGTAGCATTTATTGTACGGCCCTAGGCACATGTAGTGCACTTTACTAGAGACTTACAAGTCAATTAAATATGCCTCTGACTGTGTTGGAAGGACTTCCCCCAAATTTGCTCTCCAAGGGCTTGGATTGAGCTTGCCTCCTATTCTGAAGTCTCAGGGACAGCAAAAACTTCAACTACTAGCTTTTTGCTAGGACCCAATGTCAGCAACTCCGGAACAACTTTAGCGATGCCAGAGACACCATAGCCTGCTCCCGCTCCATTGACCTTGCTGCACACAACAACTGCAGCCTTCCACACAAGTCCGATGTTGCCTCGACTCCGCTGATATCACACAGGGACATAGCGACACATCACATCCTGACAGACTGGAAACAGTGACCCCACTGGGTCACAAGGAATCGACGCATCACAGACGATGACGCATCATCTCCCCCCACATCCAGACGGAAACGATGCCTTACCTCCACGTACTTCGCAACGCGGAACCTACGCCTTTTTCCTCAGAAGCTGTAAGGACTGATGCAGCACCAACTTCAGCGACACCTCTTTCCGACTCCGTGCAGCGTCTTTGTTCTTCGTTTACAAAAGGTACTCTACCTGGGGGCCCATGTGACCGGCACCAGTGGTGTCGGATTGTTGGGAACGACTGCTTTAATGCCGCCGTGATGGCCCAAGTCAGAGCTTTTGTGTTTCTTAGTGCTTTAGTTGATTAAGGCTCTCATTATGACATTGGCGGTAAATCCCACTTATCGCCACGCTGACTGCCACCAAACTACCGCTGCAGCGGCGGATATCCGTTCACCATATTATGACACACATACACTAATCCATCAGTATTCAGCCACAGGCACAAATCCACCAGCCCAAAGGTCAGTGATAAACTAGCAGTATCAAAACCCACACCGATACGCCAACATAAAAACTCCCACCACATTATGACCGATGAATCACCACAGCGGATATTCAACGGTGGTAAGCCATTGGCCGTACATACCGCTGCGCTCAAAATACACACCCACAAACAAAACAACACCACATTGGACAATTCAAACAATGCACACCTGGCACCCATACACACACAACACACACCCACTCAAACCCACTCACACCACTATAAAACATACACCCACATTACCCACAACCCTTTACCATTACAAACATTTGCCACCAGAGAGAGACAGCAAGACCACAGACACAATCAGAGCCACACACTACTCATATCTATACACCACTCACGCACCCCACATCACACACCCCAACACATTACCCAACACACCCTCACCTACACACTTCACACAACACCCATGGCACCACAAAGACACCCCTGATTCACAGAGGAGGAGCTAAGGGTCATGATGGAGGAAATCATCAGGATAGAGCCTCAACTATTTGGAGCAGAGGTGCAGCGGAAAATCGTGGACAGGGTCAACGCTGTGGGACAGCATCCAAGAACTAGGGATGACATCAGGAAGAGGTGGAACAACATACGGGGGAAGGTACATTCCATTGCAGCAAGACACCAACTCGCTCTACAGAGGACTGGCAGGTGGACCCCCACCTCCTTCCACACAACTCACAGCATGGGAGGAGCAAGTCTTGGCAATCCTGCATTATGAGGACCTGGCCGGAATAGGAGGAGGACTTGACTCTGGTAGGGCAACCCTCCACTATTATCATCCCCCTGCATGCCATCACATACTCCCACCCTCCCTCCCATCACTCCACCACTACCCACACTCCCACCATCACATCTCACTCATCCCAATGCCAAGCCCTGCATGCTTCACCAATGGATGGACATCCCTCACAGTCCTGCATGGACAATCATCACTAATGCATGCACACTATAGAGAACTAATCATCCCACCATACACCAACATACACAAGTGAAATCGGACAGGGCTAATACAACCAAAGAGGGCATGTCACGGATGCACAATATGGCAGACACAGAAACCATAACACATCATCTACATCCCCACAGGTACCCCAGCCAATGTCACCGGAGAGGAGGTGCCAGCAATACACAGTCCCCCAACAGAGGAGTGCCAAAGTGATGACAGCAACTCTGGTCTTCAGGATCTGGATGACCAACCTGCCCATCAGGGACCTCTGGACAGTCGGTTATCCAGGCCCAGTCACACACCACCAGAAAGCCTCCCCCATCAGGAAACACCATTACAGCACCCACCCAGCATACCCATACCTCTGTCCCCAGGACACGTCAATCAGCAGTGTGTCCACTTCTACAGGGACCCCAGGGCACACTCCAAACTCATGACAATCAGGGACCTGGGTTCAGTGGCAGTGGGCACACGGTTCAGGGGACAGAGGCACAGGCCAACAGAGACACTGGGAGGACTGCTGTGCACCGGGGGAGGACAGGCCCAGGGAACCGACTCTCCATGAGGCACTTGCAGAGATCCTAGGAGCATATCAACATTCCCAGGACACGATGGCCCAGATCCTTGACAATGTGCAGGAGAACAGGCAGCTGCAAGAGGGACAGTACCAGGAAATCATGGAGGAGATGCAGGCCATCAACAACACCCTGATTTCCATAGCAGGGGTGCTGGTAGACATGGCCAATATTATGAGGGAGGCAGTCACACAACAGTGGGCCCCTGCCACTAGCCAGACATCTGAACAGCCTTCCACCTCCGCTGCTGCTAGCGGTCAGGAGGCCCCACCACAGGACTCAGAGGCCACAAGCACCCCTCCCCCTGCAGAAGGAGAACCACCCTGCAAACGTTCCCTGTGATCCAGACAGAAGCCAGAGACTATTGCCAAGACCCCTGTCAGGAAATGATACTCTCCTGATTGTCACCCTTGTGTCCCACTCTGTCACCCTATCCACCTTAAACTGCCATTGCTCCCCTTCCTATGTCCCCTTGGACAATGCATCTGTGCTACAAAGAGACTGGAACAACACCCTAGACTTTCCTCCATCACCACTTGCCCCTCAAAATGTTAACACTTCAATAAACAGCCTTACAGAAAAAAAAGAAGTTTGGAGTATGTCAAATTTGTCAAGTATGTATTCATTTAAACAGGTACAAACATTGCAATTCAACTGTACAGAAAATGAGCATAGATTAATGACTTGTAGCTGGCTGGAGTGATCACTCCAGGAGCGTTTGTGAGGTCACCAATATCTGCAAAATGAATTGCCAAAGGGTACAGTAAGTGGTCAAAGGAGTGGGAAATAGCAGCATGCCAGTGCCACAGAAATTTCAACAAATTCAATAGAAATGTGAAGTAACACTTTCTTACCTGTGTGTCATTGGAAGTATTGTCTGATCACTGATGTTCTGTTGTCCTCATCCTCATCCTCTGCCTCCTCATCCTCACTGTCCACTGCTGCCACATGGGCATCCCCAGCCTCCTCCTCCTGCAGAAAAGGCACATGGCGTCTCAGGACAAGGTTGTGCAACATGCAGCATCCCACTACTATCTGGCAGACTTTCTTGGGTGAGTAGCACAGGCATCCACCTGTCAGATGGAGGCATCTGAAACTGGCCTTCAGGAGACCAAAGGTCCTTTATATTATCCTTCTGGTTTGTCCAGGAGCCTCATTATAACATTCTTCTGCCCTTGTCCTGGCATTCCTCACAGGGGTAAGCAGCCATGATAGGTTGGGGTAACCAGAGTCACCTGCAAATATTGAGGGACAACATTTAGCCACACACACTATCCCATATGGCCAACACCTTACCCGTACACCAACATATACTGGGTGGGAACCAGCGCTCATCTATAAGCCACACCCTGTGCCTCTGTAGTTGGGCCATCACATTTGGGATGCTGCTATTTCTCAGGACAACGGCATTGTGCACCGACCCAGAATACTTAGCATTGACATGGGAGATGTACTGGTCCACCAAGCACACCATCTGTACCTTCATAGAGTGGAAACTCTTACGATTTCGGAACACCTGTTCATTCTGACGGGGGGACAAATGCAATATGTGTTCCATCAATCGTCGCAATTATGTTGGGGAAATGTCCCATTGCGTAGAACCCGGCCTTCACTGTGGCCAAATCTTCAACTTGGTGAAATACAATGTAGCTGCACATGTGTTTTATCTGGGCAGACAACACTCTTGTTAACACTATTGAGATCATTGGCTGTGACATTCCTGCTGCCAAGCCCACTGTCACTTGGAAATAACCAGTTGCCTGTTAATGGAGCACTGATAGAACTTGCACAAGAGGGGAGATCCCAGTGGGGTGATGGATAGCAGATATCAGGTCAGGCTCGAATTGGGCACACAGCTCTGTGATTGTGGCCCTGTCAATTCAATTGGTGAGGATAATGTGCCTTTCCTCCATTGTTACAAGTCCACCAGGGGTCTGTACACGGGGTTATGTCTCCATCTCCTATTCATCTGCAGCAGTAACAATCTATGGGGAAAAAGAGTGAGGAGCCGGTCACAAACTGAACAATGGGGCTACAACAGAACTTTGCTTGCTGTTAACTTGTAAGGGATATGTGTGATTTATACAGTATGCCCAAATCACCAGTGACGCAGCAAATATCCAGGGCCTCCCCCCCCCCCGAAATGGCATCTGCCTGTCCTGTGTGGAAGGACAGGTGGAAGTGAGGTAATTCCGCTGATGTTGTGCGCCCTTGTGGGAGGCGGTCGGGAACTGCCGTGCAACTCCTCAATGGATAACATTGGGCCCTATGGGTTACAGTTGCCAATGGTGATCTACGCTGGCGGTGAAGTTATGCACCGCCGCTGACGTGACCACCATTTTCTATCTGATTCCTCACTTGCTACCTGAATAGGAGAGGACCTACACTGCATGTGCTGCTGTGAACTGTGTCTGTAACCTACCATGGCTCGTGTGACTGGGGAAAGGTCCACAGCCTTTATTTCTGCGGAGTTGGAGAGACTGGTGGATGGGGTCCTACCCTAGTACGTACTGTTGTATGGACCTCCAGACCAACAGGTGAGTATACTGTGGGCACGATGCATGTGGCATGAATGCATGGAGTGGTGTGTGTGAAGGCCTCGTGTAAGGGGGTTGATGGATGTCCTCTGGGCAGCATATTGGTTGTGTGCTGGGCAATGTGTGTGCAAATGGTGATGTGAAGGGGCATGGTGGGCCATAAATGTAACAGGCAGTACTGTTCGACTAATTCTATTTTCCTGTGTGTATTTCCTCTTCAGGTCAGTGCCCATCAAAAGAAGGGTATATGGCATGCCATCGCCAAGGACGGTGGACCCTGGTGGTCTACGGCAGGCAGAAAACCCACTGTCGGAAACGGTGCGAGGACCTGAGACACTGGGCACGGAAGACGGCAGAGGCCCACCTGGGGATGGCCTCCCAACGAGGAAGAGGTGCCTGTCGAGCCCAGACCCCCCTGATGGTCCACATACTGGTGGTGGCCTATCCTGAGCTTGATGGGAACTTGAAGACATCACAGCTGCCACAAGGGGGTGAGTACAGTGCCCATCATTACAACTTAAGCATGGTAGGGTGGTATCCTGATGGGGGATGTGTGTCAGTAGGTGACCCTAGGCCAGGCCCGACATTGCAGCAAAGGTCCCCTGGTGGCTAGGGTTCAGAAGGGAAAATCCTGCTACCAAGCTTGTAGGCTACTGGTTCGGGCTATGTGGGTCCCAGGTGTGCTGCATTTGGCAGTGTTTGCCCCTCCCCATGCCTTGGCTGCTAACTGTTTCTCTGGTAGTGCTATGGCATATTTCGTAAGGCTGTTCCCTGTGTGTGAGGGTGCTGTGTAAGCCAGCGGTGGTGTTGGTGCAGCCATTGACCAAGTGTATCCTTTGTATCTCCCCCCATTTTTTGTTTTGTCACCCTGTCCTTATGTGCATTAGCATCATCTGAGATAGGAGCAGAGGCACTGATGATGGAGGGAGCTTCATCCCACAGGACCCAGGAGGCAGAGTCCACCAATGCTGAGGGCACCAGTGGGACAGAGGGCGAGGGGGGCACCACGGTGGAAACTGGAGAGGACAGTTCTGACACAGATACCTCCTCCAATGGAAGCTCCCTGGTGGTAGTGGACACCTCTGTGACCACCCAAGCTACAGGTACAGCCATCTCCCCTGTACCAGCACCAAACTCCCAGCAGCCCCTCAGCGAGTTGCCCGTGCCCCCTCACCCAGGAGGGTGGGCAATCTCGTTCTCAGGCCCTGCCCCAGTGAGTCCTGCTGCCCTGAGTGAGGAGGCTATTGACCTCCTGAGATCCATCTCTGTAGGGCAGTCAGCCATTGTGAATGCCATCCAGGGGCTGGCAGCCCACAGACAACAGACTAATGCATTTCTGGAGGGCATTCACACTGGATTGGTGGCCCAACAGAGATCGATTCAGGCTCTGGCCTCCTCTCTGATGGCAGCAATTGTCCCTGTTTCTACCCTCTCCCTTCTAACTTCCTCTTCCCAGTCCCATTCTCCTCAACCCCAACCAATCCCAAGCACACAGGCAGACGAGCATGCACACAAGACAACACACAAGAGTGGTACAGGCAAACACAAGCACCACACTTCATCCCACCAGCACTCACACAAACACCATCCAAATGCAGACACACCAGCAACCACTATTTCCACTGTTTCCCCCTCCTCCTCCTCCACCTCCCTCCCAGTTCCATCTACATTCACACCTGCATGTACTACTTCATCATCCACTGGCAACATCATCACCACACCAAGCAGAACACACACCTCACTGGCAGACACCTCCACAACAGCCATGCACATGTCTCCTGTGTCCTCTCTAACTGTGTCTGTCTCCCCCTTCCTAAGGTACACAAACGCAAGCACTCAGACACGCAACAGCCATCTACCTCACTACAGCATTCACGTCATGCACCTGCACCCAAAATCAGCAGACAGACACCTCCAACAACCACTCCCTCTTCCTCCACTCCCATTCCTTCTCCCTCTTCCTGCCCCAAAGTACCTAAAAAACTGTTCCTATCGACCATTAACCTCTTACCTACCACCTCATCCTGCACGTATGGCTAGGGTGGGAAAATCCATCCAAGCACCTCAGCTACCAAGTCCACGGGCACAGTCGTCACCACACCCACTCGTGGAGGAAAAGGATCCAGGCCACATGTTCTGAAGGTGAAGAGCCTGCACCAGGCAGCCTCAGGGGAAAGGAGCCTACCCCAGCTGCCAGAAAGACCAAGGAGACTGCATCAGCAGGCAAGAAGGTAAAGGAGCCTGCCCCAGCTGCCAGAAAGACCAAGGAGCCTGCACCAACAGGCAAGAAGGTAAAGGAGCCTACCCCAACTGCCAGAAAGAGCAAGAAGCCTGCACCAGCCGGCAAGAAGGTAAAGGAGCCTGGCTCAGCTGCTAGGAAGAGCAAGGAGCCTGCGCCAGCAGGCAGGAAGAGCAAGGGGGCTGGGGCAGGAACTGTGACGGAGCCCCCACCACCAACCATGGTTGTGCAGCTGTCAGAGGCTGCGGGGGATGGGCAGGAGCCTCCCCCCACCAGCAGCATCACCACCTCCACTGAGCAGCCATCTGAGGCTGCAGGGGATGGGCAGGAGCCTTCCCAAACCAGCCTCACCACCACCTCCAGTGGGCAGCCATCTGAGGCTGCAGGAGATAAGCAGGAGCCTCACCTCACCAGCAGCACCACCACCACTGAGCAGCCGTCACCGCCCATGGATGGTATGTAATCCTGCTTCCATGGGCTGCTGTGAGGCCTGCTCCCTGTAAATCCAGTGGGTATGACACCCACCTGATAGACTGTGACCTTGCACTCCCCAGGATCGAGAGCACAGGGCATGGGGCTCCCTCCAGAACCAGTGGGTAAGACACCCACATAGCCAAGACACCCCAGGAGCACAGGACACAAGGCCCCCTCCAGAACCACGGGGTAAGACATCCACATAGCCAAGATACCCCAGGATCAACAGCACAGAGCATGAGGCCCCCTCCAGAACCAGTGGGTAAGACACCCACATACTCAAGACACCCCAGCATCAAGAGTACAGGGCACAAGGCCCCCTCAAGAACCAGTGGGTAAGACACCCACATACTCAAGACACCCCAGGATCAAGAGCACATGGCACAAGGCCCCACCAGAACCAATGGACAGGTCACCCACCTGAGAGAGACTGTGGCCTTGCACTCCCCAGGACTAAGCACAGGGCATGTTGTCCCCTCCAGAGCAAGGGGGGACATCATCCACCTGAAAGACTGAGGCCTTGCACTCACCAGGACCAAGCACAGGGCATGTTGCCCCCTCCAGAGCAAGTGGGGAAGTCACCCACCTGAGAGACTGTGGCCTTGCACTCCCCAGAACCAAGCACAGGGCATGTTTCCCCCTCCAGAACCAGTTCCATCTCCCGGCTGAGATGCCCCCGTCCCCCTGAGGTGCCTGCCTATTTGCCAACTGATGGCCCTGCAGTGTTCTCTCCGTGTTGATGCAGGTGACATGTATGGCCTTGGACTTTGGCCTGTGGCCATTTGTCCTATGAACATTGTGGACTGGGCTGTGTCCCTTTTTATGTACATATGTATATATCTATTCTCTTGCCTAAATTATTTTTCTAGATGTGTTGCTCTCATTACATTATTTTTTCAAAATAGTTTTGTCCTTGCATTATTCATCGGAGTTGCAGGGTAAAATGTTTTAGTATTGCAGCTGATTGTGTGTATGCTGTTGGGGGGGTGTTGTGTGTGTGTGTCACTCTTGTTTTCCTCCCCCCTCCCTTGTGTGCTAGGCGGCTGTACTCACCATTGTTGTCTTCGCCGGCGTAGATGTTCGTGGTGGAGCAGCACGTAAAAAATCATCGGGAAGACATGCGGCTCGGGCTCCATGGCAGTGTGGTTATTCCCTGTGTCTCCAATGGTGAGTCCTTTCCCTTCTGAGCTCAGTTTCTGCCAGGCTTTTGATGCCATTGGGACCGCCCCGGAAAAGGTGGCGGATTGGTGTGTCTTAATAGGGTGTGTGGAACATTGGCGTGGTGGCTGTTGTTTCCGCCCTGGCGGTCGGTGTGGTAGATTGGCTGTCTATCGGAGATCTTTCAACCATGGTCATAATTTGGCAGTAATTACTGCCGGCCTGTTAGCTGTATTACCGCCACTTTAACACCAACTGCCAGGGTTGTAATGAGGGCCTTCATCTTTAAAAATTCTTAACTTTACTTATTTACATTGGATTTTCCTCTTTTCAACCGTATTTTATTCAGATAAACATTCTCTATTTGTTTCAAAACCTGTGTGGTGTATTTTAGTGGTGTTTTCACTGTGTTATGGTATAAGATCTGCACAAATACTTTACACATTTCCTTCTAAGTTAAGCCTGACTCCTCAGCGCCAAGCTACCGGAGGAAGGGCACAGGATAATTTGGATTGTGTTGTGATTTACCTTGACTAGGATTGTGGTCCCTACTTGGACAAGGGTCTATACCTCTGCCGACTAGAGACCCCATTTCTAATAAAAGTGAGATGTTGGTGAGGTGAATGGTTCAAATGTCAATACCAGTCGGGCTATGGGTAGACTTATTTAGCTTAGTTCTAAACTTATGGAACATCATTTTGAAGTTGTTTACATTCCAGGAGGGAAAAAGAAGAAGGTGTATTATTTATCACACCTTCTGGGTTCAAAGGAATCAGATGTAATTGATAAAGTTGGAGATGATGAGGAGGATGTTGAATATTTGGTTGCCAATATTTGTTGGCCAAATGTAGGATGTGTAACTGAATAAGAATAGAGAGATGCTTTAAAACAAGACACTAATTTGAATGAGGTTAAAAGAATTATTGTTGCTGGAAAGCGGAAAGAGAAACAAAATTGTCTTTGTTGTTACAAACATTTTGCAAATAAAGGATGAATTATCTGCTGAAAATGTGTTTCTTTTTCATGGATATAAATTGATTCAGCCCATTAAGATTAGAAATAATTTGTTAACTGTCTGTCATGAAGGACGTTAGGTATGACATCTGACCAGTAACGAGTAAGGGCCTCACTATGAAATCGGGACCGCCAGACCCGTGGAGAGGAGGCCACTGCAAGGCCCAGTGGAAATGTTGTGACAGCATTGGCCTCGGCTCCTCATGTAACAGAGGACAATGCCATTGCACAGAGGGGGGCCCCCATGGGGGCATCTGCACTGCCCACAACATGGTTGTGGGCAGTAAAGGCCCCCGTGTTGAAACCTGGCTGTGAGAGAAAGGTAAAGAGAAATAATGACCCCCTCATCATGGGAGAGGACTCCCATGGTGGGAGGGCAGCATTATCATTATTATTTTCAAAAGGAAAATCCAGTTTCAGGATTTTATTTTTGAACAGAAAAAAGACAACTTTTGCAAAGCTCCATCATGTTGATGGAGCCCTGCACCAGACAGGGAAATGCATTGACAGAAACCAGAGTGAAGCCAGTCCTTCGCCAATTATTTCTACATGACCACTAGCTTAGCAATAGTTTATATTTCTGGAAGGGCAACCGAGTAATTTACTCTGTCGTTCTGGTGTAACAATGAGCCTTCCTCCTGCATTTCAATCAGGCCCTTAATTTGGGCGGTTTGTATTTAGGGCTACTTATCTCTGTGTAATTGTCCAGTTAGTAAAAGTTTGTCATGGGGGTACTAACACAGACAGATATTTGTGTCTTTATGGTTGACTGATATATATGAATGACTGAATGAACAAAATATTTGGTAAACCTAATGTGGGCACTCAATGGACATGACCACTAAACATTTTTAACTAGCGCTTTGACGTGTCCTTGTTGGTAAGTAAAACTATACTTTTGACAAACACCTTTTACCACCTTAATATGAAAGCCGATCTGTGAAGTGGCAATGTGTGAATGTATGTGCACATTTATTGTGTTCATATTGTGTTGCAAAAGTTGTTATAAATGACCTTCATTTGCATGATAATCCCCCAGATTGTTTACTCTATTTTTGCTGGGCCCTTTTTTGTTGGCCATACGACTTTGTGCACTTTACTCCTGCTAACCAGTGGTGAAGTACTTGTTCTTTTCCTTTTAAACATCGTAAAATTTGCATACACCTATGTCTCACATGTAATTTAATATGAGCCCCAACAATATGGTGCTATATGTGCTTAGGGACTTCAAATTAATTGCTACAAATGCGCTGCAGCACTAATTGTGATTAAAGTGGCACTGAACAACATGTCTCAGGCTTGTCATTGCAGTCTGTAATGGAGATTAAACTGCCATTTTGACCTTGCACAATAACTCTTCTTTAGGGCAGCAAGCCTTCCTTTTCCATTCTTATGAGACACATCTAACATAGGCCCTAAATGCTCAAAAGGCAGGGTGCACTGTATTTAAAATGCAGGTATATGTTACTTTCTTACATGTTTTGGAGGTGAAAAACGTCCTGAATTGCTGTATTTATAAATACAAATTATTTCTATTGGTAAAGTGAGATTTTAAATTACTATTGTGAAAATGTCACTTATAGAAAATAGACATTTCAATGCCTAAAGTTTATTACCATGTTCCAAATATTCTCTAGTTTTCTAAATTAGTTTGAGATTTTTCCTGTGCTGTGTTTTAACTTTATTACTCTTTGAGTGTTGCAAAAATACTTTACACATTGCCTCTAAATTAATCCTTACTGCTTTGTCCTAAGCTACCAGAGTTAAGCACTGGTTTATCTATTGACATTTGTGGTTCAACCTGACAAGGACAGTGATTCTTTCTTGTAGTAGGTTCACACCCCTTCAACAAATAACCCAATTTCTTACAATAGTGATGTGTTGTTTATTGGGCTGCTGTGCTTTGTGCTGCATTATGGCTTTGGCATTTTGACAGGTTTATTTGTCCTGTGCCCTATTTTTTATATTGTGTTGTTATTTTGCTTTGTGCCATGTTAATGCGTTATGGATGTCAACAAACGATGCTCAATTTCTAAACAAAAAATGTAATTCCTTTAAAGTTCCAGTGATAACCTGCCATTTGCCACTCTATAAGAGGGTAAAATAGCATCGCACCAGTTCTTCATTTATTTAACACAACCAGTCAGCAGGAAACGGCAGCACTGGCCGTGTTTTGTTAGGCTTTCTATGATATGCTAAATATGGATTATGTCCCACTTGACATTATTGTCCGACATTATTGTCCAAAGGTTGAGGTTTCAGCATGCTATGCATCCAACTGGCTCGTCATATGCAGCAGACCATAGGTAGAATGTGAGCCCTTCCTAGCGAATGATGGGGGAGCGGAGGGGCCTAGTAAGATTTTCTGGCAGTACTTACATAAACTCACGCACACGACTGTGTGTGCGCGGTGCCTGCTGCTTCCTGGCCACTATGCCCTGTGAATTCATAAGTATTCCTTCTACCCATTTCAGCCTCACTCTCTGAAAACGAAAAGCTTTTTTGTCTTTGTGTCTTACATCTTTGGTGCTGTAGTTCCTCCTTGTGCCTGTTGTGCTTAGAATGTACTTTCTTGTGAATCATATTGCCCCATGAAGTGTAAGCTATTTTTGAAATATTTAATTAGCCAATTTACAAAGGCTTAACGGACATCGGGGTCTTTGTTCCATTCATAAGGAGGCCATAGCTACAATTATAAAATGGATTCTTTGTATTATTATTGCATTTTAAATTTAACTGCATGTGTCTAAAAATATTCATAAGGCCTATGGCCTTACAAGGCATTTAGCATGCGATGGTAAAATTAGTTTGCTTTTCGTTGGTGAAGTTGGTTGATAACATGTTTCTTTTTTTGTGTTTTTCAAGAAGTCGAGTTGCATTTACCGAAATCCCACGGTTTTGAAGTTTCAGAAAACCTACACAATTGCGCGCTTTGAAAGCTTACACAGCTGGTGGCTACCTATTTTGTGAAATGATTGCCAGTGTTTGTTCTGAGCTATGCTGGGACAGAGGTCACTGTTCCCACAAGCATTTCATGGCTCTCTGTGGTACCTAACTGCCCGATTAGCTCATCACGCAGACTTCTAAATTGTCTTTGTCAAACTATACCTTTCAAAGACTTGTTCCCTCAAGGTCTCGAATAGAAAAGCTACCTCTAAAGTTTCATCTCGGTGGATATATTCAAGTATATTTTCTTTTACTTGTCTCGAGTTTTTCGATTGCCTTGAGCTGGCCGAGGGCACAAGTACCACCCTAAAAAACACGATAAAAACAATCTAACCCAACAACGGCAATTTAGGAGTTGAACAATAAATTAAATTCAACTCACAAATTTAGTTGGCAGTACTCCTAGCTATAGATTAAAAATGGAAGCATCTGAAGGTAAGGACAGTGTTATAGAAAAACATCTCTACTCCTGATGCAACGTAAAGAGAAAAGGGGCTCACCACATTTCCATCTATTCCTTCTCACCCACAACCCTCCTTCACGTGGCCTCACAGAGCCAATGTATTGACCAGGTTACCCAGATCCACAGGCTGCGAAAGCATACTAGAGAGCTCTTTCTCTGGTGAACGATTACTGACAGCCTCACTTTACAAACAAAGAAAGTTGTCTTTTGGGTTATATGGATGTGAAAGTCGATAGCGGAGCTGTCCCTCAGGTTACCCGATTAAATGACGAAACAGGCCATGCAAAGATCAATGACAGAGGCTTCCTGCGATCACTGCTATAGTTAGTAAGACAATCGGTATGCTACGCTTGATGCATAGCATGTCTGTTATTTTGGAACGGGTCTAATAGCTTTGCAGCAAGTCTGGTTCTATAGTACGTTAACTTACGATTAAAACTTTATGCTAATTTTCACTCACTGCCCTTGTGTCATTTTTATCGGTATAGTTCTCTACTTATCTCTCTTCTAAGACACAGTGACTTGCTCCAATGGCTCTGCTAGATCCAGAAACACAGGCATCATCCGTGAGTTGAAGCGCATGCACAGAATTCTTAGGACCTTGTGGGCCACAGCATCCAGTTATGGGCAAAAGTACCTTGACATAAATGGGCATGACGTATGTAGCACGTGTACTGCATTGAGTTGTTCTGGTTTGGCAACAGTCTTTCGTGAAAACACATTTTTCATTTGAGAAAGTAACTTTTGGATGCAAGCAAAAAGACTGTGGGGCACATTTACTAAACTTTCAGCCAATGTAGGGCATAAAACAAAGTTGCTGAGCTTTGTTAGGTGAAAGAAGGACAGCAGAAATGCACCACGTTTACAAAAGATATGAAGTATTTCTGCTCTCTTCTTGAAATGGGGCACTGTGTACAGGCTAGCGCCATTGAAGGCGCCATTGCACAATAGTACAAGGTTGCCTGTGTTAAAGCACAATTGTTTTTTGTGCAGGAAGGGCACTTTTCTGCACAAAAAAAACACCTAGAAGCACTTTCCTTTTTCTATGTCCGCAGCAGAATGCAACACACTTAGAAAGAAGAAAGACAATGAGAAATTAAGATATTTGTCCTCATAATGCCGGGATTAGGAAGGTGTAGCATTTTGAAACATTCCCTGGTTTACAAGTCTTTGCAAATGTGATAATGTAGCAAGATCCATGGGTGGATGCATGGGAACGCCTATTCTTCATCCAAAGAATGGCTCCCAATTTGAAATGTAATGTAACACAGAGAAAACAGCTGCCTTAAATTACATTTCTTTACAAAGCCACACAAGGCCATGCAAATTAGGCCTTGTGTTACTTTGTAAATATTACTGAAGTCTATGCATTGTCCTTGCATTTACTTGCATGACAAAAGACCAATGCAAAGACATTACTATTAAGGGCCAGAGTATTTTACATGGACACAATCTTGAAAGAGCATGCATGAGTCTGTTCAGTCTTACTGAACTCTGAAAGCAAACTCCACAATTAAGAGCATGTGAAGTGAAAACAGTGGTATGAGTAATTTCTAGTTGTTCCACTACCATGCTTATGAAGAAAGATGTGTGCATGCAAGTTGCTAAATAATAATTGTGTTTAATTTACCAATATAGGCAGAATATTTCTCCCTTTTTCTGTACCACTGGTGAACAAGGCATCATCCATGTGTAGCAAATAACCTTAAAATAGATTATTTTTGTCTTCCTTCAGTTAATCTAATAGAAGAACACTCATGAGTTGTTTATTCTGTTGCAGGTTTTCTTCCCAACCCTTCCATTCCCCAGATGTTTTCCTGTTTCTGGGCAAGAAAGATGGCAGCTGTGTGACACGGTTGTGAGCAGCTCACCGTCCTGTCAGAGCTGTATTGCCTGCAGAGTATGTTCACGGGATTGGCGGTCAGCTTCTGGCGCATATTACTGCAGCTGGGGTCGCGTGTCAGTCGCATTGATGCAGGTCGATAGCTGCAGCTTGTCCTGCTATTTCTTGTCTCTTCACTCAGCGGAAGGAGTGGCGGGGGCTAGAATCATCGGAGATCGTCTTGTATGATGGGCCTAAAGACTGCCAGCTCCAGTGAGGAGGCACACAAGGCAAAGAGCACAACAAACTCTACTGTTGCAGGAGCCAGCGACAGTGCCAGTTTAGGGGGTGGAAAACGGAGGCAATTGAAAAGACTGCAAGAGCCATCTCATTGCTGCCTAAATCCTCCTGGTTGGCAAGAATTACAGACTACTTGCAAAAGCCTGCTGGCGAGCAGGAACAGCAGGTCCAAGGAAGAGCGAGTGTCATGGCAGGGGATGCAGCAACTAGAACCTGTGGGAGGTGATCACTTATCCATGGAGAGTGTGGATCAGGCAGAGGTTCACACCTTGCACCCACCTGCAATGAACTTGGAGTGGAAGTCTGCGCATCCCTCTGGAGTCTGAAGCCAGCCAGCAGCAACCCAGTGGAGATGAATTACAGGTAAGTGAACATGCATCAAAGGGGGCTTTTGGGGCTGGAGGTGGATTGAGAACTCCATGACACAGAAGCAGTGAAGGGTACGAGCCTCAATATGCCTCACAAAGGAGACAATTCTTTGGATAGTGGTCAGGGTGGCCAAATCAAGGAGGATACAAATTATCTAAACAACTTAAATAGCATAAGCATCAGAAGGCTCACATAACACTCAGTAAAAGGAGATCAGATTTGAGCACGATGGAGTGCTTTTTGTCACTGTCAGATGGGTGATATCCGTCTAATGAGGACTTGGCCTCATTGAAAGATTCCAATGATAGTGTAATCAGAAAGCTAAATGATATTCTCGATGGCAAGGCTCATCCAACAGCCCCCAAAGGCCCTGGGAGGGGTGGACAGAGAGCAGAGGTGGGTGAGGACTTAAGGTGGGACTATTCAATGACGACATCACAATATCTGGGAGAAGGCATCAAGGCTCCTCCAGGCCACTCACCCCAGTCTCCCTCAGCCGAAGTCTCAGCTTTGGAGACCATTCACCATTGTATAAGGGCACACAGAGACAAGACCAGAGTGAGCAGTTGTAGGGTCCGGGATGCGAGCATGAAGCTGGAAGGATCAGAACAAAGGGGTGTCAAACATGCTCTGTGATTGCAGAAAGGCTGTCTAGTCTGGAATGTAGAGCTAAAGCCCTTGAGGCAGATGTAGCAACCAATCGGGGCAAACGGAGACCCATGGAGTTCAGCCGGTTTATATGCAATGGAAGTTGGAAGAATATGAGAATTGGCTGTGCCATAATAACCTTCGAATGCTGCGGGTAAGCGAAGGGGCAGAAGGGAGCAATTCAAGACTGTGCATCATTAACCTGTTCAAGAAGGCTTTACGTGGGCTTGAGGAGTAGAACGGGGCCAACAAGATTCAATGTGCACTCAGGAGTCCTTTAACAAAGAGAATAACAAACCAAGACACAGAGAAACCTAGAGCTATTTTGGTCTACATCACAAATTTTGTCTTAAGACAGGCGATCTTCAAAAAGCACAGCCAGATTCAAAGCACTCTGTGGACAATTGTTCATTTTGAGTCAGCTCCAACTTCTGCCATGTGATGGTTGAAAGATGGTGGAGACTTAGGGAGTTGAACAAGCCTTTTCAGGACAAGGGGGCCCAGTCATTCTTGATAAATCCAGCTAGACTAAAGGTTATTGGGAATGCAAAAGTCAGAATATTTACCTCAGAGCTCAAAGCCAAAGAGTATTTGAAGAACAAGAAATAATGTATTCAAGAGGTATTTATGATACAGTCAAGTTGGGTGTTCTCGGTCAGGGTTGTATGTTCAGATGGGTGGTGTGGGGGGGGTCACCTCAAAATAAAAAAGTAGCAAAAACAAGTGGGTATGAGGCTTTCGGTATCTGGGCTAAATTGGGTATTTTGTATGAAACAACCAACATCATATGATCCGGGCTAAGACACAAGGCAGAGGGTATTATGAGTGGGGGGGGCTTTGATCTGTTGCATGGGGTCATGGATGCAGGCTAATAAACTCAGCATATGTATCTTTAATGTGAATGTGGCCTAAATTATAGAACAAAGAGACAAAAGGTGATAGATGTTTTTAGAATATTAGGGCCAGACTTCATCTGCGAGCAGGGAACCCATATATACCCTGGGAGAGACTGGCTACAGATCAAGTGGTACATCCTTTTTGCATGTACCTCTCAAAGCACTACCATGAGGGGGATAGCAATCTTAGCTAGGAGAATTGGTTACTTGGTGAAGCATACCCTTTTGGACAAACTAGGTAGATGGGTGATAGCAAAATGCCAGGTGGAGGGGGTCGGTCTTACCATCTGTTCTACCTATGGCTCTAACCTAGATGAAGCAACAGTTGTGGAGGGATTGGGGTTGAATTGTCATCGTTGTCTACTTCCCTGGTAGTATGTGGTGATCTCAATCTTTATATGGAGTTTCAGCTAATAAGAGTCTGGCTGAGAAGTATGTTGGGAGGAAGCCAGCAGTTTAGCAAGCGATGTGCTACCTCATGAGTAATCATGGGCTACTGGATTTGTGGGATTGGCTAAGGTAAGCTGATACTGGCTACACTTACTATTCTCCTCCACACAAAAACTACATCTACTTGGACTACTTTTTGATTTCAACAGGTCTGGTAGGTAAGTCTGATATCAAGAGGATCCCAAGGGTTTTTGTTCTGACCAGAATCCACTGATTTTAGAAATATCAGATATCAGGGTAGCCAGGATTCAGAGGAAATGGTAATTTGACAGGAAACTACTTCTAAAACTAGCTACATCAACCATATGAAAAGATGGATAGTGTATTTCCCGGCAGTTAACAGATGTAGTGCTACAAGGTGGTGGTATGGGACACATTAGAAGCAGGTGTAAGATGCAAGAATATCAGTTTCCTTTCTTACTGTAGGATGTTGGAAGCTAAGGAGATTAGGACACTGCACAACAAGCTCATAGAGTTGGAAGCGCAACAGCAGAGCCTGATTACGGGAGGACAGGATGTCCAAGAGACACAGAAAAGACTAGTGTTTACCAAGGCCAGGATCAACAGCTATCATTGTAGAGTAATAGCTGAAAAAACCGAGGCCCACAGGATGGAGAGCGAAGAATATGGTCATGGGTAGACTCCTGGACATTTGTACATGACAGAAAGAAGTTAAAAGGGGCAAAGAGGTTCCTGAAGTCAAAGCTGGCAACTTGGCTTTTACCCCAGACTACATTACTAAGGTATTCAAAAAATATTATGGTGAGTTATATCAGAAAGATCCATCCCCATCATTGGCCCAGATTGAAGATTCTTTAGGGGTTATCAGCAGTGAACATTTAGATACAGAAGCGGTTAAAGCATTGGAGTCTGCCATCACCCTCAACAAAGTCAGGGAAGCATTAAAACTTCTAGCTTCTGGCAAAGCATCAGGGCCTGATAAGTTACACTTAGAGTTTTATTGAGTATTTTGTCCAGTCTTGGCAGAAGATCTGCTAAATATTTTTCTAGATGTTCAAGCGCGAATGGATTCCCCCAGAATCACAGGGAAGGACAGATATCATCATCTTTAGTAAGAAAGAGAAACCCCAAGTGAAACCTTTGTCATGTGGACCAATTTTATTAATTAATTCTGACAGTAACTTATAATCAAAAATTCTCTTCATATAATTGGAGAGGGTCATGACCAAGTTAGTATCACCCTGGCAACATGGTTTCATACCTGGGCGACAGATACCAGAGCATATTAGGAGAGCAATAACCCTCTTCTTTATTTCTGAAGTGACAGGGCATCCTCTGGTCATGATCCTCCTTGACCTAGAAAAGTCCTTCAACCTGGATTCCTGGGGGTTTGTGTTGACAGTACTCAGACATAGCGGGTTTGAGGAAAGTCTGATCAAGACCATTAAGGAATCATATTATAATTCTACTGCTCAACTTCAAATCATGGGTGTAGAATCAGAGAAGATTAAGATAACAAGAGGGACAAGGCAGGGGTGCCCCTACTCCCCCCTATTATTTGTGATATATTTCAACCTATTCATGATGCAACTCATAAGGAACTTGACTATAACGCCAGCTAGCACAAAGGGCTTGACACAAACGTTTTCACCTATGCAGATGATATAGCCCTGCTAAAACCAGCACCACCAAATGCCTTGGCAGAGGTAGAAAAAGACGCTGAATTGATCGGGGTGATATCAGGCTACCTTTTGAATAAAGGAAAAACACAGATTGTGTGCACTAATAACATCACACTGACATGTAGTAGAAGGATAGAGAGTGCAACTTTTTTAGGAATTGAAATATCCGCTAAAATAGTGTAAATTATTAAAATAAACTATACTCCAATGCTGGGAAAAGCTAGGCAAGACCTCAGGAGAATTGATGGCTTACATTTCACTTTATCAGTCAGATGTCATGTGATACAAATGGCTCTACTGCCAATGGTATTGTACCTGTTCAGGGCTATTCCTCTAAAACTAGGACCACTATGGCTCCAAAAGTTAGATTCAATCTGCACAATTTCTAATGGCAGTATAAACAGACTCTGAGGACACTGAAGTACCTGTCTCTCCCCAGAAATAAAGGGGCTTGGGCTGTCCCTAATTTTAAATTCTAGTATTGGTTGGCACTACTGCAAAAGAAGGAGATTCTCATCACTGATAGGGAAGGAATTGTCCATTCATGACTAGAACTACCATCTATATTTTAATTGACTGAGAAAGGATACTCAGGGGTGTTTCATCAGAAACATCAAACGCAGTTACTATAAGAAGGTCACGTTTAAAATAATCAGGCAGATTATGAGGTCTGGAAGCAGCTCAAGGTTAAGACATCTATCATTAGATAAAATACATATACCCCACTGTGGTGTTCTTCTCAATTCCCATCAATTTTCCATGATGGTGGCTGCAAAGTATGGGAACAAACAAGGGTGAAAAGGCTTGGTTATCTCCTTAGCCAGGGGCATCTATGCTCACTTAGTGACCTCCAGACAAAGTACATATTGAGTCGGAGAACTTTAAGTATCTACAGATAAGGGACTTTATCCCAAAACGTGGGAGCACACAACTATTGGTGGATGAAATGCTGCTTATTGAGCTCATGATACAAGAGACAAGATTGGGTAGATGTATAAAGCCTTGAGTGAAAGGACATTGTATCATATTAATATCACATGGATAAATGAATTGAATACATCATATACTGTAATGTTATCAGTGCTGTGCATCTGTTTGTGATATGTAGGCATCCTATACAGTTAAAGTGAGTGCAAGGTAAACTTTTAGACTAGAGTAGTGTCACCACTGCACTAGTGTAGAGCATGTTCAGAAGGAGAGTTCTATTTGTGGAAGATAAGGATGGAAGTATTACCTTCATAAGTAATAAAAAGCACTATAGGAGGGGGTCAGCGGTATTGATGGTTAGACGAGTTCCAGTTAGAGTGAAAGTCCCTCTGAACATTTAACAGCAGAATTATGAGATTGAAAAAAAAGTAGGCATGTGGGTACTTATGGTTTGTACGATTAAGTTAAAATAAATGGGTTTTTTATTAAAATTTGAAATAAATGAAAGACTAGCTCTGTTTTTTCTCAATGCGTATATTGTTTGAAACCTTGAGAGATTAGGCAGAGAAAGAGTAGGGAAATATAAAAAAACTTCTTGTAGCTTTTGTATTTTAGTTGCAAATTTTTGGCTCTCTGAAGGTGCACAAGACATCCTGATAAGAATAGTTTCTTCTTGAGGTACTTTGGGGTGCTTTAATGTTCATGCACACTGATATAATGTTTAGCATGACTGTAAAGAGATTCATGTGTGTTCGACTATCAGCGTGGTAATATGTTTAAAATGTGAGGTGTTTATAAACATTCTCACTGCTGCATTAACCCCTTAGCAGTTTGCTCCTTTCCAGTCTGTGCTGAGCCTTTTTTAGGCTTGGTAAAGTAGCCAAAATAACAAGATTGTTTTTGTTTTTTGTTTTAAATAGGAAAAAGTCATTTGAAAGAAAGTCTATGTTTTTTCTAAATATGGCATCTACAAAAGGTTTTCTGTGCTAAGATCACCATTACCAGCTTTCAGGAGCAAGTGGAGTTGTAAAAGAAAGTCAATTTTTGTACCAACATTTTTTATTTTTCTAAATGGTAATCTATTTTTTTGTATTCTTTGAGGTTTCAAACTACTTGCAGTTTGTGGTGGAAACAGGAGTGCAACTGGAGGTTGATCCCATAAAACTATGGCCCATATTTATACTTTTTGACGCAAACCAGCGCCGGCGCTGGTTTGCGTCAAATAATTTACTGCTGGCTAATGCCATTCCTACGTGCCATGCAGGTGCCTTATTTAAGGATTGACGTTAGCCGGCGCTGCGGGCTGGCCAGAGCAAAAAAAAAAAGACTCACACCAGGCAGCGCCGGCGTTGGGGAAAATAGGGGTCGTGGGTCAAAAAATGGTGCAAGTCAGGTTTGAGTCAAAAATCATGGCTCAAACCTGACTTGCACCATTTTTTGACACACCACCCCCATTGAAATGACTCCTGTCTTAGCAAAGACAGGAGTCATGCCCCCTTGCCCAATGGCCATGCCCTGGGGACTTCTGTCCCCTGGGCATGGCAATTGGGCACAGTGGCTTGTAGGGGGGCCCACATTAGGCCCCCCATGCCACTTTAAAAAATAAAAAATAATACTTACCTCAAGTTACCTGTACTAACCTGGGATGGGTCTCCCCATCCATGGGTGTCCTCCTGGGGTGGGCGAGGGTGTCAGGGGGTGTCCCAGGGGGCAGGGAAGGGCACCTCTGGACTGCTTCCATGGTCTGAGATCATGGAAGGGAGCCCGCAGGTCCCTTAACGCCTGCCCTCACCCAGGCGTTAAAAAAGGCGCACATCAGGCTGTGCGCCATTTTTTAAGGCCCGCCCCCTCCTGTGCATCAAAATGACGCAGGAGCATAAATAAGGCGCACAGGCCTTAAAGTCATTTTTTGGAAGGGAACACCTACCTTACATGTCATTAACGCAAGGCGGTTTCCCGCATCCAAAAAATGACGCACACTGAGGTTTTTTTACTTCCCCGGGGTCAGGCGTCATAGTTTAAATATGGGGTAAGGTTTGCGCCGAATGTGCATCAAAACCTTTGATGCACATTCGGTGCAAACATAGTATAAATATGCCCCTATATCTTTTTGAAAACTAGACAAAATTTAAAATTTGAAAAGAGTCATTTGTGTGGATCACATATATTTGTCCCAAAGAAATTAATTCCTGAAAACAAAAACTTATGATAATAACAATAATAAATCGAATGAAGGAAAAATGGATGTAAAGGAAACCTTAGGATTTTTTATGAAATGCGCACAAAATACTGAGTTTAGGAAAATATCTTTTTATACACCTCTCAAATTGGGATCTCTCCTACTTTCATGTGATGCAGAGGGTATTTTGCAAAGTGTGTTCATTCTTGCACTCTGGATTACATTTGCAAGCCAATCAGTAAAAGAAATCCAAGTGGTATTAATGAATATTCTAATACTCTGTGTTCCCACTCTTCTCCCAAAACACAGTATCTAACTTACTTAGATGGTCCTGGCAATATCTGCTGCTACACAGGGAAACCTACCAACCCCAGCCATTTTGGAAAACTAGATACCCAGGGAAAGCAAGAATGTTATGAATCACATGGACCCCCCCTAACCTTTCTAACCCACAATGACCCGCAAACCTCAAACTTTGGCTAAAATAACACATTGTGCTCATAGAAGCAAAGTGCAAATTCTGCAACCTTGCAATATGCTCCTCAACAGATTAAGTGGAGGCTGCTGTTTCTACAGGAGTAAGATTTTCAAATAAAGGGAAATGGAAAGGCAAGGAAGAACACAATTTTTCCAATGGTGGTCTGCCAACAAACAAAATACATTTTATGTTGCCCATCTGTATCAGGTGTGTAACCAACTTGTTATAGCATGTGTTTGCAGGAAGAGGTAGGAAGACATAACTGATGTCTAAATTCTGCATGCCAAGCTGTTCTTTGTCCTCTGCGTTCTCTGCTCTCCTGAAGGGATCCACCTGCCACTGGTATATAGCAGAGTTAAGGATAGCAAAACTGGTTTGCAAAAACTAGAACAATTCTGGTGAAATAACTATTACCCTGTGGTTAGAAGCCAGATGAAGGATAGTGTTAAAGTGTAAAAAGAAAGTTATGCCAGCTAATGCCAGTTACTATGCTAATGGAACTCTTACTGCCCAAAACTCCACTGGAGAAGTTTCAACCATCTTTAATTAATTCTAAAGGCCTCTCTTAATCTGCGACTTCTTCCTTGGAGGCACCCCAGCTGCTCTTTGATAACCTTTCATGGTGATAAATTAAAATCTATTTTGAATCTGGGACCCTGGTGAGGACAAGGCTGCTTTTTCAGATTCCCCAGGAGAACATCATCAACAGTTATCTGCTTTCAAGACTATTTCTTAGGCCAGTCTTTCAAGCCTATTTCTTCGACTGCTGGGCACTACTGGTTCAGGCTCTCCTCTTGATCTGAACACACCTCCCATATTATACAGACAGGGCCCATCATGATATATCAAGCACCTCTGGAGCTCTGCAATAGGTTCATAAAATTGGGAATAGAGCCCGATAATGGAAACAGTCAGATTTGATACCTCTGCTAAAAAGACTGATGATTCAAAAGTGATGTGGAATTCTCAGCCCATATCCCTTACCAATGAAAGTCTTTGAGAAGACTGTGAACATTCCACTTTCATCCTTTTTAGAAGAAATAGAGACTTTTTTAGGTCAAATCAGGCTTTTAGCCTAGTCACAGTACAGAGACATCTTTAGTCTCAGACACTTTCAGATGGTTGGCCAACCAAGGCAGTTCTTCAGCCCTGTGCTCCTGGATTATTCTACAGCGTTTTTACTCTGTCTTCCACAGCTGCTTACTGAAATAGAGGCAGGATGTCACTGTAGGGGGCACTGGCTCACTTAGTTGAAATCTTATTGAATAGAGAGATCCCAGGCAGTATACCTGGGAGCTTTTCAATCTGGCTTCAAGCTAGAAGATCAGGGAGCTCTTCAAGGTTCTGTCTTCAGCACCACTTTGTTTAATTTGTATGTTCAATCACTTGCAGGTTTATTCTGCACTATTGGACTGAATTGTGCCTGCGACGCAGATGATACTCATTTCTTGATCTCGGTTGATCATAGAAATGGAGACTCAGCAACAGTTTCAATGGGTTTATGGTGCCATGCTGTTAACTAAATAAATCTCCTTAAGCGACAACTGGATTATTGATGATTGCATGGAAAAACTTCCCCATAACCCTTGCGGTGGGGTTTTGGCCTGAAAATATGTGCCCTTCTCTTTCCTCAATCTCTGAGGTATGAGAATTGGCTATTCAAATTAATCAAGAGTTGACCCTGCCCAGTTATGTGAGTAAGGTATCCACTACCTATATCCACATAATGAGAGTTCTGCTGAAGATCTTGTCCTTCCTACCAGCACCAACTAGATCTTTGGCAAAGAGTCACTATTTTGAGTTTACTCAACTACTTACTATAACTGTCTCTTGAATAATCTGCCACTGTACTACAATATTTACAGCAAATCCAAAATGCTGTAGCTCACTTGGCTTCAGGTTTACCTAAATGCTTAAAACTCTTCACTAGTTTCTTATATTCAAACAGATTGAATTCAACATTTTGTGCCTGGTTTGCAGGGACTTCCATCAAACAGGACCCCAGTACCTGCAAGATAAATTATGTATATCCCCTCTCATAGTTTAAGATCGGCCCACGCTCAACTTTTGTCAAATCCATTGGCTACAGGAGTGTCTTCAGGCAACTATTATGCCATGAAACTCCATAACCCTTCACTTGCAAATGCAAGATACTATGCCTAGCTTCCGTAAGGCTTCAAACACCTAGCTTTTCCACAATTAAGGAGCATTCTCTCTTTCTGTGACTTCATCTAGGCAGTGCCAGGACTCCATTTTATATCTGGTGCACCACATGTATGGCTATTACCTTAAATGTATGGGTGTGCAACATTCAAGAGATTTGCTTTCACTTATTCATGTGGTTTTTCATAAAAATTATGCCACACGCAAATGTATCCTTGCATCTATATGTGAGATAAGGACATATTTTGTGTAAAAAAAAAAAATAGCACTGAAAAACAAAAGCACCGTGAACATCAGCCCTTCGCATCCTTACTATGAACGGCACATTTACATTTTTACCGAGAATGGCATGTTGTTATGTAAAGTGGGCTATTGGTGTAATTTAAGGAATTTCGTGTAACAAGCAAAATGTGAAATTGCTGAAAATATGTGAATTGCACCAGTGTATATTAGAATTTGCCCAGACCTAATTACATTAGATGTGCATGTTTTATGACGACTGAAGAACACGGGTATTTGTATCCACTCCAACCATTTACTTGTTATAATTCAGTATACAAGTAGACTGTGGCCTTCAGAAAACCGACCCCAATTTTTGACCAGAAAATTGCCCTGATCATGATGTGCAGAGAGCACATTTACTTCCCATCTGAGACTTTGACAGCAAGCAGTGTGATGCAATGAAGTTCACTGCCTTGGCCTTTCTTGGAGCTTCTTACGAAAAAGCACAAGGGACTCCTTTGAAATGGTTTAGCATCTTCCCTTTATATGGGATCAACAAATTGTGAACTATTGTATTCTTCCTATAAGTATAAATCTCTAGAAACTTGGCAGGCAAATGCTCCAAGAAAAGTATTTGACATGAAAATTAGTTTGGTGCACAATTTCCTTTAGAACATTATCATCTAGTAAAAGTGAATATGAAATAGTCAATAGGAAAACAACAAAAAAACATTACAGTATTGACTTTACATCCAGCATCTGCAGTACATGGGAGTATATGTGGCTGACCCAAATTGGGCAGATGCCTAGTGAGCTCCCTCCCTGTGCTGGAGTGGTAGCCTGTACTCTGGTTTGGGCTACCTTGTCACTGTCTCTCAGCTACACAGGTTGTTCTTACAAAGAGACATAGCGACTGCCATGGGCTTGTTCCTCAGAATCACTGGAAGATTAGCATTATAGATGGAACTCAAACTGCAAAATCACTTCATGGTTCTGCTCTCTGACCCTTTCCTTCAGAAACTGTCTCAGTATTAGACCCTATCGCAGAGATTTCCTCCATTATTTGAATTAGGGTCTGGGAAGGAGTCATTCATTGAGAGGCCATCACTGTTTTTTTTTTAATCAAAAGCTATCTCCCTCAAGTATTATGGCCTGAATAGAATGCAAATGTACTTGTATAAATCTATGCTGTGTGTGGAAAGAACTGAAATAATACAATTCAAAACTGTGGGAGTACTAAGGTATGAAATCAGCAACAGTCTCAATTAAAATAAAAAAAGGCACTTATTTGACTCATGCCATGATGCAAAGATCTTCTTCAAAGAAGCTGAAGGAGCTGAAGGAGAACAAGAATTGAAAAAAATCACTACAACATAATGAAAATGGCAAAAAACACACATCACCAAAGCTGTTCCTGGTGCCAGAGTAAACTTCTTTGTGAGACAATGTGCTCTTTGTAAAAAAGCAGTGAGGTGACTCACAGTGAAATTTCCCATAAGCACCAGGTGCATCTCTGTTTCCTCCCATCACAGCATAAGACAACATGACAGCCCACCTCAGCCACCGATCCGTTATGTGTCACATTTTAATTCTCTCACATGCATCATGGGGCAATTCAGTCAATCACATTTTGCTTCCTCCCAACACAGCACAGGGCAATGTGTCCGTCCACTTTAGCCATTGATCAGTTACTGTACCATTAACATTTTACATCTACCCAGCACAGCATATAGCATGGGGCATTGGATGAGCCCACTTCAGCTATACATCAGTTATAGTGCCTTTCACATTCTATTTCCACCCACCATAGTAAGCATCATGTGGCAATGGGTGAGTCCATGAACTTTTATCCAGCCATTTACATTTTGCTTCTATCTACCACAGCATAGGGCAATGTGCCTGCCCATTTCAGCCACTTCTCAGTTATTGTGCCATTCACATTTTACTTCCAGCCAGCACGTCATATATTATGGGGCAATGGGTGAGCCCACTTCAGCTATAGATCAGCTATCTTGCTATACACACTCCATCCACTTCAGCATATGCCATGTGCCAATGGGTGAGCCCATGACAGTCAGTGATCAATTAATCAGATATTCACATTTTACTTCCACCTACCACCTCATAGGAGTAGGTGTAGGCCCACTTTAGCTGCTGATTGATTATTGTGCAATTTACATCTTACTTCTATGTAGCACCCCAACAGACATCGTGAGTTAATGGGTGAGCACACTTCAGCTACTGATCTGATATACAACCACTCATGTTTAGCTTCCACCCACCACAGATTACATTATGGGGCAACAAACCCTCACTTTGTATACTAATCTGCCAGGAGGGAGCCGCAAAATAAAATGCTCTCTTTCATGGGGGCATCAGCTCCCCCACTGAGGCCTTTCTGCCCCAACTCAAGAAGGTACAAAACACAAATTGTATGCTTACACCCTGTTGAGGGTTGATTAATGACTGCAGTCCATCTCTTCCCCGCCTATTCCTGCTTTTGAGTGGGACTTCTGCTTGAGGATCAGGGTACATGAAACACTTATATTGATGCCCTAATAATCAACTTATCAGCAAGACCAGACATGAAAATAACTTATTGTGCTGATATTAGGAGATAGTTGAAACTAAAGTTGACAGAGCTGCCTTTAAAATTGTAATGTTTTGGGAAATCTGTCATTGGTTTCGAGTGACAACCTGTCTAAAATCTATTAAATTGTTAGATTATCAATGTAATACATTTAAAGAGTCTTTCCACAATTAATCTATTGCAAATATTTATTAAAAAAATATATCAGAAATCTATAAACTTCAAATCAGCTAAGAATTTAACAAAGCTAAAAACAATTTATCAACATCATGAATCTCTTTTCACGACGGGGCACATCAAGTTTCTAACCAGCTGATTGAAGGCAAGAATGCTAGTCCTAGATTAAATTTATTTTTTTACTAATCTAGGTCTTCACCAATGGCAATATGACGATGAGCATCCCACCAAAACAACATTTGAAAATTCTAACAGTTCCTGAATGAAGAAGAGCCTCTAGCGACTCTTCTAGACTTCGTAACACTTTTCTGGACATTGAATATTTTAAACTGTTGAGTGCAGCATGCCCCCAGTCAATAGGGTAGAAATAGTAATGTAAAAAAAAAAATTAAAGAAATCATATCGGATCCATAATGTTAGAAATGGGGTCGCCAGTTGGCAGTTAGTTTGCACCCTGTCCAAGTAGGGAGCCTTACCCCAGTCAGGATAAGAGAGTCACACACCTAAGATAACGCCTGCTCCCTACCTAGGCAGCTTGGCACAAGCAGTCAGGCTTATCTCAGAAGCAATGTGCAAGGTATTGGTACGAACACACACAGTAATGCAGTGAAAACACCACAAAAGGACTCCACACCAGATTAGATGCATTGTTTTAGCACAAAGTATCTGGTATGCATTCAAAATAAAACAGCTGTGGAGGCCAGATGTTGGAAAAGCAAGTGATCCATCGATTCCTTACTCAGAAGTGAGGCCTTGTGTCAATTCTTTCTCTGCCAGGTAAGTGATGCGTCAATTCTTTCCTCGCTGGGAAGAGATGGGTCGATTTCTGGGCAGGCAGCCTCGGTCAGTCTGGGGATATTGGAGATTTGACGCCCAGGGACGATGCGTGGAAAATCCGGACACACAGCAGTGATGAATCCACCCTGAACTGGCGATGTGTCAATTTCAATTGTGCTGTGTCCATTTTTCAGCTGCGGTGCAGAAGCTGCATCGACTATTCTGTCACTCTGCCCTGGTGTGAGGATTTTCACCTTGGGTTCACCAGCTTCCCCTTTCAAGGGCCCAGGGACTGCATGGGGCAGCACTTGGCAGGGTAGGCGTCTCAGCAAGAGAGCCCAGGTGCTGACAGATTACGTTTTTGGTGGCCCTGAGACTTCAGAACAGGGGGCAAGCTCAGTCTAGGCCCTTAGAGAAACTTCACAAGCAAGATTTCAGAGAACAAAGCCCATTCCTTTCCCTCTTAAGACAGAAGCAGCAGCAGCATGCCAGCACAGCAAAGCTTCAGGTAGTGTGGAAGGGCCTTGTCAAGCATTAAGCTCTTCTCCTTGGCAGAGGTTCCTCTTGATCAAGAAATAATCTAAATTTGTGGGGTCAGCAGTCCAATACTTATACTCATTTCTGCTTTTGAAGTAGGTAAACGTCGGAGGAAAGTCTTTGTAGTGCACACAACTCTGCCTCTTCCTTGCCTTGCCCGAGCCACACTCTAGGAGTTTGGAGACTGTAATGTGAGAGGTCAGTACTGCCCTTTCAAGTGCAGGTGACAGCTCCTCCCTTCCACTCTAGCCCAGGAAGACTCATTAGGATATATAGGACAGACCGCAACTGCCTTTGTGTCACTGTCTAGAGTGAATTCACAAACAGCCCAACTGTCAGTCTGACCCAGAATTGTATTCAGCATCCAAGTAGAGGCATAGAATAGTTAAGCAAACAAATGCCCACTTTGTAGTAGTGCATTTTCAAACAAACAATCTAAAAAACAACTTTATCAAAAGATGTATTTTTAAATTATGAGTTCAGAGACTGCATACTCCATCTCTCTAATTGTTCCCAATGGGAAACTGCAGTTAAAATATATTTAAAGGCAATTCCCATGTTAACCTATGGGAGGGATAGGCTTTGCAATAGTGAAAAACAAATTTGGCAGTATTTCACTATCAGGGCATGTAAAACACATCAGTATATGTCCTAACTTTAAGTACAATGCACCCTGCCAATGGGGACACCTATGGCCTACCTTAAGGGTGGGGTAACCTACATGTAGCAAGAGGAAAGATTGGGGCCTGGCAAGTCTGTACACATTCCAGGTCAAACTGCCAGTTAAAAACTGCCCACATACACCCCGCAGTGGCAGGTCTGAGACATGTTTACAGGTATACTCATGTGGGTGGCACAATCAGTGCTGCAGGTCCACTATAGCATTTGATTTACAGGTCCTGGGTACCTCTAGTGCACTTTACTAGGGACGTACTAGTAAATCAAATATGACAATCATGAATAAGCCAATTACAATACAATTTAGACAGAGCACTTGAACTTCAGCCCTGGTTAGCAGTGGTTAAGTGCCCAGAGTATCAAAACCAGCAAAAACAAATTACAGCTCAAGGTCCAAAAGAGGAGGTCAGAAGCAAAAGTACAGGGAAACCACACAAAGAGCTGCCAGGTCTAACACATAAATTAAAGTAGGTTGAAATAGGGTTGACTACTGACCTACAGTTAACATGTTTTCTTTATGTAATGTATGCAGCACCTTGTTGATGCACTTTGATTGAGTTTAAATGTATGATCTGCATGCCAAGTTATCTTGTTTCCAATATTATTAATACCATTTACGAATATTGGACTAATTTTCTTTGGGTACCTTTGCATCGTTATAACCTTTGATGTTGACAACTGTGCAGTGGTAATGTACTATGCCTCTAGCCCCAGATTGGTGGACAAATAATCATAATGTTTGCTTTGTACAAAAAGGTGACTGCTATAGACATCTACTCAAAGGATGATGGAAGTGATTATTTTTTATGTATATTTCTTCATTGGAATTTAAGCAATGCATCCACATAGTGTACTCTGGCCCTGTAGGTCCTGGAATGAGTGCAAGATGCCATCACTATACAAATCACCCGTATGGGATATCCATGCCTCCTGCCATGATGCTAGTTCATGCACCTCCAGCTGTGCTCTTGTGGTGGGCATGCCCCGAAGCATAAGCTGCGACGAATAGTTGACCCAATCTCTCAGGGGACCCAAGTTCACTCTAAGGCTAGCTATGTCACAAAAAAGATCCAGCAGGTCATGGAGGGTAGGCAATGATATGCATGATCCCTTAGGTATACCAGCACATCGTCCAGATAAAGGGAGACAGTGTGCCAGTCCGCACCTACCCCATAGTAGGGAACATAGCATCCAGGTGCTCCACGGTCAGTGCAAAAATAATGGGTGAGAGAGAACAGCCCTGATGGGTCCTCCTCCCTATGACAAAGTGGCCTGTTATTTGACATCCAATTTATATCCTCACCCGTGGCTCCATGTATAACAACTTGATCCATTTGAGGAATTCTGGGTTCATCCTTCTGGCTTCTAACACCCAGATCAGATGCCACCAACCAAGAGTATCAAAATCTAAGAAGACCACCACTAATAGGTCAGCTGTCCCTTCCGCAGTGCCCATGATATGACACGACCACTGCGTGTTATAGTGGGTTGCTCGCTGGGGAATAAACCTGAACTGATCAGGGTGACGAATAAGCATATCATAGGGTGCAGCATATTGGCAGGCCTCTTGTTTAATATATTGTAATCAATGTTTAACATTGAAAGAGAGAGGTTGAAGCCCACTTTATGTGGGTCTCTGATAGATTTTGGCAAAAATCTATGAGAACCTCCCAAGAAGACTCAGTGAGTGTGCCCTGCTGATGGGCTTTTCAGTGGACCTCCAGCATCCTAGGGGCAAGGGTAGCTCTAAAGGCCACATAATATTTCACAAGGAACCCATCTGTGCCAGGGGTTTTGCCTTGTTCCATTTGGCAGATCACCAATTGAATGTCCTCCAAATGTAGGGGTTGCTCTAATTCTAACAGGTACAGTGGGGACAGACTGGGGAGAGTTATCTCATGTAGGAAATCCCTCATTCATTCTGGGGTGCTCTTGTGGGAGAATACATCTTCTTGTAACACCAGACAAAAACTTTTTTGATGTCTACCTGGGCGTTGACTGTGTGACCAGCAAGGTTGTGTATCAGGCCTAACAGCATTCTAAGGATTTCTGATCTCAGCAACCACACCGACGTTCACCCTGGTTAATTGCCAATTGCATGCTGGCAGGCCAGAGAAGCTTTGTAATCAAGGACACCTAATTATTTTGCCTACTTGCGGTATTGACGATGAACTTCTGTCAGGCATGGTCGAGCATCAACTACTGTCAAAGCCTCAGTTTACACTCTTCTCAGTCATGAATCCAGGTCAGCCACAGTGCAGAAAAGAGAGGATCTCCCTCAAGGACATGCTACGACAATGACCACTTTCATGGCATCTAATTCAAGTCCCTAGGACCCCACTGTTCCATCATTTTTCATGAACTACTGCCACAGATGTGTATCAATGACTTCCCTACACCGCATTGCACAATGAATCTTTCTTCAGCCTCCACGTTGGAATGGAAGCCCGGGTCCTACACCACCTAAATGCTACCTTAAGCAGGTTATGGTCTGATATGGCCCTTCCCAAGTATTCAGAGCTATGAATAAAGGACCAAAAGTCTGAGTTACAGAAAATGTAGTACAGTCTAGCAATGTGAATGTGCCTGCACCTAGGATATGAATATTTTGTGCCACTGTGCAAAAGTCCCATGCCCCGGATGGCCTAGGTTAATTATTCAAATGTGGTGGCCATGCTTGTAGAAAACTACTTAGGAACACTTGTTCCCTGTGCAACCCCACTCGATGCCCATCAGCACCCCCACTACTCTCCTGTTGCCCTTTTTCCAGGCAGAATAAGAACACAAAACCATAACTGAATAACAACTTCCCTCTCCCAGGCTTGGATGCCAACCAGCATAATGCCACATAGTCCCAAACAATACAACTTGTATGTAATTTGAACCTTCAACGTTAAGTCCTTGTGGCAGTCTCCAAAGGGATGGGCCAGGCCCGGTGGATTGTGGGATGGCAATATCCCAAGTAACCTCAACAGGGTCCAGCTAGAGAGTATGTAACCAACCAGCCCCACATCATCAGCAGTGAGATCACTTATGCTTTCACAACTGTCACAGTGGGCCACATCACTCACTTCAATGTCCTTATGCACTCAGCACCTGGATTACATTGGGCATCTCCCTGTTTGGGGATCCCAACAGTGTGATCAATGAGCTCCCTCAGAGGCAGCCGAGCCTAGGGCCCCCAGCTCCAAATCCAGATCTGTGTCCAGGGCCAACACCTGGCATTGGTTATTGCTGCATGTGGAGACCTCCACAATTGCCAACACTTGTTCCTAAGGAGCTTGTTCTTCAGGAGGGTGGGATCTTGACTTGCATGGGTGGCAGCGCCACTTGGGCCTCCTGTTGGACCAGCCCTGTAAACCATCTCCAGATTTTTCCAGGTGCTCATGTATGCTTTTGAGCTTAACCAACCCCAAACTTCCTCTGGAGAGGAGAAGAAGTGAGCCATGTTGGCATCTACCATCTGCAAGTGGGCTGGGAAAAACAGTGCATAAGACAAATCCAATTTACAAAATTGCGCCTTCATCACCCCAAAGATGTTGCACCTCTTCTGGACCTCCGTCGTGTAGTCTAGGTATACCCTTATAGTGTTACCTTTGAAGGTCCAGGGGCTCTTGGCCCTGAACATGTGCAGCAGCAAGTTTCTGTGCCTAAAGTAGGCACATAATAATTGGGCATGGCAGAGCCACCGTTGGTTGTTAATGACCAGGGATCCTATGTGCTCTTTCAATAGAGAAGATTTTTGGTGCCCTGGTAGCCAGGACCGTCGTCGTCAGCCAGTCTTCCTGAAAAAGTTGAGTGTTCTGACCTTCAGAGCCCTGAGTGAAATCCAGGAAGTGGATATTACTGCTCCTGGAGTGCCCATCTGCATCTTGAGCCCTTTCCTTGTGGTCCCGCACCTCTGTGTGTAAAGCCTCCAGTTGGTCCTGCATGGTAACCAGAGAAGCCCTGATCAAGGTCAGTGAAGATTCTGTTTCGTTCACCTGCTTCATCAGCTTGGCACATTCTTCATACAACAATCCAGTTTCAACTTGTATCACTCCAAGTTAAGCTTCCATGGCAGTTTTGGAGTGATGCATAGCTTGCAAGATCTTATCAAGCATTTTAGTGTGTTTTGCAAGTGTGTTTTCAAACTGGCGGATCCAATAAGTCGGAGTCAGGTGGCTGCTAGCACGACCGTGATTAGAGCAGGATCCTAAGGCGGTCATTCCGACCCTGGCGGTCATTGACCGCCAGGGCCGGGGACCGCGGGAGCACCGCCAACAGGCTGGCGGTGCTCCCAAGGGCATTCTGACCGCGGCGGTACAGCCGCGGTCAGAAACGGAAAACCGGCGGTCCCCCGCCGGTTTTCCGCTGCCCCGAGGAATCCTCCATGGCGGCGCAGCTTACTGCGCCGCCATGGGGATTCCGACCCCCTCACCGCCATCCTGTTCCTGGCGGTCGTGACCGCCAGGAACAGGATGGCGGTGAGGGGTGTCCTGGGGCCCCTGGGGGCCCCTGCAGTGCCAATGCCAATGGCATGGGCACTGCAGGGGCCCCCGTAAGAGGGCCCCTAAAAGATTTTCAGTGTCTGCATTGCAGACACTGAAAATCGCGACAGGTGCTACTGCACCCGTCGCACCCTTCCCACTCCGCCGGCTCCATTCGGAGCCGGCTTCCTCGTGGGAAGGGGTTTCCCGCTGGGCTGGCGGGCGGCCTTCTGGCGGTCGTCCGCCAGCCCAGCGGGAAACACAGAATAACCTCGGCGGTCTTCTGACCGCGTAGCAGTATTCTGTTGGGGGCCGCCCGCCAAGGTTAGAATCACCCCCTAAATGTCTTTGGGTGAACCATACCCCTTTAATCACTGTTTGCATGGTCCAAAGGGTGTACACGCTGGAGAGCCCAAGAGAGATGGAAAGCATCAAATGTCTCAGGTTTCCACCCCAGTCACTTCCACCTCATCAACAGGAAGTGTAGTGCTGGGAATGCACTCCACATTGACCTCTCAGCCCCCAGGCAATGGCTGCCTAGGATATCACTAGGCCTGGGTGGATTTCTTGGATTCTGCTATGTGGAATTCCATGGAGTGAAGTAAAAATTCCTTGAACTCCACCTAAGAGTTTGCACTGATTGGTACAAGTTGTGCACTCCACGTTGCAACGTGAGCACAGAATGCACCATGAGGTCAACTATATGCTGTCATCTTCTTTTTCTTATCCTGTGCATTGTGCTGGGACGACTTTTCAATCCCTTCTTTATCCTAGCCATCTTTACTTCATACTCCCATTTTACATTTATTTGCTTACTGTGTGTATTTGTGTTGTCTTATTCTATGTCTTTGTCTCTTTTTTTCTGTGACTTTTTTGTAGCTTTATTTGTGTTACCCTAAGTTCTACTAACTTAACTTGTACCTCTCTATTCCTTCTTTTCCCCTGTCCTTTTTTTATATGCCACCCAGTGCCATAACAGAATATGAGGGGTGAGGTGGTGCTAGTGCAGGGGGTGCAGTGAACTGCACACTCTGTGGGTGTCGGCACAGTCAAGGGGTGGAGCACCACTTCTAGTGAGGAGGAGGTGGCCGCACTTTTTTTTTTGCAGCATTTCCTCCCATTAATGCTGGTAGTAGGTGGCACACCCAGAAGTGGGTCCGGCCTGCAGGAGTATTGGCTGTTGTGGGGGAGGGTGCACCATTGCTCTACTGATCCACTGGGGTTCAGCACACCCACCAGCAGCTAATTCACTGCTGGGCCGATATCCTTGACTGGGTGAGATACCTGCTCGTCCTGCTGGGCATCCAGGTTGAGGGGCTGGTGAATACTAGTAATTATTTATTACTAATTTTGTTGTGTCCTATCCTAGAATTATTTATTTTTTAATTAGCATGCTGCTCACACTCAGAGGTAAATTAACTAATTCATGTAATGTTATGAATATTATTTGATCCAATTACCAGAAATAATCACTTTGTTGGTCAATCCTATGCTGCCTCTTTATAGTCAGTTAGTAGTTTTGTGACGCATGTGTTGTTGAAATCATGTCCCTCCCTGTGACTGACTTTCCTAATCATCACATCTAAAAGCAGCAATGTTCTTTTACGGTGCCACTATGTAATTTTAAAAAACAAATGTTTGCACAGAACATTCTGACTTTTATAGGTTTTTACTTTCTTGATCTAGTTACTCCTAATAGTCCACCACCACCATCGACCCAGCAGGAGATCGAGGCCTGGCTTCATGGCAGGGGCTGGAGGGCACAATACCAGTGTCTGGTGGATAAGGAGGGCCCAGCACATGCCCCCGATCCTGGACCTGGGCCCAGTTCCACCAGTCAACTGCCTGTGTATCCAGCCTCTAGGCCACACCTGCACCGCTGGTATCTTGGAGATGCCCATCACTGTGCCGCACCCATTTCAGACCGGCTCTACCATTGCTGCATGCTATGCAAGCTGGCGCATTAGGGCCATCAGATGGCACACCTCGAGGCCCACACTGAACATCTGGAAACCCTCATACAAAATGCCCTCTATTAGCCCTTTTAAAAATAATGGTGGGAGAGTGTTGTTGTAGGTGGAGGGGGTGAAAATTTGGAAATTGTTATTTTTTTTTGTTATGGACACTTTTAGTTTTGATATGGAGATATTTTGGACATTGGTTGGGGATGGGGAAGGATGTGGGAGAGGGGTGGAGCTGTTGTGGGTGTAGAGGGTGACTTTTACATATTATTATTTATATGTTAATAAAGGGGACATTTGTATACTTTTTTGTGTTTTACTTTAAGTTTGAATAGATTTCTTTTTAAGCAGCCTGTCTTTTTAATCTATTTCTCTAAGTGTATGCGAGTTAGGAGGGTATGCTGCCATTCCCTATATGGCCAACAGAAACATAGATAAACATGCACTTACCTCATCTGCAGTAGAAGTTAGTTATGTACCAATAAAGTAGTCACTTCACCCCATAGTTCTCTTAACTGAACAGATTAGTTAGTTAGATTAGATTGCTCCTTCTGTCAATTGTCCAAGTTCCAACAACTTAGTGGAGAGATTCCCAAGATACCTTCTTTGTGGTATGGCTAACACGGAAGGCATCACAGCGAGGTCCTACTCCCACCTATGTGATCTCCAACTGTAGAATTAATTAAAGGATCTCAGGAAACTAAAAGTATTGAAAAAAAAGAGAGTTAGTAGGTTATACATATACATTTATAGTATAGCTTTAGAAAGACTGAGGACAGACTACTACCACTATGACAGATCACATAATACCTCATAACAAAAGCTAGCTATAGTAAATTCATCTGAGCAATGGTGTGCACGGAATTTGAAAACCAAAGTTATGGAATCCTCAAGTCAGAAAAAAATAACTCACAGTCTTTACTCTGTAGTCGACAAAGGTTAAGCAGTTTATGTACGCATAACAAAGGCCTAAACAATGATGTTGATTTTGAGGAATAATGTTCTTTCCTACTTATGAGTGGATGGGTAAGTAGGGCTGGTGTGGGCTATTTCTCAGGTAAGAGAAGATCCTGCAGTAAGTTGGTGTCACATTTAACCACATCCGTCCCACCAAGTGTGGGGTCTAGTTGGTATAAATTAAGTCACTCAATAAATCACAAAGCCTGGGGGAAGAGCGTTAGGAGTTTTATGAATGGATGGGAAAGGGGATCTGGTGACAAATGTGACATAAACAAGCACAGCAAACAGTATTCATCAGGGCAATGAGCAGCACATCATCATCATCATCAATCTGTTGTGGAATGAACGAGTATGACACAGTACAGTTTAATGCATTGCAAACAGTACTTCTGCCCCAGAGACTAAAGTTATAGATACCAAAATGTTCTGTCTGCTAGGGCTGAAAAATTCAATTATGGAATAAAAAATATGATTATTAAAAGAAAAATGATATTGTATTGTCAAATTGGGCAGTGCATCTGCATTCTACTTGGAATGTAATTTACTCTTGGGTGCCTGTTTGAACTGGTCCTGTAGGTAAGTAGGAGCACTGAGCTCATCTTTCACCTTTCTTTCATGCAGAAGAGGAGAAGGCATGTGGATTGTAAAACAGAAACTGTATTGTAGAGTCAAGGAGAAGGACAGAAGGAAAGTAATCTTCATGAGGAGTATACCAAGAAGACTCAGAGGCAGAACAAAAACAATAGGACATTACCTTTTCCAATTCAAGCACGGGTAGGTTAGGTACACTATTGTATCTTTGATGCAGGCAACACATTGGAATTTGGTATTAGCACTCTTGTAAATAAATGAGCTTCTGGGGCAGCCCTGCTAAGTAATGCAAAAAAAGGATAGGCGAGGGAGGCAGGCGTTGTCTCCAATGTGATGAAGGTATTGTGGCGGCTTCTTCACTACACACTGGTCCAACTCCAATCTTGTCAAATATGTGACAAAAAATGGTGGTGCAGCAGAAAATTAAATCCAACACAAACATAACGTTCTACAAGCTCCTTTTTTTTTCTTTGCAAAGGAAGAAGTTCAATGAGAAATAATGCTAAAGTTCTATGGTGGCACTAGCATACTATGTCAGGGAAGCAGAGTTTGTCCTCAAACTCAGGCGGTTCTCCCAGAAGTTGGACAGCTAACACATTTGATTCTGACCAATTATCCCCCTCTTCCTCCTGTGGTGTTTCAGGAATGGTATAAACAGATGGTAAGAAATCTTGGTTCATTTTGACCATGGTCAATCACTCCATATTTTGAGGCAAGAAACTGGTCCTTCTCACCGTAACAACTGCACCTGCTGCACTGAACACATGTTCAGCAAACACACTGTCTATAAGGCAAACTAGATACTTTATTGCCAGGCTGCTGAGCTCTGGCCATTGACAGATCTTCCCATACCAATACACCAATGAGTTTTGATCCACATAGACCTCTTTTGGGTCATCCAGATTCCCCTGGAACATCCTCTGAATGGTCATTGGTGCTGCCACTTTATTGACCTCTTTTGTCTTCACCTCTGTACTGGACACTTAAGACTTGCAACTTGAAACCAATCCAATGTGGAGGTTGGGTCTGATTCTTCTGTTGATGTTGTTGCCAGTGTTCTTGTTACTGGTGTTGGCTGCTGTGAGACAAGACTGCCCTCTCTGGAAGTTGAAGGCAGCATCCCAGAACTACGGAGTGGGACTCCAAGCTCCAGCCATTCTTCTTCCAGGTTTCTGGCTTGCTCAACAACCCACCACTTGTATTCTGAAACAAGTGGGCAGAAATTATTTGTACTGTGGATCAAGTGTGGCACAGACGTACTCTTTGGATGAACTGATGTCATTTTGCAGCCTTGCATTACAAGCCAAGCGAAAGATTAAGCTCTTAACCAAGGCATGCACTTCTGTGTTTTCGTTCACACCTCTGAGTGTGAACCTTTCAGACACCTTCTTCAGCTGGTCCTGTGGCACATGCAACAACAGGATTGCTTGGCCCATCGCACTGTCCTCCATGCTAACTTCATGTGTGCAAACCTCAAACAGGAGTTGAATCTATGTCAGGCATATGACTAGGCCCCATTTGTCCACATCCATGGTAATAGCTTTCCCAATCGCATCCCCTTCTCTTTGAATTACATAGTCAGTGACCTGTCTGTACTGCTCAAACAGACATTGGAACATATAATGGTCCTGTTCTAACGTGTTGGCACCTCCTGTTTCAGGGCTTTAACTGGTACTTTATTAGAATGCTGAATATTCTGCAACTGCTTCAGGGCTCTAAAAGAATGGCTGAAATGTGTGCAGATTCATCTGCAGGTGGTCAGTGTGTTGCTGACTATGTCTCCTTTTTTTTAAAAGTCTTGCGCAACCAGGTTGCAGTGCACCCATCAAAGCACCCTGAAATAGCCCCCACCTGCCATGCCCTTGACTATGTTACTGCCGTTGTCTGTTGCAACACATCCAATTCTGAGACCTTTGGGTCACAGCCATCCAGACACCTTGCTGTTAAATTTGTCCAAGATGTTTGCAGCTGTACGTGATTTCTCCATGGCGAACATGGCTCCAGTTGCATTCTGCTGAACCCCCTTAAAATGTTCCTTAGGATCAAAACCTGTAGATAGCTTTTGCTTTACCCCCACAGAAGAGATTCAGTGTGCAGTGATGCACATGTAATCGTTCGACAGACAACTGGTCCACATGTATGTCATCAGGTGGATCGTGTAAATAAGAATTTGTTGCAAAGCCTGTCCAACCAATTGCAGCACATCCTGATGCAGCTCTGAAACAGCAGCTCTGGCAAAATAGGTCTGACTTGGAACCTTCCATTTTGGGCAGCTGGCTACCACAAATCCTAAAACTCCCAATACTTCCAGAAAAGAGATAGGGATGGGGTCCAGGGCCAACATTTTAGCCAGCTTACAATTGTAGCCCAGATGACCTTCTTTTCTTGGGCCCCTGAAGTAGGTGGTGGTGGACTCAATATGCGTCGTGGGGCAGTCACTGTATGTCGTGGTGTCTCCATCTGACTCTGAGTCTTCTTGTGCAATTGTGAGGTCGCTGATGCAGCTGATTCTGATGCACTACTAGAGACAGGGCTGCTTTGCGTGAGGATGTCACGCTTTTCTTCCTTATCATCTTCTCCCAATGTGATTGGACTTGTAGCTGATGTTTCCCAGCTCTACTCACCTTCACCACCACTTTCTGCAGGTTTTTAAGGTGCTCCTCCCACTGGATTGTATTTTTTTTCATATGGGTTGTTTGGCCTTCAGTACTATAACACAAACTAGACTTACCTCGACAAACTCTTGCGTGAAAAATGTATCATATTGGAATTTTCTCCTCCTGTTCGCTAAGTGTAAAAAAGTCCCAAACTGGGGAGGAGTACTTTCTTAGTGGGCCACTGCCAATGACTTAAGAAGAACCAGGGGTAAGTGAATGTGTCGCCAATTGCCTCTCTGTAGTGCATGAGATAAGGGTTGGCACAGGTCTCAACTGGGGCCTTACAAATATGGGGGCTGGTGGTGCTACCTGTGCCACATCCCTCAGAGCAGGTTGAATAGGAGGAGTAACGTTGATCTCGTTTGTGAGAGCTTCTACAATGACTGTCTTGTTGTCATCCTTATAAACCTCATCCATAATTCTAAAACTTTCAGGAGTTTTTTCTTTTCCTTTACTCTCCTGGCATCTCCCGGACTCTACCAGGGACCACTCCATGTCCCTTTCATCATCATCAGAAGTGGTGCTTGGAGAAGATGATGGAGCAATATCCTTCCTTTTTCTTGCTGGAGATCTGGGAGCCAATGATTCTAAAAGAGAAGATTCTTGCTTAGCAGGAAGCTTGACCTGCTGCTCTGCCACAACTTCAGAAAGATCTACTACTGCTAGCTGTCACTGCTGTCCACATTGCTCTGTTTCTTAAAACAATTGGGTACAACTTTTTGAAAGGGACAAATCAAATTCAACGTCACTGCTTGTTGGCATCACTATGATTGCAGTGGCTGCCTCACTGACAGACATGGTCTTGGGGTTAGGGTGGTGCTGTTGATGCAGGAGTGTTGCACCCAGGCTCCTCCCCAGGAGCTGGTGTAGCAGGCATATGTCTTGCAAAAAAGGTTGTGGTCAGCGCACCAGTGGTGGAAAGCTGCTTCTTCTCACTGACCACGTTTTTGGAAGCAACTTTCTTTGGGGGCATTTTAAAGTTCTTAGTTGGCTGTGGCACTAAGCTGCACAAGCAGAAGATTGGGTGACTGAAGTCACTTTACAGCCTTTCTGTTCGGCCGCACTGCGGGTGATGTCTCTTCTTCTCTTGTGCACATAAAAGCAACCCAGCAAGAAAAACATGTAGTAATGAAAGGTGGCATTTTTGCAGGTTGAAATGATACAGACAAATGAAAAATTAATGTGGTTGGTACTTACGTAAGAAATAACAATACATTCAAACGTTGTAAAGTCAAATCACACCAACATACCGTAATATTTCATTTTTAATCAGGCAACCCATCATACAGATATAGGCCAATATTTATACTTTTTAAACGCTGCATTTGTGTCATTTTTTGACGCAAAAACAGCGCAAACGTACAAAATACAATTGTTTTTTGTATGTTTGTGCTGATTTTGCGTCACAAAACTATGCAAATGCAGCGCTAAAAAAGTATAAATATGGGCCATAGTTCTTTATCTACATCTATATTTATGCTATACCTATAGTTTTATCTCCATCTATTCTAAAAGAGACATTTGTGGTAGTCAGAGAGGTGAATGGGGAAATTAAATAATTATTGAAAAAAGAATGAGGCTCATGTGTCTGCAGTGCATGGCAGCCAGGGAGTCCAGAAAAAAATGGAATTAAACCTAAAGAACCTGAATGCTATAGCGCAGCTGTGTATATAATAAAGTAATAAAAAAAACTAAATAAAACAAAAGATCAATAATTGCCAATGTTTGTATGGGAAGACAAGAAGAAAGAAAGCTATTGAGAGGCAAGGAGGTGCAAAATAAAAAATGAAAAAAGCATGTAATAAAAGAAGCATTGTTCATCAAAATTAGGGGGGGTGATTATGAACATAGCAGTAAACAATGCCGTGGTCATGCTGGCGGTCTTTCCATAGACCGCCAGCCTCATTGAGACCCCGCCGGCCGCATTATGAACATTCTCCTGGGCCGGCGGGTGGAAACATTGTTTCTGCCTGCCGGCCCAGCAGAATGAAGGGCCTGGATATTGTCGTCAATGCCTCAGTGCGGCGGGTGCAGTAGCACCCGTCGCGCAGATCACTGCCCCTTAATCGGGCAGTGACCTGCTCAACGGGGCACTGCACGGGGGCCCATGCACTGCCCATGCCAAGTGCATGGGCAGTGCAGGGGCCCCCAGACAGGCCCCAGAGCACCCCTTCTGCCACCTTTTCCCTGGCAGGGGACCCCACCAGGGAAAGGTTGGGGGACACAAGGTACATTATCCGGAGGGCATCGCTGCCCTGTGGGATAATGTAATCCACCATCGTCAGGCTGCCTGTCAGCGGTAGCCTGGCGGTGGCGGAGGGCTGCCACAGGCGGCCTTCCCTGTGTTAATTATATGGGGGTTCAGACCGCCATGCCGGTGGCGGTCTTTTCCGCCGCCACCGGCATGGCGGTCTGAACCGCCGGGTTCATAATGAGACCCTATATTCTTAGTATACATAAACTACAATACTTAATTTAATCCAACGCCATCCCTGCCCAAAATGAAGTTTTAAAACCATATACCACAGAAAAATGTGATCCTTTCACCTTGAAATCGTAGTGAAAAATGACCAGGAGATGGATGAAGCACTGAGAGGAGCCTGCTGAACAGGAACAGGAAGTTGGAATCTCTGGGGCACTTCCTTCCTGTAGGAAACAAAAGTTATAAAAAAAAGGTTTCTTGCTCTAAAAAGCAACTTGAATGGTCCATTGGAGAAGAAAATCCACTCAAAAACCTGTTTTTGAGTAGATTTAGCAGCTTCTCAAGAAGAAAAACTTGAGGTGTGTTCACGCTTGTGAGTGGCACTATATCAACACGGCTGGAAGCTGTGCGAGCATTGGAGAAATCTTACGTACTGTTATTAGAAGCCTAAGAATATTGTGGTGCGAGCGAGCGCCAGAAACAAATCTCAAGTAAGCAAATGGAAAAAAAAAAAACTCTGCTTGTGCCAGATGGTGGAATTCGGGAAATCCACATTACTCTGCGAAGTGCCCGAATTCCAAAAGCTCTGCGGGCAGAGCGGAGTTTTCTGCCCCAGCCTGAATATCATACACCACAGGCCCTACCTGATGGCAGCCATTGTAGTGACATGACACAGTTATGGTAAGGATATCCTGTTGCCCATTGCAACCGTGCACATATGCCCATGGGAGGCATTTGGCCACCTCATATTTTTCCTCCTTATGGCATAGTGCACAAAAGCACACCACAATGTTCTTTTAATGCAGTGCCCCTAGGCATTCACAGGGTCCATTTCCCAATTCACGAGCCAGAGTGTCAAGCAGCCCACTCCTCGTTCCTATGCCTTGAGGCTGCAGGCCCACCGTGTAGCACTAAGGAGGACCTCTGTGTTCAGGGGCCCATCGCACATATAGGCCCTCATTACAACATTGGCGGTAAATCCCACTTACCACCGTGTAGAAGACCGCCAACACACTGCAGCGGAAATCCGCTACAGCTATTACGACCCACAGCTCAGAATCTGCCAAAATCTAGACACCCACACAAGTCCGCCACACCAAAGGTCAGTGATAAACTGGCGATAACCAAACCTCTACCGTCACGCCAACAGGAATCCGCCCACACTATCACGACCCACGAATCCACGCGGCGGTCTTTCTACCGCGGTATTCCATTGGCGGTACACACTGCTGCTCTCAAACTACACACACATTTACAAAACACTACCACATTGGACAGTTCCAAATACACACACCTGATACACATACACACACCACTCCCACCCCCCCAATACAATATAAAACACACACACACATTACCCACAAACCCAACAACAAATTTGGCAGAAGCAGAGCGACAGCAAAGCAAAGACCACACCAGCATACAGAGGCACACAACACCATCACACATACACATCCATGCACAAAACACTACACACCCCTAAGCATCACCCCACACATCACAACACACACCACCTCACACATCACTCACACCACCCCATGGCACCGCAAAGACACCCCAGGTTTTCTGAGGAGGAGTTCAGGGTCATGGTGGAGGAAATCATCCGGGCAGAGCCACAGCTATTCGGATCACAGGTGCAGCACACCACCATAGCTAGGAAGATGGAGCTATGGCGCAGAATTGTGGACAGGGTCAAAGCATTGGGACAGCACCCAAGAACACGGGATGACATCAGGAAGAGGTGGAACAACCTATGGGGGAAGGTGCGTTCCGTGGTTTCAAGACACCACATTTCGGTTCAGAGGACTGGCGGTGGACCCCCACCTCCTCCCCCACAACTAACAACATGGGAGGAGCAGGTCTTGGCTATACTGCATCCTGAGGGCCTCGCAGGAGTAGCTGGAGGAATGGACTCTGGTAAGTCAAATCTTAAGTACTTCATCCCCCACCCTACCTGCATGCTATCACATGCCCCCACCCTCCCCCTCACCCCCAGCACTCCAACTCCTCACATATGCCCCACTATCACAAACCACACATCACAACACCAAGCCCTGCATGCAACAACAAAGCAATGACACCCATCACCAATGCATGTCCACTACACATACCCCCACAGACCCCTAAACAATTAACAAACAAGGTCCTACACAAGAATGTAAGCACTGGGGTACAGGGTCACCCACCAATTGCACACGATGGCACACACAGATCAATAATCATGCCTTTACACCCCTGCAGGACCCCTACCCAACGTCACCGGACAGCAGGTTCCAGACATGTCCACTCCCCCCACAGAAGAGGCCCACAGTGATGACAGCAGCTCTGTCCAACTGGATCTAGATGACCAGCCCGGCCCATCTGGGACCTCAGGACAGTCGGTTCCCCTTACACAGTCACAGGCCACCACAGAGCCTCCCCCCTCAGGAAACACCAGCACAGCACCCACCCAGCGGGCCCATCCCTCTGTCCCCAGGACACATCAAGCAGCAGTGTGTCCACCACTACAGGGAACCCAGGCTAACCCACCACCCCAAGAACAACAGGGACCTGAGGGCAGTGGCAGTGGGCACACGGTTCAGGGGACAGAGACCCAGGAAAACTGGGGAACTGGGAGGTCTGCTGTGCAACAGGGTGAGGACAGGCCCAGGGAATCCACTCTCCACAAGGCCCTCTCCAACATCATGGGAGCGTACCATCATTCCCAGAAGACAATGGCAACGGTACTGGCCATGTTTCAGGAGACCCAGCAGTTGCAGGAGGAACAGTATTTGGGGTTCAGGGAGGAACTAAAATCCATCAATACCACCCTGGGCACCATTGTAGGGGTGCTGAAGGACCTCGTGAACACCAGGAGGGACACTGTGGCACAACAAGGGGCCCCTGACACTAGCCTGGATGATGAACTGCCTACCACCTCCGCCAGCGCTAGTGGACAGGAGGCACAGCCACAGGACCACAACACCAGCACCCCACCCCCTGCAGATGGAGAACCACCCCACAAGTGGTCCCTGAGATCCAGGACAAAGACAGAGAACAATGCCAAGATCCCCGCCAAGCAATGAGACCACCCTGAATGTCATCCTTCTGTCCCACTTTGTCACCCCTTTGGACAATGCACCTGTGAGACTAATAGACTGAACTCTGCCATGGACATTCCTCCACCATCACCCCCTCCACTATTTAGCACTTAAATAAACACCCTTGAACAACAAAACAATCTGGAGTCAGTCTGTGCTTTCACAAATGTGTATTTGCAATAACTGCAGGAAACAGCAATATCCATTCTATTGTCAACATACCTATATCACACAGCTCTAGTCCATGAGGTAACATAGCAGAGGTCACACAGTGGGACCCACATCTGTGAAATCGAAAGGGAAAGTGACAAATTAGGGTCCATACACTGGGTGAAAGAGACAGACAGATGAGAGGTCGAACAATTTTATCAGATGTTGGAGGCAGTGATGTCTTCTTACCTGGTCTCATTGGAAGTATTGTTGGATCACGGTGTTTCTGTTGTCTATGTCCTTTTCTTCTGCCTCCTCTTCTTCACTGTCCACAGGCTCCACAGCTGCCACAACACCTCCTTCAGGACCATCCTCCTGCAGAAAAGGCACCTGTTGTTGCAAAGCCAAGTTGTGCAGCATACAGCAAGCCACGATAATCTGGCACACCTTCTTTGGTGAGTAGTAAAGGGAACCCCCTGACATATGGAGGCAACGGAACCTGGCCTTCAGGAGGCCGAAGGTCCTCTCTATAACCCTCCTAGTTCACCCATGTGCCTCATTGTAGCGTTCCTCTGCCCTTGTCCAGAGATTCCTCACTGGGGTCAGTAGCCATGACAGGTTGTGGTAGCCAGAGTCATCTGCAAATGTCGAGGGACACACACTAACCCTTAGGGACGACCCAAGACCCAGACAACTATTCACACTGTATAGGGTCCTTGTCCTCACCTAGTAGCCACACACGGTGCCTCTGGAGTTGCCCCATCACATAAGGGATGCTGCTATTCCTCAGAATGTAAGCGTCATGCACTGAGCCAGGAAACTTGGCGTTCACATGGGAGATGTACTGGTCAGCCAAACACACCATCTGCACATTCATAGAATGGTAGGCTCTTCCGGTTTCTGTACACCTGTTCGCTCCTGCGGGGGGTACCAAGGCCACATGTGTCCCATCAATGGCACCTATGATGTTGGGGGTACGTCCCAGGGCATAGAAGTCACCTTTCACTGTAGCCAAATCCTCCAACTGAGGGAAAACGATGTAGCTGCGCATGTGTTTCAGCAGGGCAGACAGCACTCTGGACAACACGTTTGAGAACATAGGCTGGGACATCCCTGATGCTATGGCCGCTGTTGTTTGAAAAGACCCACTTGCCAGGAAATGGAGTACTGACAGGACCTGCACTAGAGGGGGGATTCCTGTGGGATGGCGGATAGCATGACATTAGGTCTGGCTCCAACTGGGCACACAGTTCCTGGATTGTGGCACGATCAAGTCTGTAGGTGACTATTACATGTCGCCCTTCCATTGTTGACAGGTCCACCAGCGGTCTGTACACCAGAGGATGCTGCCATCTCCTCACCCGCCCCAGCGGCCGTGTTCTATGGATGAGAACAGCGATCAGAGGGTCAGCCAACACTGAGGTACAAAAAAAATAACTTCATTGCACACAATTGTCAATCCGCTATGTGCCTGTCTTAGTGTGTATGCAAGGCCTAGATATGTTTGATGCATTTAAAATTGATGCCATGTGGCCCCCTGAAATGGCGGCTGCCTGACCTGTTAGGTGGGACAAGGGGAAATGAGGTAACTGTGCTGGCGTTGTACACCGTCGCGGTAGGCGATCGAAGACCGCGGCGCAATCCTGCATTGGTTAACATTGGACTCTATGGGTCCCAGGAGCCAATGACGATGTACGCCGGCGGTGACGGTACGCACCGCCGCAGACGTGACTGTCATTTTCTCTCTGTTCACTCACTTGATACCTGATCTTCGACAGGAGAGGACCTACACTGCAAGTGCTGCTGTGACCTCAGTCTGGAAGCGACAATGGCTCAAGTGTCTGGGGAAAGGGCCCCTGCCTTCACATCGGAGGAGTTGGAGAAACTAGTGGATGGGGTCCTCCCCCAGTGCACACTACTCTACTGTCCTCCAAACAAACAGGTGAGTACACTGTGAGCATGCTGTATGGGCAATGCCTGTTTGGAGTGGTGTGGATGGAAGATGGGGGGGTGAGGCATCCATGATACGACGGTGAGTGTATGTGCGCCAGGGCAAGGTGTGGAAACGTGGGCCAATGACTGTGACAGTCCGGAAGGTTAATGTTTTACCTTTTCCCCGTACTATTCCTGTAGGTCAGCGCCCACCAGAAGAAGGATATTTGGCGTGCCATCGCCAAGGACGTCCGGGCCCTGGGGGGCCACCAGAGACGGAGCACCCACTGCCGTAAAAGATGGGAGGACAACGCCGCTGGAGCAAGAAGATGGCGGAGGCCCAGCTGGGGATGGCCTCCCAACGTGGGAGGTGTGCCCGTCACACCATGACCCCCTTGATGTTCTGGATCCTGGCGGTGGGTTATCCGGAGTTGGATGGGCGCTTGAGAGCATCACTGCAGCCCCAAGGGGGTGAGTACAGTCACATCCATGGGGGAGATGGGCTGTGGGTTCCCTAGGCTAGGGCGAGCCTTGTAGGCAAGGACCCTTTGTGAGGCGGGCTAAGTGTCACCCCAACCCCACCAGTAGTAAGAGCCATCTACACCTAGTCAGGCTCCTGTGACTTCCATGTGTGCAGCAATCGGGCATAGGCCATGTACCCCATATCCCTGTGATAAATTAGGGAACTCTAAGTGCATGGCGTAGTGCAGAGGGCTGCTGTGTCTGTAGTGTCCGCCAACGGTAGCGGTGTTGCATGCACTGAACATGTCCTACTTTCTTTCCCCCACCCTTTTTGTGGTCTCCCTGTTCTTGTGTGCATTGGCATCATCAGGCGGAGGAGCTGTGCCACCGGAGCAGGAGGGAGCTGCATTCAATGTGGCCCTGGAGGGTGAGATTATGGAGTCAGAATTCACCAGTGGGACGGAGGGCGAGGGGAGCTCCATGGCGGGGACTGGAGCAGAGACCAGCGACACCGACTCCTCCTCTGATGGGAGCTCCCTTGCGGTGGCGGGCCCCTCTGTGCCCCCCACACCTACAGCTACAGCCTCCACGCCCCCTTCCAGCACCGTCCTCCCAGCAGCCCCTCAGCGTGTGCTCCGTGGCCGCTCACCCAGGAGGGTGGGCATCTCCTTTGCCCCAGCACCTCAGGCCCTGCCCCAGTCAGCCCTGCTGCCCTCAGTGAGGAGGCCATTGACCTCCTAAGATCCCTCACTGTTGGGCAGTCTACCATTCTGAATGCCATCCCAGGTGTAGAGAGGCAGTTGCAACAGACAAATGCATACCTGGAGGGCATTCATTCTGGCCAGGCAGCCCAACAGCAAGCATTTCAGACTCTAGCCTCAGCACTGATGGCAGCCATTGTCCCTGTGTCCAGCCTCCCCCCTCCAACTTCCTCCACCCAGACCCAATCCCCAGTACCTCAGCCTATCCCAAGCACACCATCAGACCAGCTTGCACACACCTCAACACACAAGGGTAGCTCTGGCAAACATAAGCACCACACATCCCACAGGCACTCACACAATATCATACCCATGCACACATACCAACATCCACTGCCTCCACTATGTCCCCCTCCTCCACGTTTCCCTCCTCCCTCCCTGTGACGTCTCCACTCACACCTGCATGCATTACATCTTCAGCCACTACCTCCATCACCAGCACGCCCATCACCACACATCGCTCATGTGCAGTCACCACCCCCACTTCCATTCACACATCCTGTGTCCACTACCAGTGTGTCTGTGAGCCCTCCTCCCAAAGTACACAAACGCAGTCACACACCCACCCAACAGCCATCCACCTCACGACAGCCTCCGCCCATGCACCTTCACTCAAAGTCAGCAAACGAACACCTCCTACAACCACTACATCTTCCTCCACTCCCAAAGCCCCTCCAGCTACCCATCCCAGTGTGTCTAAAAAACTTTTCTTGTCAAACCTTGACCTCTTCCCTTCACCTCCCCCACCCCTTCCATTCCCTAGGGCCCACCTTTCCAGGTTCCAACCCAGCACCTCAGCCACCACATCACCGGGCACAGTGGTGCCAGCAGTAACCGGCTTCTGGAGTGCACCAAGCAGCAGGGCTGCCAGTGTCCCAAGGTGCGAGGCCAAGGACATTCCCCCACCTCCAAAACAGAAGAAGTTGCCCACATCCCGGAGCCCACATCCACCAGGGGCTCTGCCAAGACAACAGATGGGAGTGGCAAGACAGCTGCACCACCATCCAAGGTGGGGAAGGGCCTGAAAAAGAAAGGCATGTCGCCGCCAGCCTGCACAGCGGACAAGACTGCCACCGGCTCCGACACATGCACCGCCGCCACAGCCGCCGCCGCTAGCACCCCAGATACTGATCCCTTCACCAGCACCGCAGACACTGTGCCCTTCAGCAGCACCAAGGTCAGTGAGCCCGCCACTAACACCGCCGCTCATGACACCGCCGCCAGCACCGAGGTCAAAGAGCCCACCACCAGCACCGCCGCTCATGACACCGCCGGCAGCACCGAGGTCAGTGAGCCCCCCCACCTGCACCGCTGCCAATGACCGCTGCAAGCACTGCCGCTACTGAGCCCACCGCCAGCACCACCAGCGGCCATGCCACATCCTGAGCCAGTGGCACCACCGCAGACATGGCTGCCATCCCCAGTGATCATTCGTACGAGGCTGGTGATCAGTTCCAGGGGCCTGGACAGCTTCGATGTTGCCCCACCGTCAGTGGAGTATCACATCCACTACCTCAGTCCTTGGCAGGATGAAGCACTCTGGGCACAAAGCCCCCTCCAGAACCAGTGGAGTATCACATCCACTACCTTTGTCCTTGGCAGGATGAAGCACTCTGGGCACAAAGCCCCCTCCAGAACCAGTGGAGTATCACATCCACTACCTCTGTCCTTGGCAGGATGAAGCACTCTGGGCACAAAGCCCCCTCCAGAACCAGTGGAGAATCACATCCACTACCTCAGTCCTTGGCAGGATGAAGCACTCTGGGCACCAGGCCCCCTCCAGAACCAGTGGAGTATGACATCCACTACCTCAGTCCGTGGCAGGATGAAGCACTCTGGGCACAAAGCCCCCTCCAGAACCAGTGGAGACTGTTATCCACTTGAGAGACTGTGGCTTTGCACTCCCCAGGATAAAGGAGTGGGCAAACCACCCACTGGAGAGACTTCAAAGACTGTGGTTTTGCACTCCCCAGGATAAAGCAGTGGGCAACCCACCCACTGGAGAGACTTGAGAGACTGTGGCTTTGCACTCCCCAGGATAAAGTTGTGGGCAAACCACCCACTGGAGAGAGTTGAGAGACTGTGGCTTTGCACTCCCCAGGATGCAGCAGTGGGCAAACCACCCACTGGAGAGACTTGGGAGACTGTGGCTTTGCACTCCCCAGGATAAAGCAGTGGGCAAACCACCCACTGGAGAGACTTGAGAGACTTTGGCTTTGCACTCCCCAGGATACATCAATGGGCATGGAGCCCCCTCGTGGAGCTGGCGTTGTGCACTCATCCGGCTGAGGTGCCACCCCTTCCCTTCCCCCTGAGGTTCATGTTTTATTTTGATCTGATGCCCCTGCAGTGTTCTCTCCGTTTGGATCGGGTATCTTGTGTGGGCCTCGCCCACGCATTTTGGGCCCAGTGGTCCATGGACTATATAGGTGCAGTACCTGGACTTGAATTCTTGGTGTACATATTTGTTAATAGTGTGTATATATATATTTTGAGTAATGGATTTTTCTTGATTACATTCGTTCAAATCATTTCCTTTTGTCCTTGTGTTCTTTCAGGGGGGACTGGGGGGGAAATGTAATGTTTCAGCATGTATTTGTGTGTGTTTTGTTGTGGGTGAGGGTGGGGGTGTTGCGTGTTGTGTGTATGCATCACTCTCTTTTCCCTCCACCCTCCCCTGTGTCGTAGGTTCAGTACTCACTGTGGTCGTCGCCGCTGTCGGTCGTGCTCCTGGTAGAGGAGCAGGAAGACTATCGCAGGTAGGATTTGAAGTTCCGGCTCCATGGTGTCCTGGTTCTTCGTGGGGTGTGTAGAGGTGAGTGTTTTCCCTTCCAAGTCCTGTTTCCACCGTGATTTTGTTCGCTTTGAATCCGCCCCGGAAAAGGTGGCAGATTGGCCTGTCATAATAGTGTTGGCGGTACATTGTCTTCCGCCTGTCTGCTGGCGGTGACCGCCAAGCTGTTTGTTTGTACCGCTCTGGCGGTCGGAGTGTTAAAGTGGCTGTCTCTGTTGGCGGTTTCCGCCACGGTCGTGATTCCATTTTTTTTCCGCCAGCCTGTTGGCGGTCTTACCGACGCTTTACCACTGACCACCAGGGTTGTAATGAGGCCATAGGGTCCCTGGGCACTCCTTGTATCGTTCCTGTGGAGCTTAGGGGCCATGCCGCCAGTTCATGTGCCTTTGGGGGTTCTTGATCACCTCCTGATGTCATGACCAGCTGCTCCCCCATGCACATCATTCATCCAGTGAGATGAGGAAGTCTCTCACCCTGGGGTCCTTCCTGTGGCTGTGCCCCCCAGGAGGAGTCTTCTCTGCAGTTGGCCAGAGCTCTCTCCCCTCATTATTGTTTATTTTAATGGGCACCACTTGCCTTGAAGAGCACACTCAGGCCTCTAGCAGGTATTGGGAGTCTGGTGGGCTGCACCTCTAGCCCTCGCAGGCCTGCTCACTCCTCAGTCACACAGATAGGGCCCTTTGAGGAAGAACAATCTATCTAGGTCCCACAGCATGGTCACAGGGCTCCCAGGGTGATGAGCTGCTTGTGTCAGCTGTGCCCGCTTTCTTCCAGGCAGTGGCACACACTTTGGGAGTGCAATGATGCTCTGTGCAGGAATCTGGGGCCACAGTGGCCACAAGCCAAACCCAGCAGGCCACGGCCACTGCATTTAGCCCCTGCTCCTCTGCGCCCACTCAGCGAGGTCATTCAGCTCCCCCAGGAGCTCCCCACCATTTCAGGAGTGCCAGGGTGTTGGATCAACCACCTTGATGTGTGTAGAATGGTGTCTGTTGGGCCCAGTTGAGAATGGAGCCTCAGCGCTAGGTGTCTATTCACTGCACTATCTTGGCCACATCCATGGAAGTGATTGTTGTGGCAAAATAGGCAGTGGTGAATGTTTTACAGAGTAAGTTATCAATGAGTCCCGCCTTCTTGTGGTTGTGAGCAGTGTGTTAGGATGAGGCAAAGTCAGTGCGACGAATTACGTGTGTGGCATTGTTCTTGGGTTCAATCTAGGTCTGTTATGGCTGTTATGCTATCACATTTGTATGAAGCACTTATCACCTGAGGGGGTATCCACGCACTGCGACAGATGTGTAGGCCCATCAGAGTTCCTAGTTGAACAACCAGGTCTTCAGTTTCTTGAGGAATTTGGGTAGAGATTGGGAAGTCTTGGTCTGGTAGGTAAGGTTGCTCCAGGTTTTGGCAGAAATGTAGGAAAAAGAGCATCCCTCTGCCTTGTTTCTGTGGATGCATAGTATTCACATGAGGCCAAGTGTGACTGAGCACAATTGCCTCACTTGATGGTGGAAGTTAAGATGGTGGTTGAGGTAGAATTGTCTGGTGTTGTGAAGGACTTTGTAGACCAAATGAGCATAGTGAATTGGCAGCAATTCTGGATGAGTTGTCAGTGTACCTCTCTGAGAAGGAGCATGGTCTGTGCGATGCGGGGGTGGTCAAGGATGAGTCTGGCAGCAGCCTTCTGGGTAGTCTGGAATCTTTGTATGAATTGGCTTGAGGGGAGCCATTTGAATATCATGTGGAGTATACGTAGGATGAGGAAGCAGAAGAGATTACAGATTTCACCTGGTTAGATTTTGTGAGTTTGTCATCCAAGATAATTCTAAGGTTTCTCTTGTGGTCTGTGGGTCTCGGCATGGGTCCCAGTTCAGTTGGCCACCAGGAAGAGTCCCACAGAGACTTCTTGTTCCTGAAAATCAGGACTTCGGTATTGACAGGCTGAGTTGTAGGCAGTCCTTTTTCATCCAGTTTGCCACTCTTCATATAGAGATTGTGAGGTTGGTCCTTGTGGAGTGGTTGTTTCTGTGAGGGAGAGGATGAGCTGAGTGTCGTCTGCATAGGAGACATTGTTGATTCAGTGGGGACTTATGCTATGGGCAAGTGGTGCCATGTAGATGTTGAAGAGGGTAGGGCTAAGTGATGACCTTTGAGGGACTCCACAGATGAGGTTCTTGGACTCAGAGGTGCGCATGGGAGCCTGACTCATTGGCTTCTGTTACAGAGGAAGAAGGAACGTCATCTCAGCAGGGTCCAAGTATTCTGTGTTGTGGATTCTTGAGATAGTGTCATGGGAGAACTAGAGGTCATGCAGGATAAGAGCTGCAGTTTCCCCTTTGTCCCTGATGGTCCAGATGTCATAATTTGCTGCAATGAGGGTAGTTTTCATGCTGTAGTTGCTGCAGAAACGTGACTGTGTGATGTACAGGAGATGGTGCTGTTCTAGATCGCTAGAGAGTTGCCTGTTGATTACTTTCTCCATGACTTTGGATAGGAAGGGTAGAAGAGTGAAGGGTCTGTAGTTACTGAGCTCTTCTGGGTCTGCTGAAGGAAATCTGTGACCTCTGCATGTTTCCACTTGTCTAGGAAGGATCTGCCATGGATGAAGGCGTTGATGGTGGTGGGGTTGGAGCTGATCAGATTTACTCTTAGGTTGTCGATGGGGTCGGTGGGGGCCTGAGTGAATTGTTTTCATGATTTTAGTGGTGTCTTCTAGGGTGAGGTGGCTCCAGTTTGTTAGCTGGTGGTCAAACTTGGTGGCTATGGGCAGCCAGTTGATAAGGGCTTGTGTCATGTGTTGGGGGATGAAGTTGCTGTAGATCTTGAGCATTTTGTTGTGAAAGAAATTGGAGAGATTGCTATGGAGGTCTTGTGATGGTATGATGGTGTTGGTAGCTGCTGAAGGGTTAGAGAATTCTTTGAAGATGTTCAAGAGCTCTTTTCAGTTGTTGAAGATGGTTTCTAGTCTCAGTGCAATGGCTGCTTTCCTGGACTCTTTCATTTACATGTGATGTTTTTCTGAGCACAGATTTGTAGGTGTTTCTTGCATTGGTTTTCCCACTCGTTCTCCAACTTCTCTCCAGTCGTCAGTAACACTTGGAATCTCTTACATCTTCAGTGTACCAGCTGGCTCACACATTTTCTGACACCCTCAGTGGGGCAGGGGTGTCCGTACAACCTGTGATATAGTTGTTGAAGGTTTCTATGTCAATCTGCAGGTTGCTAGATAGGTCTGGTTGGTTGGCTTTGAGGGTGTTGGTCCAGTCTGCTTGTGCTGTCTTATTCCAGCTGCATCTGGGGTTGTTAGCTGGCTTTGGTTTGGGGAGCTGGAGTGCATCAATGCAGATGTGACAAATGGACTGGTCAGTACATGTGAGCAGAGTAAGACGGCTGAATGTAACCTTGTTGCTGGCCGTGAAGATGGCTCCTGCGTTGTGGTGAGGACCATGAGCTGAGTGAGTCTGCGGTTGTTGATGCTGTTGAATAGGACAGTGGAGTGGTGCTCTGTGGGTTTGTTTAGATGGAAGTTGAGGTCGCTGAGTAGGATGAAGTTGTTTGGGCGGCAGAAGATAAAGTCAGTGAGGAGGTTGCTGAACTCGATGTGTGGTCCTGAGACTTGGTATGTGAGGGTGCCTCTGATGGTGGTGTGGTTGCTGGCTTTTACTCGGAAGTGCATGTGTTCCTCCTGGTTTGTTGGGCCTGTCCTGGTGGGAGATCTTGTATCCTGATGGGTTGGCTGTGGCGATGGCAGGTAGGGAGGGGTTGACCAAGGTTTTTGTGAGAAAATGAATGTCAGGAGAGTGGTTGTTGATGACGCCCCAGACCTCTATGGCCTGTGGTGTTGAAGAGCTGGCATGTCAGGTGGGGTGAGGCATGTGTGGTGGATGGAGCAGGAGTGCTGAAGCAGACGTGGCAGTGAGGCATGAGAAAGGTATGACCATTGAGTGAGGTGTGATGAAAAGGCATATGTCATGGCGGCATCGGTGTTGAGTTTTTGCAGATGGTAGGATGTGTAGTGGTGGTGTTTGGATGGACCAGGATGAGTGGCGCTGGGTGCAGTGTAGGCATGGATGGGTGCAGGCTTGCCTTTGGTTTACTTTTAGCATACTAGTGGCACACCTGCTGCGTGGCCATGCAGCAGCTGCCATTTACTATGTCCTGGGAGGGGGGAGGAGCGCAGGGTTGCAGATAGCAGGGATAGGAAGGACAGAAGCACAGAAGGCAGGAGAAAGCAAGCAAGGAAGATGTGGGAGACCAGGTAAGGAGGAGGCAGGAAAGCACTAGAGGGGGTGGCAAGAGATTGTCAGGGGAGAGGAGAGAGATCAAGGGGGAACTGAAGGAGAACAGTAATAAAAGAGAGAGTCAAATGAATAATGAGAATCAAAAGAAAATGGACAGGCAATAAGGGTTGAAAGAGCGTGCAAAAGGAATAGCAAAACAGGCAACAAGAGTGAGAGAGGCTGAGAGGTAAATTGGGCAGCAGGCAACAAAGAGTGAGAGAGAGAGTAAAAGGAAAAGTGGGCAAACAGGCAACACAGAGAGATAAAGTAAAAGAAAAACATGGCAAACAGGCAACACAGAGTGGGAGTGTAAAAGGAAAGACAGCCAAGAGGCACAAAGAGTAAGGGAGAGAGAATAAAAGGAAACGTGGGCAAATAGGCAATGAGTTGGGTAGTAAAAGGAAAAGTTATCTAATAAGCAACAAAGAGTAAGAGAGAGAGTAAAGGAAGGATGAGTGAGAAACACAGAGAGAGAGCAAGAGAGAGAAAAAGCACAAGAAATGAGGCAGGACCATGAGGCACAAGGCCAGGTCCATAAGGGCCATTAACTGGTTGGAGGATCAGTCCTGGTAAATGGTAGCTTCTGCCTGGCTGTGAAATTAAGTCAACATTTATGAGAACTGAAATGTTCATTGATAAAAGAAGTTTTCTGAAAAGTAGCATAGCTTTCCATGGGCAGAAATAAATACTTCTGTGACATATCGGAGACAAAAAAAAAAAAAAGTCAGTATTATATATTGCGAAAAATGTTGACTTTGCATCTTTTCTATTCAAAGTACCCAACTATTGATCTAAAAAAACAGTTGACCAAAATCTCCTCATTAAATAGGTATGTGTGTAGATGTTATTACATTTACTATTATATTACCATTAAAAATGAATTAACTAAAAAAATATTACATTTAAAACATGCACACATATTATAGAACACATTTAAAAAATGTAGAACTGAAAAGCATAAAATAAAATATATATACTTTAAAATAAATGTAAGAAAATTGAAGTAAATAAAATAATGAAATATATAAACATGAATAATAACATCAACAACAGCAATAATAATAAATAAGATCAAGCCTAAAATAACTCTTCAAATTAAATCGCAAAATGTACATTGTATAAAAATAACAGATTAAAAAACACAATAATTATAGTTTGGAGCCATCCAACTTAATATTCTCACTCCAAGCTAAGCAACAGTAGGGAGCGTGTTGATGATGAATTTCATACAGTGTCATAATTACTAGTCTCACTCCAGCCTCTGCAACAGTAGGGAAAGTGTTGGACTTTGGAGGAGTTAGATTTACAATTTTCAGTCAAATGTAAACAACTGTAAGGACTGTTGGACTTTGTGGGGAAGGGGGAATGTGGAAGGGGGGAAATTTACTATTCCCACTCAAACCTGAGCAAAAGTAGGTGTAATGTTAGACTTTGTGGTGGTCAGATTTACTATTTCCACTCAGGCATATGCGATACTAGGAAAACTGTTGGATTCTAAAAGGGTCAAAAATTACTATTCCTAATGAAATCTGAGAAACTTGTGCCCTAAGGTAACGATAACTTGCACCCCCGCCATGCACAGTTTTCTCATCAACAATTTGATTGCAAATGTTGCAGTGATATTATCAATGGTATCATAGAAGATGTTAGGGTGAATGTAATTTGTGGGGTAATTAGCAATTCATGCATAGGGCACGAACTATAGTTACCTTAGGGCATAAGTTATAGTTACTTTAGATACTGACTATAATTGCTGAATTTCTATTGTTTTGTGTGTGTAAAATATGAACCTAACTATAACGTCCCTGTAACTTTTGTTTTTTTCAGTGAATTGCTAAGTATTTTAAACGTAATGTAATATTTAATTAACATACAATAATCTAATCGCTGCGGCAAACAGCCTTTGGCTGTGCACGGCAGGGTGTTGGCTGCAGGGCCTGAACTTGCAGGATCTGTTGAGGGTGGGATCACTGGTGCTGCACGCTCCAGTTCGTGGATAGGTAGGAAGCAGAACTTGCCTGGCACTCTTGTTACAACTGTGCTAAGAGCTTTTCAGAGATTGTAAGTGTTCAAGGGAAGACTATGTGTTTCTCATGCAATCAATCAGTATGTGGCTTGACACCTCATCCAGTAGATGGCTAAGCATCCTCACCACCTAGATGACCTTGGAGTTTTGATACTCACAGTCACCTGGAAGAGAGATCCGCGATCCACATGGAATGTCAATTGAGAAGAGTAGGACGACTGAATTCAATGCCTTGGAATTCTTCTTCGTATACCAAACTTATGCCATAAGTTTCAATAAAAGGATGTAGATAAACCTCCCTTTCCAGGACTGTGATCTGTCCAGAGATGTCTAGCTAAGGTTCACAGTTCAAGATAAAATACAACCTTTTACTTAGATGTGAGTTTCTGTTTGAATCACAACTATGGCAGCATTTAGAAGTCATGTAAGTTTCTTATGCATTTCTTTCATTATCTTACTTCACATTTTTCACCCCTGGCTACTTAATGTGTTTTGATAATTGACTCTTGCACTTGGACCTTCTACTGGATCTGACTCTGGGTATTCTGTTCTCTGATGTCAGAGAGAGTTTGGTGCCTTGCTGTTAACTTCGGCTTCTTCAATCGTGTTACTAGAATGCCATGCAGGCTTTTTACCCCTTATGTTTTTTCCTCCTAGCTGTGATTCACTTACAGAAACACTTAACACACTTTTTGTGTACTATTATATGCAGATTGACACAGTAGGGGCTGGATGATGCCACCCCATCCTTTGACAGTCAAGGAAACTCGATGAACCTTCTCAGTGGCTAGTCCATCAAAGTTCTGCATTGAAAGCACTGGGTCTTGAAGGAGGTCAATGGGGGGAACAGAAGGCATGCCCTCAACCAATGTGCAGGACAATGAGGGTGCTGTGTCCTCTTCTTTCTGCTCTTTCCTCTAGCATGATCAGGTGCTGCATGGCACATCTGGGGCATGACACTGCTGTTATTGGAGTGGGAGAAAGCATAGCTACTGGTAGTTTTCCAATTAGGGCTTTACTTGGAGTGAAGGAGGATGGTGGGCTAGTGGGGAAGCCATTTGCATGACCCCTGTGTAGAATCCCCTAGGTGGTGTGGCATTTTCCTTTTGTTATGTTGTGCTTTAACTTTTTTTACTGCAGGCCCTATCTTGGACCAGCTGGTGTGCATGACTTCTGGGGTCTCATGCTTTTATTAATAAGGAGAGAGGAAGGAGATCAGTGTGGATTCAGTGTGTCAGTTTAGTGGAAGGGGAGTAAGCAAAGCTCCATAGTTTTAAGTTGGTAGTTGGCTGGCTGGCACCCTGCCTACAAGATGATGTTTGAATGAGGTCAGTTGTGGGGTTTCTTGATTCTGTCTTACAGATGCCTTTCTATTTCATTTCATTGGTTGGCATGAGTATTTGCCATGGCCTGTAACTGAGCTAACGGGCCTTGGCTATACTTTATGGGCAAGATTGAAGAAAAGTGGCACTGTACCCACTTTTTTTTATGCCCCTTAGCGCCCCACTAAATGCCGCCATGTGGGCGCTGTATCTGGTGGTAGTTAGGGAACTAGCATCAACATTTTTTACGCTAATTGTTAGCTTTGCAGGATTAGCATCAAAAATGTTGATGCTAATCCTGCAAAGCCCATTGATGCCAATTGTAAACAATGCTGTGCCTCCTTTTAACACCTGATCTGAGCAGGCGTTAAAAGTGCCCAAAAAATGACACAAAGAAATCCTTTAGATTTCTTTGCGCCATTTTTTCAGCCCCCCTAATGGGGGAACACCCACTTTGCATACATTATTTACTGCGCAGGCATAATGTAGCTCAAATGGTTACAAAGTGGGGCAATGCATAGATTGCACCACTTTGTAAATATGGCACACTAGTTTTGGCCTTGTTAGGCCACATTAGCATAAAAAAAATCACACTAATGTGGGGCAAGGAGTCGCTAGGGGCTCTTAAATCTGCCAATATCTGTCTACTGTAGGTATTCTTTTAATTCATCTACAAGTATTCATAACGTGTTGTTTGTGGTCGTTGCTGGAATATTGGCCAGACGTTATGTAGTGTGGAAGGCAGCATGGTTCTGTAATGTATTTATGAAAATGTTTCAGGAGGGACTTGCCAGGGCCTTGTAAAAAATACATTCAAAACAGGAAACAGGACGGGGAGCGAGAATGGGAGTGGGGCACTGGGGGAATGGAAAGACAGCACACTGGTGGGGTGAGAAGAAAAAACTGTGGTACAGGGCAAGAAATCATATGCACTTTGGTGGAGTGCTGACAATAAAATAAAAGCCAGTAGGACGGTCGTGACACAAATTAGCTCTTCAAATGTTATGTTTCTTTACAGATGGCCACCCTGTGCAAACCAAGGAATCAATGCCTGGTTTGTTTAGGTTAAAAAATAACATTACAGAATGACAATGTTGAAAATATCACATATTTATTACAATTACAAAGAAATAAATCAATTTGAATTGTCCACAACAGATATTTTTTGAAAGTCATGCTTAAAATGTGACTCACAGAAAAAAATAATCAAAAGAGGTGAAAACAACTGTAGCGACTATGTGAATAGAAAGGCCATTCTACATTTAACAAATTGTTAATTGGTTAACACTGTAGTTAAATATTTCATATGTCCAAAGAGATAAAACTTGCAGAGCAACACAAAGTGCATTTTAAGTTGAAGTGATATAAGGACATGATTTCTATATCTACCTGTGCACCAACTCATTGGGAAAGATAGTAAATGGTGAACAATAGCCATTCTGAATCTTGTCCATAAGTGGTATTCATACACATTTTGACCAAATCTAAATAAAGTTTAGATCCAACAACCATCTGTAGAGCCACAAATATCCTAACAGTTGATGAAAAACTCTCTTTTATCCCAATTCCTATCCCGTTTAGTCAATGTCAGCGGGAAATTGTAAATCTCAGGGCAGCCCCCTTCATAGTTAATTCTTACTTTTAACAGGAAACTTGTAACTTAGTTCTTTGTCTACCCAATTCTTTATTATCTTCCGATCGAGGGTAGCTCTAGGATTTGTCTATACAGAAATCAGTAAGACAATGGGGGATACTTTAATCTTACCCCATCGTCTAGACTCAATTCCTCATGGCAGATAAAATGTCATTTACCACGAAAAACACCTAAAAGGTGACCGCAGTACATGTTCTGTTCAATTTACAGGCTTGCCCAAAATATCAGCTCTATATACGAAATGGCTGAAATTCACTTTGGGCTATGTGGATTTCATAGCTTATAAAGGAGTATTCCAAATCTCATTGCATAAATCTGAGTTTTCTGGGGAAGATTAAATTATGCCGTCTATCTCCATCTTTAACTATTATAAAGTTTAAATATTAAAACCTTTTTATTTGTTTGATGATGTGACCTTTGTAGGAAAGTAACCTATTTTTGGCACGTTACCCCCAATTTCTGCCAATGTGTTTGACTGTGTTCACTGGGATCCTGCTAACCAGGACCCCTGTGATTATGCTCTCTCTAATCTAAATGTTGTCACTGCATAACCCAGTATTTCACCCAAAATTGAAATTCTCATCACCCCGTATAAGGCCCTAGTATATGGTACCTAGGTACTCAGGGCATTGGGGTTCCAGGGGATCCCTATGGGCTGCAGCATTTCTTTTCCCAACCTTAGAGAGCCTATGCAAAGGCTTCTACAGGACTGCCATGCAGCCTGTGTGGAATGGTGCATGCTCCCTTTCACTGCCATTTACACTGCACCAGGTTACGTGTAGGTCACCTATATGCCAGGCCTTCAAACCCTGAAGGCTAGGTGCAGAGTACCTGTGTGTGAGGGCACCCCTGCACTAGATGAGGTGCCCCCACATTGTCCAGGACCATTTTCCCGGACTTCGTGAGTGCGGGGATGCCATTTTACGCGTGCACTGGACATAGCTTCACAATGGTAACTCCAAATTTGGCCATGTTTGGTATCAAACATGTTGGAATCATACCCCAAGGCTTTTGCAAGCATTGGTTGTATGATTCCATGCACTCTTGGGCTCCTTAGAAGACCTCAAGGACTGCCATTACAGCCTTCTGAGTTTTTCCAGGCAGCTCCAGCTGCTGCCACATCGCAGACAGGTTTCTGCCTTCCTGTTGCTCAGGCAGCTCGAGCCCAGGAATTCAGAACAAAGAATTTCCTTTGGGAGAGGGGTGTTACACCTTCTACCTTTTTAAATAGATGTTGCAGGCATGGGGGGGGTAGCCTCCCAGAGCCTTTGGAAATGCTTTGAACCTCCTTGTATAATCCAGTCTACACCAGTTTAGGGACCCCCAGCCCCTATTCTGGCATGAAACTGGACAAAGGAAAGGGGTGCGACCACTCCCTTGTCTATCGCCACCCCATGGGTGGTGCTCGGAGGTCCTCCAGAGTGTCCCTAGGTTTTTCCATCTTGGATTCCAAGTTGGCAGGGCACTCTGGGAGCATCTGAGAGGCCAGTCCCAGCAGGTGATGTCAGAGCCCTCCCCTGATAGGTGCTTACCTATGTAGCTGACCAACCTCCCTTTCAGGGCTATTTAGGATCTATCTCGTGCGTGGTTCTTCAGATTCGGATTGCAAGACTCCAGCAAGAATCCTTTGCATCCTTTACTTTACCCTCTTACTGAAGAAACTGCATCTGGACTCTCCAAGAAATCTACAAACTGTAACAAAGAAGCAAAGATGAATTTTGCAACATTGTATCTTCAGCTCCTGCCCGCAACTGTTTCTATGTCGTGCATCCTCCAAGAACTGCCTGTCTTCAGCCTGCACCAGAAGTACAAAGGAATCACCCTTGAAGTGAAGGAGTTACTTCCCTGCTTCAGCAGGCACCCCTCTGCAGTGACAACCAGTGGCTTGGGTCCCCTCTCCTGAAGAAGTGCGTGGATCCAGAAACATGGGTGGTGGACTGAAGTGGTCCTGACAGTCCAGACGTCCAAGTGTCCAAAATTGGTGGAGGTAAGAGCTTGCCTCCCCCTCAAGACAGTAACTCCATTCACCATGTGTTTTATAGTTGCCAAGACTTGTTGGCATTCTTCCACAAAGTTCTTTGTGCACCATGAAGCTCCAGCCCCCAGCACTCTATCTTGCGACACACAGCTTTATGAGTGGTTCTCTGGCGGCGTGGGATCCCTTTGTGTAGTGCGTCATGGGCCTCCTTTTGCACCTTCTTTGTCCCTGTGCTGTGGGACTCCTGTGCTCCCTGCCTGGTCTTCTGAGGGCTCTCTGAATTGCTGAGACAACCCTCTATCGCCCCTTCTTTGGTAGAAGCCACCAGGTCCCTCCTGGTCCTGGGCAGCGCGATTTTCTGCTACCCATGTGCTTTGCATGTGCCAAGGCTTGTTGGCAGAATCCAGTGACGCAAACCATACTGCATTCATCCATCCAGCATGGGACATCTTCTGCACCAACCCGGACCCTTAACTTTGTGAATGTTACAATAAGGCACATGGGCGTACAAGGAGGATTATAGAATGAACCATCGGCCTCCTGAAGGCCAGATTCCAGTGCCTCCATGTGACTGGTGGATCCCTATACTACTCACCCAAAAAGGTGTGCCAGATCATCGTTGCCTGTTGCATGTTGCATAACCTGGCCTTGAGACGCCAGGTGCCTTTTCTGCAGGAGGTTGAGCCTGGAGATGGTGTTGTGGCAGCGGTGGAGCCAGTGGACAGTGAGGAAGAAGAGGCAGAGGAAGAAGATGTTGACAACAGGAGCAACATTATTCTGCAATACTTCCAGTGACACACAGGTAAGACATTGTACATTCATATTACATTTCAGTTAACTGTTGGACATTGTACAAGACAGCCTCTTACCCTATGTCTCTGGCCACTGCCTTTACCCTTTGCCATCTCTATTTTCAGATCCCTGTGCCCCACTCTGGTTCCTGCTATGTGTAGTGCTGCCCACTACAGGTCAAACCAATGTCTATATTACTGGACATATGGATTGAAATGTTTACAGCTTGTTCACCTAATACATTTTGCAATCAATTGACAGACTCCGTACTTGTATTTGATCCAAGGGTGTTTATTTCAGTGCTCATAAGTAGAGGGGGATGTGCAGTGGGCAGGGGTGATGGTGGAGGAAGGTCCAGTTAGAGTCCAGTCTCTTGGTGTCACAGGTGCATTGTCCAAGGGGGTATAGGAAGGGGACTAATGGCAGTTCAAGGTGGACAGGGTGACATAGTGGGACAGAAGGGTGACAATCAGGAGAGTCTTATTTCCTGGTGAGCGTCCTGGCCTCTATCTCCTGAACCGTGTGCCCACTGCCACTGACCCCAGGTCCCTGATCGTTCTGTGTTTTTTTGGGGTTGCCTGGGGTCCCTGTAGTGGTGGACACACTGCTGATTGACATGTCCTGGGGACAGTGGCATGGTCCTGCTGGGTGGGTGCTGTGCTGGTGTTTCCTGAGGGGGGAGGCTCTGTGGTGGGTTGGGACTGTGGCAGGGGAACCGACTGTCCAGAGGTCCCTGATGTGCCAGGTTGGTCATCCTGATCCAGGCGAACAGAGCTGCTGTCATCACTGTGGGCCTCTTCAGGGGGTGGACTTGTTGTAGCTGGCATCTCCTGTCCGGTGACGTGGAGTAGGGGTCCTGTGGGGATGCAAATGCAGTGTTAATGTATCTGCGTGTGCCATCTTGTGCATGGGTGTGTTTCCCTGTATGATTGTGATTTCCCAGTCAGCTTGGCCTTGTGTGCGTGTTGGTTTTGTGGGCTGGGTGAATCTCTGTGATGGACATGCTGTGGTGATGGGTGTCCATGCAGGTCTGTGATGGGTGTCCATGCATTGGTCTTGCATGCAGGGCTTGGTATTGGGATTGGTGGGTTGTGATGGTGGGGTGTTTGTAAGGTGGTGGAGTGATGGGGTGAGGGTAGGCGTAGGAGTTTCTGATGGAATGCAGGTAGGGTGGGGGATTTAGTATTAAAGATTTGACTTACCAGAGTCCAGTCTTCCTGCTACTCCTGCGAGGCCCTCAGGATGCATTATTGCCAATACTTGCTCCTCCTATGTTGTTAGTTGTGGGGGAGGAGGTGGAGGTCCACCGCCAGTCCTCTGTACTGCTACCTGGTGTCTTGCAACCACGGAACGCACCTTCCCCCATAGGTCGTTCCCCCTCTTCCTGATGTTATCCCTTGTTCCTGGGTGCTGTCCCATAGCGTTGACCCTGTCGACGATTCTCCACCATAGCTCAATCTTCCTAGCAATGGACATCTGCTGCACCTGTGATCCGAATAGCTGTGGCTCTACCCCGATGATTTCCTCCACCATGACCCTTAGCTTCTCCTCAGAAAACCTGGGGTGTCTTTGGGGTGCCATGGATGTGGTGTGTGGTGTGAGGTCCGTGGATGGTGTTTTGGTGATAGTGTTCTGTGCCTCTGATTGAGTGGGTGCTCCTGCCTTGTCTCTCTCTCAGTTGTCAAATCCTTTGGGTCGTAAGGGGTTGTGGGTAATGTGGGTGTGTGTTTTATATTGGTGTGGGTGTGGTGTGTGTATGTGTGTCAGGTGTGTGTAGTTTGAATTGTCCAATGTGGTGGTGTTTTGTAAGTGTGTGTGTATTTTGAGCGAAGCGGTTTGTACCGCCAATGGTTTACTGCAGTTGAAAGACCGCAGCGGTGATTCGTGGGTCGTGATACTGTGGGTGTGTTCCTGTTGGCATAACGGTGTGGGTTTTGGTACCGCCAGTTTATCACTGAATTTTGGTGTGGCGGACTTGTGTGGGTATCTGTATAGTGGTGGATTTCTCTGTGTGGGACATAATATCCGTAGCGGATTACTGACGCTGTTAGGGTATGTTGGCAGCCGTCAGAACAGCCGGAGGCGGCATTTACCGCCAGGGTTGTAAAGAGGGCCATAGTGGCTATTGTTTCTAAACTGTAAGAGGGAGGTGTGGCAAGTATTACTATAAACTCTGGGAAGCTGATACCCTGTGTTAGAAATGGGGTCTCTAGTTGGCAGTTGTTTGTACCATGTCCTAGTAAAGACCTTTACTCTAGTCAGAGTAAGGGTGTCAGACAGCTAAGCTAAACCCTGCTCACCCCTTTGGTAGCTTAGCGCGAGTAATCAAGCTTATCTCAGAGGCAATGTGTAAAGTATTTGTATACCACACACAGTAACACAGTCAAAACACCACAAAAATACTCCACACCAGTTTCAGAAAAATAGCTAATATTTATCTGAGTTAAGCAAGACCAAAACAACAAAAATCGAACATCCATAAGCAAAGATACACATTTTTAAAGATTAAATCACAGTAAAGTGTTTAGAAACACAATAGCTCCAACTGGTGCTATCATGACATCTTGGCCAAGTCATTCCCAATTGTCCAAAGCCACTCGCAAGGGAGTGCGGACTGGTCACAGAGTCACAATGACCACAGGTACAGTACCTTTGGAAAAGGAGGAAACAAAGATGTTGCATGGAGTTGGGGAGGTGGGGCATCGGTGGAGCTGGTGCAGCATCGGTTCCTTACTGCTACCGGGAACGTGAGGTGTCAGCTCCTTTCTGCTAGGCAGGGGAGGTGAGGAGTCAGTTCCTTACAGTTGCAGGGGAGGTGATATGGTATCACTGGCAAGGCATCAGTTCCTTACAATTTGGTGGGGTTGATGAATCCAGCAGGTCAAAATGCAATGTGTCAAAGGAAAGTCTTTGTAGTGCACAAGTCCCTGCCTTCCCTGCCATGACGCAAACACACTCCAGGGGTTTGGAGACTACTTTGTGTAAGGACAGGTGCAGCTCTATTCAGGTGCACGTGTCAGCTCCTCCCACCACTCTAGTCCAGGAAGACCCACCAGGATATGAAGGGTACACCACAGCTCCCTTTGTGTGACTGTCTGGAGTGAATTCACAAACAGCTCAACTGTCATCCTGACCCAGATGTGTATTCCACAGCCAGGCAGAGGCACAGAATGGTTAAGCAAGAAAACACCTATTTTCTAAAAGTGCATTTTCAAACTTACATTTTAAAAACTAACTTCACCAAAAGATGTATTTTTAAATTGTGTGTTCAGAGACCCCAAACTCGAATTCTCCATCTGCTCCCAATGGGAAATTACAATTGAAAGATATTTAAAGGCAATCTCCATGTTAACCTATGGGAGAAATAGGCCTTGCAAAAGTGAAAAACAAATTTAGCAGTATTTCACTATCATGACATGTAAAACACACCAGTACATGTCCTACCTTTTAAATTCATTGCACCCTGCCCCTGGGGCTGCCTTGGACCTACCTTAGGGGTGACATGCTTATACTAAAAGGGGAGGTTTGGGCCTGGCAAGTGGATGCACTTGCCAGTTCAAAATGGCAGTTTAAAACTGCACACACAGACATCGCAGTAGTAAGTCTGAGACATGTTTACAGGGATACTCCTGTGGGTGGCACAATCAGTGCTGCAGGCCCACTAGTAGCATTTGATTTACAGGGCCTGGGCACACATGGTGCACTATACTAGGGACTTACGAGTCAATCACATATTCCAATCATGGATAAACCAATCGCCATCACAATTTAAACAGAGAGCACATGCACTGAAACACTGGTCAGCAGTGGTAAAGTGCCCAGAGTCCTAAACCCAGCAAAAATGAATTTCAACACAGGATCAAAAACAGGAGATCAGAAGCCAAAAAGACAGGGTAAACCATGCCAAGAGCTGACAGGTCTAACACCCTGCGTCAACACGCCCAGGTCTGTATTACAACATTGCTCACTGCTCACAACAGCCCATGCTGCAGGAGTCGGCTGATTTTTTCAAATGGTAGGGAGTTGGGGGTGGTAAGTCTCACCATTGACTCTGAGAAGCTGAGTACCTGCTTCAACATCCCAAGCTCTGAACTCCATAGTCCCTCACTGCTCACGGTACGAAAATTATTGTCATTGTGTGTGTGATTCAAGTGGTCCCCTATAAGCAAAACAATACTACAGCTCTTGTGAAGCATTAGCTATTGAAATGAAAGTCTGGAGCTGGAAGCATGGTGTTTGTTTGCTTTTGGGGAGAGGTCAACTCTACTTTGCAATCCAAGGCTGTGCCCGTGAAACTAGACTTGTGCTATCTCCCACAAATGGCAATAAGCAGAGACATTCAGGTCTGATCTTTACTTCTTCTAGTTTAGGATTTTTGTTTGCAGTCTGGTATTTGTAGAGGCTCTATTTATCCTATGAAAAGTGCAACTAAAATCAATTGAGCACAAACAGAAACAGTAGACGGATTACTCACAATCAGCGAAGGGCAACTTGGGAAATGTGGATGGGTTGTGGCCTGCGATATAAACAGGGTGAGTGGGAGGATAGAGTTTGTAACTATGATTTTCCCTATTCTCTCTAAAATGTAAGGGATGGTGGAAGTATTCACCACTCTCTTACTATGTAAGGTGTTGAAGTAGGGATCACCTGTCCTCTCTCATTAACCTCTGAGTGTGCTCCAACTGGGGTGCTGTTGGCTAGGAGCCAGATCAGTCTTCCTGTATGTGTTGGATGGTCATAGGGCTCCCATATACTCACTGCGAAGATGGAAGCTGTGACATGCCTCTTAAGTCCCAATCAACCCTAGTTTGGAGGGTTTTACTATCAATTAAAGCATATTCAATCTCCAAAGGCAAATGCTTCCACCGCCTTCCACTTAATAGCCCTGACAAAAATGTTAGTGCACCACTTAGAAGAAATTAGCCTAAAGATCATCCGCAATTACTGCACGAACGATTGTCCACAGAGAGTCCCTACAACCTCTCCACCAGCACTGAAGACTCCACAACCAAAATGGAACACCTCCACTTCCAGATTGGAACCAACCCTAACGCCACTCTGTGAGGCACCCTCATCTACAGCCTGCCGGGCCCCCATCCATTTTCTGACACCATCGCTGACCTGGTCACCCAAACAACAACAATTCCACCACCCTGAACAAAAACCTCACCAACCTCGGGCTCAAGCAACTTGTCCCCCCACCCACTCACTCGGCTGGTCATATACTGGACCCCATTTTCTCCGTCAGCAACCATGTCTCCGTCAGCCACACCACCGAACTCCAATGGACCGACCACCGATGCATTCACTTCACCATCAACAAACTCATCGGTCACCACCACATTCCGCAACTTTCCTGCAGAAATTGGAACAAGGTCACTGAAGCCCAGACACACCACCAGCCTCAACGCAAAACCACCCCAAGCGGACGACAATGTCAACACTGCCACACACAACCTCCACGAATGGATCACCGAATGCGCCAGCACCCTTGACCCCCTCAAGACACCTCACTACAGAGGCACAGCCAAGAAAGCAAACTGGTTCACCCCCATACTCAAAGAATCGATGCAGGTCTGCAGATGTCTAGAGAGGAAATGGCACACCGACAAGACCCCCGCAAATCACAGAACCTTAAAAAATGCCATCAAGCATCACCACCAGCTCATTAGGACCACCAAAAAACGCACCCTGCAACAACGCATCAATAAAAATGCCCACATCAGCAAGGAACTTTTCACCGTCATCAAAGAGTTCACCAACCCCAACTCCACTGACATCTGCCAATTGCAAGAAACCTGTGAAAACCTTGCCAACTACTTCCATCGCAAGATCGCAGACATTCAGCTTCACCACCCAGGATCCCCCCACGACGCTCACCACCAGCCCGTCAACCGAAGCGTCACTACCCCCCACCCTCCTTCGCTGGAACAACATCACCAACAATGAGACCCGCAACATCATGGCAACCATCCACTCATGAGCACCCACTGACCCCTGACCTCACCAAATCTTCAACAAAGCCAGTGACATCATCGCACCCAAACTCCGGTATACCATCAACCACTCCTTCGAAACTGCCAACATCCTAGCGAGTTGAAAACACGCTGAGATCAAACCTCTACTGAAGAAACCCACCGCCGACCCGACAGACCTCAAGAACTACCCACCCATCTCCCTGCTCCCCTTTTCGGCCAAGTCATCGAGAAGGCAGTCAACAAAAAACTCACTGCCTTCCTGGAGGCCAACAACATCCTGGACCCCTCTTAGTCAAGATTCAGAAGCAACCATAGGACCGAGACCGCCAGTCTCACACGCTACGCACCCGTTTCCACGATGCTGGCATCCGAGACGCAGCACTGCAATGGCCTCCTCGTTCCTCACCAGCAGAACACAGAAGGTCCGACTCCCCCCTTTCTCTCGGAAGCAACCAAGATCAGCTGCTGCATCCCCCAAGGATCCTCGCTGAGTCCCACCCTCTTCAACCTCTACATGATCCCACTGGCTGCCATCATCAGAAGCCACGCACCCAACATCATCTCCTATGCCGATGACACCCAACTCCCTTACTGACAACTTGCCAGCCACCAAAAACAATTTCCATGAAGGAATGAAAGCAGTCGTCACCTGGATGAAAGATAGTTGCCTCAAACTGAACTCGGACAAAACTGAAGCCCTCATCCTCAGCTCCACACCCTCTGCCTGGAATGATTCCTGGTGGCCCACCGCCCTACCGACCACGCCCTCAACCTCGGCATCATCTTAGACACATCGCTCTCAATGGACCGACAGGTAAACGCCGTCTCATCGTGTTGCTTCCACACCCTGCGCATGCTTCAAAAAATCTACAAGTGGATCCCCACCAAAGCCAGAAGGACAGTCACCCAGGTCCTCATCAGCAGCTGCCTCGACTACGGCAATGCACTCTACGTCAGAACCACCGCCAAGACACGGAAAAGACTACAACGCATCCAGAACGCCTCCATCTGTCTCATCAACAACACCACATGACACAGGCACACCTCCGACCTTCTGAGAGACCTACACTGGCTGCCTATCGACAAGAGAATCGCCTTCAAGCTCCTGACCCATGCCTACAAGGCCCTACACGACACCGGACCAGCCTACCTCAACCATAGACTCTCCTTCTATACTCCCACCAGACAACTCCGCTCCGCCGACCAGGCCCTCGCCAACATCCCCTGCATCTGGAAAACCACAGCCGGAGGAAGATCCTTCTCCCACATTGCCGCCAAGACCTGGAACACCCTCCCTGTCCACTTCAGGCAATCCCCCGCCCTGTCACAGTTCAGGAAGGACCTCAAGACCTGGCTCTTTGACTGATCCTCAGCACCTCCCCCACTTCACCTCCCCCAGCACCTTGAGACCCTGACAGGTGAGTAGCCATGCTTTACAAATACCTGATTGATTGACTGATTGATTGAACAATGCCACCCACAGAAAATAACATGCTCATTTTCTTATTTTATAAATTGAACTGAAATACTTTTAACTTCGTATAAAGGCTCTATCACTTGTGGCTTTTCATCCCCTTCATGCAACTATAGAGGTCTGTAGCTCTAGAAGATGACACCACCACTGAGTGAGACAGTAGGTTAGTTGTTATGCACACGCAGCATGAGTGACTGTAGCACAACTGTAAAGGCCCTCTCCAAGATTACTATTGGCATGCCCTTCTATCCGCACCTAACGCTGTGCTTGAAATAGTTCTGGATGTTAGGAATAGGGTAATAGAAAAGGCACCTAGTGCAACATTTGCATCACTTCAAGCATTTATTTTCTGCAGATACATGTACTGCGGCTCAGGGTGCAGTCGATTAGCAGCATCAAGTTACTAGTTTGCTAAACACTGGTGCTGCACTGTTTTGAAGTGATACGAAACCTAATATACTTAATGTGTCTTGCCAAACATCACCAAAGTAATCGATTGCTCTTTACAGATAAGTGGCAATTAGCATGATCCATGTCTACGAGGGAATCCAGCACTTGCTGTGCCAGCACATGGGGGCAAGCACTTGACTGACTGTGAGTATCAACACTATTAAGGAGTGCACCTACCAGAATGCTTTGGTATTGGGAGGTCTGGTGCTGGAAGGCAGGCAGTGTGCTGCCCTTCAACTATGTTTACATGAACAGCATATGTATTCAACTGACGTTCTTACACTACAAAACAGTGTGCCTAGTGAGAAGTGTCCGTTCTCCAATTTGCCTTGTCTAAAAAATATGTCTGTGGCTCTGGTAATAACAATCTGGAGCAGCTCGCTCAAAGCTTCTGGTGTCTCAAAGGGCAAATGAAACATGCTGGGACAAGCTTCAGAAGACTATTAGAGAGATGTGAGCAGTTCCCCATAGGTAGAATATGAATGTGAATGAAATCAGTCTGCCGATTTGTTTGCATAAAAATTGCTATAAGACTTCCTAAAGTCAGACGCATTGAAATTAAAATCATTACCTCATTTACAGTGTAACATAGACAGGACTTTCCCAAGGTACCAGGTCACATGCATATTAAGAAGGAACGCGGTCACAAGGGGGAACCGCTTGCTTATGAAAACAACCAAATTATAAACAGATCAGGAAATAGAGAATAACAGCTTAAGTCACTTAACAATGGATTTCCTTTCATGTACAGACAGACTGACATAATGATGGATTATTTATTTACTAAACGGGGCCGGTGGTCGGAAAATCAGACTTCCCTGCACGCACTGCATGAAACCTTGGCCAGTATACAGGTCTAGAGCACAAGGCAAAGGTTATCTCTCAGGGATTTTCTCAAATGGTATGATTGGCAAACCCCTCATTTCTTAGAAGAATGTATTATTTCCCCAAAGTGCGTACTTTAATGCTTCACAGAAAAGCCAGAAAGTTACACTTTTCTATTAGTTATAAGAATTCAGCAGAGAATAAGGCAAAAGGAATTGCAAAAACGTCTTGTAGCTGGCAACCATATTTAATCTTTACATTAAAGCAAGCCAGAGACGTTAACAGGCGCAGAAGGATTACTGGAGCAGTTTCATATTTAACCTCGCAGCTCTAAAAGTGATTTCACAGATGATTTGGCACAATTTATAGATTCATTCCTCCTCCACATATTGGAAACACATCACTGTTAATTTTTCTTACATTAGCCGGTACAAATAGCCACCCTGGTGCAGTCTATTCATGTATATAAATGGCTTGTCCTGTTCTATAGATTTTACATCTATTGTGGAGTACTTTCTTGCTGGTTCAATATTGCTTTTTAAGGTCGATCATTAGAAGGCTTGTACTTCTGTATTCAGTCTGAGCTTGTCATATTAATATCTCGCTATTTCTCTGAGGTTTGTAGTTTTAAACAAACACGGAAAAAGTGAGCCTTTATTCCTTATATAAATGGGCGATCGTGGTATAGCTCTTTGGGCAGAGTGTGGCAGAGTCCGACTATGGGACTCATTACGAGTTTGGGGGGGATTACTCTGTCCCAAAAGTGACGGAAATCCTATGGAACTTGTAAAACGGCAGACAGGATATCCATCAGTTTTGGTACGGAGTAATCCCCTCCGCCAAACTAATAATGAGGCCCTAAATGTCGTAAATATCCCTCCTCCTTATTACAAGTGCTATAGACTGTAATGCACTTGTAATAAGGCGGGCTGAGCATCTGCCACATTTGTGAGTGAGTATCTCGTTTATCAAACTCAAAATAGGTTATATGTTATTTGTCGTATGTTTCTGGCTAGGAGAACAGCACACAAACAGATGTGGCTTGTCCTTCCAAATCGTATAGGATCAAAGTGGCGTACAATATGAAACATATTTGATGTTTGACATCACCTCTTTACTGACCTTACAATTGTAAGTAAGAAGGAATGCTATTAAATCTATGTAGCAAGATACATATAGGCCCTCACTATGTCATTGGTGGTAAAAACCACCTCCGCCGCGGGGACGGCCGCCAAAAGACCATCACTGTGGCTAACATCAGTCCGCCATAATATGACCCCAGCCGGATTTCCACCACAAGAAGGGCGGAAATCCAGCTGTGGTCATGCTGGAGGACGGTGTTAAGGTGACGCTGCTACCATCAGCAGCGCCACGTGAGTAGACCGCCGCCAGCCGTACTATGAGAAATAATACGTCCTGCCGATGTTCTGCTGGTGGGCGCTGCTGGTGGTAGCAGCTCCCTGTCCTGTTCCTTGCCGGAAGACCCCCTGGATTCAGGTAAGTCGGGTTTACGACAGGGGAGAGGGGTGGGGGGTGTTGTGTGTGTACATGAGTGTGTGTGTGCATGAATGAGAATGTATGTGTAGTGTTGTTTGTGTGCGTGTATACATGTGTGAGAATGCGTGTCTGCATGTCAGTGTGGATGTGATGCCGATGTGTGCATGAAGGAATAGATGCATGCATGTATGAATGCATGTTTGCCTGTGTGAGTGGGTGTGTGTATGCATGGTGCCTATCTGCGTGTGTGTGTGTGTGTGTGTGTGTAGGGGGGTGGGCGAATAGAAGGGGGGAACGTGGATAGAGGGGATGTGGGGGCATCTGGGGAGTTATTGGGGGAGGGGGCCTCCTATCAGTGACAGCAAAGGAATTCCCTGTCACTGATAGGGCCTACCGCCATAGTTTTGGTGGCGTTATGAATGCCACGAAAACCATGGTGGTAGGCAGGGTCAAAATGCCTGAGGCGGTACAATAGTGGCCTCTGGGCTGGAGATTCTTATCTCCAGGCCGGCGGCTGCTACCGCCATGGTGGTCGGAGTGGTACATTGGCAGGTTGGCTTCAGCCAATCCGCCAATGTCATAATGTGGTGGTGTGTACCGCCAGCCTGTTGGCGGTACTATCACCACATTACTACTGACCGCCGGGTTCATAATGACCTTCAAAATCTCATTAGGTTTCTCATTTCTGTCAATGTATTTTTTTTACACAGAAAATAAACTATATGCCATTGTATGAGTGTTATTTACCTTAAAGTTTCAATTGAACCAAGATGTATTCATAGAAAATATAGTAGAATAATACATTGGCATATTGACTAAATGATCCATTCCTGGGATCCCTGCTCCTCCCTTCCTAACTGGCACACAGTAAGTGTGCCACCCATAAGGCTGTTTGCCCCTGCACGCAGAATGGTAATAATGCAGAAGCACAGGGGGCAAAGGTGCACCCCATGTCCCCATAGAAATGAGGAAATCCAGACTTCCCATCGTTGGGGCACAAAATCTGCATCACATGATGAGTACTACAGGAGGAACCACACAAGCATCTACAGTCACCTATGTAAAACAGAAATTTCCCAAGGGTGCAAAGCATGGGTATAATTGCCTGTTGCACCCGTGAACACTTCTATGAGAGAGCCCCAATATGCAGGAGCTGCTTCAAGGGAAAAACTCTGTGATGGTTTTTGCTGCTAATCAATTTCCCCCATCCCAGCCCTTGAAGCTTTCTTGAATTATCTCCCATAATCTTCCCTTCCTTCAGCACCCTCCCACACAGACATACCCCTCCCACCAAGACCCCCAAATTGATGTGGGTCACAGAAAGATACTCCCAAAGTGTCTGAGATAATCCAGCGTGCCCAGGTCCGTGTGGGATTCTGGGATTTTTACTTTACCATCTCAGCAATAGCAGCATTAGAGACATTTTTGGAACATCTGGGAACTGAAACATCTACGGCTAAAAACACCTCCAAAATTTATGAATGAGGACGAGGTACTCCCCTCCTATCTGAGACACTACACTCTAGTCACATTCTTGCATGATACACAGGGACCAGTTCACAAAGAGTTCTCTTAAGGTACTCATGAATGCCTTGAGAATTTGCCTCAAAATATTGAACACCTTCTATATCTGCTATGTTCGAAATTCTGGAATATTTAGCACATTATCATGTTTAAAATGCAGGGCAATCCGAGAGACAGTGCTGGAACATAAAACATTTGCAACTAGCACTTAGTCCTTGGTGGTAAATTAAGGCATTGGTAGGTATAAACACCCTTTCCCACAATATCATGAAAGCAGGTTTTTGGAGGTGGCAGTGAGTGACAAGAATGTGTGTGCATATTTATTGTTTGACTATTTGATATTGTTGTGGTGGTGATGTTTTCTGTTATTTTATGTGATGCTGTGATTTCTGCTACATTATTGCACTACTATGTTGTATTGCACTATGGTTGTTTTGTTGTATTCTGTTTTGGCAGTTTCATGCCTATTAGGTTTGATTGTGGTGGTATGTTGCTTTGTGTATGTTTTTGTGTTATGTTCCAGTTTTTGTGTCAGATATGTCAACACATGTTTTTACCTTAACAGCCCTAAACAGCAAATGCTGTTAAATATCCTGCAACAACCATTCACCACTACCTAAATTGAAAAAACAACACTGCTCCAGCTCTTCAACTATAAAAGACACTGACATCCCCAAACTGTGGCAGATATGAATCATAAATTAGCACTGCCAGTGCCCAGTTTATGTGTTTTGGCACCTTGCCGTAAGGTAACAAGTACCACATAAGGACAAATATTATCATGGGAACATGAAATGAAAATTTTGCCAACCCCATTCGTCTCACCAGTCTACTTTACAGATAAACACTCACAGTTGCCATGTATGAAATTCAAGTTACAGTTTAGAAAGAATTTGCAAAATAAAGATTGTCAAAATTCGCACATGAACAGTATTTACATTTACACTCTCTTACGCAAATAAGCAGAATCGTAGTTGTTAGCCCTGGCATCCTTGGTGTGGTTTCCCCTGTCTTTTTACCTCTACTTCCTTTATGTTTGGCTTTGTGCTGGACATCATTTTTGAGGGTTTTGGTATTTTGGGCACTTTATCACTGCAGACGATTGCTAAAGGTTAAGTGCTCCCTGTGTACATTGTGATTATGTTTGGTTATCCCTGATTTGCATATTTGATTTATTAGTGAGTCCCTAGTAAAGTGCACTAGAGGCACCCAGGGCCTGCAAATCAAGTGCTACCAGTGGGCCTGCCACACTGATTGTGCCATCCATATGAGTAGCCCTGCAAACATGTCTCAGACCTGCTACTGAAGTGTCTGTGTGTGCAGTTTTGCACTGCCAATTCGTATTCTCAGGGGCAGGGTGCAGTGCACTTAAGATGTAGAACATGTAGTGGTGTGTTTAACATGTCCTGATAGTGAAATACGGCCAAATTCGGCTTTCATAACTGCAAGGTCCATCTCTCCCATAGGTTAACATGGGGATTGCCTTTAATTGTATTGTAAGTGCAGTTTCTCATTGGAAGAAGATAGAGATAGGGGGTTTGGGGTCTCTGAACTCACAATTTAAAAAACATCTTTTGGTAGAGTTGTTTTTTAGATTGTCTGTTTGAAAATGCCAATTTTAGAAAGTGGGTATTTTCTTGCTTAACTATTCTGTGCCTCTGCCTGTCTGTGGAATCCACATCTGGGTCAGCCTGACAGTTGGGCTGTTTGTGAATTCCCTCTAGACAGGGCCACAAAGGGAGCTGAGGTATGTCCTGCATATCCTGATAAGTGTTCCTGGGCTAGAGCGGGGAGGGACGAGCTGACACCTGCACATGAAAGGGCTGTGCCTGCCCTCACAAAATGCAGTCACCTACCCACTGGGGCCAGGCCGGGACAAAGGCAGTATCTTGTGAACAACAGAGACTTCCTTTTGAAGTTTGCCTACTTCAAAGGCAGAAATGAGTATAAGTAGTTGTTAGAAATGGGGTTTTTGGTTGGCAGTCAGGTTACCCTCTGTCCAAGCAAGAACCCTCACTCTAGTCAGGGTAAGTCACACACAATCCAAAATTAGCCTGTGCCCGCCCTCTGGTAGCTTGGCATGAGCAGTCAGGCTTAACTTAGAAGGCAATGTGTAAAGCATTTGTGCAATAAATCATAGAATACCACCATATAGCACCACAAAAATACACCACACAGTGTTTAGAAAAATATATAATATTTATCAGGATAATTGTAGGTCAAAACGAATAAAGTTGCAATGTGAATTTGTAAAGATATCACTGAAAAGTGATATAAAGTGTCTTAAGTCCTTAAAAAGCAAACAAAGTTTCTTTCAAGCACAAAGTACGTGGTTTGGAGTGGAAAATCTCCGCAGAGGGCCGCAGAGGAAGAGATACGTGGAAAAATGGTGTGTGCGTCAATTTCTCCCCAGCACACACGGACTTGCGTCGTTATTTTTCATGCGGGGAAGTCGTGCATCATTTTCCGGTGCGCGGACAGTCTCTTTCTGTGGATCGCGGGGATTACCAGATGTCCCGGGTCTGTGCGTGGATTCTCCTGCTTGTTTTCCGGCTGCGCTTCGTTCTGCGGGGCTGTGCGTCGAAGTTTCGCTCTCACGGTAGGTGTTGCGTCGTTTTCCCCTCTGGAGATCGGGCGGCGTTGTCCTTGCGAAGCCGTGCGTCGAAGTTCCGGTCGTCCCAAAGGCGTTGCGTCGATCAGCGGTGGTGTGCGGCGTTTTTCTCGCCGCGGAACAAGCTGTGCGTCGAACATTTCGGAGCACAAAGCGTCCAAGTGAAAAAGAGAAGTCTTTTTGGGCCTGAGACTTCAGGGAAGAGGAGGCAAGCTCTATCCAAGCCTTTGGACAGCACTTTCGGAGCCAGACAAGAGTTCATCAAGGCAGCAGGCCAACAGCAAGGCAGCAGTCCTTTGCAGAAAGCAGACAGGTGAGTCCCTGGAGCAGCCAGGCAGTTCTTCTTGGCAGGATGTAGTTTCTGGTTCAGGTTTCTTCTCCAGCAAGTGTCTGATGAGGTAGGGCAGAGGCCCTGTTTTATACTAAGTTGTGCCTTTGAAGTGGGGGTGACTTCAAAGAGTGTCTAAGAAATGCACCAAGCCCCCTTTCAGTTCAATCCTGTCTGCCAGAGTCCCAGTAGGGGGTGTGGCAGTCCTTTGTGTGAGGGCAGGCCCTCCACCCTCCCAGCCCAGGAAGACCCATTCAAAATGCAGATGTATGCAAGTGAGGCTGAGTACCCTGTGTTTGGGGTGTGTCTGAGTGAATGCACAAGGAGCTGTTAACTAAACCTAGGCAGACGTGGATTGAAGGGCACAGAAAGATTTAAGTGCAAAGAAATGCTCACTTTCTAAAAGTGGCATTTCTAGAATAGTAATATTAAATCCGACTTCACCAGTCAGCAGGCTTTTATATTACCATTCTGGCCATACTAAATATGACCTTCTTGCTCCTTTCAGATCAGCAGCTGCCACTTCAACAGTGTATGAGGGCAGCCCCAATGTTAGCCTATGAAGGGAGCAAGCCTCACAGTAGTGTAAAAACGAATTTAGGAGTTTTACGCTACCAGAACATATAACTACACAGGTACATGTCCTGCCTTTTACCCACACAGCACCCTGCTCTAGGGGTTACCTAGGGCACACATTAGGGGTGACATATATGTAGAAAAAGGGGAGTTCTAGGCTTGGCAAGTACTTTTAAATGCCAAGTCGAAGTGGCAGTGAAACTGCACACACAGGCCTTTCAATGGCAGGCCTGAGACAAGGTTAAGGGGCTACTGAAGTGGGTGGCACAACCAGTGCTGCAGTCCCACTAGTAGCATTTAATCTACAGGCCCTAGGCACATATAGTGCACTCTACTAGGGACTTATAAGTAAATGAAATCTTGGAGAAACCAATCAATAGTACAATTTACACAGAGAGCATATGCCCTTTAGCACTGGTTAGCAGTGGTAAAGTGCCCAGAGGTCAAAAGCCAACAACAACCGGTCAGAAAAAATAGGAGGAAGGAGGCAAAAAGTTTGGGGATGACCCCGTCAAAAAGCCAGGTCCAACAGTAGTGGACCCAAAACCCCTGATTTTTAGAACACTTCTGGATCAAGAAGAACCTCTGCAAAGGAGAAGAGCTGGAGGAGGAGTACTCTCCCTCTGCTGTGTGTGTTTTGCTGGGTGGGCCTGCAGTTGCTGCTTTTGCCTTAAAGAAGACAAAGACTGAACTTTGCTGTGTATCCTTCTTGTGAAGATTCTCCAAGGACTTGAACTGAGCTTGTCCCCTGTTCATCTACCAGTGCCTGGGCTGTTCTGCTGAGAGTCCTGACTTGCTAAGTGGTGCCAAATCCAGTCCCTGGGCCCTCAGAATCGGAAGCTGCTAACCTGCAAGGAAAAATCCACGTATCGATGTGTGCACGTCAGAAAAATTGAGGCAGTGCCTGTCTCGTGGATGAAAATTCAATGCAGCACCCTGCCTCGCAGCTGAACAACTGACGCAGCACCTGTTCTCAACGCTGACCCTTCACACAGTGTGCTGGAATTTTCCACACATTGACCCTGAGCTTCAAAATCTTGAACATCACCACACAGACTCCTTGTCCAGAAATCTATGCATCCCTTCCCTGCGTGGAAAGAATCGGTGCATTGCTTACCTGGTGGGCAAAGAATCAATGCACGGCCTCACTTGTGAGTAGGGAATCAACACATTGCTTGCTTTTCTGATGCACGCTCACCCGTGCAGCTTTATTTTTTAGGCAGACCAGGTACTTTGTGCTAAAAAATACATTCATTGATTTCTATGGATTAAGATTCTTTTTACTTAAAAAATTCATATCTTTGCTTGTGTATGTTAACATTTTAGGCCCTCATTACAACCTTGGTGGTCTTACCAGAAGACCGCAGAGGCTGCGGCACCAGAATATCACCAGTGCTGGCGGTATGTCTGGCTCCCTATTACGAATTTTCCACTTGGCCAGCGGAAAAGTCACATCAACATTGCTGCCTACTCGTAATAGAGCCGGCAGCAATGCTGATGTGCAGAGGGTGCAGTAGCACCCATCGCGCATTTTACTTCCCGAAATTCGGGCAGTGAAATACGCGATGGGGCTATGCCTCGGGGTCCCTGCACTGCCCATGCCAAGTGCATGGGCAGTGCAGGGGTCCCCAGGGGTACCCCGAGTCCCCTTACCACCAGCTTTTCCATGGCGGTGTCTACCACCATTGACAGGCTGGCAGTAAAGGGAGGCGAAATCCCCAGGGCAGCGCTGCTTGCAGCGCTCCCCTGTGGGATTATGACCGCTGGAAAGCCATGGTGGCAGTCCTGGCGGTGTTACCACGGCAGTACCGCCACAGTCCAAATGTGGTGCCCTGTACTGCCAGCCTGTTGACGGTACGAACGCCACTATAGCTCTGGCGGTCACCGACCGCCAGGGTCATAATGGGGGCCTTAGTGTTTTGGTCTTGTTTGATTTAGATAAATATTGGCTATTTTCTAAACTTGCATGGAGTCCTTTTGTGATGTTTTCACTGTGTAACTGTATGTGTGTGTGCAAATACTTTACACATTGCCTCTGAAATAAACCTGACTGCTTGTCCCAAGCTATCAAGGGGGTGAACAGGGGTTCTCTGAGCCGTGTATCTCCCCTACTCTGACTAGAGTAAGGATCCCTACTTGGACAGGGTATAAACTGCCGTCCAACCAGAGACCCCATTTCGAACTGTTGTACAAGCTGTTTGTAAAGAAATGCTGTATCTTATATATTACAGCCAACAGATATGATGCCATGTTCATGTTAATAGTGTGATCTGCATTGAAGAGACACAGCTGATCTTTTACATTATACCACCTTCATCAATAGATTTCACTCAACAGAACTTTAACATTATTAACAACTTTCTGTAAGATTGATAAAAGGACTGCATTAGCCCCTTGGTATTTCTTCCCATGCAGCAGACGTATTTACATTGCAGCAACATAATAATTAAGGTGACCACAAGCTGTTAGGGTCTGAGTTACAAACGCATTTATGAAAACTGGAAGGGGTACTACGGGAGTGCCCTTGCACATATGCTTGCATGACTTTGTAAATGGGTCTGAAATGAAGGTCAAATTCCCTAGTAGTAAAAGTACAAAGAAGGCACAGTCCTTTCTATTTGTACAATTTGTACATAAATATTCACTGAATATTCTATTGGTGTTCCCATTTTAGATGTTTAGGAGCCAATCCAAAAGGCATATAAGAGTACATAAACTCGTAGTACAGGAGTACTACTTTACATCCTGTAAAATATTTTGTGAATAGGTTACATAGAATATCTTCCATTCATTATTTTCTGGATTTTTATTCCAATTCTTCTTTTACAATATTTACAGCCCCTCAAAATGCTTTTACCAAATTATAGAAACTCCCCTTCCCTTCCTATGTAGCTTTCTGCCATAATATCTCTAGCTTCTTTTATTTTTATATCTCATAATTGCTGCTTCTTGCCTTTCATGTTCATTCACTTCTTTCTCCTACAACTGAAGTTCCACTGCTTCAAGTCTTATTTAAAAAGCATGTTCTTTATACTTCTTGACTTTCATTACTTTTTGTCACTGTACTGTGTACTTTTGATCTAATACTCCACAAAGTTTACACACAGTTCCAAAATCAGAGAAAAAAAGAGATCGAGGGTTATAGTGGTAAAGACAGGTTTCCAGAGACAAAAAAAGGGGGGGAAGCAATATGCTTGAAGCAAGAGCCCTCACTCACCGTCCGGTGACATGCTTCATCATAGGGCTATGCTCCTCGTCAGGCCGGCACTGCAATGCCTGACGGGCCCCACAAAGGGGCTCTTTGCCGGAGATCTTTTAGGCAGTTGGTGTAGAGCCGGTCAGATGAAAAAAAGAAGAAAGAGGATTGGTATGGAAGAGATTAAAAATGACTAGGGGTAAAAAATGTATTTATTCAGATATTTAAACCCCTGGCATAGTTAAAAACATCGTTTTAGGGATATAGTAAGTTAATGTATACAATCCCTCGAAATTATAACAATTTTCACTAGAAATTCAAGTAAAAAAAGGGTACAAAAAAGAGTATACAGAATCACTGTGATACTCAATCAAGGGGTCAACATGTTTCTCGCTATATTGAGTTGAAATTGATCTCATGCGATTCATCAGGACCTATTTACGTACCTAATCCTTTATGAAAACTGCTTTGTGCATTAATTTATTCAAAACCTAAAAGGTAAAACAAAGAAAACCAACGTCAAAGGATAACCTATTCAGCAACAGTTATCTTAATCACCGTACCTGATAGGTTGTTACATAACCTCGTGAAAGCGCCCCAAATGTGCCTTAGTGAATACACACAAAAACATCTAGAGTGCTGATAGAAAACTTAAATTTTGCTCACCCTCCAAGTATTACTGGTGGGCTCCCTCAGGGAGGTGGCAGGCTCTAAATTCCATTATGAACTGAATATATGCATACACAAAGAGAAAAAGAACAGTTTAAAAAAACCGTATGATACTTGATAGGATTATTACCTCATCATAGACATGTCACTCATTGCCTCTCATGCAAAAAATATTTAGTGGGTGAATTGTATTCAAACCGCTAGAAAAAATACAAGATAGAGAAAACGCACGATTGTAAAACCGAGGGTAGTTACAATTAATATTCAGTGAAGGAAAGTTCTTAAGTACACGGTAACCTCTAGTTGAAAAAACAAAAAACAATAAACTGCAAAAGCAGTATCGGTCAGTCGCCGTCATATCACTTAATTAGTGAAACCAAATGCTAATGGATTCGGAGTAAGAAAGAATAGGAGAGACGTTTACAGTCTTATCCCTCTTGTGTGTATAATTTCACACAGGTAGTCGGTAGATAGCCCCACTGAGAGGAAAAACCTGTTGGGCGGGGGCGTATCAAATCAGGAACGCGTCCCGCCCGTGTCTGCAAAGGCGCGGAGCTCGCGTGTGCCGGCTAGTGCCCGAACACTAAATAATGCGGCTTAGTACACAATTATGAAGCTCAAGACAGAGGTAACTAAGCGTGTGTCAATAACGGCGATCGTAAAACGCCGAAACAGCACTTACTTGATATCGAACCACAAAAGTTGGTTCACCTGTGAGCCGTCTCCTTCCCCGGAACACAAAGTAGCGTTAGAATGGGGTTCTTTTAAATGCCCTGGGATAATGAAGAGTGAAAGGGGACTGTAAGCCTCGACAGGATCAAAGACAAAGACAAACACAAAAGAAGGACTAAAACCAGGTCGGCCATATATAAGAGGGAAATGTCCTAGGATCTAGAAGACTAGGGAAAGATGGAGTCATCTCGGTGTCATAGTTGATGCAAAGGATTGCCAACTATACAAAATAAAGTACGCTCACCGCGCGTACGACATGAATTATGCAAAAGTTACCAAAGTAAAAAAATTGTATTTATAGAAAAATCATATGGAAAGTGATTCACATAATAATGCAAAAGGTTCATCGGTGGTCTGAAGGGACCCGACGTTCAACGGGTAAAACAAGCCCACGGGATTTCATCGTTGAGCCCATTCTCATGGGTCCTTAGCCTAAAGACCCATTGTTGTTCTTTTTCAAAGAGTCTTCTTGTACAATCATTGTTGTCTTTAATAGTCTCCAATATTAGCCATCTGATGTTGTCTGCAGTATGTTGTTTTTCCAAATAGTGATTTGTTAATTTTGTTGCAGACCTCTTACACCTGATAGTGCTACGGTGTTCATTGATGCGTGTTTTCACCATTCTTGTTGTCATTCCTATGTACCTCAAGTCACAAGGACAAGTGATCATATAGACACAGTTTTTTGTGCGACAATTGGTGTGTGTTTTCAATTGCCATTTCCTGGGTTCACCGAGATCTACTTCATAGGTGCTTTTAGTCATTGAGCATACGTTACAACACCCACATGGGTGATGGCCTTTGACTTTCAACCACTGATCTTGGTGGACATCATCCGTGGTTTTATGTACAGGTCTGGTGTGAACCACCATATCTTTTATGTTGTGGGTCCTCTTAAAGGCAAACAAAGGGCAGTCCAAGGACTCTCCTGCACTGTTGAGGATAGGCCACTGTCTCCGGATGATCTTCTTAATCTGATTACTCAAAGGCGTGTAGGTAGTCACACAAGTAAGTCTAGATTGAGAAGTGCGGATATTGTTAGTCAGAAGAGTCTCTCTTGGAATATTGCTGGCTCTTTTCTTTGCTTGTCTCACGCATCTAGCAGGATAATTACGAGCACCCAGTTTACTGCAGAGAGTTTTTGCTTGAAGATGAAAGTCGTCTGTATCTGAACAGTTTCGTCGTATCCTTAGGAATTGTCCAAAAGGAAGATTGTCCCTTAATGATTTAGGGTGATGGCTATTGTAGAGTAATAAACTGTTTCTATCTGTGGGTTTTTGGTATACAGAGGAATGCAAATAACCATCTCTGAGTGTTATCCGTAAATCAAGAAAAGCCACCTCTTGATCCGAAATGTTAGCACTGAAACGGAGATTGGTGTCAAGGGTGTTAACCCAATTTGTGAAATCTAATGCCAATTCATAACTACCCTTCCAAATGACTAGAATGTCGTCAATGTAGCGACGCCATAGTCTTATGTTGTTGAAAAATGGTTGCTCAGGAATTAGGATGTGGCGTTGTTCAAATGCAAACATGTACAGGCATGCCAGGCTTGGTGCGAAGGTGCTTCCCATGGAAGTACCTTGTATCTGGTGGAAGAGATGTTTCTCGAACTGGAAAAAATTCTCTTTCAGTGCCACACTTGCGCATTGCATGATGAAACTGACTGGCGTGTTATGGGTCCACGTTTCTGCCATCAGCAAGTCTTCTACTGCTGTTAAGGTTGCTTCTTGTGGAATATTAGTGTAAAGGGCTTCCACATCCAAGCATATCAGTATATCTGTGGGACCTGCATTGTTAACATCATTAAGTAAGATCAAGGTGTCTTTAGTATCTCTAAGGAAGGTAGATGTGTTATGAACCATAGGTTGTAAAAAGAAATCACAAAATTTATCAAAATGCAGGTCCCACAGATATACTGATATGCTTGGATGTGGAAGCCCTTTACACTAATATTCCACAAGAAGCAACCTTAACAGCAGTAGAAGACTTGCTGATGGCAGAAACGTGGACCCATAACACGCCAGTCAGTTTCATCATGCAATGCGCAAGTGTGGCACTGAAAGAGAATTTTTTCCAGTTCGAGAAACATCTCTTCCACCAGATACAAGGTACTTCCATGGGAAGCACCTTCGCACCAAGCCTGGCATGCCTGTACATGTTTGCATTTGAACAACGCCACATCCTAATTCCTGAGCAACCATTTTTCAACAACATAAGACTATGGCGTCGCTACATTGACGACATTCTAGTCATTTGGAAGGGTAGTTATGAATTGGCATTAGATTTCACAAATTGGGTTAACACCCTTGACACCAATCTCCGTTTCAGTGCTAACATTTCGGATCAAGAGGTGGCTTTTCTTGATTTACGGATAACACTCAGAGATGGTTATTTGCATTCCTCTGTATACCAAAAACCCACAGATAGAAACAGTTTATTACTCTACAATAGCCATCACCCTAAATCATTAAGGGACAATCTTCCTTTTGGACAATTCCTAAGGATACGACGAAACTGTTCAGATACAGACGACTTTCATCTTCAAGCAAAAACTCTCTGCAGTAAACTGGGTGCTCGTAATTATCCTGCTAGATGCGTGAGACAAGCAAAGAAAAGAGCCAGTAATATTCCAAGAGAGACTCTTCTGACTAACAATATCCGCACTTCTCAATCTAGACTTACTTGTGTGACTACCTACACGCCTTTGAGTAATCAGATTAAGAAGATCATCCGGAGACAGTGGCCTATCCTCAACAGTGCAGGAGAGTCCTTGGACTGCCCTTTGTTTGCCTTTAAGAGGACCCACAACATAAAAGATATGGTGGTTCACACCAGACCTGTACATAAAACCACGGATGATGTCCACCAAGATCAGTGGTTGAAAGTCAAAGGCCATCACCCATGTGGGTGTTGTAACGTATGCTCAATGACTAAAAGCACCTATGAAGTAGATCTCGGTGAACCCAGGAAATGGCAATTGAAAACACACACCAATTGTCGCACAAAAAACTGTGTCTATATGATCACTTGTCCTTGTGACTTGAGGTACATAGGAATGACAACAAGAATGGTGAAAACACGCATCAATGAACACCGTAGCACTATCAGGTGTAAGAGGTCTGCAACAAAATGAACAAATCACTATTTGGAAAAACAACATACTGCAGACAACATCAGATGGCTAATATTGGAGACTATTAAAGACAACAATGAATGTACAAGAAGACTCTTTGAAAAAGAACAACGATGGGTCTTTAGGCTAAGGACCCATGAGAATGGGCTCAACGATGAAATCCCGTGGGCTTGTTTTACCCGTTGAACGTCGGGTCCCTTCAGACCACCGATGAACCTTTTGCATTATTATGTGAATCACTTTCCATATGATTTTTCTATAAATACAATTTTTTTACTTTGGTAACTTTTGCATAATTCATGTCGTACGCGCGGTGAGCGTACTTTATTTTGTATAGTTGGCAATCCTTTGCATCAACTATGACACCGAGATGACTCCATCTTTCCCTAGTCTTCTAGATCCTAGGACATTTCCCTCTTATATATGGCCGACCTGGTTTTAGTCCTTCTTTTGTGTTTGTCTTTGTCTTTGATCCTGTCGAGGCTTACAGTCCCCTTTCACTCTTCATTATCCCAGGGCATTTAAAAGAACCCCATTCTAACGCTACTTTGTGTTCCGGGGAAGGAGACGGCTCACAGGTGAACCAACTTTTGTGGTTCGATATCAAGTAAGTGCTGTTTCGGCGTTTTACGATCGCCGTTATTGACACACGCTTAGTTACCTCTGTCTTGAGCTTCATAATTGTGTACTAAGCCGCATTATTTAGTGTTCGGGCACTAGCCGGCACACGCGAGCTCCGCGCCTTCGCAGACACGGGCGGGACGCGTTCCTGATTTGATACGCCCCCGCCCAACAGGTTTTTCCTCTCAGTGGGGCTATCTACCGACTACCTGTGTGAAATTATACACACAAGAGGGATAAGACTGTAAACGTCTCTCCTATTCTTTCTTACTCCGAATCCATTAGCATTTGGTTTCACTAATTAAGTGATATGACGGCGACTGACCGATACTGCTTTTGCAGTTTATTGTTTTTTGTTTTTTCAACTAGAGGTTACCGTGTACTTAAGAACTTTCCTTCACTGAATATTAATTGTAACTACCCTCGGTTTTACAATCGTGCGTTTTCTCTATCTTGTATTTTTTCTAGCGGTTTGAATACAATTCACCCACTATATATTTTTTGCATGAGAGGCAATGAGTGACATGTCTATGATGAGGTAATAATCCTATCAAGTATCATACGGTTTTTTTAAACTGTTCTTTTTCTCTTTGTGTATGCATATATTCAGTTCATAATGGAATTTAGAGCCTGCCACCTCCCTGAGGGAGCCCACCAGTAATACTTGGAGGGTGAGCAAAATTTAAGTTTTCTATCAGCACTCTAGATGTTTTTGTGTGTATTCACTAAGGCACATTTGGGGCGCTTTCACGAGGTTATGTAACAACCTATCAGGTACGGTGATTAAGATAACTGTTGCTGAATAGGTTATCCTTTGACGTTGGTTTTCTTTGTTTTACCTTTTAGGTTTTGAATAAATTAATGCACAAAGCAGTTTTCATAAAGGATTAGGTACGTAAATAGGTCCTGATGAATCGCATGAGATCAATTTCAACTCAATATAGCGAGAAACATGTTGACCCCTTGATTGAGTATCACAGTGATTCTGTATACTCTTTTTTGTACCCTTTTTTTACTTGAATTTCTAGTGAAAATTGTTATAATTTCGAGGGATTGTATACATTAACTTACTATATCCCTAAAACGATGTTTTTAACTATGCCAGGGGTTTAAATATCTGAATAAATAATTTTTTTACCCCTAGTCATTTTTAATCTCTTCCATACCAATCCTCTTTCTTCTTTTTTTCATCTGACCGGCTCTACACCAACTGCCTAAAAGATCTCCGGCAAAGAGCCCCTTTGTGGGGCCCGTCAGGCATTGCAGTGCCGGCCTGACGAGGAGCATAGCCCTATGATGAAGCATGTCACCGGACGGTGAGTGAGGGCTCTTGCTTCAAGCATATTGCTTCCCCCCCTTTTTTTGTCTCTGGAAACCTGTCTTTACCACTATAACCCTCGATCTCTTTTTTTCTCTGATTTTGGAACTGTGTGTAAACTTTGTGGAGTATATAATTGGGAGAAATACACACTGGACCAGGAGATATTCGTTTTTTCTCCAAATCTCCCGTTCTGCCCCTCCTTTTTTGAAATTGATACTTTTGATCTAACACATTACATTCACCCATTGAAATCATGGCACTGAATAACTTTTCTTTGCTAAAGCTTTGAAAATCCTCGCTTTAGGGGAGATCCTGAGGCTCATGTCATGCACATGAATAGTAAATCCACGATTGACAAAAATGCAGAAGCAGAAAATTAGTGATAAAATACCTTAAAGCAAAATAAATTGCAGGAAATATGTGTCATTTTGAGAATATTTCAAAGCCGGTACATAGGAAGTTGTAGACATTGATATCAGTTCCAGCCTGCTGCCTTATCCACTTGCCTCGCTCTATCAGTAGCAAAACTCTTTTACTCAGAGAAGTGAGTACTTTATCTACGTATACAATAGTAGTTACATATTCACACTTCTTTTTTAGTAAATGTGGCCCAGAGCAGGAACTCTGTTTAGGCCTTGAGCCAACCATGTTATCATTACCACTTGGGGGGTGGGTTCTAATATGATATCTTGCAAGATATGGATGCCAAGAGATGGATGGAAAATATGTCATAGCAAGTCATAAGTCTTTGCCTTTTGTGAGTTACCACTCCACTCCAAAGATACCTTGATGGAAATGGATTTTTTTTCATAATTTGTATTATCATGAATTGTATTATTACAAATTACCATTACAGTAAATGTGATGATATAAATTGATAATAATCATAATAATAAATATGATTATATTAAGTACAAAAAGTAACGATTATAAATGTTTTAATTCATTTATTTTTCCAGCCGGTGGTGAATGACCGTGCAGCACCATGAAGAAGACTGAAACATGCTCATCCTGTCCCTCTGATCCCCAGTGTATAGTTAATTTATGGTCAAGTGTCCAACATGGAGTTAGGCTGACAAGCTTGCAGGGCTGCTCATCAAGGAAAACTTTGTTAGAGGCAGCTCAAGTAAGGAATCACATTCCACTGTTAGACATTGTTAGAAATGTGGAAAGCAACACAGATTCCCAAGTATTTTACCATAGGAAGTGTGGGAGCCTATTTACTTTGAAGACAGATTTACAGACTATTAAGTGAAAAGCTGAAGCAAGTGTCAGTGATGATGCTGGAACGAGTGAGTACACATGTAAATGCTCAAACATAAGAACATTGTTAAAGTCAATAGTGTATGCTTAAGAATGTATATTTTGTGGAAAGATAAAATGCTACAAGGGAACATCAACGTGTGAGAAATTAATCAAGGCCATAGAGCTCAGAATGACAAAAGGCTTCAAGAGTATGCAACCGTTAATTGTGATTCAAAGATCTTAGCAGTTTGTAGTAGGGACATAGTAGCTGCAGAAAACCTTTATCATGCTTCTTGTTATAGGAACTATACAAGGGTGAAAGCAAGGGAGAAAGATCGTGCATCTAGCATTCAAACTGATGATCACTGCAAAACAATGAGAGATGAAGCATGTGATGAACTATTTCAATACATTAGAACTGTGATTATTCATAACAAAGAGGTGATATGTATGACGACTCTCACTGAAAGGCTTGAAACCCATATGACATGCAGAGCAATACAGTGAATAGAAAAATCAACCAAGACACATAATAGAAGAAAATTGGACTCCGAGTTCGGTGACAGCCTCCACATATTACCAGGCAATACGGAAAATTATTGGCTCAACCTGATAGTGTCAGGCTACAGGACTTTGTAAGAGAAAACCAGAGTTTGAAAAGTCAATTATCAGTTTTAAAGGTTTAGGCAACAGATATAAACAAGTTCTTTGATCAAACATCATTGCACATAAGGATAATGACTAAAACAAACTTGACATCAACTTCATGGCCATATTATCTTTTGGACTTTGATAAAGATCCATTTACAGTGCCTGATTACCAATTAGGGCTTCTGACTGGCGATCCAGAAAACACAAAGCTGCCTAAAAGTTCGCCTTACGTATGCAATCATTCATTCAGGACATTATATATGACGTTGCAAATGGTCAACAGAAACTCCCCATGAAATTGTTGATCCCATATACCTTAAAAACACTGACAGGCAATGTTGAAATCATTCGCACTCTGAACAGATTTGGTCATGGGATTTCAAACTCACAACTGGAAGAAAATGAAACCGCCTTGTGTGTTCAGAAACATGCTTCTACCTTAAATGAGCAAATTATTTTTCCAGCCAACCTTCCGCATCATATCTTCACTTACTTAGCATGGGATAACATTGATAGGCTAGAAGAGACTCTTACTCGTAAGGGGACAACTAATTGAATACAATTTATAGATGTGCAGCCCAAGTTGTTTGGACCACAACCTTTTAAAGCTCCTCACCCAAGCAGTGAGAAACAAAAGCTAAGAACTTTGACCACCACAAATACTGAAGAATTGTTTGGGTATGTTTCTGGTAAATGAGTTGGGCCACAGACATTGATGAAAAGTACCTAAGTCATGGCGGAATGTGTTGCTCAATTGAAACTTGCACAAAATAAGAATATAGGCGGTCATTATGACCACGGCGGGAAACACCGCCATGGCGGCAGTGAACAGAATGCCGCTGTTGGCGGTGAATGGAAACCCACCATATAATGAACGAAAATCCCAACCCGCCAAAAATCACCAGATCACCACTGCCCGCCATGACCCTGTTGGCAGGAATCCCGGACCTCCGCACCCCACCACCGCCAAGCAAACCCACATCCCACCCTCCAAATAATGATGCACAAATCACCTTGGCGGACAGTGGAGGCCAAACGACCATTGGCGGCTCTGACCGCCACGGGCAGCAAGTGGACTTAACAGCAAGAAGTGCACACATTGGATAAGCGTGTAACCCACACACCTGACACACATCCATAACCCCATAAAACACCCTCAGACATACCCCACAATCCTTTGCAATGAAACCAGGCCAAGAAGACGGAGAGCACCAGAGGCAGACATCGAATGCCAGCATACAGAAGACGCACACCGACCCACAGAAGAGCCCACTCACAGAGTTCCCAGCCTCGACACCATTCACCACACTCACCATGTCACCCCCCAAACATCCACGCTTCACCGAAAGGTAGTTAAGGTCCATGGTGAACGAGATCCTGAAGGTGGAGCCACAAATATTCGGGGCCAAGGTGCAGCACACACCCATCACAAGGAAGATGGAGCTATGGCAGACCATTATGAATAGGGTCAATGCAGTGGGACACCATCCACGCACCAGGGATGACATCCGGAATCGATGGAACGACCTACGGGGGAAGGTCAGGGGCATGGCATCAAGGCACCACATCGCAGTGCAGAAGACTGGGGTAAGACCGCCACCAACACCACCAGAATACACAGACTGGGAGGAAAAGATACTGGCCATCCTACACCCTGAGGGACTTACTGGACTCACTGAAGGAATGGACTTGGGTAAGTCATCAACATATACCCCATGTACACCATACCTGTAATGCATGCACCACCCCACACCCACCAGGACCAACACCCCACCCAGGCATCAGCCACTAAATTCACCCCCCTTGCATGACCACAAACCCACTAACAGGCCCACATCCCTCCCCCTGTCCACAGTCACCTACCCCTGCAAGTACCCACAATGGAACAACACCCCCCACCACAATGCAACTCCACAGTTGACACTAAATGCAGTGTCAACCTCACAAAGGCACGGTGTAAGGCCACTGAAAATAACCCCAGCACAAAATAGCCCAGTCCTGTTCAACTCAAACATTCATGCAGATGTAACTGACATGTCTATGTCCCCCAACAGGCACCACCACCCATGCAACCCTAACGGACGGGACAAGGAGTGCCACTGCCCCCCAGGGAGATAGAGGCACCTCACAGGACACTGGTGAAGTATCCCTGGACACTGATGAGCAGGCAGGCCCCTCACACAGTCTTGGACTCTCACCATGCAGCAGCCCCACCCAGGATACCACTGTCACACCTACCACCCAGTCAAGACCAGCAGCCCAGGGCAAGCGTCCCCACACCAGTGTATCCAGGCCACAGACTGGTAGAACACAGGTACAGAGGCCACAGTCTCCCACTCCTAATGTGCAGGAAGGCGAGGGCCCCAGAACAAGTGGTACTTCCAGACCTGTGCAGGGGACACAGGCACAGGGGGCTAGGGCAAGTCAAGGGTGGCAGTGGGCCAGGGGGGGGGGGCCACAGGATGGATGCAGCAGCCGAGAACGTGATATCTGAGGTATTGGGGGCCTACTAGCATACCCATGACAAGTTGGCACAGATTGCGTCCACCCTGGAGCACAGTCACAGGATGCAGCAGGAACACCACCAACAGGCCATGGAGCAATGGAAGCAGCACAATGCCACAATGGCCATGATAGCAGGAGCACTGCTGCAGCTGGTCCAAAACCAGTCTGACACCCACACAGGACAAGAGGCCCCCACAACAGCACCGGACACCCACCATGAGATTACATCATCAGCAGAAACATCCCAGGAACTACCCTCACAGGAAACCCAAGGGCCTACCATGTCATCCCCTGAAGATCAACAGCAGGTGCCCAAACCGACCCTCCGGCCAAGATATGGCACTGGAACCCCAGCAAAGATCAAGGCCCCCTTCAAGAAGTAACTCAGCAACAATCTGCACAGCAACCATCCCACTCAGTCGGCCACCACACATTGATAAGAGGCAATATGAACTAATGTAAGAAAAGATGGACCCATCATTAGTACCAACAAGGCTGCTACCATGTTGGTCTTGAGGACACCCACCCTTTATGACTTCCCATCACTGTAAATAGCACCATTCACTCACTTCAACTAATAAAACACACTTCACACCTGTAACACTGTCCCCTGTGTTAAATTGTGAACAAAGTGAAGTATGGATGCAACTGGCTGATAACTACTTTATTGTCAAATCTGTGCATGAAGGGAGTCCAGTGTGCCTAAATGTTGGCAATAATTAAATGCAGAAAATTTCAATCTGTACCATGCAGAAGTGGACCATGTTTCACCTATCATTACCAACCCACCTATATGACTTAGCACTCTGACAGTATGGGGGTTATTACAACTTTGGAGGAGGTGTTAATCCGTCCCAAAAGTGACGGTAAAGTGACGGATATACCACCAGCCGTATTACGAGTCCATTATATCCTATGTAACTCGTAATACGGCTGGTGGTATATCCGTCACTTTACCGTCACTTTTGGGACGGATTAACACCTCCTCCAAAGTTGTAATAACCCCCTATGTGTCACAAACCCCAGTGTGAGGCCCAAGTCCCACACAGTTACTGGAAGTAGAGTTGTATCAGTTGGGTCCTGGAATTGACATCTTCCCCTTCTTGATCATCACCATCACTCTCCTCACCTCTCTGAGGTAGCTGGTCAGGACATACAGCACCCTCCACCTCCAAGAGGGGGACAGAATGTCTCACTGCCATATTGTGCAGCATGCAGCTTGCCACCACTATTCTACATACTTTTTCAGGCCCATAGGCCAGGGAACCCCAGAGATATGTAGACAACAAAATCTAGCCATCCGGAGACCTATAGTTCGCTCTATCACCCTCCTAGTACGTCCATGGGCCTCATTATAATTCCTCTCTGCATCCGTCCTGGGATTCCTCACTGGTGTCAGGAGCCAACGCAAGTTTGGATAGCTATACTCACCTAGAAAAACGTGCAGTACAGAGTCGTCATTGTTATGCCCCTTAGTCAGACAGCCTGGCTGTGTGCTAATTGTCAGTTAGTGACAGGCACAATTACCTATGATCCACCCTCTGTCCTCTTGGTGTTGTTCTATCCTGTGTGGCACACTACTGTTCCTCAACACAAAGGAATCATGGACTGAACCTGGGAACATGGCATTCACATGTGAGATGTACTGGTCTGCAGTACATACCAATTGGATGTTCATGGAGTGAAAGTTCTTTCTGTTTCTGTACATCTGTTCACTCACTCTTGGGAGGATGATCCGTATGTGGGTGCCATCGATGGCACCTATAACATGGGGTATGTTGGCAAATGCATGGAATTCCGACTTGATGGCAGGGAGGTCAGTACTTTGGGGAAACCTCACATAGGACTGCAGGTGTCATACAAATGCATTCAAAAATCTTGTCAGTACCATGCTGAACATTGGCTGTGAAAATCCAGCACCCAGGCCCACTGTCACTCGAAATGAGCCCGTGGCCAGGAAATGGAGTGCGGAGAGCACCTGCACTTCAGTAGGGATGGCATGCTGATTACAATTTCCCAGAGTTAGTGCAGGATCCAGTAAAGCGCAAAGTTCCTGAATTGTTGCACGTGTGAGTCGGTAATTGATCATGATCTGATACTCCACCATAGTCCTCATATCCACAAGTGGTCTGTACACCGATGGTGCCCTTCCTCGCCACAAGGGTTGGTACCTACGAGGGGTTTCAAAAAGGTGTGATGAAGACACATACATAGCACACATTTCATCATTTGTGCACTGCATAGTTCATTGTAGTGATTCTACATTAACTGCTTCCAGACAGATCTACATCACAATAAGGGAACAGAGTATTTTATGTGTGGTATATTACGGAATGGACACATGCTTAGATGCTTCATGTGGCTAGTAGGGCCTGCATTGTGCAAAGTTTTATTTCTAGATGCGTAGTTACTGCCAAAATGTCTGCCCACGGTAATCCAAGCCTTTCGTTGTGGAAGTGACCTCATACCGCTAGCGGTAGACGTCACAGCGTAAGGCGGTGTTTACCACTGTTCGCACCATCATGGGTTAACATGGATGCCAATGGGAAATCCTGAGGTATCATGATCGCCGCCGGCCGTGACGGTGCACACCGCCGCGGAACGTACGCGAGTTCATCATCGATTATTCACTTGAATCCCTGATCTCGTGCGGATAGGTACTCCAATGTGTGTACTGCTGTGGCCTGCCTCTGGCAATGGATGTGGCTCATGTTGCAGGGGAAAGGGCCCGGCCTTCACCCAGGAGGAACTGGAGAGGCTAGTGGACGGGGTCCTGCCCCTGTACGCAAAACTGTACGGACTGCCAAAGATACAGGTGAGTCTGGGTTTGGGGGGCATTGTTTGGGTGTAATGGGTGGTGTTGAATGGACATATGTGTGCACCTCTGAGCCTGCATGGGCCATGGTGCATGCCATGCTGCGTGCGTATGGCCTGTAAGTCTGAGAGTACTGTCCGTCCCATAGAGGACAATTAGCCAGCTGTACCTATCTTGCAAGTGCCAGACCTCTGTGTTCCATATTTGTGTCACTCTTTTAGGCCAGCACCCTGCAGAAGAGGGCATTTTGGCATGCCATCGCCAAGGAGGTGTGGACCCTGGGGATCTACAACCGGCGGAGCACCCACTGCAGAAAGAGGTGGGAGGACCTACGGCGCTGGGCGCGTAAGATCTGTGAAGCCCAGCTGGGGAAGTCCTTCCAACGTGGAAGGGGTGCCTGTCGGGCACTGACCCCCCTCATGCGACGTATCCTGGCGGTGTCGTACCCAGACCTGGCTGGGCGCTTGAAGGCTGCACAGCAGTCACAAGGGGGTAAGTACTCATTTCACAAACTTCAGTCTGGAAGGATGTCTGTGTGTGCATTAGGGTTCATGCTGCTTAGAGGCAGGGACTCCGACTGGTGTCCATCTACTTTATGGTCCCCAAAGGGGGTAGGGGTGTCTTTGTCAGGTCTCCCACACATCGCCTCCTTAGGTAGTCCAGGGGATGGGTGTAGAGCAGTATTCTGGTCAGTAGTCAAGGGCATGGCCATGGGCATAGTGAACAGTGCTGCCTGTTGATTGTTTCTTCTGGGTGGGTGTATGTCTGGCCTTTATGTACCTCCATTCAGCTATTGACAATTGTCTCTCCTGTTTTGTCTCCCCATCTCTGTTCTCTTGTGTTGGTTTGGTACAGCAGCAACATCTGGCGAGGGAGCTGAGGCACTGGCAAGTGGGGAAGCAGCGGGCCACGGATCCTCGGAGGCAGAGACATCTGACGCCGAGGGGACCAGAGGGTGGGAGGGCGAGGGGACTTCCACGGGGAAGGCAACTACCACAGGAGGTAGTGACTCCGAGACCTCCTCTGATGGGGGCTCCCCAGCGGTGGCGGACCCTTGTGGCCACACCACTAAAATGACCTCTTCCGCCACCCCCAATTCCATCACCGCCCTCCCTTCTGCTCCCCAACGAGTTGCCTGTGCCCGCTCACCCAGAAAGGTGGGCGTCTCTTTCGCCCCAGGCACCTCCTCCCCTGCCCCAGTCAGCCCTGCTGCCCTTACAGGGGAGGCTATTGACCTCCTGAGAACCATCTCTGTAGGGCACACAACCATTGTCAATGCCATAAAGGGGCTAGCATCAGAGGTGCAGCAGACAAATGCCTATCTGGATGGCATTCACGGTGCCGCGTATGACCTACAGAGATCTTTTCAGGCTCGGGCCTCCTCTTGGATGGCAGCCAGTTTCCGTGGCCATTCCATCCCCCCTCCAACCTCCTCTACCCCTTCTAGCACCCCACTCCCTTCACCTGTCCAAGGCAGACATTCAGACACGCAGTCAAGCACATCAACATACAAGAAGCACACTTGTAAAAACAAGCACCACACCTCCCACCACAAGCATTCACACAGCCAACAGACACATGCACACACAACATCCACTTCCCCCAGTGTGCCCACCTCTTCCGCCTCTCTGTCCCTTCTACATCCACACCCTCATGCACTAGACATTCAGTCACTGTTGCTGCTCCTCTTAGTGCACTCACCACAATAGCAGATATCCATACATGCACCCCAATCACCACACCTGCACTCACCACAACTACTGTAGTTGACACATGCAGTATACTCACCAGACTTGCAGACACCCACACAACATACATCCACACTAGCTGCCTGTCTTCTCCCACTGTGTCCACCTCCCTCCCCCAAAAACACAAACGCACCAAGACACCCACCCATCACACATCTACAACACCACAGCATACTGTCCAGTCACCTGCACCCACTACACGCACCCCTACACCACATACATCCACAGCCTCTGCCTCCACTCCCACGCCCTCATCCAGGACCACCCCAATTGCTCTGAAGAAACTTTTCCTCTCCCATGCTGACCTCTTCCAACCCACTGGCCCACCCCGTCTTTTCCCCAAGCGTAATCACCTCCTTGCCCTTTCCACCTCCTTCTACTTCAGAACCCACCCCTGTCCACCCTTCACATTTCCGTGCCCCTTCCGCAGAGAAAATAAAGGCCCGGGCAGAGCCTAGTCCATCTGGCTCAACCTGCTCAAAACACCCCCACTTCAAAGGACAAGCCAATCCCCCCTCCACCTTCCAAACGAAAGTCCAAGGCCCACCGCCGTCGCAAATCCCCACCCCCACCACCCCCGCCCCAGTTCCATGAGGTGCCTGGATGCCCCTTTGTTGCCCCATTAGGTAGAGTATCGTGCACTTGTGGGAGTCAGGTTGGGTCAGTTGTGGCCCATGGCAGTTGTAGCCACTGTGGGGTGTATGACTCGTGCTGCTGGGAAGGCTTGGGGGGGTGTTGCAGGGTGAGTGGAGTGGGTGGGTATGTGACTGTGCCATTTCCTCCCTTGTTTCGTAGGTTGCAGTGCTTACCCTCGTCGCCTTCGTCGGCGGTCTCGGTCGTGGAGGTATATGGCAAGGAGCAGGGTTAGTATGACCTGCAGCTCTCTATCCATGTCTGCTTCAGCGTGTTGTGTGGGCCTACGGTGAGTGTTTCCTTATATTTGGTTCATTTCTGCCTGGCTTTCGTGGCGGTGGTTCCTGCCCCGGAACTGGCAGCGGACTGGTGGTTCATTATTTGATGGGTGGGTTGGGCCTTTCCGTCGTCCTGTGGGCAGACTCTGCCGTCGGCGGCGGCACTCCTCTGCTGGCGGTGGGTGGTTTTCAGGATTCCTGTCTTTCGTTTGGTTCATTATTTGGCAGTCCAGCCCAGTTTTTACCACCACCGCCAGCGGGGCGGAACGGACTGTCGTGTTCATAATGAGGGCCATAGTGTTTGTTGTTTCAAGGAAAGGAGCACGCCTCACACAGATAGTACCAAGTTGGACAAGATTCAACATCGGTACTAGAGACCCTCTTAGTGTATCACAGGATTCCATTGGCTACCCGCCCACCATTAATGCCCCTGCAACTGAGTTGACAACTGTTTCTGAAATTTTGAAACAGTCAGAGCTGATAAGGGAATCACTACATTTGGCAAAAATTGTAGTGGTCATGGATCAAGCCCTCTACGCAAAAGCAACTGAGATCGTTTGGAAGCATAAAGCAACGTATGACAGAATCATTCTTTGAATGGGCACCTTTCAAACCATTTGCAATGTCATGTCCATTCTTGGAAAACGTTTTTTAAAACACTGGTCTTTGCGACCTTTGCATTGAAGCAGACAAGATAGCAGAAGGATCAATATGATCAGTACTAGAAGGTTGTATGTATAATTGTGCAGTTTGAGTACACAAGTGTGTGTATGAAGCTATGATGAGACTTGCTTTGGTTGGAATTTATCCCCTGGGGGAGTAGAATTACAAAGAGAACATTCAGGTAGTCTACTCCTTCATTGAGGATGGCTTTACAAAAGACCTATGCCAACAGAGATTAGACGAGCTCTTACAGAATACTGCTTGGCTCGAAGTAAAACAGCTTTGGGATGTATTCCTGGAACATCTTCATCATGATAATGGCAATTTCTCTGGCTCTTGGATGTCATATATGGATATTGTTGAAAATGTCTTGCAGGTTATGATGTGTGCTGCTTTAGAAGGAAATTGGCATTTACAACAAACCGCCATACGCTTTATTATCCCATGCTGTTTTGCGTATGACAGAATGAACTACGCTAGATATCCTCCTATATACTATGCCGAAATGACTTTACTTGCCGTAAAAAATACAGAGATACACCACAACTTCATCAAAGGATGCTTTGCAGTTTAACTGTCAGATGTTAATCCACGTGGACAAATTCTGGTTGATCAAGCAATAGAGGTAACTGTCAACAAAGACACACAGACTCCAGGTGGTATGACAAGGTTCAGCTTGAAGGTGGGTGTTATGAACAAGTATTATATGGCGACTGAACACAGAAGCACCCTTTTGGGTCAGGTAAGGGAAATGGTTTATAACAACAGATCAAATTTTACTCACACAGACCTACATAAGTCAAAAATTTAAAAATAGAAAGATGCTGTAACAAGAGATATTAGTCTGTTTGATAGCTGGATAAACCCATTTGTTGGGCCACATGATCTCATAGTCTCTCCACAGCAAAAAAGGCATCCGAAGACATAGGGCCTGATTCCAACTTTGGAGGAGGTGTTAATCCGTCCCAAAAGTGACGGTAAAGTGACGGATATACCACCAGTAGTATTACCAGTTCCATAGGATATAATGGACTTGTAATACGGCTGGTGGTATATCCGTCACTTTACCGTCACTTTTGGGACGGATTAACACCTCCTCCAAAGTTGGAATCAGGCCCTAAGTATCCAACCTAATAAAGGTGCATGAAATAGTTGAACAGTGCTATATAGACTTCAAACTTGACTGACTTAAGAATAATCCACATATTAAGAAGTTTCATGACCCAATGAAAATGAACAAACTAAAAACCTTCACTAACATGTCCAAGAAGAAGGCAGTGAACAGCAATGGCAGGACAATGATCATGAAAGCAGACAAAGCACTATTTGGTTGAATCATTGTGACAGCACAGAATCGGAACCTTTAAATGACGGATGTACTCTCTTATCCCTTAGTACCTTTACCATGGGCTTTAGCAACTCCAGAAGGTCTGTTGCAAAAGATAAACAAAGCTGTTTTTGCAACACACTTGCAGAAAAACGTTACCCCGCTGGGGAAGTACCTGGAAATTCAGCCATGCTGATTGATGGTATGGTTTTTGTTCAGAGAGTAAAAGGAGAGGAATCAAACTTTGGTGAGGTGGCTATGTCTGTCTTGTCTATGGCTTTGTGAGAAGGAAATAGGAGTCAAAGAATCAATGTTGTGTTTGATAAGTACAATGAGACGTCTAATAAGAACAGAGAAAGGACAATTAGAGGAGAAGAACTCGGGCAACAACTACAAAGCACCTCACCTTCCCAGATTGTCAGACAGTGGAGGAAATTTGTAAGCCACGTGAGGAATAAAACAACTCTCATCACATTTCTTGTTAATGAATAAAGGAAACCAGAGTATTTTGTAAAACTTGAGAATAAAACACTGTCCGTGAACAGTGAAGATAAATGCTTCAAAATCACATCTGAAGGGAGCCATAAAGTGCCCGATCTCAATAGTACACACAAAAAAGAGGATGGTCGTTTGTTTCTGCATGCTGCACATGCTGCTAATGAAGGTTATGGGGCAGTAATGATAAGCTCAGGTGAAACAGAGAAATTTATTATGTGTTTGGGATTCCATGCCTGAATCACTGCTACAGTTTTTCTGAAATGTGGTACCTAAGTATGCATGTGAGTCCTTGACATTGGGTGAATAGCTTCAACTCTTGGTGAAAATGTTTGTCAAGCTAAGAGAGGTCTCCATACATTTACCAGATGTGACACAGAAAGCACATTTGTGGGAAAAGGAAAAGTGAGTGCATTCAAAGTCCTGTCTGCCAACAGACATACACAGGAACCATTATCACAGATCAGAGACATATGGGCCCGTATTTATACTTTTTTTAGCGCCGCATTTGTGCCGCTTTTTGACGCAAAACGGCATAAACCTACAAAATACAATGGCATTTTGCAAGTTTGCGCCGTTTTTGCATCAAAAAACGACGCAAATGCGGCGCAAAAAAAGTATAAATACGGGCCATGGTATCTCTCTGAAGAACTAATGCACAAATTGGAGCAATTATCATTCTTGCTGTATGCACCAAAATCATCGGTTCATCACATGAATGATTTGAAATATCACCTATTCTGCACATGGAAGGGTGAGATAGACAGTCATTAACTTCCACCTTGCAGGGACTGTTTGAAAAACATGGCTAACCTGCAAATTACCAACCCGCTATAAGGAGAGACGTCTTCTGAATGATCCACTGACAACTAGTCCAATTGGGAGAGTGTGGAAGTTGGAAAATCATAAGGGAGCAGAGCAACTGGTAGTGGACTGGATGGAGGGGCAGCCAGCACCTCCAACTGTGTTAGATCTACTAGCTTGCAACTGCATTAGGAACTGCAAACTGCTAACATTTGTCTGCTGTCTAAATGACCTCAAGTGCACTAACAAGTGCAGACTTCCCACCTGTGAAAATCAAACAGACACAGAGAATGATGGCATCTATTCAGAAGAAAAAGATGACGACAAATGTGAATGATAAAAATGTATTTATTTTCACTCATGACATATATTGCCTACGTAAGATGTGACAACTATTATTATTTGAAATTGTAAGTGAAAATTATGTATATAGTCTGTATCAATATCTGATGAATACTATGAATTTTTATTGTTATTTATAGGACTATATTGTTATTATTACAATCAATAATCATACCTATTTTTAAATTACATTGAATTTAACCAATCTGGTGGAATTAGATTTATTTTTTCACATATTATGAAGAATTTGTAGGCTATTTATCAAAAATATGAAAAACATTATTTTTGTCTGCTATAGTTGCTAATCCAATAATATCAGACAAAAGGAAAAGAGTGATGACTTGCTATCACATATTTTCCATCTCTAGGCATCCATACCTTGCAAAAACAAATTATGTTAGAACCCGTTCCACCTGAGTTTTTCAATGGCCTAAATGTGGGGTCCTGGCTCATGGTTTGCCTTCTGTTTGTGGATGTCGGCTCCATCAGAATAAAGACAATCAAAACTAGAACCTCTATGTCTTTCATGTGAAACTAAAATGTTTCGATCTCCTAACAAATATTTTGAACCTTGTGACTAGTTTGTCAAGTATTTTATGTCAACAGGCTTAACTAAACCTCTGGTAGTGTGTGGCAATCTAAGAATCTGTGTTACATTCCTCCTAAGCTTTGTATTGGAGTTTGCTATGTCTATCTTTGCTCTTATTTTCATTTCCATTATCAGGTCAGGATATTACCTCTCAATTTTAATATGTACAGTGCACATTTTCAATTATGAGTCATTATCAGATATACAAAAGTGAGGATGCTGGGGTGGGCACATGTTGAATAGTTTAAGCAGATAGTTTTCTTTGTCGTAAAGGTCATTTATTTCACATTATCACATTTCAACATATTTTGAGTGATCACTTATCATGTTCATTCAGTCTCTTTCCCTTTGTTCATACGTAATGATGTCACTGTACCTTTTATGGTCACATTTCTGGGTTTTACTTACAAATCTTCACACCTTCCAGCTTTTTGCAATTGTTACAAATGTCACATTTCAGAAAGTCAGTTCTGGAAATGTAGGTTTTACTGAAAATATGAGCAAAAAATATAGTTAGTAGATTTTTTTCTGTTGGAAAATGTTTCTTTAAGCAACATTGCTCTATTGTTTACACATCTGCAATCTTGTTGCAGTTGTAAGTAGTGAAAAATATAAAATTGCAAATGCATATTTTAGCAATCCTATTTACTTTAAAATTAATTGAAATACAATATGGAAGAAAGAATAAAAATTTACATAAATTAAAATGAAACCCTAAAGGTGAAAGGAACAATCCTCAGTTCCCTTCAAAGCTAAGTAAAGTTTGCAAAATGCCAAGGTCTTGTGCAGGATACAATCTGTGTCATGAACTACTTCATTTGCCACAACAAGATGGCAAAAATGTCAATAGACCTGCAGAACCCTTTGCCAGTGTTGAATGTGTGGGATTCTTCGACAGCATGACTCTCTGTAACGAGATAAACATTGCTAATGTTTTGCAAATGCCCAGCTCATACTCTTTTGAATGAATACTGTTTCTATATTTGTCTCAAGTGATATTCTGGAGACTTAACAAGATTTAGAAATCCTGCAAATTGTGGTGGCCATTTTGGGTGCTGCTCTATAAAATCTGCATCAAATTATCAATCATGTTTGTCTTCGCAAACATCACCTGGTTACTTACCAGGAAGGTCCTGCTCCAGTTTGATCATCGCAGGTTGTGGACTGAGAACTCTTGTGATGATCCAGTGATCATGAAAAGAAAGAAATGAGATTCACAGTAAAACTTTATTTGTGCACTACTTGCTTCTAAATAATTAAGAAAAAACAGGAAATAGCATGAGAAAGTGCACCTTTTTGTCTGGTCACCCACATGTTCTTGCTGGCGTATACTCTGGCCTATAAACCATGGTAAAATTGCTACTAATTAACATACATAACTTCCCATTAAGGCCATAATATGTGGTGCAGAAAGTACACCAATGGCATGGAAAAGTACAAAGCTACCTGTGGACTTCTGCACGTTTTCCCTCCAATAAGATGACAAAGGAAACATGTCTCCAGGACTACCTGTGTAGCCTAACATCTCCGATTTTGAAATATGCAGGCAAACCTGTCAAAATGGCCTTTTCTGAAAGGAAAGGACCCTACTTTCAAATATTAAATAGGTCATCCCTAAGTATGCCTTGTAGCCTACAATATAGTGCACATAGTATTTAAAAGTAGTACATGCAAGAACTTAATTTTGGCATGAACAAACAGTGATTATCCCTCAAAAGCTATTTTCTCTGTAAAGGGCTGTAGCTGTCCTGGTAAAATAATTAAGGTTTGGAATCAAATCAAAAGTTTGCTAACTTTGGAATCGGATAAACTACAGAATCAATGGTAACACTATTTTTAATATTTCTTCCAATTTTAATTTATTGGCGAAGTCAAATTTCCAGTATATATTTAGGAAAAGTGACTTTTAGAAATTCACACTTTGCCTTCCTGGGCCTGTAGTGGGCTAATTAGCATTAGCCTGAAGGCAGATGACCCTGACAGTTCTTCCCCCTAATGATGTTTGAAAACTGTTACCAGAGAAGAAACAATGAATTAGGGCTTTTCACAATAAGACCTGGGTGTGACGTCTGTGACAGATATCAACTCAGAAAGGCTTGCTGGATAGGACCCAGGAACTTCACTAACCTGAAAGGGACATGGGTGAGGTTTGCCCATTCATAGTTAGGTGTAAGGGGGGCCATGGTGAAGGTAAACCTTTTGCTGCATGGTCCCCCTGTAGCCAGTTTGATACTAGCCCAAGGGTAGGGGCTGAGGAAGACAGAATTGCTAATTTCCCTAAACACAACCCTGGTTAGCACACAAGCTCCTTTTGGGGCAGAAAGATTCTGCATTGTTCATTTTGTCTTGGAATGTCTTTGTGAAAGTCCAAAAGGATGTGCTGCAAAAATGGGAAGAATCACCCCCACTAACTTGCTATTGAAAGCTATAAAGCTGGTACCTCACTCACTGCTCATCAAAACGCTGCATGGATCCCTGGAAGATGAGAAAAGGACTAGACCTTCTGGGCCTCTGTGGAGAACTGAAGGGTCTGTGCCTGTTCCCAACCATGCCCAGGACTAAAATGTGGGCTCCAAAGTTCAGTTGGGTAAACTCCTGAGTGGTTACAGGCACACAACAATGTACAAAGGGACTTTTTCTTGAGACACCCAGCTGGCCAGTTGCAACCGGAATTGAACTGGAAGCTGCTAGTGGCTGGAGTGAGTGCTAGTCCCTATATGCTGTCTGTGAGGGCCTGGGGGCCTTAAAAGTGGCCAAGAGGAGCTGTGTCAGAAACCCTAAAAAGTTAGGACTTAGAAAAGTATAGAAAAGCTTTGGGTTTCTAAAACGTCTAGAACGTCAGCGGGACCTCCCCACAAAGGTGTCTCCATAAACATGACTAGGGGTCTCAGTACGAGTTTGGCAGTCTGGCCACCAGACCACCATGCTGGTGGCTGCCAAAAGACCGCCAACATGGCGGTCATACAGACTGGCGTATTACCCCTGGCACCGTCAGCCCGTCAACCAACCACCAAACATATTACAAGTCAAAAATAGCCATGGCAGTCCTGCGATGGAGGTCTTCCAGTGCAAAAACAACAGATGATGGACAGAATGCAGAAAAAATGTAACATTCACCCCCAGTCACAGATCTGGGTTTAGTCCAGCAGTTATTTTGCTTGCCAGGCCATTCCAGTTTGCCCCCAGCCATATGCAAATCAGTCTTGACCCTGTTCCCATGGGAGCAGTCCAGCCTGAACTACCAGGCCAGGTCTTCCATGGACCAGAAACAAGCACCCTGGGACGAGTTTCAGGGTATCACCCTTCATCAGCCAGGTTTTCTTGAATCAGTTGGCATAGCAAGGAACAGCAGTGGTAGTCAGTCACCACAGTAATACACAACACCACAGTGGTTGCATTTGAAAGCAATACAGCTGACACACATCCACAAACTAAACACATCTGCAAACCACACAATAAAACACACCCTTCACACACCACCATCTTTTGCATCTTCACGAACACAAGCCCAAAAACTTCAACAAATATAGATTAGGCACCCCTCTAACTTGCACTAAGCACATATTCTACACCCTGAACAAACACACATCACACATACTTGCACCTCTACACTCCATTTACTCCCCATCACATCATCATTACACAGCACCTAACCATTAAATATATTAAGGTTCATTTCCACCACCATGTCACCACAGAACCCAGCCCTGTTACATGGATGACAAGTTAAGAGTCATGGTGGATGAAATCATCAGAGTACAGCCACAAATATTCGTAGTCCAGCAAACTACTATTACTAGGAAAATTGGAATGAGGCAAAGGATAGTCAACATAGTGAACTCTGTAGGCAGCTACCCGCACACAAGACTGGAGGTGGTCCCCCACCTCCTCCGCTACAACTAACATCATGAGAGGAGAAGGTCTTGACCATCCTACATCTGGAGGGCTTGACAGGAGGGTTTGACAGGAATACCTGGGGGAGTGGAGTTGGGTAAGTCACAACAACATAAATGGCATCAAATTGTATTGGCATGCATGCTCACTGATCACCTCTTACCACCTACTATGTCACCCCACTCAACAGTCCAGTGTCCACCAGTCCATAGACTCCTGTCTGGCCTGTAACATATTAAGTAGGCTCACCTGGGGAAACAACATCTTTGTATAGTGGATGCAGTACAGGGATTGACAGGACTGCAGGTCCCAGCAGGCATTGTTCCACCTCACTAAAACCAAAACAGTATAGCCTAATCATAATTACCTTTATTTGTCAAATCTCCATTGGAGTGTACCCTCCTGAAAGGAAGACATCAGTATAGTGTGTGCGTAATACAGCCAATGACAGGACTGCTAAGTACAGGAGTCACTGGGACTCTCACTTCACTCAGCCACAACTGTGAACTCTGCTACTATGACCATTCTCCATCTATTCAGCCATTCCTATGTACTTGGCTGAGGGGATCACAATTGTATAGTGTGTGGGTAGGACTGCCAATGATAGACTGCTGAAGACCGGAGGCACTGGGACTCTGACTACACTAAGCCACAACTGTGTGCTCTGCTACTCTTACCATTCTCCATCTATTCAGTCATACAACTGTACTCAGCTGAGAGGATCACAACTGTATAGTGTGTGGGTAGGACAGCCAATGACATGACTGCTAAGGCCAAGAGGCACTGGGACTCTCACTACTCTGTGCCCCAATTGTGTGCTCTGCTACTATGACCATTCTCCATCTTTTCAGTCATACAACTGTAGTAGTCTGAGGGGATCACAACTTTATAAGGCATGGGTAGGAAAGTCAATGACAGAACTTCTAAGGCCAGGAGGCACCAGGACTCTCACTACACTCTCCCCCAGCTTTGTGCTCTGCTAATATGATGATTCTCCATCTATTCAGCCATGCAACTGTACTCACCTGACAGGAGAATAACTCTACGGTGTGTGGAATACAGGGATTAAAATGGTTATTACTCATAGGAGGATCCTTTACTCACAATCAAAGCAACAGTACACTGTACCCCTTTAGAAATATATTTACCTGAAAATACACTCATGACGTGTACACATCTGGGAGAGTCTAACAGAAAAACTGCATGTAGTACTGGCAGTCACATGACTGTTGAGGCCAGGAGGCTCTGTCTACCAAATCCAATTACCCAATTCACTCTGCAAATTGCCTTTGTAGTCACTCTGCATATAGTCAATAATCCCTGTCGGTATACTGGTAATGTAAGTCCACTGACCTCAGAGGACATGCAATGTGAACTGTGAGTTGTGTCAAGAGCAATGTCAGAATAAGTTCAAGGAGGACTAGGACATGCACCCCAAACACCAGACCACTGTCCAGATAACATTGTGCCACAGCCCCTGAACCCACAATGAACGTGATACACCTGGGAGGGACAGGGATACACGTCATGGTACATCATGTCAGCCATGATGAAAATAGTGTAGACAGGAAAGACAGCTCAAATTGTCTGATAGGAACTTTGTACACAGATTTAAGGCCCCGAAATGTACCTGCAGTATGGCATTGGCAGCACTCACTTCTACAATGCACTGACCACAGGATGACAACTATCACATATTATATCTTCTCTTTATTCTTCTTACCTTTCTTTACAATAACCCAGACATCACAATAAAACACAGCCACAGCCAATACGTTTCCTCCATAAAAGGACTTCTTTAGGGCTGTATACAATACATATAAATTACTACAAACATACAGAAAAATATATATAAAATGACATGAATATGTATAGATAAAACACTTAAAACAGGACATGTGTATATATATATATATATACATATATATATATATATATACAATAGCCACTAGTGAAAATTCACTTACGACAAAACCAAAAGCAAAAACATTTTTATTTAAATAAGGAATAGGAGGAAAAAAGAAATAGAAAATTGAAAGAACAAACAAAAGAGAAGGCAAAAGAAAACACCAACATACCAAATGTAGCTGAGAGAACATCCTTCAAGATCATACAGCACATAAGCTGGGATATCCCAGTAGTTAGGGCCACTGTATTTTTAAAGGACTCTGTGGCCAGGAAGTGTAACACTGACATGACTTGTGCAATGGGTGGTATTCTATTTGTATCACTGATGGCTGGCATTATCTCTGGCTCCAACTGATGACAAATACCCGCGATAGTCTGCCTTTCCAGGCAGTAAATCTAGATGAGATGTCTGTCGTCCATGGCCTGCAAATCTGCTACTGAACGGTGTTAGACATGGGGTCTCTAGTTGGCAGAGGTATACACCCTTGTCCAAGTAGGGACCACAATCCTAAGTCTCACACAATCCAAATCAAATTATCATGTGCCCACCCTCTGGTAGCTTGGCACTGAACAGTCAGGCTTAACTTAGGAGGGAAGGTGTAAATGATTTGTGCAATAAATCATGCAATAACACAGTGAAAACACCACAAAAATACACCACACAGTTTTGGAAAAATATGAGATATGTATCTGAATAAATTAAGGTCAATATGATCAAGATTTGATAATCACAAGGTGAAATATCACTTTGATAATAATAAGAGTCTTAAGTTCTTAAAAGCAACAATTGTCTCTTGCAAGCACAAAGTACCTGGTATGCTCAAAAATTACACGCACGAAAACCGCAGAGGAAGAGATGCGTGAAAAAAGGAAGGTGTGCGTAGGATTTCCAGGCGCACACTGGCGAAGCGTTGATGCTTTTTCACACAGCAAGGGATTTCCATCGAATTCCAGCACGTAGGCTTGAAACCTTTTTGCGATGTGGGGTCTTTTGACTCCCACAGATGATTTGTGGAAATCCTAGGCATGTGAGATGAAGTCACAGGTGCTTCATCGATCTGGTGAGAGATGCATTGGAGTTTCTGTTGCACGGCAGGCGCTGTGTCAATTCCTCCCGCAGAAAGTTGGGCTGTGTCATTCCAGCTCGCCGATTAGTCGATCCGGTGGGCTGTGCATCTAAGTTCTGGCAGAAATGCTGGCACTGTGTCGATCTCCACTCGGGGAGCTGGGGTACTTCGTTCCTTCTGGGCGGCGTTTAGTGATTCTTTCAACACAGGCAGGCTGTGCGTTGATTCCGGTAGGCTGTGCGTCGATTTTACCTGCACAAGGAGTTTCTTTGCAGAGGTACTGTCTTTTGGGCCCTGAAATTTCAGGAACTGAAGGCAAGCTCAATCCAAGCCCTTGAAGAGCACTTGTCAGCAGAGCTCCCAGGGTGTGGGCACAGGATAATGTGGATTGTGTGTGACTTACCCTGACTAGGATTGTGGTCCCTACTTGGACAAGGGTGTAGACCTCTGCTAACTACAGACCCCATTTCAAACAGGGCCTGTCTATTGTTACTCACAGCAAAAGTCAAAATCTGGTCTGGTATTGATTCCCTTTTGAAATGCAAGTGTAATACTGTGCCCACACTGTGTACCCCTGCACCGCATGTGATTTTGCCAAATCATGCCTCCCTGCCAATATGCAGCTTACTGAGCCTCTGTCCACTGATAAATATGAGAACTGCCTTGGGGGCAGGCTGGTGATCTGTGAATGATGTGCTCCTTTGAACTCTGACAATGTGTGTATCATAGCCTGGACAGTTCACCTTATCCCACAGCCCTGTTGTCTCTTTCATCCAGGACTGATGTGTCCTGTGCATGCCCCTTGCACTTTGGACATTGCACATCTGCAAACAGTGTGTTGTTCACCGATTTGCCATGATATCGGACTCTTCTCATGTAGAATGCATGGCCACGTTTCTCTTAAGATACTCTAGGTTTAGTGAACACACATGTGTTGAAGTGTGTATTGTTATGTTGATGTGACACACAGACCCCCACCCCCTGTCACTCTCTTTATTGTGGTCCAAGCACAATGGGTCAATCCTTAGGTTGGCTGTGACCTGTAGGTACTGTATGCAGCAGGTGACATTCATAGTTAGTGGGTGTTTGTGGACATTCATTGCTCGGTGGTTTACCTGTCACTTGCCACTTTGTGTGATGTATTCCATTGTGTTCCTGGTCAATGTCATGTGGCCAGCTCATGTCCAACAAAAGTCACAGTTGGCCTACCTGGTCAGTGCAGGGCCTGAGCTGGGAGAGGTGTAGGGCACCCTACTGAGGAGTGGTTGTAATCATGTCCCTGTGTCCAATGACTGCTATGTGCCACAGGTGGACAGGATGGTCAAGACATGATGTAATTAGCTTGGTGCATTCACATTTATGTGGCTCAGCCTTTTCGTATGGGACGTGTGGACATAAGATGCTATCTTGTCATTTGCATCCATGCAGGTCAACGCCCATCAGAAGAAGGGCATTTGGAGATCCATAGCCGAGAAGGTGCAGACCCTGGGGGTCCACAACTCGAAGAGCCCCCACTGTCTGAAGAAGTGGGAGGACCTGAGACGCTGGGCCCAGAAGACCGCAGAGGCCCAGTTGGGGCTGTCCTCCCAATGAGGATGGGGTGCCCATCAGACTATGACCCCCTTAATGGCCTGCATTTTGGCGGTGGCCAACCCAAATTTGGATTGGCGTTTGGGAGAAGCACAGCAGCCACAAGGGAGTGAGTACATGGCAAATTCATGCCTGACCCTTTGCCAGGTGATTGAGCGAGGGACAGACTGCTCCCCCTGGCAATGTGGGATGTGTCATGTATCACAGATCATCTGGGATCAAATTCTTGTAAACGGCCCCTTTGGATAACTGGTGTGCTCATCCTGTTGGAGCCAGGATCTGCTAATAAACTGTGGGCCACCCTCAGTCCAATTGCACGGCAGAGAGCACATATGACTGTGTTTAGTGTACAAATCTTCACCTTTACCTACTATGGTGGTGTTAGTTTCCACCAACAAATCACTCCTCCAAAATGTCACAGTCTAAAAGTAGCTTTGATGTGGCTCACTGTCCACTGCCATGTGTCTGGGGATATGTATAGGTTGACATCTGCAAACTATGTGCACGTTTTCTCCATTGTATTTTGGGTACTGGTGCCTCACAGCAGTCTGTGATACATGGGTGTCCATCATACATGAGACATGACTTACTTGGCAAAATCTGTTTCATACTACTTTCCCTTGGTATGTGGGGAACATGCATTGTCATGGGTGATGTGTTATAGGGGTAGTCAACATTCCAGTTGCCTACATATCTGCATGTTCTCAATTCCCACTAGAATACATGACTATGCATTAGATGTAGGTATGGGCTAGTCATGCAGATGAGATGTTGTCTGGAATCAGATACATTCATGCTTCATAGTATGTAATTAGTCATTTGTAACTGCAATAGCCATGATCGACATGACAGGTAGGGCTAGGGAGTGGATCCATTTCATGACCATTTGTAGCCTTGATGTGGAATGTTGGTTGTAGGCGCACTGCACCTGTGTATTGATTGAGAATTGTGCACTGACATTTAAGATGCATCATGGATTGACTTGCAGTTATGATTGCATCACATGTGTCTGGCCTCAAGGATTCATCCATAGACAGATGCCATACTTGCCTTGTCTGATATGTGGGTTGTGATGTAGCTTCTGTTGTACAACAATTTGATGTCCTTTAGTTAGTGGTTGCAAGGTGTGTGTCCCTCCATCCTGCATGGTACAGTTGTCTACTACAAACACACCCAGAAGTAAACATGGATATGTGTGTGAGACATTGGTGGGGGCTATCCTGGGCATTACAAGACCATTCTTGTGTATATTCAGGAGACATCTCTCCATGATGATAAGGACCTGACTTCATTGTGTTTCTTGCAAAATGTGGGGCATGTCTGAATGGCCTTTCTACTACCTCCTGGACTCATTTTGGACAGGTGTCAGTTGTAGGACTGCACATTGTTTTGATCTGTCCATATTGACATGGAGGTTTCTATGTCTCCTAATCCAGGTATGGCATATCTGTACCAGTGTCGTCTGCATTCCCTTAGCAACATCTGTTATTGCTGATAGATTGCATCGGTGCAAGTTGGATGTGTGCATAGGCTCGTGTTTTTGTAATTGGTAGGATACTTTGCAATGTGATACAGTTATAGGGTACTGGTTCACTGGGGTGTGCTGATATGGCACATGTTTGGAGTGGAGTGGTCACCTGGTTGTGGTATGATTAGTTTGATAGCTAGACTTCATCCATGCTATTGCTATTGTACTTGTCTGAGACCAGGTTTGGCTCTTGTGTTGCCTCTGTAATTGCAGATGGCATGCATGGTTTTGTATTAGCACATGATGGAGCCACTTTACCGGCACTACATGCGGGTGTCACTTGACATGAGGCTATGTTGTGTATCTCAAAGTTGTGATTCAATTGTTTTCATGTCCATGTCATGACCCTACTTTACTCTCTTTCGGCAACATCACCACTGGCAGGTGAAGGAGATGGTGGCTGCGGAAGCATCTTCCCACGGCAACTTGGCTCAAGATACCACTGACACAGAGGGACCTAGTGGCCTGGAATGGGAGAGGAGTGCCATGGGGGGGACGGAACATTCTTCATCATCATCGGATTCCTCTGCCAGTAGCCACTCCCTAGTGGTGGTGGACCCATTGGGGACCACCCCAGTACCATCTTCGTCTGCCACCCCCATTCAGTCACTGCCCTCCCAGTTGCTCCCCACCCAGTTGGCTGTGCCCGCTCATCCAAGAGGGTGGGCGTCTCCTTTGCCGCAAGCACCTCTGCCCCAGCCTTTGTTACTCCTACTGCCCTCAGTGAGGAGAATATTGACCTCCTGAGGTCGATCTCTGTGGGTCAGTCCACCATCGTGAATGCCACCCAGCGACTGGCAACCCAAATCCAACAGAGCAATGCATTCCTGAAAGGCATTCATGATGCAATGGCTGGCTTACAGAGATCTTTTCTGGCTCTGGCCTTCACACAGATGGCAGCCAGTCACCCCTTGTCTTCCGTCCCCGCTCCTTCCTCTTCCCAGTCCAAATCCCCTTTCCCTGACCCACCCAAAGCACAAAGACAGCATTTCAGGCATGCACCTCAACAGACAAGGGTAGCACATCCAAACACAAGCACCACAAATGTTACTGGCATACACACAGACAACATCCACCTGCAGACACAGCAACAGTCATGAGTTGCCCTGACTCCCAACCCCAGCATCACACACATGACATCTGGCACACCTACAGACACCACTACAACAGTCACTGATACAGCCACCACATACATCCTGACCACAAACGCCACCCCTGCAGACCCTCAGACAACCACCCCAGTCACCACACTGGCAGACACCACAGACACGCATACATGCAGCACATCCACCATACCTGCAGTCACCACCCCAACAGACATCCACCACGGCATCCCCCTGCAACACTACCCCCCTCAGCCCACAACATATAAACACCCTCACTCACCCAACCAACAGACAGCCATCACACCAACCACACCTCCCACAAACATTACCACAAGACATCCACACCTAAAGTCAAACAGGCACTCACTAAACCTCCAAATCCCAACCCCCTTCTGATGACTGTCCCCATGTGTCTAAAAACATTTTCCTCTGTGAGCTGGACCTTACCCCTGTTCACCCCTGTGTCACACCTAAAAGGATTGTTTCCCTCCCACCGTCCACCGTTTCCACCTTCAAAGCCTCCTCTGCCCCCTGAAAGCACCCATGCCCCTCCCCTACCAAGAAAAAGCACATCCCTCCCTGTACGGCTCCTCCTCCCAAGACCAAACATAAACCCCCACTCCCCTAGCCCACACCCAAGCACACTCTCTCCTACCCGTTCCCCAGATAATCCCTGAGGTGCCTGCCTGCCCCCTTGATATACCTACCAGGGGAAGTTACATGGCTATCAGGAGTTAAGTAGGGGCCCAAGAATGTGCCTTTTGGTACAAAACTGTTTCTGTACTGGCCGATGGCCTTGCACTTTGGTTGTCAAACCTCATTTTGTAATAAAGGCAACCTGTTGTTGGTTTATTGGAAACACCTTTGTCCTGCATTTCCTTCCCTAGCTTTCTGTTGTTTCTGACTGACAGTGGTTGTGTGCCTGGAGTTTTGTGTGTTTGGTTTTTCTTTCTGCTCCATGTGGTGTTTTTTGCAGTTTGTGTCCAGTGCTGTTGTTCCCCAAGAGAAAGTTTTGTGATGGGAATGTGTGTGTAGCTGCAATGTTGGTGTCATGGCATTGTGTTGTGTTTGTTACGGCATGTGTTTCTTTTTGTGTTGTGTGATGGGCATGTATTGTGTAGGACTTGTCTCACTGCTATGGCTATTTCTTCATGTGGTGTGTTTGTTCTTGAGTTTTGTCAGTGCAAACATCATGTGTGTTGAGTTGTGCTAGTTTGCTTTGCATTTGATGTGCATGTGTCCATTTGGGTGGGTGTCCCTTGCAGGTGGTTGTGTAGGAGTATGTCCCATCCATTTGTTTCTCTGTGTATTGTGCATTGCATTGTGCTTCCATTGTGCTATGTGTGTGTGTGATGTGTGTGTTGATAGCAGGGTTGTTTGTTGGTGGTGTTGTGTGTGTGCCATGGCACATGTATGTATATGTGTGTTGTATGTGTGGCAAGTCCCTGGCCAGAGTTGGGTGTGAGTGTGTGGAATGTATTTGTACATGTGCAGTAGTCAAGCTGTTGTTGCTGTTGTGTGGCCTGCTCTGTCTCTGAGCCTGTGCTGTGTAGCCATGCGTACATGTGTAGTATTGGCATGCAGTGTGTGTGTGTACTGGCTGAAGTGTGGATGTTGTGTCTGTGTGGGTGTCTGTGTTGCAGTATGTGAGTGTGTGCGTTTTGAATGGTAGGTGTAGCTGAGGCCTGTGTCATCCCAACCCCCTGTAATGTCAATAATACAGTTAGGTGATGGAACTTACAGTTGCTATCGTCCACATCAGCGGTGAATCCATTAACTTTTGGTTAGCAGGTCCAGTGGCATGATATTGAGGAATGGTTTAATGGCGGCTCTGGACTTGTATGGCTGTCTGCAGGTGACCATCTCCACTTATACTGTCCTTTTCCACCTCCTGCTCCGTGGTGGTTGGACCGCCGTGGTCACATTGGCGGTGTGCAACCTCTTAATAGGTCCAGCAGAAAAATGGTCTCTGCTGGCTTGTTTATACTTCCAGGGGATCACGGGGGTCTGTGCTGCCTGGTAGTGGCAGCGCACTGCTGCAGGTCTTCTATTTGCTCGACTGCCAAACTCTTTATACGGTGGTCCAGACCGCTAGCCCATTGGCAGTATGACTACCACTGCCAACATGGCAGTCCTCAGATCAGCCTCTAAATCTAAATGGAGAAATCTTGACTGGGCAAAGATGAAAAAGAATCCGCCTGACATGTTGACTGAGAAATTTGACTGTCTTTCATTCAGAGCTTTTCCCACCAAAACCAACAGCTTTAGTAGGATCTTTTCCAGAATCTATCTGGCTTCAAGAGGACTTCAGCGGATACAGCTTGCAACCTTGGAGGATTTTGACTTCTATTTCAGAGACTAATGGTATGATTTATATTGTGGCAGAGGGGTTATTCCATAACAAACAGGGTGGATATCCCTTTCCCGTATTGTAAGTGCATTATATCCAATGGCACTTGTAATAAGATGGGTGGAATGTCTGGCACATTTGTGATGGAGTAACCAGTCCCCTGAACTCTAAATCAGGCCATAAGCCAGAAGGTAAAATCTTTGATCAGAATGAACCCAATTGGTGTATGCAACCCACCCACCCACCATTGCCGTCAGCCTGATATCATGCTCATCATGCTCGGGTCTCCGTCAACAGCGAACATTGACTGCTGGTTGACCTTTACTTTTTGTTCACGCTTTTTGCAGTAAAGCTTTCAAAATTCATATATCTTGTTCCCCTTATTGGAGTTTTGTTGTTTTAGTGTCATTTTGCTCATTACATTTGTCTCGATTTTTCTAAATAGGTTGTGTGAGTTTTATTGTGGTGTGTTTTGACATTTTTACTTTTCATTTTTTTAAATACATTATGCATTTTCCTATGTTAAGCCTGCCTCTCTGTGCTATGCATACCAGGGATTGCCCCAGCTTTAAGTTATTGAATTTGTGTTTTACCCTGACCCGTTTGTGGTCTTATTCCTTGTGGTGGACTCACACACATTCCAAATAATGACCCAAAATTGGCAAACAGTTTATTTCTAAATATTCATTCAACGAGAAGTTTGTAGAAACTAGGAATATTTGTCCAGAAAACAGACTCCTGCTTGCTAAAAGAGAGATTTCGAAATTCAGGGACGTTTTCATTGCACCAGCATGAAGACCAGAGAAAAGGAATCATTTGATTGTCTATATTGAGTAACCCAACAGAGGTGCCATTTTAATTTCAATGAATCCTTACTGTGAGTTTTGAAGCAAGATACTCTTTTTTTGACAAACTGAAAAGACAAAGAGAATATTTGACTTGCCTAAGAATTTAGGGTTAAGAAGAGAATCAGAGAAAATAGTTATCAAGCACTTGCTTTGATTACATTAAGTAAAGATTTTCTGATTACATTTTCTTAATTATTTTAATAGGGGACGCCTTGTGGCAATTGACCTTTAGTGAGGTTGTATGACAGAACCACACATGGCAGAACCACACGTCTTATCAAAGTGGCCGGAACCATGACTGCATCATTACCACACCTGCTTTTACTACGCATGCCTTTACAATGAATTTCATTATAAAAGCATGCTTAGTAAAGGTATATGTGGTGATGCCATGCACGGTCGTGTAATACAACCCCGTCCAGCCTCCTCCCCACACCCTAAATCTTAAAACCTACCTGTTAGACCTGACAGCCTTAGGGTAGTCACCCCTAACTTTTTGCCTGCCTCCCTCCTCGTTTTTGGATACTGTTTTTGCTGGTTTTTAGACTCTGCGCACTTTACCACTGCTAACCAGTGATAAAGTATATATGCTCTCTCTCTGTAAACATGGTAACTTTGGATCATACCTGATTGAACTATTTAATCTACTTATAAGTCCCCAGTCATGTGCACTCCAGGTGCCTAGGGCATATAGATTAAATGCTACTAGTGGACCCGCAGCACGGATTGTGCCACCCACTTAAGTAGCCCCTTTTTCTTGTCCCAGGCCTACCATTGCTAGGCCTGTGTGTGCAGTTTCACTGCCACCTCGACTTGGCATTTAAAAGTACTTGCCAAGCCTAGAACTCCCCTTTTTCTGCATATAAGTCACCCTTAATGTGTGCCCTGGGTATCCCCTAGAGCAGGGTGCTGTGTAGGTAAAAGACAGGACATGTACCTGTGTAGTTATATGTCCTGGTAGTGTAAAACTCCTAAATTCGTTTTTGCACTACTGGGAGACCTGCTCCCTTCATAGGCTAACATTGGGGCTGCCCTCATACACTGTTGAAGTGGCAGCTGCTGATCTGGAAGGAGCAGGGAGGTCATATTTAGTATGGCCAGAATGGTAATACAAAATCCTACTGACTGGTGAAGTCGGATTTAATATTACTATTCTATAAATGCCACTTTTAGAAAGTGAGCATTTCTTTGCACTTAAATCCTTCTGTGCCTTACAATCCACGTCTGGCTAGGTTTAGTTGACAGCTCCTTGTGCATTCACTCAGACACACCCCAAACACAGGGTACTCAGCCTCACTTGCATACATCTGCATTTTGAATGGGTCTTCCTGGGCTGGGAGGGTGGAGGGCCTGCCCTCACACAAAGGACTGCCACACCCCCTACTGGGACCCTGGCAGACAGGATTGAACTGAAAGGGGACCTGGTGCACTTCTTAGCCACTCTTTGAAGTCTCCCCCACTTCAAAGGCACATTTGGGTATAAAACAGGGCCTCTGCCCTACCTCATCAGACACTTGCTGGAGAAGAAACCGGAACCAGAAACTACATCCTGCCAAGAAGAACTGCCTGGCTGCTCAAAGGACTCACCTGTCTGCTTTCTACAAAGGACTGCTGTCTTGCTGTTGCCCTGCTGCCTTGCTGAACTCTTGTCTGGCTGTGAAAGTGCTCTCCAAGGGCTTGGATAGAGCTTGCCTCCTGTTCCTTGAAGTCTCAGGACCAAAAAGACTTCTTCCTTTCACTTGGACGCTCCGTGCGCCGAAACTTTCGACGCACAGCTTGTTTCGCGGCGAGAAAAACGCCGCACACCGACGCTGATCGACGCGACGCCCTCGGGGCGATCGAGACTTCGACGCACAACCTCGCAAGGACAAAGCCGCTCGACTTTCCAGGAGAAATCGACGCGACGCCCACCGTGAGTGCGAAACTTGACGCACGGCCTCGCAAGGACAACGCCGCCCGACTTCCAAGGAGAAATCGACGCGACGCCTGCCGTGAGACCAAACTTTCGACGCACGGCCTCGCAAGGACAACGCCGCCCGACTTCCAAGGAGAAATCGACGCGACGCCTACCGTGAGATCGAAACTTCGACGCGCAGCCCCGCAGAACGACGCGCAGCCGGAAAACAAGCAGGAGAATCCACGCACAGACCCGGGACATCTGGTAATCCCCGCGATCCACAAAAAGAGACTGTCTGCGCGCCGGAAAACGACGCCCGACTTCCCCGCGTGGAAAAGACCGACGCAAGTCTGTGTGTGCTGAGGAGAAATCGACGCACACACCCCTTTTTCCACGCATCTCTTCTCCTGTGGCCCTCTGAGGAGATTTTCCACCAGAAACCAGGTACTTTGTGCTTGAAAGACACTGTATTGCATTCTAAGGACTTAAGACACTCTATATCACTTCCCTGTGATATTTCTACAATTTTCCATTGCAACTTTATTCTTTTTGACCTACAATTATCCTGATAAATATTATATATTTTTCTAAACACTGTGTGGTGTATTTTTGTGGTGCTATATGGTGGTATTGTATGATTTATTGCACAAATACTTTACACATTGCCTTCTAAGTTAAGCCTGACTGCTCGTGCCAAGCTACCAGAGGGTGGGCACAGGATAATCTTGGATAGTGTGTGACTTACCCTGACTAGAGTGAGGGCTTTTGCTTGGACAGGAGGTAACCTGACTGCCAACCAAAAACCCCATTTCTAACATTGGTGATCAGCGGTGAGGATAGGACTTGTATTTGTGCAGTGACATACAGTAGCTAAGTATTTCACTACATACCCACAGTTGAAGGTCAACTTGGTTTTTATCTCTTTTTGAAAACCCGTTTTTTTCCTGACAATTTTCAAAAACTAAATCCTCACTCAACATGTCTCTGACTGGGTCTCAGACAGGGGACTTTGACCTAGTCCAGTTGGATACATACACGGTCAAACAACTAAGAGGATTCTGCAGGGCATTAAGGGTACCCACCCAAGGGGCCTCCAGAAAGGAGGACTTTCAAGTGGCGCTGAGGGCCTGGGCAGAAGCCCATTTAGAGGATGATGAGGAAGAGGAGCCAGAAAATGGCCCCTCAGAAGGATTTCCACTATCTATGGATGGTGTTACCACTGCAATTGTGCACCCTTCCAGACCAGGGAGCAGCGTCTCCATGCAAAGCCTGACCGCAGAGGAAAGGAGAGAAGAAAGGGAGTTCCAATTGCAAATGGCAAAACTGAAAATTGAGGCACAACAGGAGGAGAAGAGGGCAGAAAGAGAAGCCAAACAAGCTGAGGCTGAAAGAGCAGCCAAACAGATTGAAGCTGAAAGAACAGCCAAACAAGTGGAAGCTGAAAGAGCGTTGGCTGAAAAGAAACTATTGTTGGCTCATGAACTGAGTCTCAAGGAGCTGGAGATCAAGGCAAGACAGTCTGAATCCAGCAATAATGGTGGCAGCATACAGACAGGACCTGCTGGAGAAAAGAAGGTTCGTATACCCAAAAATGTGGTGCCCAGTTTTGTGGTGGGAGATGACATAGATAAATGGTTAGCTGCTTATGAAGTTGCACTAAGGGCTCATGAGGTTCCTGAAGGGCAATGGGGGGTAGCTATGTGGGGTTATGTGCCGCCATTGGGGAGGGACACACTTCTCACATTGGATCCACCGGATCAAAACACATACCCACTCCAGAAAGCCACTTTACTTGCCAAGTTTGGGCTGACCCCTGAGGGATACCGTCAGAGGTTCAGGGACAGCACCAAACAAACCACACAAACATGGGTAGATTTCTTTGATTTCTCTAGTAAGGCACTGAATGGATGGGTGCGGGGCAACAAAGTAGCAGATTATAAAGGTTTATATGACTTGATCCTGAGAGAGCATATGCTTAATGTTACTTATACCGATTTGCGCCAGCACCTAGTGGATAGTAAGCTGACTGATCCCAGGAAGCTTGCTGAGGAGGCGGACCTCTGGGTTAGCACCAGAGTGTCCAAAAAGGTACCTGGGGGGGACTCCCACAAAGGTGGTCAGGGTTCCCAACAGAAGAAAGAGGGGGGAGATAAACTTACAGATAAGGAACTCTCTAAAGGCCCCCAAAAGAATTCCCAGGGAGGGGGTGGCAACCCTTCCTTTTCCAAATTTGGGAAGAAACCAGGGACATTTGACAGGTCAGGAAAATCTAGCCCCAAATGCATGGAGTGTTACCAATATGGTCACTACAAAGGCGATCCACAGTGTCCCAAGAGGGCACCGTCCACTACCGGACAGGCGCCTGGGTTGACTAGTGTAGCACTCGGGGGGGAGATGGACCCCACTAGCTTTGGGGAGCAGGTAGAGATTTCCCTAGTGTCCCTGGGAGAAGGAGAAATGATGTCCAAGGTCCACATGCCTAAAAATACTTCCAAGTACCGGCAGTGGGTCCTCATTGATGGGCAGAAGGTGGAGGCTCTGCGTGACACAGGAGCCAGTATGACTACTATCAAGAGTCAGCTGGTGTCCACAGAGCAGATAATCCCGAATACATTCCACCAGGTCATAGTCGCTGACAACCGCGAGAGTCACCTACCGGTGGCTCGGGTTCCCTTTGAGTGGGGGGGGGGTCTCTGGTACTCTGAAAGTAGCTGTGAGTCCTGCCATGCCTGTAGATTGTCTGTTAGGCAATGATCTAGAGCATACTGCTTGGAAAGAAGTAGAGCTCAGATCTCACCTGGAGATGTTAGGGTTACCTGAGTGGGTCTGCATGACCACCCGGTCCATGGCTGACCGAGAGGGAAGTCAAGGGCATCTGGAGCCTGGAACGATGGCCCAGGGAGCTGCCAAGAGGAGGGACGAGGGGCGCGGGAAACCGGCCCCAGAAGTTCCCACAGTGGCTGACGGGGCTCCTGAGGAGGAGACTCCCGAGCCAACTGGGGAAGACATTGCCACCCTAGGTGACTTACCGGAGCTTGCTGGCTGGCAAGTTGAGGGTGGACCCACCAGGGAGGAATTCTGCCAGGCGCAGAAGGAGTGTCCCACTCTAGAAGGGTTGAGGAAACAAGCCTTAAACCAGGCAGCAGGTGACGCCTCTGGCAATCACCACCTATATTGGGAGAATGATCTCCTCTACAGTGAGCCTAGGGTTCCGGTCTTTGGGGCAGCACGTGTGCTGGTGGTCCCCCAATGTTACCGAGCCTTCCTACTGGGTCTGGCTCACGACATTCCCCTGGCAGGACATTTGGGACAAGACAAGACCTTCAACAGGCTTGTCAACCACTTTCACTGGCCCAAAATGAGGACACACTCAGACAAGTTCTGCAGGGCTTGTCCTACCTGCCAGGCTAGTGGTAAAGCAGGAAAGAGGGTTAAAACCCCCCTGATTCCACTTCCTGTCGTTGGCACCCCCTTTGAAAGGGTGGGCGTCGACATTGTTGGCCCCTTGGACCCCAAAACTGCCTTAGGCAACAGGTTTATCCTGGTTTTGGTGGACCATGCCACCCGGTACCCAGAGGCAATCCCTCTGAGGACCGTAACTGCATCGGTGGTAGCCAGAACCCTGATGGGGATATTTACCCGTGTGGGATTCCCCAAGGAGATAGTGTCTGACAGAGGCACTAACTTCATGTCCGCGTACATGAAGCATCTGTGGGATGCGTGTGGTGTAACCTACAAGTTCACCACACCCTATCACCCCCAGTCTAATGGGCTTGTGGAGAGATTCAACAAGACCCTGAAAGGCATGATTGGTGGCCTCCCTGAGGCCATGAGGCGTAAATGGGACGTCCTCTTACCATGCCTTCTCTTTGCTTACAGAGAGGTCCCCCAGAGGGGGGTAGGGTTCAGTCCCTTTGAGCTTCTCTATGGGTACCCCGTCAGGGGACCCTTAAGCATTGTCAAGGAGGGATTGGAGAACGCTCCAAAGACACCCCCTCAGGACGTGGTCAGCTACATGTTGGCCCTCCGCAATCAGATGACCCGCTTCTGGAAAGAGGCCCAAAGTAACCTGGAGGCCAGTCAAGAGGTGATGAAACAATGGTATGACCAGAAGGCCACTCTGGTAGAGTTTCAACCTGGAGACAAAGTGTGGGTAATGGAGCCAGTAGAGCCCAGAGCTCTCCAGGACCGCTGGTCTGGCCCATTTGAAATAAAGGAGCGGAAAGGGGAGGCCACTTACCTAGTGGACCTCCAAACCCCTAGGAACCCCCTAAGGGTGCTCCACGTGAACCGACTAAAAGCTCATTTTGAGAGGTCGGAGATCAACATGCTTCTGGTCACAGATGAAGGAATGGAAGAGGAGAGTGAACCTCTCCCTGACCTCCTCTCTGCCCAAGAAGGTGATGGGTCCGTAAGCGGGGTCATTCTGTCTGACTCCCTGACTCTAAACCAGAAAGGAGACTGCTATGAGCTGTTGGAGCAGTTCTCCCCCCTCTTCTCCCTTACTCCGGGACTGACCCACCTCTGTGTTCATGATATTGACACCGGTGACAGTCTCCCTGTGAAAAACAAAATTTACAGGTTGTCAGATAAGGTGAAGGCCAGCATCAAGGAGGAGGTCTCCAAGATGTTGACGCTAGGGGTTATTGAGAAGTCCAGTAGTCCCTGGGCCAGCCCAGTGGTGTTGGTCCCCAAGGCTACTGCCCCAGGCGCGAAGCCAGAACTCCGGTTCTGCGTGGACTACCGGGGTCTCAACTCAGTCACACGGACTGATGCTCACCCCATCCCCCGAGCTGATGAGCTCGTGGACAGGCTAGGCGCTGCCAAGTTCCTGAGTACGTTTGATCTTACTTCAGGGTACTGGCAGATCGCCCTGACTGAGGGGGCTAAGGAAAGGTCCGCCTTTTCCACCCCTGACGGCCATTACCAGTTCCGGGTGATGCCGTTTGGATTGAAAAATGCCCCCGCTACCTTCCAACGGTTGGTTAACGGGGTCCTGGCTGGCAAGGATGCCTTCTGTGCAGCCTACCTGGATGACATAGCTGTCTACAGTTCCAGCTGGGAGGAACACCTGCTCCACCTCAAGGAGGTGCTTCAGGCCCTGCAACAGGCAGGCCTGACCATCAAGGCTAGTAAGTGCCAGATTGGGCAGGGTTCCGTGGTGTACTTGGGACACCTAGTAGGTGGTGGCAAGGTGCAGCCACTCCAGGCCAAGATCGAAACTATCAAGGCCTGGCAACCACCTCGAACCCAGACTGAGGTGAGGGCCTTCTTAGGCCTCACCGGCTACTACCGCAGGTTTGTCAAGGGCTATGGTACCATTGTGTCCCCCTTGACACAACTCACGTCCAAGAAGCAACCTAGGTTGGTGAATTGGACAGAGGCTTGTCAGAAAGCCTTTGACGCCCTAAAGGAAGCCATGTGCACGGCCCCCGTGCTCAAGGCCCCTGACTACTCCCAGGAATTTATCGTGCAGACAGACGCTTCAGAGCATGGCATAGGGGCAGTCCTAGCACAGCTAAATGAGGAGGGCCAAGATCAACCGGTAGTCTTTATTAGCAGAAGGCTATTACCACGGGAACAGAGGTGGAGTGCTATTGAAAGAGAAGCTTTTGCTGTGGTCTGGGCACTGAAGAAGCTGAGGCCCTACCTGTTTGGGACTCACTTCCTAGTTCAGACAGACCACAGGCCCCTCAGATGGCTCATGCAGATGAGGGGTGAGAATCCAAAACTTCTGAGGTGGTCCATTTCCCTACAGGGGATGGACTTTACGGTGGAACATCGCCCAGGGGTTGACCACGCCAATGCTGATGGTCTCTCCAGGTACTTCCGCCTTAGCGATGAGAGCTCCCAGGAGGTCGGGTAGCTCTCCCCACTTTCAGCTGGGGGGGACACATGTTAGACCTGACAGCCTTAGGGTAGTCACCCCTAACTTTTTGCCTGCCTCCCTCCTCGTTTTTGGATACTGTTTTTGCTGGTTTTTAGACTCTGCGCACTTTACCACTGCTAACCAGTGATAAAGTATATATGCTCTCTCTCTGTAAACATGGTAACTTTGGATCATACCTGATTGAACTATTTAATCTACTTATAAGTCCCCAGTCATGTGCACTCCAGGTGCCTAGGGCATATAGATTAAATGCTACTAGTGGACCCGCAGCACGGATTGTGCCACCCACTTAAGTAGCCCCTTTTTCTTGTCCCAGGCCTACCATTGCTAGGCCTGTGTGTGCAGTTTCACTGCCACCTCGACTTGGCATTTAAAAGTACTTGCCAAGCCTAGAACTCCCCTTTTTCTGCATATAAGTCACCCTTAATGTGTGCCCTGGGTATCCCCTAGAGCAGGGTGCTGTGTAGGTAAAAGACAGGACATGTACCTGTGTAGTTATATGTCCTGGTAGTGTAAAACTCCTAAATTCGTTTTTGCACTACTGGGAGACCTGCTCCCTTCATAGGCTAACATTGGGGCTGCCCTCATACACTGTTGAAGTGGCAGCTGCTGATCTGAAAGGAGCAGGGAGGTCATATTTAGTATGGCCAGAATGGTAATACAAAATCCTACTGACTGGTGAAGTCGGATTTAATATTACTATTCTAGAAATGCCACTTTTAGAAAGTGAGCATTTCTTTGCACTTAAATCCTTCTGTGCCTTACAATCCACGTCTGGCTAGGTTTAGTTGACAGCTCCTTGTGCATTCACTCAGACACACCCCAAACACAGGGTACTCAGCCTCACTTGCATACATCTGCATTTTGAATGGGTCTTCCTGGGCTGGGAGGGTGGAGGGCCTGCCCTCACACAAAGGACTGCCACACCCCCTACTGGGACCCTGGCAGACAGGATTGAACTGAAAGGGGACCTGGTGCACTTCTTAGCCACTCTTTGAAGTCTCCCCCACTTCAAAGGCACATTTGGGTATAAAACAGGGCCTCTGCCCTACCTCATCAGACACTTGCTGGAGAAGAAACCGGAACCAGAAACTACATCCTGCCAAGAAGAACTGCCTGGCTGCTCAAAGGACTCACCTGTCTGCTTTCTACAAAGGACTGCTGTCTTGCTGTTGCCCTGCTGCCTTGCTGAACTCTTGTCTGGCTGTGAAAGTGCTCTCCAAGGGCTTGGATAGAGCTTGCCTCCTGTTCCTTGAAGTCTCAGGACCAAAAAGACTTCTTCCTTTCACTTGGACGCTCCGTGCGCCGAAACTTTCGACGCACAGCTTGTTTCGCGGCGAGAAAAACGCCGCACACCGACGCTGATCGACGCGACGCCCTCGGGGCGATCGAGACTTCGACGCACAACCTCGCAAGGACAAAGCCGCTCGACTTTCCAGGAGAAATCGACGCGACGCCCACCGTGAGTGCGAAACTTGACGCACGGCCTCGCAAGGACAACGCCGCCCGACTTCCAAGGAGAAATCGACGCGACGCCTGCCGTGAGACCAAACTTTCGACGCACGGCCTCGCAAGGACAACGCCGCCCGACTTCCAAGGAGAAATCGACGCGACGCCTACCGTGAGATCGAAACTTCGACGCGCAGCCCCGCAGAACGACGCGCAGCCGGAAAACAAGCAGGAGAATCCACGCACAGACCCGGGACATCTGGTAATCCCCGCGATCCACAAAAAGAGACTGTCTGCGCGCCGGAAAACGACGCCCGACTTCCCCGCGTGGAAAAGACCGACGCAAGTCTGTGTGTGCTGAGGAGAAATCGACGCACACACCCCTTTTTCCACGCATCTCTTCTCCTGTGGCCCTCTGAGGAGATTTTCCACCAGAAACCAGGTACTTTGTGCTTGAAAGACACTGTATTGCATTCTAAGGACTTAAGACACTCTATATCACTTCCCTGTGATATTTCTACAATTTTCCATTGCAACTTTATTCTTTTTGACCTACAATTATCCTGATAAATATTATATATTTTTCTAAACACTGTGTGGTGTATTTTTGTGGTGCTATATGGTGGTATTGTATGATTTATTGCACAAATACTTTACACATTGCCTTCTAAGTTAAGCCTGACTGCTCGTGCCAAGCTACCAGAGGGTGGGCACAGGATAATCTTGGATAGTGTGTGACTTACCCTGACTAGAGTGAGGGCTTTTGCTTGGACAGGAGGTAACCTGACTGCCAACCAAAAACCCCATTTCTAACACTACCCTGTCCTAATAACTACCACACCCTGTCCTAAAAACTAACCCGACCCCCCTCCCTAAACCCTAAAACCTACCCTTCCCTGTGCTGAAGGTGTGAAGGCAGACTAACCTCCTTACCTTTCACCCTTCTTACCCAAATGAATTCAGTATAGAAGTGTGAAGATAAACATACAGCTACCACCAGCCTCTCATCTCATTCCCTCTTCTCCTCAAGGTACACATTGCCATGCAATGCTTCAGGAGAAAAAGCAACATGTAAGAGGTCTTTACAATTTGGGTGTTAGCCCCAGCACAGAACCTAACCTTTGCCCTCTGAAACTAGTATTGAGCTTATAGATCAATGGTGGGGCCACATAAGGGCTATACACAGCTTGCTGGTGCTCTCAGTCAACCAGAGTCCTTCATTCCGGATGACTTTAAGAGGCACAATTCACTTCCTTTAATTGTTGCTCCAGAAATGCTCAGGTACACGAAAATCCATACAGAGCTCCAGAGGCTCCGTCCTCTTGTAGAAAAAAGACCAAAGGAATATAGATTCAATTTAGCCCTCAAAGTGGGTCACAGTCAGCTACAGGATTATATCACTCCAGGTAGCTACACAGACAAAACGAATCAGCAGCTTCCTGTCGACACACATGTCCCCCTCATATCCATATCTTTGAGTATCAGGCCATTCCCACTCTAGTCACTCCACTTCCAAAGCTAGGTCATGTAATTGACACTATGCATGATGACATTAACTTTTAAGCATCTAAGGGCCTGATTACAACTTTGGCGGAGGGGGTTAATCTGTCACATTTGGGATGGATTAACCCCCTCCGCCAAAGTTGTAATCAGGCCCTAAGTGTCCAGTACGCCTGGGTAGATTCAAATATAGTGGGTGACTTCCAAAAATAAATAGGCATTGACAAATTCATTAGGTACTGCTGTTTAGGCATATTGCCTATTCTAATGCTTAAAAAGCTTTTTGCACTGGCTGTACGGGGATGCCAAAATAAAAACAATAAAAAAGTACATACTTGTTTAGAGTGCCTGCATGATGATGTATGGCATATATCCATGATGATACATGTGCAGCCATCAAAAGCGTCTATGTATGCGAATGAGTCACAGCACATGCTTGTGCATACATACCAGTGCATACACCATTTTGTTTAATTTTTTATTTGCCATTCTAAAGTGCAGAAGCCATCCTTGAAGAAGTAAGTAAAAAAAGTTTACATTATCAACAGGATCAGGCTGTACATAAAAAAATTAAAAAGAAACATTTTTTGTAAAGAGCATCACAGGAGAGGGAGGGGAGCAACAGGGAAGGGTGAGATAGCAATAGAGCCTGGGGCCCAGGGAGGAATAATAAATCACCAAAGGGAGGGGTGGGAAAAGCAATGGACAAGCTTAGGGGGGTGAGGGAGCAACATGAAACAGGGGTTCAGGTATTTGTGGAAAGGAGCACATGAAAGGGGGAGAGCAAGAAACACAGGCACTTTCATCGAGTGATTTTTTTTTTTTTTAAAGGAAAGAAGTATTTATCTTAAAATGAGCAGTGTAAAAATATAAATCAGCCAATCAGAGGAATGGTAAAGAGCGTTGACCTGGGAAAGGAGAAGGGACAAAATCAAGAAGAGGAAGAAAAACATTGGATAGGAAGCAAGCTAATGATAGTAACAAAAAACTAAGCCCACTTTAAGTTTTTTAAGAAGGTGCTGAATTTTACTTGTTTCCTTTCACCTATGCCTGTAAAAAGGCGTCTTAACACTATTGCAAGGTAATTTTGTTCCATGCATAGATTTGACTTAAATCCTTGGTGGGATAGACATGTATGTGTTTTATCAGAACGTTTAGATGCGGTTTCCTGTGTCTGTGCACAACGAAAAAGAACAGTAAGACTCTCATTCTGAGGTACTGAATAATGCTAACAAGTACTCCTTCACTGAGAATTACTGAAAGTGTGAGGATCAGTTTTCCGCGTCCAAGAGTACATGAAACTGAGAAATGCTCTGGCAATCACTGTTTTTGTCAAAATTGCCTCAGTAATTTCTCATGTTCGAGCTGTTCCCCATTCACACGTTTTACTTGCGTTTAGCAATATATACCTGCAAATGAGGTAACTTTAGTGTTGAGGTTTTACAACATCACCTGTCATACATATTAGGCCCATAGCACTACACCTGCAAAACTTAGGGGGTGATTCTAATTCTGGCGGGCGGCGGAGGCCGCCCGCCAGACTTCCGCCCCCATAATACCGCTCCGCGGTCAGAAGACCGCGGAGGGTATTATGAATTTTTCCCTGGGCTGGCGGGCGGTCTCCAAAAGACCGCCCGCCAGCCCAGGGAAAAACTCCCTTCCCACGAGGATGCCGGCTCGTAATCGAGCCGGCGGAGTGGGAAGGTGCGACGGGTGCAGTAGCACCCGTCGCGTATTTCAGTGTCTGCAAGGCAGATACTGAAATACCTTGCGGGGCCCTCTTACGGGGGCCCCTGCCGTGCCCATGCCATTGGCATGGGCACGGCAGGGGCCCCCAGGGGCCCCGCGACCCCCCCTACCGCCATCCTGTTCATGGCGGCTTTCCCGCTTTCAAGCTGCGTCGCCATGGGGGATTCTGAGGGCAGCGGTAAACCGGCGGGAGACCGCCGGTTTACCCTTTCTGACCGCGGCCAAAGCGCCGCGGTCAGAATGCCCTGCGGAGCACCGCCGGCCTGTCGGCGGTGCTCCCGCCGACCTTCGACCGCCGGGGTTAGAATCAGCCCCTTAGTCTTTTCCCGAGTTAGGATAGGGCCCAACTGTTTTTGGTGACATATTTCTAAAGTAAAGCCATTTATAGCATTAAATAATGATGTACACAATATAAATTGTCGCACGTTTTCCTCGTGGATGCCCAACACAGCAAAACTTTGCAAAGTACACACAGTTGCAAGAATTTCAAAACCTTTCAAGAGATTGTAAAATACTTTGCGACTCAAAGCAATTAACACTTTGAAGAAAACTAAATGATTTGTGTTTAACATTTCTATTCAGTTGTGTCGGTGCCTACAGTGGTAATGTAATATGGACTTTATCATAAATAGTTTGCTTCATTCCATTGTATAGAAGTTGAATAAATGTTGCGAGCGAGCATATGCTCTATTTGTATATGTTTCAACGTTTGTGTAATCTAGCTCACAGTGCTAATGTGCTTGCTTCATTTTTCACCTCAATCAAAAATGGTTTGTAACATGGCCCAGTTTGTAAATTTGAGGTAAAATCCATTTAGTTTGCTCTTCGTAACAAAGTCAGGAAAAGAGCTATTTTATTGAATCTATGGAAACTTTATGCAATCTTTAGCCTGTTCCATGCATTTTTAATTTGCTTCGCACCTTACTTTACTTTACCTGAGGTATTTCACACCTCATTAAGTTGGAGCTTGTGTCAGTCTGCTAGTCTCTCACACATCTTTAAACCTGCGACATGAAACATCTTATTATAACACAATTATTTATGTCGAGCTAATTTAAAGTGGACTGGTTTTGATCCCTTTGCCTATTGCTACCTCTCTTGATTAATAATGGACAGTGATGAAACCGGCAGGATAACCTATGTTGTACAATGCGTCATGGGTATATATAAACGATGGTTAGCACATGCAATCATCAAAAAATATGATAGCATAACCGTAAAGGCCTGAAGCTGGAACACTAATACAATTTGAAGCAAAATATTTCAAATTAGTGAAATGATATTTGTGATACAATTTTTTGCTTTCGCTAAATAAAATCTTTTTAAGTGCAGTGAAATGGTAAGCCAGTATTCTGATTGCATATGCATGGATTTCTTCTATGTCTATATTTGAGTAGGGTCACATGCTAGTGTCTTTGTGTATATTGATCACTTTTTCAAAATGGCTTCTTACTGTGATCAAGTCCATTAAGGCAGAAATGCGTAGGTGACCATCTAGCTGGAATAAATATCACACTTTTTTAACACAACTCTGTGACTGCACCTGTGTTTTCCAAAGTTTGGAGACTTTTTGATTATATGGTGTAATGTGAGCAGGATAGAGATTCACGAGGAACGCACCTTCCTCACCTTCCTCGGTCAGGCAGCCCGACTTGTACGACCATCGTTTGGTGGAAAGTGTCTAAGATAGATTGATATAGATAGACAGGTAGATAGATAGATAGATAGATAGATAGATAGATAGATAGATAGATAGATAGATAGATAGATAGATAGATAGATAGATTTGGAATAAGCAGCCCAGCTTCAATTTTTAATATAATAGTTAAATGTTTATGTAAGCGCCACCTACAAGAACACTGAAACCAAACTAGAAAGCATATAAGCAGGACCTACAGGCTAAATTGGCTTACCTGTACATAATAGTCCTTAATTAAAATGCATACCAGCATGACCTACCATACATGAATATGAGTGTAGTTATAAACGCACTTCATTGTGTGCACACCAAAAAGAGGACAACTTTGGAAAGGATAATCTCTAATAAAGCTAATCTGGTATGTTGTGAAATAGCAGTAGTCAAATAAACAAAGACCATATCAAAACCAATTTCCATCTTCATTAGCAGGAGAGATGAACTGAAAATCTGGGATGTGCCTTGTGATCTCATCAAAAGTCCTGCTATCACATCAGGCTCTAAACACAAAAGCAATACTAAAGTAATAAAGTAATAATAAATTAAAAACAAAAACACTGGCACAGAAGGAAACGACCTTGTTTGCAGATGTGCTCCTTGTGAAAGAGCAGAATGTAGTCACTAAAAGTGTACTGTCACTGCCTTTACGAGGATGACCCACTGCCCATGTTGTGTGCTGCACTGGGTGAACGCAAACTGTGAATGACACAACAAAGGGCCAGTGGATGAAGAGAGCTGACTGAAAGCCCCTTAAAGTAACTCGATTATGCATATAATTTTAGTTAGCACACAATGTGAAAAAAAATACTCTTGGAACAGTAGGAAGTTTTTCCTTAATGTTCATTGTTTTTTTTTTTTCAAAAATAGAAAATCCTTCTGGTGCAAGTACCCTAAGGATTTTCATCACTTGCGTAGAGGAAAATATATTCATATCCTCCTTACTGTGTAGAAAATGCAGAGGACGTGAACAGCTTGTCCTCCTCTTTCAAAAGGTTAGGTAACCATAGTCTGCCACCTGAACCTGTGGTGTTGACCAAAGAAGTCTTCATGCCACCATCATGAAGTGTGCTCGTTTTAAACCCCGGAATTTCGCCCACCCCTAGAATGAACGTTTCATAGGGTCCTGTTAATTCTTTAGATGGGAAAATTATAGGTGTTAAAAGGTTTTGGGAACTAACATTCAGGATTTGTTGTTTCCTCTCCAATTCCTGCACGTTTTCCCCAATGTTTCACATGATTATTTTGGCTGCTTTTAGCAGCTGAAACCTCTGTGTGAGAAATCTCAATTGATAATTCTGATGGGCCGATGACCTCCATTACTACGCCCACTGGAATCAATAGGCCACTCATACATGCATAGGAAATGAGGAAAAACACATCAGTTCAAATAATGAGATGTAGACCTGACCTTTAATCTTTAACCTCGTGTCACATTCGTTTGTCAAACCTTCAATCACTTGAAAATTCTGATGATTCAAATATAATCACTTTACTTTTTATGACTGGATGTAGAATATATAAATATAACTACTAGCCCTATGTAATGTTAAACACTCGACCTTGCTCGACCCTCAGATTACAAATGAACATTTCAGATCCACCAATGCAAACTAGACAATACATTTTCGATCAAAGATATGTGCTTTCAGGAGGGTGCTCGTTTTGGTTGTACAGTCCCGCGGCTCTAAAAATCTGAATATGATTGTCCAAATTCAGGAAACTTTTGATAATTGGGACAAGCATTCTGTGCACTGTGGCTAATATTAGCTTTTGACTGCTTGGCGAATTCATACATATTTATTGTACAACGTAGTATTAGAATTTGTGCGTCTGTTAAAGTAATCATGAATCTCCAAGGAATTCTGTTTCTTTTCATAATGCTCTGAAGCACTGTAACATGAAGCTTACATTCAGGTTTAATATATATGTTAAGATAAATTCAGGGACTGCTTATCAAAATGTTTTTGGATGCCCCCTAAATCACGGGTGTTTGAGTCTTCATTACACTAACATTGGATTTCCCGGACCGCTCCATATAATTCCCCTTGATTGGCCTATCACCAGGGACGAAAAGCAGGCCCCTGAAGAACCCGTGGTGCAGGAGTGGCGCCAAAACCTTCAGGCGACCCACATTTGGCCTAAGGCCAATGTATGTATGTGAGATATGGGACACACAGGGGGTCCGCAGCACATTCTGCTGGAGAAGGTCTCATTATTTTGTGTTAGGCCTCTGCCTTTCATCTAAACTGAGTGCAGAATTACATCATTCTTCTGTACACCTTAGCGGTTGCTCTTTGCAGATGTATTTAGCACGAATTTCCAACTATTTCATGTACTGTAGTAATAATCAATCTATACACACAACAGTTATTATTATTTTCAAGTCATAAATCAGGCTTCGCCTTGAAACAGCTTTGCAAATCATTGTCAGTGCTTCACACTGCCCATCAAACTCTTGTCAAAACATTGCCTTTTTAGGTATTTCTCGAAAGTTAGATGGCTTGGTCGAACTCTTGGGTAGGATTAGAGTGCATTTGTAATCATATGTCCAAAATACTTAATAGTTAGATCTTATTGTGTTTATTAGTGCTTCTTACATACTCTTGAACCGCCATGAGCTCATTATATTAAAGGAAACACATGGTGAATTCTGTCACCATAAGCAGAGGCACGCAGTCACAGAGTTAAGAACATATTTCATTGCTTTATTTTTTTGCTTATGATCAACAATTCATCCTTGTCCATAACTGATTAATTATCCACGCTCAATTTGTCTTTAAATTGAAACAGTGTTGTACATCCATCTCCCAGCATGCTTCAGGACAAGGTGTGCTATCTTCAGTGGAATACCTAGCATGGCCAAACACTATAGTAAAGACTGATTATTAGGCCCTGCATTCCAAGAGATCTGCCTTGGTGGTAATAGGATTATTTTCAAGGTATGACCTCACATGAGGGTATTGTTGGGGGCAGTAGTGCTGGGTCCCTTGCACCAGAAGGAATGGAGCACATTAGCATTTTCAAAACCATTTCCTATACGTTACTCTACAGCAAGCAAGCAAACGCCCAGAAATGGCTTTCTTTTGTGTTCCTTCACAGCTTCACTTCTCAGCTGTGCCAGAGTTAAAATTACCTTATTTACAGTTTGTTTTTTGTGATACTCTGTCAAAAGTGACAGGTATCCTATCTGCTATATGACAAGCACCATACAATATAATGCACTTGTAATACTGCGACTGCTGATGGGACATCCACCACGTTTGTGAGAGAGAATCCCATCTGCCAAACTCTAAAGCAGGTCTGAGTCTCTTAGATTTCCATTAACAACAGACTCTTCTTCAGAAAACAGATCGGAAAGAATGCACTGACGGGTTGGGAACAGTTAACCCAGATCTTCAATGTCAAGGCATGTCTATCAGAGCTTATCCTCAAAATAGGCATTCACACACAAGGAGCCATATCACAGAACAATTGTGGCTGGCACTATTTCATGTCATTTGTGGTAAGTAAGGAAGAGCTTGCTGCAAACACCTTTTACAACATATTAGGAAAGCAGGATTCTGGAGGTGATCATGAGTGACAAGCAAGTTCATGTATTTTTGTGCATGCATTTTGTTAGGGATGGTTTTGAGTGTTCCATTGTTGTTTGTGCTGCTATTTGTTTTTGTGAGGCATTACAGCAAAGTGATTTTGTTATGTTGTACTGCGGTTGTCGCACTTTCTTCTCTTTTTTTTAGTATGTAGTTTGTCGTGAAACACCGTGTCATATTTTAATGGTGCTGTTATAGTGCTTTGGATATTACATTGTGTTTTGTTGTTTATTTTAACTTTTAACAACCACAATCAGTAACCACCTTGAAAGTTCCCGTGAAAAGCAACTACTTTTCACCATCTCAGATGGTAAAATAATGCTGCTTGAGCTCTTCAACTGTTTACAAACTAGTCACCCTAAAAATGTAGTAGAGACCTGTATCAAATCAGCACTTTTTGTGCCCACTTTACTATATATATTTAACAAGACAACAGGTGTTCTGGGGATGTGTAAACATCAGCTTAATAAAAATGCCTGCCTGTACATTTGAGTGTTTTGCAGCACACTCACCTGAAATGTCACCATGCACATCCTACTTTAGTCAGTCCAGAAATATTTAACACAGTGTAATCAGGCTAGCAGCATTTCTATTGGTAATACAGAACATGCCCTTTGAAGTAGTCTCGCTCAATGACTCTAAGCCCGATTCACGAGTGTCCAGGAAGGGCAGGCGCTTCTTATCGCACCCGTGAAAACTGGTTCCCAGAGGTCTGGAATTTATAGAGTGCGATAAATGGTGCCTATTCAAAGGTTTTGCGGGGCTAGCATGTGGATTTTGTTGCTTACTGCTATATTAAGTAAATACCGTATTGTTTTCCCCGGGAAACCTAGGCAGGTTTGAGCTCCGAAATGTAATTAAAGGTAACTCGTTTATTGCACACAGTAATTACACCCATAATTATTTCATCAATTTTCACCCATCATATTATTGAATAACTCTTGCAATGACTGGCCTATATCAGGCGTTCTCATCCCGCTTTTCATATTTAGATCCATGCTGTGCTGTACTTCAGCCCTCCATTTCTCACATCTCAGGCCTTTAACAGATGTTCATGTTATTGCTATTAGACTTTCTGCCAGTAGTACAGGGAAATCCAAAAATCTGCTTCTAAGGTGAGGGAACAGCACAAATAAACACATTTGAGGTTTTCTCAGATTTGTTCTACCTGTGACCACTGCAATCGACCTGGTGAGACTCTGTAAGTACAATGAGAATACCGAGCATGACCAGATCATATGGAAGAATCATGGCCATTATGGTTCGATTTAACTGTAGATCATACAGAAGGGCATATTTACGAGCCTCTTGTGCTACCTTATCGTTGCCATGGCAAACGTTTTTATGCTAAGGCGTCTAAAGTAGCTTTTCTGCTGCGCCATATTTACAAAGTGTCACAATGTATGCATTGTTCCACTTTGTAACCCCTTGCGTCGCATTATGCCTGCACCAGGCATAATGTATGCAAGGGGGGCCTTCCAGTGCTAGGAGGCCCGCAAAAATGGTGCAGTGAAATTTACAAGATTTCACTGCACCATTTTTGAAGTTATCTTTAACACCGGCTCAGAGCAGGTGTTAAAATGACACTCCCATATTAACCTATGGGCCTCCTTGCACTTTGCTGCACTAGAGTCAACATTTTTTACACTAGTGTCCGCCATAGTGCATTGTATTATAAATGCAGCACACCATGGTGTTGTTAGGTGCCGGTAGGGGGGTGCAAGAGAAGTGGCACATCATAGCTGATGCACCACTTTTTCTTAAATATGGGCCATAGTGTTCTAGGAGACAGGTAGGTTCAATGTGTGGTATTAAACTGTAAATGATTAAAATAAATGTGTCTTGATAGCTTGGGCATCTAATTCAGGATCAGGCTCCAGTCTGCTTCACAAATATATGTGATTATATCTGCTACCTATTGCTCTCGAAGTCCGCCAAGCAGTGGCATAACAATACTTGAGGAGCCCCTCTGCAAAGTTCACGAAGAGGGACCTCCTTCTGGCCCACCCCTATCACTCTGCTCAGTGTACTATGCTGAGAGGGCCCCCTGGACTTCAGGTCTCACCCCTGCACCACAGGGGCTGTGGGGGCTAATGTTATTCCAGTGCAGTCAAGAAAAACCTTCAATCCACTTAGGAGTTTGTGATATAACATAGACACTGCTCTTTTCCCATTTATAAAGGTGCATAAAAAGTACAAGACTCAATGAGTCACCCATACCACGTGTTTAGGTTGAGCATAGCAGCGTGTAAGCGATGCTTTTCCAACATGTTGGTACATATCTGGGCTTTCAACCACACCCACCGCATGCCCATCAATATCACTCGTTCGTGGGCTTGCCTTTCAAAAATCCTTTGTTTTCATTGATAACTGTTTTACGTTGTCCCTCCTTGGGGCGGTTTTGTTACCGCCTTGGCCATCGACCCTGTTACATGGATAATTGCACTTTTGCCAGTAACTTTGACTGCGGGCGAACTTTTTTCTTCTTTTGTCTCTCTCTTTCACACTCATGGCGGCACGTTGAATCGGCTCACTTATGTCAACTGTTCTTAACTTTTTATTTTCAGTTTGTGTGGCAAGAAAAGACCAGTTAGGAATTTACAACGCTAATAGCTCTAACTCGAGCAAACTCCAGACCCATTGCACTGCAAATGCTTGTCTTCTTTCCAGATTTGTTTAACTGTTCAAGTTATTGACTCATATGTTAAGAATTGTCCTGGAGGGATTTCGTGATCTTGGACATCTAAGTCCAAATATGTTTAGGTTATCAAAGTGCTAAGAACTGTCATGGATTGACCCCATTTTGGGAGCTAGGTAAGTGAATTAGCAATACATTAGAACTTACGCTGTATTCGTCCTTTTTAGGCATCTCTTGCAACAAGACCTTGTCAGCTTAACCAATCACCAAAGCTGATTCCCCTCTTTCTTAGGTCTAATAAATAGGCACAATAACTAACTCTGTGTTATAGGTATCGGTAGAGCCTATGCTTCTGTTTCTTGTTCTTCCACAAGCCAGCAAGCTTTCTAATGTGGTAGTGCGGCTATGAGATATAGCTCACAATCAAAGCACCTAAAACACCACTTTCGACCAAAAGTCTAAAAGACAGAGTGGCAGTCAATGTCTGTGAGTTTCCATAACAGATCCAGTAAAACGGAATCCACTTATCTAAGTACCACCTCGGTACCACCATTTCACAAAGGGAGTTGCAGTATCACCATTTTTATTAGAGTGATTCTTCCTACCAGAAACAGTGGTAAGGTTTTCCGCAAAGCTACACTGCTTGTCATTGCTGCAAGCGAAGACTTGATGTTGCAATCTTTGACCTCATATTTCGTATGGTAAATATTTACTCTCATGTCTCGAAATGTTAACAGTTCCCATTTGAGAGCTCAAGATACGCGGACCTCCTCTGACCTGCCCTAAGTTGCTATGGGAAAATATAATACTTAGTCCGGTTGATCTGTAATCCAAAAGTTTCCCAAGCTGAGTTAACACTACTATGGTAGAGCCAGTCCCGTTGTTGATGTCATTAAGAAATAGTCCCACGTCATCCATATTAAGCAAAACAAAATGGGTCTGATTCTGTCACCGGTATACCACAGATTTTGTGTTGTTTGTCATTAAATATTTGCAAATGACTCAATGCCCGCAGTAAATATCTTTGGACCCAAAGGACACAATTGATGTGACTGGTGAGATACGGCATGACAAGTGCAAACTCTTGCAAAAGAGCTACAGTAAAAAAGCAATGTCAGTTTTAAATAAATGAACGCTGGTCTCATGCATTTTAGAGAAGCAAAAAAAATCCCCAACTGTATACATTATTTCTCTCCAAGTAAAAAACAACTTCTGTAAATTTTAGTGTCATTAAGGGACATTGTCCATCAGTTGGAATAATGTATGTCTATTAAGAGCAGAACTGTGCACAGGTATGAACTCAGTCTGAGTGCAGAATCTGCATGAGTAGTGAGAGCAGTCACACAGAGTAATGTATGTTTAGCATTGGTAGAGGGTGATAAGAGAACCTATCCAATGCATCCCTGCTTGGCTTAGAAAGAGACACAAAGCTGCATACATGGAACAAGAAACAAACCTTTAAGGAAGGCCATTTTGTACATTTCTGCTGGTTAATGTTCTAGAAAATATATATATGTACCAAAAACAATCCAAGCAGGTCTTTCTGGGCCAAGGTATTCCCCGTAGCCATAGTCCTTAGGGTTATTTTTATTTTGATGATCACAATAAAAGACTATAAAGCATTTGTCATGTGTTGTGTTTGCAAATTTATGTTACTTGCATCAGTTCATTCTCTATTTCCTAGTTTGTGACTGGGCCACGGACCTCGTATAATTCAGAGGAATTATATGTGAATACCACGTTAAAAAAAATGCTTACTGAGTGGAGGTGGAAGGGGGAGAATGGGAGGTAGCATACCATACACATGATACAATATTACAAAATGATGGCAGTTGGGCATATATAATGATGTCTACTCCAGATTAAGCAGCTGCATCACGGCACATCATGGAGTCCAATGGCAACAGTGCTACAGAGGGGATCTCCCCAGTCAAGGCCAGATATAGAGGGAAAAACATTTATGGTCAGGGAGTGTCGCCCTGGAGCACAATAAGGTCCCAATAGTTGGAAAGTTGTTCCTGAGAATAAGTGACATTCCACAGTCAGTCAGCAGATGTTGGCACAGGCCACTTCCCCCAGTGGATAGCCACCCATCATTTAGCTAACAAAAGCAACATCATAGTGAGGCAATCCGTCTATATACTCTAAAAAGGCCACCAATTGCATCCATTGAGAGAGATGACTGGTAATCTGGGCCACTTCAGTGTATACGTCAGACCAGTAATATGCCACCCCTGGACAGTCCCAAACGAGATGTAAGAAGGTGACCCATGGGGCAGCACAGCACTGGCAGCATGCATCTTCCACTAGTCCAATCTGTAGCATCTGAACTGGTGTGCAATATAATCTATGACGGAATTAGAAGTGTATTAGTGCAGTCTATAGTTTAGAGATAAGGCCTTGGATTGGGTGGAGCAATAGTGCCACTGCACTTCAGTAAGTGGGGACCAGTATCCGTTTCCCAGATAGCACAGGCTATGGGGTCACACATGGAGGCATTCTCCTGCATCACTGTAGAGCAGTGGTTCCCAATCTGTGCGCCGCGGCTCGCTGGTGCGCCATCAAAACTAGCCAGGGGCGCCGCACACAGTTTGGGAACCACTGAGCTATTTATAGCCCTTGGGCCAGTTCGTACAAAATAAAACTACTCAGTTGTAGCAGCTCTTTTTTAATTTTGTCCTTGAGCGCCCTCTGGTGGTTAAACACAACTAAAGGGATTCTACATTTCACAATATTTAAACAGTTATGTTATAACTACATAAAAATGAGACCTGCCCATTTTACTAGGGTTACCGTCAACCAATATTTTCCCCTTACTAAAAAACCCTATGCATGCTGTAATTAAACAACTGTTACATTTTTATTTTTTACAGTTATATATAGAATTACAATACCTTCATTAGCGTCATCCCAATTCTTTTCAGGGAGAAAAATGGATGTACTCCCTAGGCCAGGCTTACATCCCCCACCCGCCAACAAAAAGTAACATAATGGGGAGCCGCAGCCAGTGGCCAATAGATCAAGGGAGCCGTGGGTCGAAAATGTTTGGGAACCACTGCTGTAGAGAGACGAGTGATGAGCTTGCAGATGGAAGGATTAACAATCAGATGTTCTAGAGCATGTAGCGCAAGAGGGGCAGTTGGGAACTGTGTGTGACAAAGGTGCCCAAGGCTTCAGCAACTTATTAAAAGCAATGAAGTGCTTAGTATTAGGGCAAAAATACTAGCAAGGACTTCTCGTCCGATCACTTTACACTGATTAGAGGTGAAGCGAATCACCTTATCAACTGTTGCACAGTTGAATACAAAATGAGCCACGGACTGAAACAATAGCAGGGCTCCTCTTGCGTATGTCTAAAATTGGGTGGTAAGCAATTGTCCTCTCTGTTGTTTCTTTCATCTTCCTCCTCCTCCCCATGTTAGGTGGGTAGATTGTAAACATACACTATGGGAACCTTGTTTCCTTGTGATATTCCTACCATTAACGTTCCATGTCCGGAATTTGTAAGGTGCTGAATTCAAATGTAAGTATGCATTTCCCAGACAGGCCCAGGGATGAAGGACAGTCTATACAGTTACCAGATTGTGTGCTCTGAGAACCCTTAGTACACAATATGAAAAGAAAAGCTCACGAGCCATGTGTATCATTGTAACAGATTGTGAATACCTAATTGCAATTCTCCACGAATCGCAATTAGGTAAGCACTATTCAAATGTATGAAACTCCTTGAGTTTCATTTAACATTTCTTAATGGGTCTCACATCGACCTACCTCATTAATATTAACAAGCCAACTCGCAATGTGCGACCCATTACTAAATGCAAAAATCACAGGAATGGTGGCCTGCTGGGCTCAGCAGACCACCATGTCTGTGACTGCATTTAAATAAAGTAATCTTTTATTTAATGCAGCCCATTTCCCTTAAAGTAAAACAGGACACATTTAAAAAAGAAATATCAAAAGTGCTCTTTTTGTTTTTTAAAAGTAAGCAGTGGTCTGTGAGACCACTACCTGCTCTTAAAAAACATTTTCATTATCATTCATAAAGGGGAAGGTTTTTCTTGGGGACCCCTTCCCGTTTCGAATGGGTTACCACCTACTTGAAGTAGGTGATGAAATACAAATGTTTCGAATCTGTATGTATGCACAATTCCAAATTGCGGTTCCATTACGTTAATGAATCCGAAATAGGAATTCATACATACCATAATTCATTTTTGCAGTCGCAAACAACCCTATTGGGCCGTTAGTGACCGCAAAAATGCATGATACATATAGTCCATTCCTCCATACCACTGTGATTCAGTATTAGGAAGGGACTGCCTTGACACGCCCCTTCATAATACAGAGTGCGTATGTATTCGCAATTTTAAATTACTAGTCAGTAACATGTTATTGAATCGCAAATTGGAATTCATACATACCAAAATACATTTTTGCGGTCTCAAATGGCCCAATCAGGCCGTTTACAACTGCAAAAATGCAGGAAACATATGGCCCGAAATGACATTTGTTGACCTGAGGAAAACCCAAGTTAACAAACATCCCAACAAAATCCTCACCTGGCTGAGAGGCATTGGTCTCCAGTCCAGCAATAAACCATAAGTACTTCTGGATTCCATTATTTCAGGGAGAGAAGTCTGAACTTACAAATTCCATTTTATACCATTGATCACAACTTGATATAACTTCATTAAGCATTACCCACTTAATGAAACATGCTTATTTGCAAAGGACAGAAAGACTTCCCTGTTTCATTGCTTGGGTTTAACAAATGCTTTATTGCTCGTAAAAACAAGATAATATTTCACATCATCTGTGGTTCTTGGAGTCATTTTTGACAGAGCATCATCCTCCCGAAATATGGGGTCTGAATCTTGCCCTGACTCTGTAGTCCCCATGTCAGTTTCTTTTGATACTTTGATGTTGTACGATATTGAAACTCGCAACAAATGCCACAGCGCCTTCCTTTGCACTTTGTGGCAACTGCTGAGATGATCTTCAGGCCTGTCTGGGTCTGTTTCTCACTTGCTGTCATCTTTTCCGGTGTTGCTCATCGAAGGCAGCTATTAAAAGTGATGTAAGAATACTGCAATTCCAGTGCCTGCTTCGCAAAGGTGAACCTACACTTTTGTGTAAGTTTACAATTGTTTGTTATTCACAAAGGCGCTTAGCACCTTTACCAGCGCGGAGTCATTGCACATAAAAACACCTATAATTTTATGTGCAAAAACCGCACTTGTAAAGATACTACTCATAAATCCCTTTGTACATGGCAAACAATCGTAAACGTACACATAATTGTAAGTTTACCTTCGTGAATCAGGCCCCCAGTGTTTCATCCTTAGATTTCACCAGCTGAAAACAAGGTGATATTGTCAGCAGGAAAATTAGCCGGAAATGGAAAATTAGCAGAAAAACTGCAGAAACACCAATTATTCCACATTTTTCTCTGGGGCTCTCATAGTGCGGCTCGAATACCATCACATCCCCGCACCTCTGAATTACTGATATTGAGAGAATAATACTTCTAGGTGTGGGAATACTGGAACGGTATTCCTGCAATCGAATTACCATATCATGGACCTCAGTGTTCAGAATGGTATCTCTCTTCCATTGAAATGCAGGTGTATATTTATAAGATGTATTTAAAAATGCATACCCTATCCAGGCAAACCCATCAAGCATAAAAGAGCACCAAACAGAACAGTGAGAGAGGAACAAGCAATACATAACCAGCATTATCCACTGAACAGTAATAAAACATTTGACATTTTTGTATTTCTTAGGCCTGTCCAATGCAGGACAAAGGGGTGGGTGCAACACAACTGAAATTGATTGCCACCTTTAAGACCAATGGGTTGAGGAGCATTGGGAACGAGTCCACAAGCCAACTCTCCTGCAATTGGTCTACCAGAAGGCTTCCTGTCAGGATACTGCAAACTATTCCTACTAAAATGACAATGGGTGCGTTAATGACACAATATGTCACCTCTTAGGTTAGCAGTAGTTACCACACTCCAACTGTCCAAGAGTCTAATGCAATGCCACCTCAAACCATTTTTTGAGTAATACCAAAGAGAGTTCAGTTTCCTGCCAGCATGAGCATTAATGCAGCCGGTAGCAAAACCTTTGGAGGCCAGTTGCTGAAGAAAAGTTAATATTTGGAGCCTTAACACTCGTAGGAAGGCATACATAATAAAACAGATGTAATACTTACAACCCCCGTGCCCCACATACCTACAACCTGTTGATGTTTGCGCTGTCATCGATTGCACAATATACCATACCTATATTGAAACTAGACAGAAAAGCGCAATAACGTCATTTAGATTCGAAAGTTAAGGTGAAAATGTGAGTGTGGAATCATATAACTTTGTACAATCTAGAAAGGATGCGTGTGTAAACGCAGGTATACCTAGACTAGTGCAGTAAGGGAACTCGGCCACCCGTGACAAACAACGGAGTCTCTTTATAAAGTCTGGTGCGGATTATGCCAATCGTGGCGTAGTTCATAAAAACCCTCGAGATTCTGTGAACAGGATCTTAGAACTCCCCTTTCTGATAACGAACAAACAAAGCAACAGGCACATCAATCAAATGAAAAATAATGGCCGAGGAAATGTGAAAAACAAGGGTTCAACGCCAGAACGTCGAGAATGTCCGATGGTGGTCCCAGAATACACAGCACATTCTCTCGAGAAGTCTTGTGCTCAGGTGGAACGAGAGGGTCACGGCGATCAATAGGCTTTGACCCTCAAGGAGGTAAAAATGGTTAACGAGCACACGCGGTGACAGCTAGAAAGAGGCCTGAAACACAAGAGGCGGTAGAAATAACCTCTGCTAAGGCATTCTGGCTAGTGTGCAGAGTTATCAAATGCATTGTATATATTTTTATTTCCACACATTCCTTTTCCGAAGCTTGATGGTTGTTTGTTTCCTGGATTATCTATCTATCTATCTGTCTATTCATCTATTTTTCTCATGAAAATTTACCAATCAACTTGTGTGTTTCACATTTAAGAAGAAAATAGTCCTCTCTGTAAAAGTTTAAGGCAGATTTTTGGAACATACTCGCTCCTCTTATTTATTATTCTGTGCAGCGATCGGACACAAGTCTATCCTGTATAGTACACCTACTGTGACTTTTTACTTCACTTGAGAGTGTTTTGATCTGCCTTGTGCGTTTATGCCCCGTGGTCTCCAATTTGGAGCTTTGGACCCTAATCCTGAATCCCAGCTCTGCTTTTTTGTTGACTGCTGCACTATCTTGTTGTTACTGGACGCCTACACGCCTGATACTGAACTATCTTGTCAATTAATTTTATTGAGTGTGACCACTTGGTGTCATGCAGTTCTTGAGTTCTAGACCTCATCATATATTACAATGGTCCTTGACTACACGAAGAAGCACCCTTTTTAGAGGAAAGACCTAAAAGGAATACCCTCGGTCTGATTTAGATCTCGCGGATAAATTCGTCAGTCACAATGGTGACGGATATCTCATCTGCAAAAATCTAAGTCCCATTGTTTCCAATTGGATTTAGATTCAGTGGATGGGACTTCCATCACCGTAGTGATGGTGTAGCCCCTCCGCTGAGATCTAACTCAGGCCGTTAGTGTCAAACGAGTAGTAAAATAGTACCAAAGGCAAAGAAGCACTAGTGGTAAACAACAGTTTTTTACTAGAGCACTGTGCAGATAACAATGACTGTGCCAGTATCTGGACAATAGATAAAGCTGTAGTGAATTAGTTAATGAGGTCATGTAACCTATTGTGATTGGTTTGTTTACTGTTGGTCATTTTCCTTCATGCATAGAAAGGGGCTTGACTTGTTCATTACTTGCATAAATCTGTAATGATTACACTTACAAATACTTGTGTACAGTGTAGTACATTCACTTCATATATGAATCGTGCCAGCATCTTTCCAGTCAGATAGGTTAGTGCACCCAGTCAATATAAAACTAAAATGAACTAATAAATGCCAAATAAATGCAATGTAAGCAGTTGAACGTATGTTGTATCAATGTAAGCATCTGGTATTCTGCATGTCACACAATGATCTGGCTCCAAACTGCCGAGACAATGCTGGACTGCCAATCCTACACAAGACAGGGCCTGAACAAAGGTAAAGCCAACTCTCAGTTACCCACTGCCTTCAGGGGGAAGGGATAAAATAAGAAAAAAATAACTTGTATCACTGGGGAGCTGCTCTACTATCTTCCGACACTGTCTACTAGTGCAAGAACTCCCTGGATGTCGTTATAATTGATGCAGGCACGGAGCACTAAAAACAACAAGAAGCAACGTTACCCACCAGCTTTCAACTCAGAATGTTTTAACAGTTGTTTACACAATAATGTACACTGACAGCCTTCATCATAAATATTGCACGAGAGAGAGCAGGAAACATTTCAAGAATAAACTGGAGTTTTCTGTCACTCCATTACATATAACGTTCATGTTAAAGTCAAATATAACTTCAAGTTCTATAAGTTCCTCCACAAATACTGGATACAAGTTGTCAATAAACACAGTAGGAAAACTTTCAGTTTGGGTACAATAAGGTTCGGAGCGCTGCAATGAGAAGAGTCCAGCGCTCTGGTCCTTATGGGAGTTAATGCTCCAACAGTGTCCAGTGTCCAAAGACGTCCTCACACCTTCATAAGAATCAGTCTTTGAGTTGTCAGCTAAACTATGGATTATTGCACACTAATATAAGGGTAAATTACTTTGCCTTGTCTGGCACTTTAATTGGAATCTGAAGACAACAGGATGCTACAATGCAAGAAGCCCAAGAGGAGGTGGAATCGTAAATTATGAAGGAAGAATTCAGTAGGATTGCAGAAGCAAGGATCATGGGGTCATCAGGAAGGCTTTGAAGACTAGAGTGCTGAAAGTCCAGAGCAGCTTAGGAGGTGAGTGAAGGTACGATGTTTGTGCAGGACTGGAACGAGTCCAAGCACAAATGCAGGTTCAGATGTGGTATTTATGCTGGAGGGAGAGACTGTTACAGGAGGCTCATATTCCACATGGAAGAGTGGAATATTCCAACGAACCTTGGGAAAATCATGTGTTACACATAACGGATGATAGAAATAGGGTCTCTGGTTGGCAGTCAGTTTGCACTTTGTCCGAGCAGGGACCCTCACTCTAGTCAGGGTAAAGGAGACTCACTCACACTCAGTTAACCCCTGCTCACCCCCTTGGTAGCTTGGCACAAGTATGTGGGCTTAACTTCAAAAGCAATGTGTCAAGTATTTATACCAACACACACAGTAATACAGTGAAAAACACTACAAAATGTACAACACACCAGTTTATAAAAATAGGTAATATTTATCTCAATCAATCAAGGCCAAAACAACAAAAATCCAACATACACAAGTCAAGATATGAATTTTCAAAAGAATAAGAGTCTTAATCCTTAGAAAACAGGGAGAATGCTGTTGTTACACAAAGTACCTGGTTAGCATAAAAAATAAAGCCGCACAGGCGAGCCTGCGTCGGAAAAGGCAGTGATGCGTCGATTCCATCCTCGCAAAGGAAGCCGTGCATCATTTTCTTCTACGGTCGGGTCAGCGAGGCATCGTTTCTTCTCCCTCCCAAGAGAGAGATGATTTGAATTTCAGATGGGGCACCTTGGATCTGCGCAGACTCACGCTGACTTTGACGCCCAAGGACAAAGCATGGAAAATCCTGTCGCACAGTGTTAGAAAACAGAGCTGTATGGGGTTTGCGTCGTTATCGGCAGCCGCAAGCAGGTGTTGCACGTTGTTTCTTAAGACGCAATGCATTGATCTCCCAGCTGCGATGCAAGTGGAGAGTTGTTTATCACCACGTTGAAGATGGTAAGTCGTAAATTTTCCCGCACGGCATTCTGTGCGTGGATTTGCAGCTCTTGTCTGCAAACTTCACCTTTCAAATGCCCAAGTACTGAATAGGACACCACTTGGCAGGGCAGGAGTCTCAGCAGAGAGTCCAGATGTTAGCAAAGGAAGTCTTTGATAGCCCTGAGACTTCAAAACAGGAGCTAAGTTCAGTTTAAGCCCTTGGAGATTCTTCACAAGCAGGAATATACCACAAAGTCCAGTCTTTGCCCCCTTTCACAGGCGGAAGCAGCAACTGCAGGATAGCCCAACAAAACACAGGCAGGGGCAGATCTTCTCAGCTCTTCAGCTCTTCTCCTTGGCAGAGGTCCCTCTTGAATCCAGAAATGATCTTGAAGAAATCTACAGTGTGGGGTTTTGGGTCCACTACTTATACCCCTTTCTGTCTTTGAAGTGGGCAAACTTCAAAAGAGAGTATCTGGTTTTCACAGGAACCTGCCTTGCCCAGGTCAGGCGCCAGACACACACCAGGGGGTTGGAAATTGCATTGCGAGAGGGCAGGCACAGCTCATTCTGGTGTAAGGGAAGACTCCTCCCTCCACTCTAGAACAGATGGCCGATCAGGATATGCAGGCTACACCCCTGCTCACTTTGTCTCACTGTCTAGAGGGGATTCACAAACATACCAACTTTCAAACTGACCCAAACAGGCAATCCACAAACAGAAAGAGTCACAGAATGGTTTGAGCAAGAAAATGCTCAATAAACTAACAATTTAAAAACCATCTTCACTAACAGATGTATTTTTAAATTGTGAGCTCAGAGACACCAAACTCCATGTTTCTATCTGCTCTCAAATGGACTCTACACTTTAATAATATTGAAAGGCAGCCCCCATGTTAACCTAAGAGAGAGATAGGCCTTGCAACAGAGAAAACTGAATTTAGCAGTATTTCACTGTTAGAGCATGTAACACACATCAGTACATGTCTCACCTTTAACATGTACTGCAGCCTGCCCCTGGGGCTACCTAGGGCCTACCTTAGGGGTGCCTTACATGTATAAGAAGGGAAGGTTTAGGCCTGGCAAGTGGGTACACTTTCCAAGTCGAATTGGCAGTGCAAGAATGCATACACAGGCACTGCATTGGCAGGTCTGAGCCATGTTTACGGGCTACTAAGGTGGGTGGCACAACCACTGCTGTAGCCCCACTAGTAGCATTTCATTTATAGGCCCAGGGCACCCCTCATGCACTTTACTGGAGACTTACTAGTAAATCAAATTTCCCAATTATGGATAAACCAATCAACAAAACAATTTACACAGAGAGCATATGCACTTTAGCACTGGTTAGCTGTGGTAAAGTGCCCAGAGTCCCATAGCCAACAAAAACTGGTGAGGAAAACTAGGAGGAAGGAGGCAAAATGTTTAGGGATGACCCTGCAAAGAGGGCCATTTCCAACAACAGATATCAGGCCTTGCAGATGCTAACGGCAGTTGGAAATAATTAACAACATGTGATGGAACCCCAAGTGCATGATGGTAACATTCATTGGGTCAGAGTGGATATCGTTACTTTCCCAAAAGACGTGATAATCTGCAGGTGAAAAACAGACTTAAACTTGCATAGCACCAGTCCTGGAGGTTTAATGGTTCAGACTTTCTGGGACGGGGACTGTGGAGTGCTTGAGACAGGCAGGTGCCACAAGGGAAGGATGACATGGGCCCGCGTGTAAAACCCACAGCACAATGGGGAGAAAATGGAGTTGTGACTCTATATTTGTATTTATAAATGGTACATGGAAATTGTGGCTCCACACATTTACATAATCACCACTTCTTTTCCATCTTAGCTTCAGCACAATAGTTGTTCTCTGTAAAGACTTTGCACCATTTTCTTTCTTTTCCTCTGCACCAAACTTCTTTCTTCTCACCCTGGCACTGATAGAAAAAATTAAGTGGGTAGCAACGTTTAAATATCACCTTTGTTTTATGTAGCTTATTGTATCATTGTCTGCGGTCTACAGTTAAATCAATCATATCTAACGCTCTTTATATTGTATACTTACCATGATTCACAAATATAGCCACAAAAAGCAGATCATTATTTTTCAATGTATCTCCAGTTTATAATTTACTGTGGAATATATGGGTTGATTATTAAGCATCAGGCAAATTTAGAATTATTGTAGATAGGTAATTTAATCCTCCCAGTTCTAATGTTAGAGTAACCAAAATTGAACATTTACTGCTGGCAGTGACAGCACCAGTTTGTATTTTTTCTTAACTATCTTAAATACATTGCTAAATTACATATAGATATGGTGGCTTCCTGTATTTGCATAATCACTCCTCCTATTCCAATTTAGCTCCAGCTCGATTTTGTTTCTGTCTAAAAACTTAGTACCATTTTCTTTCTTTTCCTCTACACCAAACTTCTTTCTTCTCACTTTGTCACACGTCCCTGACTATTTATCCCAGAATTTATATCACGTTTGCTGTGTCACTTGTGTGGTCACTTATGAACATGACAACTATAAAAGTTTGAGCAACAGTGTCATTAATGCCGAGTACCTCCCAAAATGGTCAATTCCACGCTTGAAAGCCCACAGGGAGTGAAATACAGGTTGGCTGTCCTAATCTGTGAGGCACTAAGAATGTTTGTTTAGGACTGTATAAGAAAGCTACTTACCAATTGTTCGGATTAATATTTTTACGGAATTATCCACAGACATGTTGCTACCTTTGATTTATTAATCTACTGATGAACTCCTAGTTTATTGAAACATTTTTTAACCAATAAAGAATAATTTGTACCAAAACTACGACCTTCGGTCTTGTATTTAATTGTTTTGTACAAATTCAATTGGTTCGCATATTGGATACCATAGACAATAAAATAATACCTTACATCACACAAAGGTGAATTTTAAGTGTGGATACCATCTCAATATTTTTCTTTCACCTGCCTCGTTGCCTTTCCAACACTGGTAGCATCAATGTTTTGTTGTGGGTGCCCTGCTCGTCCTTTGTTACCTAGGATGTATGTCACACTACTGAACACAAAATATAAGGGTACTAAACAATCACTGATAAAACACAGTTGAACATAGTATCAACTTTTTTTAAACACTCTTTCCGAATAGTAAAAGCATTGTCTACAAAAATATTGTGATCCAAAACATCGGGAAACCACCAATATAAAAAACATAGAATTAATAACTTAAAATCAGGGTTAAGACAACACAAATATTAATTACCAAACTATCAATTACTGAAATAGCCTTATAATTCTCGAAAATTACATAAAACACATACATGACCATACTGCAACACACAATAAAAAGGCAGTGTCTAAAAACTATATAATAAACGGTCCAATAAGCATAAGTAACAATGTAATTAGCATAGTCCATGTAAGGTAGAACTGAAAAAAATATTACATTACTAAGACAAACAAATGTTTTTCAAAACCAAATCCGTCCATGTTCGGACTGGAATGGATCTTATATGGTGAACAGGCATGTTGACCTGCAGTGAGTGCCTGATTGCCCATTAAAATGGTGTTCTGACTTTACCTTTAACCCTCGAGTTACACTACTCTAGTGTGTGTGCAGAGATCTAGGCCTGCCTCTTTCAATTCATAGTCTAGGACCTGTCCTGTGACAGGGATAGATGCACAAACCATGCCCTCATAGAGTCAGTGGACCACTGTTCCTGTCCTGGGTAAACCACATGAGAGCGTATTGGGAGCATAGCTTTTTTTCTGATTTATATTTTGTGTGTAAGTGTGTGCCCTGTAGATCCTTGGGTCTTAGGTTACATTCCACCCTATAGCGTTCTATGCTGAAATGAAATATGAAGCTAAGAACTCTATGTGGCAGAGATGAAATGACTTATGCTGTGGATGGATGGAGATTGAAGAGGCTGTATGCAGGGTTGGATAAAGTGGAGTTTGTGTTACATTCTGTGGGTACATCTTTGGACTCTACAAAGTGGTGACGAGGTCTCAACCATGCAGATATCCACATGAATGTCTTAATCGCCAAGACTCGCAGGAGAATTTTTGTAGGGAGTGGTCAGTGAAAAACACTGTGACCTTTTTCTCACTGGTAACACCGATACGTGGATGGTTGTGTACCCTGCAGAAGAAGAAACTGTAATTGAAGAAGCCGTAACTGAGCATTGAATTGAGGTCAGCAATTGCTGTGTTCCGACGCAGCAGTTAATCAAAGCGTCTGTGTCAGTGACGCTAAACCGACGCAGACTGCTGCATCCCACTGTGGCAATTACTGACAAATTGTATGTCAGAGACGTGTAGACGATGTAGGGTCACCTTCAGGAAATAACTAGAATGCTGACTATGAATAAGTGGTTGTGAGGTATGTGATACAGCCGTGCAAAAATGATGTCATCATGCAAAGTTAATCTTAGGAGGTGGATTGTGGACTCTTCTTGATGCGGTCGTACTAATTGAAGCACAGTTCTCCACACTGAGGTGAAACAAAGAAGTCTATCCATCGGAGTAAATGTAGTACAAATTTGGCTAGAGGTGATATTTCCTTCATCATTCAGGAGATTGAAGGAGGAAGCATTCACAAGTATACTTGTGGAAGTGCTCCTGGCAGATTCACTTTGCACCTAAGAATGACTTACTTTTGATCTGTTCCTATGTGTGTTAGACAGTTTTACATTAACAGAAGCCTATTCCATTTTCGCCACTACTAGGAGAACTTGCGATGAAGTGGCATGTGTCGAAAGAGTACTTTGTTAACTAAAAGGAAACAATACAAAATGACACTTTAATTCTTGACAAAATGAATGGAATTTAATTGCATTGATTGGGCCAAAAGGGGGACTGCAATATCATTAAATGACAAAAAGTAAGGACTTCTAATGAGGATGATGTTTATGTTAATACTTTATATGATTTAGATTAATATTATTCCCCCACTGCTTGCTTGCCCATTGATAGATATTTGATTTTTTAAGAGGAAACAAAACAAAAGGAGTCAATAGATGACTACGGACCTCATTATGACTTTGGCGGTAAGTTCCGCTTACCGCCATGCCGACTGCCGCTAACATAATGCTGCTGCAGCGGTTTCCCGCTACCCATATTATGACCCACAGATACAATCCGTCACTATACAGCCACACACACACACAAGTCCGCTAGCCCAAAGGTCAGTGATAAACTGGCAGTGTCCAAACCCACACCGCTACACCAACAGAACTACGCCCACAGCGTTATGACCCATGAATCACCGCAGCGGATATTCAACTGCGGTAAACCATTGGCAGTACATACAGCCGTGCTCAAAATACACACACACATACAAAACAACACTACATGGGACAATTCAACCTACACACACCTGACACACATACACACACCACACCCACACCACTATAAAACACAAACACTACACACAACCCTTTACGACTCAAAAGAATTGACAATAGAGAGAGAGAGACACTGAAAGGTCCCCCACAGAACCAGAGCCACAGAACACCATCACCCATACACCATCCACCCGCCTTACAGCACACACCCCAACACATTACCCCACACACCCTCACACACACCACTCACACTACACCCATGGCACCACAAAGACACCCCAGGTTCTCTGAGGAGGAGCTAAGGGTCATGGTGGAGGAAATCATCCGGGTAGAGCCACAGCTATTCGGATCACAGGTGCAGCAGACATCCATTGCTAGGAAGATGGAGCTATGGTGGAGAATCGTGGACAGGGTCAATGCCGTGCAACAGCACCCCAGAACAAGGGATGACATCAGGAAGAGGTGGAATGACCTATGGGGGAAGGTACTTTCCATGGTAACAAGACACCCGATAGTTGTACAGAGGACTGGCAGTGGAGCCCCACCTCCTCCCCCACAACTAACAACATGGGAGGGGCAAGTCTTGGCAATACTGCATCCTGAGGGCCTGGCAGGAGTAGCAGGAGGACTGGACTTGGGTAAGTCAACTCTTTACTACTTTCACCTTCCCCTACCTGCATGCCATCACATACCCCACCACTACCCTCACCCAACACCTCACATACACCCCACCATCACAACCCACCCATCCCAATAACAAGCCCTGCATGCACCACCAATGCATGGACATCACTCGCAGCCCTGCATGGACGCCCATCACTAAACCGTGCACATTAGAGAGAATCACCTAGCCCACAAAATCACTACTCACAGAAGGAAAATCTGATAGGGCAATCACAAACATACAGGGCAACACACCCATGCACAAGATGTCACATGCAAAAACAATAACACTGCATTTACATCCCCACAGGTCCCCCACCCAACTTCACCAGAGAGGAGGTGTCAGCAACATCCAGTCCCCCCAGAGAAAAGGCCCACAGAGATGACAGCAGCTCTGGACACCTGGATCTGGATGACTAACCTGGCCCATTAGGGATCTCTGGACAGTCGGCTACCCAGGCACAGTCCCATACCACCACAAAGCCTCCCCCCTCAGGAAATACCAGCACAGTACTCAACCAGCGGACCCATACCTCTGTCCCCAGGACACGTCAATCAGCAGTGTGTTCACCACTACAGGGTACCTAGGCAACCCCACAAACACAGGACAATCAGGGACCTGGGGTCAGTGGCAGTGGGCACACGGTTCAAGGGAAAGAGGCACAGAACAACAGGGAAGCTGGGAGGACTGCTGTGCGACGGGGGGAGGACAGGCCCAGGGAACTCACTTTCCACGAGGCTCTCTCCAACAACCTGGGAGCATACCATAATTCCCAGGAGGCCATGGGCCAGATACTGGCCACCCTGCAGGAGACCCAGCAGTTGCAGGAGGGACAGTACCTAGGGATCAGGGATAACCTAACAAACATCTACACCATCCTGGTCACCATTGCAGGGGTGCTGCGTGACATGGCCAAGACCATGATGGAGGCAGTGGCACATCACTGGGCCCCTGACACTAGCCACACCGATGAATAGCCATCGCTAGTGGACAGGAGGCCCCACCACAGGATAAACAGGCCACCAGCTCCCCTCCCCTACAGAAGGAGAACCTCCCCACAAACGGTCCCTGCGATCCAGGCAGAAGACAAATACTACTGCCAAGACCCCCGCCAGGAAATAGGACTCTCCTAATTGTCACCCTTGTGTCCCACTCTGTCACTCTGTCCACCTTGAACTGCCATTGCTCCACTTCCTATGCCCCCTTGGACAATGCACCTGTGATACAAATAGACTGGACTCTATCCTGGACTTTCCTCCACCATCACGCTAGCCCATTGCACATACCCTTCTACTTATTAGCACTTAAATAAGCACCCTTTTTAAAAATACAAGTATGGAGTATGTCAAATGATTTAACTATGTATTTGTTTAACAATTAACAAGGTTTAAACACTGCAATACAACTGTAAAGTAATGTATACATAGGAATGACCTGTAGCTGGCTGCAGTCAACACACCAGGTGCCAGAGTGGGGAACAGATATCTGAAAATAGAGATGCCAGAGGGTACAGTAAGTGGCCATAGAAGTGGGAGAATCTGCCTGCCATGTACAATGTCAAATACAAAACTGTTAATGCAAAGTGAATTTACAGAGTCTTACCTTTGTGTCACTAAAAGTACTGTTGTATAATAGCTGTTCTGTTGTCTTCGTCCTCATCCTCTGCCTCCTCTTCCTCACTATCCACAGGGTCCACTGCTGCCGCACGCCCATCTCCAGCCTCATCCTCCTGCAGAAAAGGCACCTGGTGACGTAAGGCAATGTTATGCAACATGCAACTTGCCACGATTATCTGGCACACCTTCTTGGGTGAGTAGTACAGGGATCCACCAGTTAGATGGAGGCAACAAAAGCTTGCCTTCAGGAGGCCGAATGTCCTTTCTATAATTCTTCTTGTTCACCCATGTGCCTCATTGTAACGTTCCTCTGCCCTTGTCCTGGGATTCCTCACAGGGGTCACTAGCCATGAGAGGTTGGGGTAACTAGTGTCACCTGCAAATATCGAGGGATACCTGTTAGCCAAACAATAACCCTTATGGCCAACACCATACCCATACACCAACACCAACTGGGTGTGAACCATGGGCTCACATATTAGCCACACTCAGTGCCTCTAGAGTTGAGCCATCACATATGGGATGCTGCTATTCCTCAGGATATAGGCATCATGCACAGACCCAGGACACTTAGCATTGACATGTGAGATGTACTGGCCCTCCAGGCACACTATCTGCACATTCATCGAGTGAAAGCTCTTTTGATTTCTGAACACCTGTTCATTTCTCCGGGGGGGGGGGGGGGTAAATGCAATATGTGTACCATCAATAGCCCCAATTATGTTGGGGATATGTCCCATTGCATAGAAGTCAACTTTCACTGTGGCCAAATCCTACACCTGCGGGAAAACAATGTAGCTGCGCATGTGTTTAATCAGGGCAGCCAACACTCTGGTCAGCACCATTGAGAACATTGGCTGAGACATTCCTGCTGCCAAGCCCACTGTCAATTGGAAGGAACCAGTTGCCAAGAAATGGAGCATAAATAGGACTTGCACAAGAGGGAAGATCCCAGTGGGGTGACGGATAGCAGACATCAGGTCTGGCTCCAATTGGGCACACAGCTCTGTGATTGTGGCCCTGTCCAGTCTATAGGTGAGGATAATGTGCCTGTCCTCCATTGTTGCCAAGCCCACCATGGGTCTGTACATGGGGGGATGCCTTCCTCTCCTATTCATCCGCAGCAGTTGTAATCTAGGGGGCAACACGGTGAGCAACTGGCCAGTATTCTACATTTCCAAACACTACACTGCATTGCATGTTGTGACTGTAACAGTATATTGTTGGATAGGCCCAAATGGTGCATAGGTGTACTGTGATGCAGTTAGGTGCCATGGCCTGCCCCCCCCTGAAATGGCGACCGCCTGTCCATTGTGGATGGACATGTGGAAATGACGTTGTGCGCTGTTGCGGAGGCAGTCGAGTACCGCCGTGCAACTTCTCATTGTTTGTCGTTGGGCCCTATGGTTTACAGTGGCCAATGGTGATGTACGTCGGCTGTGACGGTACCCACCGCCGCAGACATCACCGTCATTTTCTATCTGTTCACTCACTTGCTACCTAACCATCAACAGGAGAGTACCTACCCTGCAAGTGCTGCTGTGACCTGTGTCTGGAACCGACCATGGCTCGTGTCAATGGGGAAAGAGACCCTACCTTCACTGCTGTGGAGTTGGAGAGACTGGTGGATGGGGTCCTACCCCAGTACCGAATGCTGTATGGGCCTCCAGACCTACAGGTGAGTACACTGTGAGTCCGATGCAAGGGGCATGAATGCATGGAGTGCTGTGTGTGAGAGCCTCGTGTAAGGAGGGGATGGTGGAAGGGTTCTCGACAGCCTGCTGCATGTATGTTTGACCATGTCTGTGCGTAAGGGGACGTGAGGGCTATGATGGCCATGAGTGTAACAGGCTGGACGGTATGACTGATACCTTTTTCTATGTTTCTTTTCCTGCAGGTCAGTGCCCATCAGAAAAATGGTGCATGACGTGCCATCACCAAGGACGCCATATACGGACCCTGGGGGTCTGCAGCAGGCGGAGCACCCACTGTTGCAAACGGTCAGAGGACCTGAGACGCTGGGAAAGTAAGATGGTGGAGGCCCAGCGGAGGATTGCCCCCCAATGAGGAAGGGGTGCCTGTTGAATCCTGGCCCCCCTGATGCCCAGCATACTAGTGGTGTCTTGTCCGGAGCTAGATGGGCCCTTGAGGACACCACAGCAGCCACAAGGGGGTGAGTACAGTTTCCCAATATACTATTTGCACGTGGTGGTCTCCGGGTGGGGGATGTGGGCCTGTGGGTGCCTCTAGGCCAGGCCGGACATTGCACGGTAGGCCCCATGTTGTGCAGGGGCTAATGAACACCACCTCCTACCAAGCTAGTAGGCATTGACTCCTGGGCAGGGGTCTGTGGGTGTCAGGTATGCTGCTATTGGCGTTAGGTATTCCTGTCCACAGGCTGGTGACTAGCAATGTGACTGGTAGTGCTTTGCCTAGTGCGCAGGGGTGTTCCCTGTGTGTGTGTCGTGTATGCCAACAGTGGTGTTATTGCTGCCATTGACCGAGTGTATCCTTTGTCTATACCCCCTTTTTGTTTTGTCACTCTGTCCTAATGTGCATTAGCATCATCTGGCAGAAGAGCAGGGGCACCGGTTATGGAGGGAGCTGCATCCCACAGGGCCCAGGAGGCCGAATCCACCGACGGAGAGGGCACCAGCGGGACGGAGAGTGAAGGGATCACCACGGCGGAGACTGGAGGAGACAGCTCTGACAGTGATACCTTCTCCGATAGAAGCTCCCTGGTGGTGGCGGAAACCTAGGTGCCCACCCCAAATACAGGTACAGACGCCAACCCCCGTATCAGCAGCCCCTCAGCGTGTTTCCCATGCCCGCTCACCTAGGAGGGTGGGCATCTCCTTCGCCCCAGACACCTCAGGCCCTACCCCAGTTAACCCTGCTGCCCTGAGTGAGGAGGCTATTGACCTCCTGCGATCCACCTCTGTTGGGCAGTCAACCATAGTGAATGCCATCCATGGGCTGGCAGCCCATTTGCATCAACAAAATGCATTCCTGGAGGGCATTCACTCTGGCATAGCGGCCCAACAGAGATCAATGCAGGCTCTGGCCTCCTCCATGATGACAGCCATTGTCCCTGTTTCTAGCCTTCCACCTCCATCTTCTTCTACCCTGTCCCATTCCCCTCAACCACATCCTATCCCAAGCACACATTCAGACCAGCATGCACCCAAGACAACACAGAGGAGTGTCTAACGCAAACACAAGCACCACACATCATCCCACAGGCACTCACACAAACACCATCCAGATGCAGACATACCAACATCCACTGCCTCCGCTGTGACCCTCTTCTCCTCGTCCTCAACCACCCTCCCAGTAGTGTCTCCACTCACACCTGCATGCACTACATCCTCATCCACTACCTCCATCACCATCACGCCTATCAGTACACACCCCTCACTGGCAGTCACCACCCCCACATTCATGCACACATCCCCTGTGTCCTCTCCTACTGTGCCTGTGACCCTTCCTCCCAAAGTACACAAACACTCAGACACCCAACAGCCATCCACCTCACAACAGCATCCAGCCTATGCACCTGCACCCAAAAACAGCAGGCAGACACCTCCTGCAACCAATTCCTCTTCCTCCACTCCCAAACCTTCTCCCTCTTCCAACCCCAGTGTACCTAAGAAGCTTTTCCTCTCCACTGTTGACCTCTTCCCTACCCCTTCCCCCCGTTCTTCATGTCGGGCCAGGGTGGAGAGAACCCAGGCAAGCACCTCAGCCACCCAGTCCACAGCCACAGTAGTGTCGGCAGCTACTGCAGGTGGGAGAAGCTCCAGGAAACCAGCCATCAGCATTGAAAGTGTGCCTGCACCAGCTGCCAAAGGGAAGGGCAAGGAGGCACCACCAGCTGCCAAGGGGAAGGGCAAGGAGGCACCACCAGCTGCCAAGGGGAAGGGCAAGGAGGCACCACCAGCTGCCACAGGGAAGGGCAAGGAGGCACCACCAGCTGCCAAGGAGAATGGCAAGGAGGCACCACCAGCTGCCAAGGGGAATGGCAAGGAGGCACCACCAGCTGCGAAAGGTAAGGGCAAGGGGCCTGCAGGAAGGAAAGGCAGGAGGCCTGGTGCTGGGACTGATTCTGAGCCCCCACCACCAAACATGGCGGTTCTGTCATCTGAGGCTGCAGGGGAAGGGCTGGAGCCTCCCCCCACCACTGCCTGCACCACCACCATCAGCAGCAGCCCCAGTGGGCAGCCGTCCGAGGCTGCAATGGAAGGGCTGGAGCCTCCACCCACCACTGGCATCCCCAACACCAGCACCGCCACTGCCACTACTGAGCAGCCGTCACAGCCGGTGGGCAGTGTGTAGTCCTGCCTCCATGGGCTGTAGTGCGTCCTGGACCCTGCAAATCTTGTAGGTGTGACAGCCAGGTGAGAGACTGTGTGCTTGCACTCCCCAAGTGCTGCACTACAGAGCACAAGGCCCCTCCAGAACCAGTGGAAGAATCCATCGACTCAACCCCTCCTTGCCAGGATGAAGCAGACTGGGCAGAAGGCCCCCTCCAGAACCAGTGGAAGAAGCCATCCACTCACCCCATCCTTGCTAGGATGAAGCACACTGGGCACAAGGCCCCCTCCAGAACCAGTGGGCAAACCACCCACTTGAGAGAATGTGGCTTTGCACTCCCCAGGATCAAGCAGTGGAGAAGCCATCCTCTTGAGAGACTGTGGCCTTGCACTCCCCAGGACCAAGCAATGGGAAAACCACCCACTTGAGAGACTGTGGCGTTGCACTTCCCAGGACCAAGCAGTGAGCAAACCACCCACTTGAGAGACTGTGGGTTTGCACTCCCCAGGACCAAGCAGTGGAGAAGCCATCCACTTGAGAGACTGTGGCCATGCGCTTCCCAGGGCCAAGCAGTTGGCAAACCACCCACTTGAGAGACTGTGGCTTTGCACTCCCCATGACCAAGCAGTGGGCAAACCACCCACTTGAGCGACTGTGGCTTTGCACTCCACAGGACCAAGCAGTGGAGAAGCCATCCACTTGAGAGACTGTGGCCTTACACTCCCCAGGACCAAGCAGTGGGTAAGCCACCCACTTGAGAGACTGTGGCCATGCACTCCCCAGGACCAAGCAGTGGGCAAACCACCCACTTGAGAGACTGTGGCCTTGCACTCCCCAGGCCAGCGCACAGAGCATGTTGCACCCTCCAGAACCAGTGGCATTGTTCCTTCTTCCCGCTGAGGTGTCCCCCCATTCCCGTCCCTCTGAGGGGCCTGTGTATTTTCAACCTGATGCCCCTGCAGTGTTCTCTTTCCGTGTTGTTGCAGGAGTGAGGTGGGGCCTTGGCCTTTGTGATGTGGCCCTGTGGCCCACGGACATTGAGGACTGGGCAGTGTCCCTCCATTTGTATATATGTATATACTGTTTTGATTTTTAAGCACGTATTTCTACTCATTTATCTTATTACACTCACTTTAATATATTCCTTTTGTCCTTGCATTATTCCTGAGGGGTACAGGAGGGAATATGTAATGTTTGTGCATCTGGTTGTGTTTATGGTGTTGGGGATGGGGGTGTTGCATGTTGCGAGTGTGTGTCACTCTCTCTTTCCTCCCCCCTCCCTTGTGTGCTAGGTGGCAGTGCTCAAAGTGGTGGTCTTCACCGGTGTTGATGTTCGTAATGCATGAAGAGGTATAGCAGCATGGGGAAGATGTGCAACTTGGGCTCCACGGCGTTGTGGTTCTTCCTTGAGTCTCCAGAGGTGAGTCCTTTGTCTTCTGTGTACTGTTTCCGCTGTGCTTTTGATGTCGTTGGTACCGCTCCGGAAAAGGTGGCATAGAGGTGTGCCACATTACTATGGGCAGAACATTGTCTTCCGCCTGGCTGTTGGCGGTTACTGCTGCGGTGCTTGTTGCTACTACCGTGGCGGTCGGTGTGTTAAAGTGGCTGTCTGTGTGGGTGGTTTCCACAGTGGTCATAATTCAATTTTTTTACTGCCGGCCTGTTGGCGGTATTACTGCCGCTTTATTACTGACCGCCAGGGTTGTAATGAGGGCCTATGTGCTTTAAGATAGTTGGGCATATCGTAGAGACCTTGGAGTGTGTGTGGTGTATGGAACATTTCAGATCATTTTTGCAGGGAAAAGATTTTAATCTAAGAACTGACCACAAGAGGCTCGCGAAAATATTCACCATTATTGCATTACAAAGAGCTTCAGCATGCAGTGCAAAAATGTCTATAAATTAAAGGACTACGTTTACAAGGATTCTTGGGTGATAGGATTTTGGATTGCCTCAGTAGGTTACCTTTACCATTAAGAGGGGTGGCTGAAAATAGTTCTGATGATTTGACTGTAGCCAGTGTGGAAAATTGTGAGGAAAACAACATTGACAGGGATGAGTGGACAGCTGCATATGAGAAAGACAGTGAAATTGTGGAAGTCAAACATTACCTGAAGGATGGATGGCCACACAAGAGTGTTGGGTGATTACCTCAGGCAATACTGAGAAGTAAGAAATAAATTGTGTCAGTGTGATGAGGGGATAAGGGGAGGGAAAAATAGTATCCCTAGTGGATGTGAGGAACAAGATTCTATAATTGTGTCAAGAAGGTCTACTACGGATGGTTAAGATTAAAAGGAGAATTAAAGGATTTTATTGTTGGCCTCAGGTATACCTTCCACTGTACTTTAAGTCCTGTAGAATGTCCCAAGATGTTGAGGGAAACCTTTGGGGTGATATTTTGGGACCAGTTTAGTACACCCAAGGAGGGTCATTGTCATGGTAGATCATTTTTCTAAGTGGGTAGAGTTGGCGGTAATGAAGCATGCTAATGCAAAAGAGTGGTTACATTTTTGGATAATGTTTTTCTGTGTGAAGGGTTATCTAAAACATAGATTAGTGACAATGATGTACAGTTCAAATCTACCATTGTGAGGATTATGTAGGGAGGAATGGTATAAAACATCACTGTACACTGATGTATCACCCAGTGAGTAATGGTACTGTTGAGAGTTTCAACAGAATGGTCAAGGGGATCATTCAGTTAATAGAAATGTGGGGTAAAAGCTGGGTAGCTAAAGTGGAATAAATGCTTTGGACCTATAGGTTCAATCTCCCTGTTACTGGATTTAGTCCATTTGAACTAATGAGGAGCAGGAAACTTTACACTAAGGACAAAACTGATTGGATTGAGTTCAGGAAGGTATAGGGGTCTTCAGAAGAAGTGACAAATAATATAATGAAGGAACAACAAGTCTATAAGAAGCACTATCATGGGAAACATGGCGGAACAAAGGTGGCTGTGTCTGAAGGAGACTTGATTTGTTTTAGGAAGGCAGAGGAATAAAAAATGTAAAAAAGGAGCAAAGTTATTTTTCTCAGCCATTGAAGGTGGTAAAGTGTCTGAAAAAGTCTACATGCTGAAGTGAATAATGAACATGGCCTTCCAGTTGTTTTGCAAAATATTGGGGAAAATAAATTAGGTGATCTCTAGTGTTTACCAGTGAGGTCAGTGATTGGATGCAAAAAGATACATCAGAAGTTGTTGGGGCTGAAATGCTAGCTGCTGAAGTGGAGGAGCAAACTGAACAAGCTGGAAGCCATGCTAAAAACAGTCCCTTAGCAAATAATGAGGGTAAAGTTGGGCCTAAAAATGTTAGCGATGAGTAAGAGCCCAGTTCTGATAACATAAATGTGCAGCTAGGAATGTAGGGAATCAAATTAGTTGTGTGGGAAGGTCCATTAGTTTACCCATTAAGTTCCAAGATTACATTGTAAATTATGTTTTCATTTATTTCATTTTTGTTTTCACTTATTAGCCTTGTATTAGAAAGTGGTTTACAACAGCATACCTAAATGTTCTAATAGTGTTGCAGTTCCCTGTATTGGTTTTAATGTAAGTCTACTACTCTACTGCACATATTGTTAAATTTTTCTTTTCGCAATAGATTCTATGTTAAAATATAAAGGATAAGTGTGACTTTATTATAATGTAGAGGAGGATAAAGTGTGTAGAGTCTTGCTTCTTAGGTTTCACTCCATGTCATAGTGTTCTATGATGCAATGGAATCTGGAGCTAAACATTCGGTGTGGAAGAGATGAAGTGCCAGTTCCTGTGAACAGACAGCAAATGGGGAGACTGTCTGCAGGGTTGAATATAGTCAGGGACACTGGAATTATGTGATTGTGCGACTGCAGTGATTTTCACATAATTGTAGATGTTCTGCATTTACCACATAATCCATCATATGTGCATTATCTGCAGACTTTAAAAAAATTGTTTGTAGCTCAAACAGTTGAAAAGTTAGTAAAAAAAACATGTGTTGCCGTGCAGTGGAAGGTGCTTTATAAAGGTTGGCCTGTCACCTTTCTGTAGCTTATTGCTAAATTTGGGTGAGGTACTGGTACTACTACTGGTACTACTACTGGTACTAATGAGATGCAACTAATGCCTAGAAAATGTTAACAAGTTTAAAAATGAAACAATAATTAAGTAATACTTTCAACAAATGGGCTTCAGAATGCCGCATAATTTGGCTTTTCTTGCCCCAAATTTACTCAACCCTGCTGCATAATTCAGTGGTCCTGAATTTAGTAGTTTAACATTACAATTCATCAGTGCATCTTTGATCTCCACATCCTCTACAGGTCCCCCTCCTATGGAAAGTTCTGCTGTTGTGTGAAACCCAGTATCTTGCACTGACATCCTGTGTGCATATCAAATACATGTTGTTCAGTGAGCATATGACACCTCTCTGGTGTGTGAGTCCAAGTACTGAAACCAGTGGGAGCCATCTTGAATGCCCCGATGGCATATGATAGAAATTGAGGCAAGTTTCCCTAGACAGTGGAAGTCTAATTCCTGCAGTCCTCTGCCCAGAAAGTGGAGATTCAGACAAATGAAATGATAAGGAAGGACACAGAGCACAAGGAAGGACAGAGAGCACCTTTAAAAATTCCATGAGAACTTTGTTAGCAAGGGGCTACTGAGATGTTCTTTCTGAGCACTACCATTTGGCATACTGCAGGGGCAAGCAATTTCTTCTGTTTTTTTCTGTGGGGCTGAAGTTTCTAGGACCTCCCTGCCCTTTTGTCTCACCCTGTTTACTTCTACAAGAAGGCTGATAAGCCAGGTGCATAGAATGCACACCTCATTGTGCCGATGTTTTGTGCTCTCCTTGGTTAGAGACAGATCCATTGCTAACTGGTACAAAATGGATCACTTTATTCAAAGCCTCTCTCTGGAGAGCAGCCTTGAATTGGCTGTTGGAAAGGAAACTAGTTACACCAGTTCTAAAGCTTAAGATGATGGATCCATATCTGATTTCAATATTTATATGTATGAAATGGGATCACCCACTTTCTTCCATTTCCAATGAAAGTTCTCCACAGAGTACTTAAAGGACTGCTGAGTGACCAGGGCTGGACAGTGAACCCCTTGAGGTGAGGGATCCCCTGAATTCTACACTTTCTGGTGGATGAGCTGAAGCTCTTCTTAGTGTAGAAGACTGTCTACTTATCTGCCAAGGGAGGGAAAGTGCCTTCATGGCCCAGCAGAAGGATAAACTAAACAAGAAGTGAAGCCTAGTGTGATCCTAAAGTGAGGAACATCTACAGGATGGCAGCCTTCCATGGATGGCACCCATATAAACTAATAGTGTCACATAACCCCTCCCCTCCTTAATGCCACTAAATGAAACCTTGCATGGCCCTGCAATGCTTGGTAAATCTGGAGTAGCACAAGGCAGCACAAGTCACTGTCTTGCACTACTTGGGCTTTAACAGTCATCCAACTATGAATTGTGGGATATTCCCAGATTTACCAAGACTGGTAAACCTTGAAATGCGTCAAATTGCTACACCTTCCCAGGAGAGGTGCAACAAGGAGAAATATATTTATTTCTCCTTGTTGTTTCCTATTTCCAAGTGTGCTCCATCCTGCAGCATACTTGGAAGGAGGAAAAATCCATAGAGGATTGTTTTTGTGCAGGAAGGTGCCCCCTCCTGAATAAAAACAACCTTGCATGCTACACAGGCACCTTTGCACAATAGTGGTTGGTACTAGGCAGCAGATTTCACAACAGCACAGACAAAGAGCAGGAATGTGTCATATCTTGATACATATGGCACATTCCTGCCCACTTCCTTTCATGCAGAGCAGCATAGCGAGTTGTCATGCTATGTTGCATGAAACAATGCTAAATATGACCGTCAGTTTGGAGGTCACTCATGTTTTTTGAGGAGAACCAAAGCTTTGATTCTAATCAGGTTGGCTGCCACAAGATTCAGTGGGTGAAATGTGTTCTGATTGCTGCACTTGATGTATTTCTTAAGATGATGGTGGCTCTATTGTCTTTGTCTTTCTTGAGCTTTCATCAGCATTTCTGTCATCCCACACAATTATCCTGGCCAAGGCAGTATGGGCACCCTCTTTTGGATTCACTCTGTTTTATATGATGGTACTATTACTTTTGAAATTACTAAATTATTCCTCACCTAGGGCCATATGTATGGCCTGGTTTGCGTCACTCTTGCACAACGTAACATGGTGCAGGAGTGATGCAATCTTTAAGTGAGATTTAAGAAGCCACGCAAGGCCACTTTGTGTGGCCCTGTGAGGCTTCATAAATCTAGAATAATATTACACAATGAAAATTGCTGCATTACATTACTCTGCACCAGGAAGGCATTTTCATTGGTGTTGCCTGGGTGTTCCCAAGCAACATCCATGAATTTTGAGGCTTTCCCAGATTGACATGACCTTTTAAAGCTTACATGCGACAAAAAGATAAATCTCCTCAGGAGACGCATAACAAGGACAAATATGTTTTTTCTCCTCATTTTTTCCTCTTTCTATGCATTTTGTAGTACACATAGAAAGAGGAAAAGCCTCTCAGCATTGATTTTGTGCAGGAAGGTGTCCCTCCCTGCACATAAAATCCTGCATCCAAGCAGACACTCTTGCACCATGATGCAAGGTTGCCTGTGCTGGAGCTAGGCTGCCAAAAGGGCACCAGCACAGGGGAAAGGACAGAAATGTGCTGAATTGTGATAAATACGGCTCATCCCTGCCTTTTCCCTGTGATACAGAGCAGCACAACCAGGTGACTTGCTGTGCTGCCCTGCACCACAAAGCCCATAAATATAGGCATTGGTGCTGTGCTCACTCTTTAATATGTATATTGTGTTGCTTTCCTCAATACTAGCTTTCTTTTCCACCTCAAAACCAATGACACCTAAATTCACTTTCATACTTATCTTGCTGCAGTAGTTAGCTGAACATGTTACACATTCACAACATTCCCCTCACTGATAGTATCTGTGTGGGACAGAGCACCCGATGTAATGCAACGCTGTGACGCCATAGCGAGATTCGGCTCGATGCACAGTTGAGAGCAGCGAGAGCAGCAGTGATCGCCGCAAGAGCCGCAGGGCCGGGTCTGCAGGCCTGAAACGTCGCCGGTCAGAAGTAGAGCTGGCCGGAGCTGCGGTGGTGTGGTCCGAGCAGCTGATTGGGTGAGACATGTTGAGGAGGTGAGGTGCTGAAACAGCAGAGCAGAGTGGCAACCCCCGCTCCCGCTCCCCAGCACCCTCCCTCCCCCCACCCACCAAGCATCATATTAAGGCTGACAGCGAGGCTTGGAGCACGAAGCAGCAGAAAATCACCCCTGCTCCAGCTCCCCCACTCCCTGCGCATCCACCTAGCTCTATAGTAAGGAGGACAGCGAGATAGGAGTGCGAAGCTGTTTGGAATCTCCCCCGCTCCCTCCCCCTACCCACAGAGCATTACATTTAGACAGAGAGGCAACAAATTTGGCCCTGTCTTGGACGCCTTTGAACGCCTTGGGCGCATTGCAAGGAGCAAGAGCCTGCCGGAATGAGCACCAGCGCCACAGTGTCACGTGGCAGGGGCCATAGCCGCGATCTAGAGCAGCGCCATCCAGCACCAGCACTTTCCGACCGGCATCTCCCAGTCTGGGGGTGGGAGCCGAGTACACAGCTGCAGCTCAGAGGGGGGAAACTGCAGCAGGATATCTGTCACAAAGTAGAAAAGGAAGCAAACAGTGTATGTGGGATTCCCTCTTCAAGGGGGGTTACTCTGTCAACTTCTTTCAAGTTTCTTCATCCAAGTTTTCTCAGCCTTACTCAGCCAAGTAAGCAGCCAAGTCTGCAGCCAAGGCAGCTATGGCAATAGCCAAGCAGTAGCCCAGAAGCAGCTCCACAGCAGCAGCACCAGTGATACTGATTCGGGTAGTGGGCAAATAACCCCCTTCTGGGCAAGGATGACTGCTAAATGCCTCAGGAGATGTAGGACTTTTCTTAGTCACGCATGCAAAAAGACTAAGTTAAATCCCATATGAAATAAGGGCATCCCCCACTTGAACATAAAAAGTATAAATTCCATTCTTCCTTTCATCCAAAAAGAGCACTCTGGAGAACCAGTCCTCAAGGATGACAATGATTTAGTAACCTGCCATCTTGTCAATGGGGAGAGCACAGCCGATTTAATCCCTGTGAGGGGGGCCCTGGTGAACCAAATCCCTCCCCTGGCGAACAAGGATGATATCTCTAGAATTGGTGTTGGTGTAGAGGATTTTACCCTTCCCGACATTGACTTGAACTGTGTATATGGAGTAAGGAACCTCTCTGTTAGTTGTCCAAAGACCCTGGTAGATAGTAATCTTAAACTTAGTACCCCCGGTCTAAGGCTCTTAAGAAGTACACCTCCTGACCACTCTCTCTTCCATTCAATAACTTCCTTGACGCCAGAACTCATGTGTTCTCCAAATCTCCCCAGTGGCCCTCCAGATCAAAATGTAGTACTTTTGAAGTCCTTTAAATGTCTTGAGAGAACTATGGCCCTCATTACAACCCTGGCGGAAAATGCCGCTGACCGCCGTGCTGAAGGCCGCCAAGATACTGTGACCGCGGCGGTATACCGTTACGGGTATTATGACCCACACAGAGAAATCCACCACTCTACAGACACCAACACAAGACCGCCAGCCCAAAGGTCAGTGATAAATTGGCAGTACCAAAACCACACCGTTACGCCAACAGGAATACGCACACAGCATCAGGACTCGCGAATCACTGCGGCGGTCTTTCAACCACGGTAAACCATTGGTGGCACACACCGCTGTTCTCAAAATACACACACACTGACAAAACTACACCACATTGGACAATTCAAACTACAGACACCTGACACACATACACACACCACACACCCAATCTAATATAAAACACACACCCACATTACCCACAATCCCTTACAATGAAAAAACTTGCCAACTGAGAGAGAGAGACAAGCCAGGAGCACCCACTCCATCTGAGCCACATGACACCATTACCCATACACCATCCACACACCTCACGCCACCCACCCGAACACATCACCCCACACACCCTCACACATACCACTCACACTACACCCATGGCAACACAAAGACACCCGATGTTCTCAGAGGAGGAGCTAAGGGTCATGGTGGAGGAAATCATCCTGGTAGAGCCACAGCTATTCAGATCACAGCTGCAGCAGATGTCCATTGCAAGGAAGATGGAGCTATGGTGGAGAGTTGTGGACAGGGTCAACGCCGTGGGACAGCACCCCAGAACAAGGGATGACATCAGGAAGAGGTGGGACGACCTACGAGGGAAGGTGCGTTCTTTGGTAGCAAGACACCAGGTAGCTGTACAGAGGACTGGCAGTGGACCCCCACCTCCTCCCCAACAACTAACAACATGGGAGGAGCAAGTCTTGGCAATCATACATCCTGAGGGCCTCGCAGGAGTAGCAGGAGGACTGGACTCTGGTAAGTCAAATCTTTACTACTTTATCCCACCCACCCTACCTGCAAGCAATCACTAACTCCCAACGCTACCCTGACCCCCATCACTCCACCACCTCACATATACCCCATCATCACAACCCACACATCCCAACACCAAGGCCTGCATGCAACAAGGATGCATGGACACCCATCACAGACCTGCATGGATACCCATCACCACAGCATGCACACTAGTGACCATCACTTAGCCAACCAAATCACAACTCACACAAGCCAAAGCTGTCTTGCAAATAACTACCATAGAGGAAAACATACCCATGCACAAGATGGCACTCGCAGTTACAATAACACTGCACTTCATCCCCACAGGACCCCCACTCAACGTCACCGGAGAGGAGGTGCCACCAACATCCAGTCCCCCCCAGAAGAGGCCCACAGTTATGACAGCAGCTCTGAAGGCCTAGATCAGGATGACCAACCTGGCCCATCAGGGTCCTCTGGACAGTTGGTTACCCTGCCACAGTCCCATACCACCACAGAGCCTCCCCTCTCAGAAAACACCAGCACAGCACCCACCCAGCAGGCCCATACCTCTGTCCCCAGGACACGTCAATCAGCAGTGTGTCCACCACTACAGGGACCCCAGGCAACCCCACAAACCCAAGACAATCAGAGACCTGGGGTTAGTGGCAGTGGGCACACGGTTTAGGGGACAGAGGCACAAGACAACAGGGAAGGTGGGAGGACTGCTGTGCGACAGGGGGAGGACAGGCCCAGGGAACTGACTCACCATGAGGCACTCACCAACATCCTGGGAGCATACCACCATTCCCAGGAGACGATGGGCTAGATACTGGCCAAGTTTCAGGAGACCCAGCGGCTGCAGGAGGGACATTATCTGGGGATCAGGGAGGACCTGAGGGACATCCACACCACCTTGGTCACCATTGTAGGGGTGCTGGCTGACATGGCCAACACCATGAGGGAGGCATGAGGGAGGCAGTGGCACACCAACGGGCCACTAGCCACACCGGAGAACAGCCCTCCACCTCTGCCGACGCTAGTGGACAGGAGGCCCAGCCACAGGACCAACAGGCCACTAGCACCCCACCACATGCAGAAGGAGAACCACCCCGCAAACGGTCCCTGCGATCCAGGCAGAAGCCAGAGAACATTGCCAAGAGCCCCGCCTGGAAATCAGACTCTCCTGATTGTTACCCTTGTGTCCCACTCTGTTAACCTGTCCACCTTGAACTCCTATTGCTCACCTTCTTATGCCCCATTGAACAATGTGATACCAATAGACTGGATTCTACCCTGGACTTTCCTCCATCAGCAACCCAGCCCATTGCAATACCCCCTCCACTTATTTACACATAAATAAACACCCTTGGAACTAATACAAGTATGGAGTCTGTCAATTGATTCAAATATGTATTAGCTTAACAAGCTGTAAACATTGCAATTCAACTGTACAGTCATGTATACATAGGTATGACCTGTAGTGGGCAGCAGGGAACACACCAGGAGCCAGAGTGGGGCACAGAGGTCTGAAAATAGAGATGTCAAAGGGTACAGAAAGTGGCCATACAATATGGAAAATCAGGCTGCCATGTACAATGTCCCACACAAAACTGCAATGGAAAGTGAAGTTACAGTGTCTTACCTGTGTGTCACTGGAAGTACTGTTGTATGAGTGATCTTCTGTTGTCAACATCTTCTTCCTCTGCCTCCTTTTCCTCACTGTCCACAGGCTCCACCGCTGGCACAAGACCATCTCCAGGCTCATCTTCCTGCAGAAAAGGCACCTGGCGTCTCAAGGCCAGGTTGTGCAACATGCAACATGCAACGATGATCTGGCACACCTTCTTGGGTGAGTAGTACAGAGTTCCACCTGTCAGATAGAGCCACTGGAACCTGGCCTTCCTCCTTGTTTGCCCATGTGCCTCATTGCAATGCTCCTCTGCCCTTGTCCTGGCATTCCTCACTGGGGTCAGTAGCCATGAGAGGTTGGGGTAACCAGAGTCACCTGCAAATATTCGAAGGATACCTGTTAGACATACACTCACCCTTAGGGACAACACCACACCCATATACCTACATCAACTGGGTGGGGACCATGGGCTCACCTATTAGCCACTCCCGGTGCCTCTGGAGTTGAGACATCACATATGGAATGCTGCTATTCCTCAAGATGAAGGCATAATGCACAGAGCCAGGATACTTGGCATTCACATGGGAGATGTACTGGTCCACCACATCATCTGCACATTCAGAGAGTGATAGCTTTTTCTATCCCTGAACACTTGTTCATTCCTCCGGGGGGGGGGGACAAATGCTACATGTGTACCATCAATGGCACCAATGATGTTGGGGATATGTCCCAGGGCATAGATGTCAGCTTTCACTGTGGCCAAACCCTCCACCTGTGGGAAAACAATGTAGCTGTGCATGTGTTTCAGCAGGGCAGACAACACTCTGGTCAACACATTTGAGAACATAGGCTGTGACATCCCTGATGCCATGGCCACTGTTGCTTGGAATGAACCACTTTCCAGGAAATGGAGCACTGACAGGACCTGCACAAGATGGGGGATACCTGTGTGCTGGCGGATAGCTGAAATCAGGTCTGGCTACAATTGGGCACACAGTTCTTGGATTGTGGCCCTATGAAGTCTGTAGTTTAGGATAATGCGTCTGTCCTCCATTGTCGCCAGGTCCACCAGAAGTCTGTGCACGGGAGGATGTTTCCATCTCATATTCATCCTCAGCGGTTGAAGTCTAGGGAGAAAAACGGTGAGCAGAGGGTCATATTCACACATCTGTTGAAATAACAATTAATTTCTTCCTTTACAGAAACAGTATGTGAATTTGAGAGTCAGTTGATGTGCCAATGTCTGCTGTGACGCAGTTAGGTGCCATAGCCTGTGCCCCCCTGAAATGGCGTCTGCCTAACCTCTGAGGAGAGGCAAGTGGAAATGAGGTAATTGCATTGGCGTTGTGCGCCGTCGTGCTCAGCAGTTGACGACCGCCGCGCAACTTCGCACTGGTTAACATTAGGCCCTATGGGTTCCAGGAGCCAATGGCGATGTATGCCAGTGGTGATGGTACGCACCGTCGCGGACGTGACCGCCATTTTATATCTGTTCACTCACTTGCTACCTGACCTTCAACAGGAGAGGAGCTACACTGCAATTGCTGTTGTGTCCTGTGTCTGGAAGAGACAATGGCTCAAGTGCCTGGGGAAAGGGCCCCTGCCTTCACTTCGGAGGAGTTGGAGAGACTGGTGGATGGGGTCCTACCCTAGTACACGTTACTCTATTGTCCTCCAGAAAAACAGGTGAGTACACTGTGAGCATGATGCGTGGGCCATGAATGTATGGAGTGCTGTGTGTGTCAGCCTCATGTAGGGTGGGGCTGAAGGGTCCTGGGCAGAGTGCTGCATGTATGGTGGTCAATGTATGTGCGTAAGGGGATAGGAGGGATATGGTGGGCCAGGCTCACCATGAGTATGACAGTCTGGACAGTATGACTAATCCCTTTTCTGCTGTCTTTTTCCTGCATGTCAGCGTCCATCAGAAAAAGGGCATTTGGTGTGCCATCGCCAAGGAGGTGCGGACCCTGGGGATCTTTGACAGGCAGTGCACCCACTGCCGCAAAAGGTGGGAGGACCTGTGCCACTGGACAAGGAAGACAGCGGAGGCCCAGCTGGGGCTGGCCTCCCAACGAGGAAGGGGTGCCCGTCGTACCCTGACCCCCCTGATGTTCCGTATCCTGGCTGTGGCCTATCCGGAGTTGGATGGGCGCTTGAAGGCTTCACAGCAGCCACAAGGGAGTGAGTACAGATTCAGAATCATGACTTTGCACACGTGAAGGTTTTACCTGGGTGGGGGATGTGGGCTGTGGGTGCCCCTAGGCCAGGGCGAACATGGTAGGGTAGGTCCCTTGTTGGGCAGGCTCTGAAGCACTCCAACCCCAATAGTGTTAGTGGGTATCTACTACTGGGCAGGATTCTGTTTGTTTCAGTTGTGCATCTGATGGTGTTATGCTATGAACCCCATAGGGCTGCTCCCTGTGTGTTGTGTACATCAACAGTAGTGGTGTTGCTGTCATTGACCAAGTGTATCCTCTGTCTCTCTCCCCCCCTTTTGTTTTATCACCCTGTCCTTGTGTGCATTAGCATCATCTGGCGGAGGAGCAGACGCACCGGCGATGGAGGGAGCTGCATCCCACTTGGGCCTGGAAGAAGAATCCACGAGGGTGAGGGCACCAGTGGGACCGAGGGCAAGGGGAGCACCACCACAGAGACAGGAGGGGACACTACAGACAGCAACTCCTCCTCCGATGGAAGCTCCCTGGCTCAGGTGGACACCTCTGTGCCCACCCGACAACAGGTACAGCCGCCACCCCATAGCAGCACCGCCCTCCAAGCAGCCCCTCAGTGCATTTCCCGTGCCCGCTCACCCAGGAGGGTGGGCATCTCCTTCGCCCCAGGCACCTCAGGCCCTGCCCCACAGAGCTCTGCTGCTCTCAGTGAGGAGGCTACTGACCTCCTGAGATCCCTTACTGTTTGACAGTCAACCATACTGAGTGCCATCCAGGGTGTTGAAAGGCATTTGCAACAAACAAATGCATTCTTGGAGGGCATTCACTCTGGCGTGGCGGCCCAACAGAGAGCATTTCAGGCACTGGCCTCTGCATTGATGGCAGCCATTGTCCCTGTCTCCAAACTCCCCCCTCCAACTTCCTCTACCCAGTCCCAATCCCCTCAACCCCAGCCTAACCCAAGCACACCTTCAGACCAGCATTCACCCAAATCAACACACAGAAGTGGCTCAGGCAAACACAAGCACCACACTTTCTCTCACAGGCACTCACACAAGCACCATCCCCATTCAGACACACTAACATCCACTGCCTCCTCTGTGTCCCCCTCCTCCTCCCCGCCCATCCCCTCCTGGTAGTGTCTCCACTCACACCTGCATGCACTACATCCTCATCCACTACCTCCATCACCAACATGCCTATCACCACATGCCCCTCACTGGCAGTCACCAAGTCACCAACCCCACATCCATGCACACGTCCCCTGTGTTCTGTCCCACTGTCCCACTGTGTCTGTGACCCCTCCTCCCAAAGTACACAAACGCAAGCACCCACCCACCCAATAGCCATCGACCTCACAACAGCATCCAGCTCATGCACCTGCACCCAAACACAGCAGACACCTCCTATAACCACTGCCTCTTCCTCCACTCCCAAACCTTCACCCTCTTCCCACCCCTATGTCCCTGAGAAGCTTTTCCTAGCCACCAATGACCTGTTCTCTACCCTCCCCCATCCTTCACCTCGGGCCAGGGTGGGCAGAACCCAGCCCAGCACCTCAGCCACCAAGTCCACGTCCGCTGTGGTTTCTGCAGCTGTTAGAGGCTCTAAGGAGGCACCCGTAAGCCCAGCCAGTGTGCCACCAACCCCTGTCAAGGCCAAGAAGGTTCCGCCACCTGGCAAGGCCAAGAAGGGGACAGCATCCAGCAAGGAGAAGGAGCCACAACCACCCAGCGAGGCCACGTCAAAGACTCCAGCTGGCAGGCTCAAGGAGGCACCACCATCTGCCAAGAGCAGGAAGGGGCACAGAACACCAGCCCAGGCACTTCAGCCATCCGAGCCTTTAGGTGAAGGCCTGGTGGCTCCCAGCACAAACGCCAGCACCACCACATGCACCGCAGCCAGCACCGCCACCTGCACAGCCGCAAGCACCGCCACCTGCACCGCCACCTGCACCACTGCACCTGCACCACTGCAAGCACCACTACTGTCAGCAGCAGCAGCCTGAGTGGGTAGCCATCAGAGGCTTCAGGGGAAGGGCTGAAGCCTCCCCCCATCACTGGCAGCACCCCCACCAGCACCGGCACTACCACCACTGTGCAGCCGTAGCTGCCGGCGGATGGACTGTTGTCCTGCTTCCATGGAGTATCATGCATCCTGGCCACTGCAAATCTCGTGGCTCTGACACCCAGGTGAGGGACTGTAACCTGGCACTCCCCAAGTGCTGCATCACTGGGCAGAAAGCCCCTTCCAGAACCAGTGGAGAAGCCATCCACTTGAGAGACTGTGGCCTTGTACTTCAGTGTCAAGTACAAGGCCAGTGGAACCAGTGGAAGAAGGCATCTACTCACCCTATCCTTGGCAGGATGAAGCACACTGGGCACAAAGCCCCCTCCAGAACCAGTGGAGAAGCCATCCACTTGATAGACTGTGGCCTTGTACTTTCCACGAGCAAGCAGTGGGCAAACCACCCACTTGAGAGACTGTGGCCTTGCACTCCCCAGGACCAAGCAGTGGGCAAACCACCCACTTGAGAGACTGTGGCTTTGCACTCCCCATGACCAAGCAGTGGACAAACCACCCACTTGAGAGACTGTGGCATTGCACTCCCCAGGACCAAGCATTGGGCATGGAACCCCCTCCAGAAGCAGTGGCATAGTACCATCTTCCGGCTGAGGTGCCCCCCATCCCATCCCCCTGAGGTACCTGAGTGTTTTTGACCTGATGCCCCTGTAGTGTTCTCTCCGTTTTGAGGCAGGAGTCAAGTGTGGGTTAGGCCTACGTGTTATGGCCCAGTGGGCCACAAACTATTTTTGTGTCAACCTTGTCCCTCATTTTGTATATATAGTATATATTGTACATACTGTTCATTTATTTATGTACATATTTCTAAGTATTTCTAATATTACACTATTTTGATTCCATTCCTTTTGTCCTTGCGTTATTCCTGAGGGTTAGGGGGTGTATATGTAATGTTGTTGCATGTGTTTGTGTGTATGGTGTTGGGGATGAGGGTGGGCGTTTGGGTGTTGCGTGTGTGTGTCACTCTCTTTTTCCTCCCCTCCCCTTGTGTGCTAGGTGCAGTGCTCACCGTTGGCGTTGGTGCTCCTGGTATATGAGCAGATATACCAGCATGGGGAAGACCTGCAGCTCGGGCTCCATTAGGGCCTGGTTCTTCCTTGAGTGTCAAGAGGAAAGTGGTTTCCCTTCAAAGTACTGTTTCCGCTGTGCTTTTGATGGAGTTGGTACCGCCCCGGAAAAGCTGGCGGATGGGCGGGTTATAATGGAGTGGGCAGTACATTGTCTTCCGCCTGGCTGTTGGCGGTTACCGCCGCAGTGTTTGTTGCTACCACCGTGGTGGTCAGAGTGTTAAAGTGACTCTCTGTGTTGGCGGGATCCACCGTGGTCATGATTCAATTTTTGTTACCGCCAGCCTGTTGGCGGTATTACTGCCGGTTTAACACCGACCACCAGGGTTGTAATGAGGGCCTATATCTTTGATCCTGGTTCTCCTAGAAAAATCGATTAACAATTCTGATCATACACAAGACACATTGCTATCTATATTGAAAGCCTTGTTAGATCAAAAGGACGCTAAATTAACCTGTGATGGGAAATCTTTTAGGACCATGGAGGTAGCTTCCCAAAAGGGGGGGCGTCAAGATTCTGGTTTGATTCCACTTACCTCAGACGCCCAGGTGCCCATGACCCCATCTCCTCTGCCATTTCATTCTGACCAGGGTATTCAGGCAGGAAAGCCTCAAGTTCATTGGAATTCTTCAAATACACAGGATTCCTTTACTCACGATAGTGCTGTCTTTTTCCTAGAAAATCTTTTCTCCAGCCCACTCTCTTTGAATAATGTGGCCCCTATTGTTCCTGAACTTGCCTCTCCAAAAAATTTGTTAAATCATCCAGTGCCCCCCTTTCCCATTTTTCTACCCAAAGTATACCCTGATGTATTGATGGCAGAAAATAAGGGGATTTTGACTGTAAAAACTTCTAAAGTGAAGAAAATGAGAAAAAAAGGGTACAAAGGGGACAAACTGAGAAAACAGAGAATAAAAAATAAAAAATAAAACAAGAAAGGTTAAGTTGGAGGACAAGGAAAAGGACCCCAGTGGAACCTCTACTCAGTGGGAAGAACAAGAACATGAATTGGTGTTTAGGAAGGAGAGGCCCATGGGTGTGTTATCGGTTGAACCCCCTACCCTTTATTGAGAACAAGACTCAACACCTCATTGGGATGTACAACAGTTTGTTCTACCAGTCTCTGTGAGCATGCTATCTGACCCAAATCTTCATGCTATTTCTACTTGTAATTTGAACGCTAATGCAGTGGCATTGAACCCTACCTTGGTTCATTATAAAGGTGGGGTAGTACACAGTAAGGAGGAAATTACTCAAGGTCTTATAGAGACCCCTGAATGCCTAGAGTTTTCTGCTTTATTTGATTTGAATTACATTTCAAATCGTTTGTTATTAATTTCATGTTCACAGGTATTGATGAGCTAAAATTCATTGACAGTAGTGATATTGTTTGGTTTTTCTCTCGATCAGAGTATAGGAGTGTAAAAGACAAAAGTCTATTTTTTCTCTAAAACTTTTATAAACCTTATTCTAGTTAACTGTGAACAGTTACAATGTAGAGGTATAGATGTGGTTCCAATATGGGGTAAGGAAGTTAATTTTAAATAGTACCAACTCCTACCAAACACTCGCTCATACTGCTTCCCCCTTGGAAAATGTAAAAGTTTCCCTTCTCCATGGTGAAAGAGTGGTGAAGCTCATGGAGGATGTTCCCTCACATCTCTCAGGTCCCAATGAGGGAAATTGGAGCAGGTTAGAGTGGGCTCTAAATAGCACCCGAGGCAGAGAACGTTCTCACAACCCAGTCATTAACCAGAGTCTCTCCATGGTCTCTTGGAATGCTGCAGGAATAGAGAACCATTCAGAAAAATTAGATCTTATTTGCTGTTTACAGGCGGACTTAATTTGCATCCAAGAGTCCTGGAGCGTATTTGATTTCAATTGTCCCGGTTATTCAGTCCTAAGTATCAAGGCACAGCCCTCCAAGAAAGGGCATGCAAAAGGGGGTATCGCTGAGCTGTTAAGTAACAAATATAAATGGGAATACGTTAGCCTGCCTGTCTCCTCAAATTGTTTTCAGATAGTAAGAGTGTATCCAATGTTGGAGAATGGCAAGAAATCCCCCATGCTAATACTAAATGTGTATATTCTACCAGATAAGGACTACATCTGCACATTCAGAGAGTGATAGCTTTTTCTATCCCTGAACACTTGTTCATTCCTCCGGGGGGGGGGGGACAAATGCTACATGTGTACCATCAATGGCACCAATGATGTTGGGGATATGTCCCAGGGCATAGATGTCAGCTTTCACTGTGGCCAAACCCTCCACCTGTGGGAAAACAATGTAGCTGTGCATGTGTTTCAGCAGGGCAGACAACACTCTGGTCAACACATTTGAGAACATAGGCTGTGACATCCCTGATGCCATGGCCACTGTTGCTTGGAATGAACCACTTTCCAGGAAATGGAGCACTGACAGGACCTGCACAAGATGGGGGATACCTGTGTGCTGGCGGATAGCTGAAATCAGGTCTGGCTACAATTGGGCACACAGTTCTTGGATTGTGGCCCTATGAAGTCTGTAGTTTAGGATAATGCGTCTGTCCTCCATTGTCGCCAGGTCCACCAGAAGTCTGTGCACGGGAGGATGTTTCCATCTCATATTCATCCTCAGCGGTTGAAGTCTAGGGAGAAAAACGGTGAGCAGAGGGTCATATTCACACATCTGTTGAAATAACAATTAATTTCTTCCTTTACAGAAACAGTATGTGAATTTGAGAGTCAGTTGATGTGCCAATGTCTGCTGTGACGCAGTTAGGTGCCATAGCCTGTGCCCCCCTGAAATGGCGTCTGCCTAACCTCTGAGGAGAGGCAAGTGGAAATGAGGTAATTGCATTGGCGTTGTGCGCCGTCGTGCTCAGCAGTTGACGACCGCCGCGCAACTTCGCACTGGTTAACATTAGGCCCTATGGGTTCCAGGAGCCAATGGCGATGTATGCCAGTGGTGATGGTACGCACCGTCGCGGACGTGACCGCCATTTTATATCTGTTCACTCACTTGCTACCTGACCTTCAACAGGAGAGGAGCTACACTGCAATTGCTGTTGTGTCCTGTGTCTGGAAGAGACAATGGCTCAAGTGCCTGGGGAAAGGGCCCCTGCCTTCACTTCGGAGGAGTTGGAGAGACTGGTGGATGGGGTCCTACCCTAGTACACGTTACTCTATTGTCCTCCAGAAAAACAGGTGAGTACACTGTGAGCATGATGCGTGGGCCATGAATGTATGGAGTGCTGTGTGTGTCAGCCTCATGTAGGGTGGGGCTGAAGGGTCCTGGGCAGAGTGCTGCATGTATGGTGGTCAATGTATGTGCGTAAGGGGATAGGAGGGATATGGTGGGCCAGGCTCACCATGAGTATGACAGTCTGGACAGTATGACTAATCCCTTTTCTGCTGTCTTTTTCCTGCATGTCAGCGTCCATCAGAAAAAGGGCATTTGGTGTGCCATCGCCAAGGAGGTGCGGACCCTGGGGATCTTTGACAGGCAGTGCACCCACTGCCGCAAAAGGTGGGAGGACCTGTGCCACTGGACAAGGAAGACAGCGGAGGCCCAGCTGGGGCTGGCCTCCCAACGAGGAAGGGGTGCCCGTCGTACCCTGACCCCCCTGATGTTCCGTATCCTGGCTGTGGCCTATCCGGAGTTGGATGGGCGCTTGAAGGCTTCACAGCAGCCACAAGGGAGTGAGTACAGATTCAGAATCATGACTTTGCACACGTGAAGGTTTTACCTGGGTGGGGGATGTGGGCTGTGGGTGCCCCTAGGCCAGGGCGAACATGGTAGGGTAGGTCCCTTGTTGGGCAGGCTCTGAAGCACTCCAACCCCAATAGTGTTAGTGGGTATCTACTACTGGGCAGGATTCTGTTTGTTTCAGTTGTGCATCTGATGGTGTTATGCTATGAACCCCACAGGGCTGCTCCCTGTGTGTTGTGTACATCAACAGTAGTGGTGTTGCTGTCATTGACCAAGTGTATCCTCTGTCTCTCTCCCCCCCTTTTGTTTTATCACCCTGTCCTTGTGTGCATTAGCATCATCTGGCGGAGGAGCAGACGCACCGGCGATGGAGGGAGCTGCATCCCACTTGGGCCTGGAAGAAGAATCCACGAGGGTGAGGGCACCAGTGGGACCGAGGGCAAGGGGAGCACCACCACAGAGACAGGAGGGGACACTACAGACAGCAACTCCTCCTCCGATGGAAGCTCCCTGGCTCAGGTGGACACCTCTGTGCCCACCCGACAACAGGTACAGCCGCCACCCCATAGCAGCACCGCCCTCCAAGCAGCCCCTCAGTGCATTTCCCGTGCCCGCTCACCCAGGAGGGTGGGCATCTCCTTCGCCCCAGGCACCTCAGGCCCTGCCCCACAGAGCTCTGCTGCTCTCAGTGAGGAGGCTACTGACCTCCTGAGATCCCTTACTGTTTGACAGTCAACCATACTGAGTGCCATCCAGGGTGTTGAAAGGCATTTGCAACAAACAAATGCATTCTTGGAGGGCATTCACTCTGGCGTGGCGGCCCAACAGAGAGCATTTCAGGCACTGGCCTCTGCATTGATGGCAGCCATTGTCCCTGTCTCCAAACTCCCCCCTCCAACTTCCTCTACCCAGTCCCAATCCCCTCAACCCCAGCCTAACCCAAGCACACCTTCAGACCAGCATTCACCCAAATCAACACACAGAAGTGGCTCAGGCAAACACAAGCACCACACTTTCTCTCACAGGCACTCACACAAGCACCATCCCCATTCAGACACACTAACATCCACTGCCTCCTCTGTGTCCCCCTCCTCCTCCCCGCCCATCCCCTCCTGGTAGTGTCTCCACTCACACCTGCATGCACTACATCCTCATCCACTACCTCCATCACCAACATGCCTATCACCACATGCCCCTCACTGGCAGTCACCAAGTCACCAACCCCACATCCATGCACACGTCCCCTGTGTTCTGTCCCACTGTCCCACTGTGTCTGTGACCCCTCCTCCCAAAGTACACAAACGCAAGCACCCACCCACCCAATAGCCATCGACCTCACAACAGCATCCAGCTCATGCACCTGCACCCAAACACAGCAGACACCTCCTATAACCACTGCCTCTTCCTCCACTCCCAAACCTTCACCCTCTTCCCACCCCTATGTCCCTGAGAAGCTTTTCCTAGCCACCAATGACCTGTTCTCTACCCTCCCCCATCCTTCACCTCGGGCCAGGGTGGGCAGAACCCAGCCCAGCACCTCAGCCACCAAGTCCACGTCCGCTGTGGTTTCTGCAGCTGTTAGAGGCTCTAAGGAGGCACCCGTAAGCCCAGCCAGTGTGCCACCAACCCCTGTCAAGGCCAAGAAGGTTCCGCCACCTGGCAAGGCCAAGAAGGGGACAGCATCCAGCAAGGAGAAGGAGCCACAACCACCCAGCGAGGCCACGTCAAAGACTCCAGCTGGCAGGCTCAAGGAGGCACCACCATCTGCCAAGAGCAGGAAGGGGCACAGAACACCAGCCCAGGCACTTCAGCCATCCGAGCCTTTAGGTGAAGGCCTGGTGGCTCCCAGCACAAACGCCAGCACCACCACATGCACCGCAGCCAGCACCGCCACCTGCACAGCCGCAAGCACCGCCACCTGCACCGCCACCTGCACCACTGCACCTGCACCACTGCAAGCACCACTACTGTCAGCAGCAGCAGCCTGAGTGGGTAGCCATCAGAGGCTTCAGGGGAAGGGCTGAAGCCTCCCCCCATCACTGGCAGCACCCCCACCAGCACCGGCACTACCACCACTGTGCAGCCGTAGCTGCCGGCGGATGGACTGTTGTCCTGCTTCCATGGAGTATCATGCATCCTGGCCACTGCAAATCTCGTGGCTCTGACACCCAGGTGAGGGACTGTAACCTGGCACTCCCCAAGTGCTGCATCACTGGGCAGAAAGCCCCTTCCAGAACCAGTGGAGAAGCCATCCACTTGAGAGACTGTGGCCTTGTACTTCAGTGTCAAGTACAAGGCCAGTGGAACCAGTGGAAGAAGGCATCTACTCACCCTATCCTTGGCAGGATGAAGCACACTGGGCACAAAGCCCCCTCCAGAACCAGTGGAGAAGCCATCCACTTGAGAGACTGTGGCCTTGTACTTTCCACGAGCAAGCAGTGGGCAAACCACCCACTTGAGAGACTGTGGCCTTGCACTCCCCAGGACCAAGCAGTGGGCAAACCACCCACTTGAGAGACTGTGGCTTTGCACTCCCCATGACCAAGCAGTGGACAAACCACCCACTTGAGAGACTGTGGCATTGCACTCCCCAGGACCAAGCATTGGGCATGGAACCCCCTCCAGAAGCAGTGGCATAGTACCATCTTCCGGCTGAGGTGCCCCCCATCCCATCCCCCTGAGGTACCTGAGTGTTTTTGACCTGATGCCCCTGTAGTGTTCTCTCCGTTTTGAGGCAGGAGTCAAGTGTGGGTTAGGCCTACGTGTTATGGCCCAGTGGGCCACAAACTATTTTTGTGTCAACCTTGTCCCTCATTTTGTATATATAGTATATATTGTACATACTGTTCATTTATTTATGTACATATTTCTAAGTATTTCTAATATTACACTATTTTGATTCCATTCCTTTTGTCCTTGCGTTATTCCTGAGGGTTAGGGGGTGTATATGTAATGTTGTTGCATGTGTTTGTGTGTATGGTGTTGGGGATGAGGGTGGGCGTTTGGGTGTTGCGTGTGTGTGTCACTCTCTTTTTCCTCCCCTCCCCTTGTGTGCTAGGTGCAGTGCTCACCGTTGGCGTTGGTGCTCCTGGTATATGAGCAGATATACCAGCATGGGGAAGACCTGCAGCTCGGGCTCCATTAGGGCCTGGTTCTTCCTTGAGTGTCAAGAGGAAAGTGGTTTCCCTTCAAAGTACTGTTTCCGCTGTGCTTTTGATGGAGTTGGTACCGCCCCGGAAAAGCTGGCGGATGGGCGGGTTATAATGGAGTGGGCAGTACATTGTCTTCCGCCTGGCTGTTGGCGGTTACCGCCGCAGTGTTTGTTGCTACCACCGTGGTGGTCAGAGTGTTAAAGTGACTCTCTGTGTTGGCGGGATCCACCGTGGTCATGATTCAATTTTTGTTACCGCCAGCCTGTTGGCGGTATTACTGCCGGTTTAACACCGACCACCAGGGTTGTAATGAGGGCCTATATCTTTGATCCTGGTTCTCCTAGAAAAATCGATTAACAATTCTGATCATACACAAGACACATTGCTATCTATATTGAAAGCCTTGTTAGATCAAAAGGACGCTAAATTAACCTGTGATGGGAAATCTTTTAGGACCATGGAGGTAGCTTCCCAAAAGGGGGGGCGTCAAGATTCTGGTTTGATTCCACTTACCTCAGACGCCCAGGTGCCCATGACCCCATCTCCTCTGCCATTTCATTCTGACCAGGGTATTCAGGCAGGAAAGCCTCAAGTTCATTGGAATTCTTCAAATACACAGGATTCCTTTACTCACGATAGTGCTGTCTTTTTCCTAGAAAATCTTTTCTCCAGCCCACTCTCTTTGAATAATGTGGCCCCTATTGTTCCTGAACTTGCCTCTCCAAAAAATTTGTTAAATCATCCAGTGCCCCCCTTTCCCATTTTTCTACCCAAAGTATACCCTGATGTATTGATGGCAGAAAATAAGGGGATTTTGACTGTAAAAACTTCTAAAGTGAAGAAAATGAGAAAAAAAGGGTACAAAGGGGACAAACTGAGAAAACAGAGAATAAAAAATAAAAAATAAAACAAGAAAGGTTAAGTTGGAGGACAAGGAAAAGGACCCCAGTGGAACCTCTACTCAGTGGGAAGAACAAGAACATGAATTGGTGTTTAGGAAGGAGAGGCCCATGGGTGTGTTATCGGTTGAACCCCCTACCCTTTATTGAGAACAAGACTCAACACCTCATTGGGATGTACAACAGTTTGTTCTACCAGTCTCTGTGAGCATGCTATCTGACCCAAATCTTCATGCTATTTCTACTTGTAATTTGAACGCTAATGCAGTGGCATTGAACCCTACCTTGGTTCATTATAAAGGTGGGGTAGTACACAGTAAGGAGGAAATTACTCAAGGTCTTATAGAGACCCCTGAATGCCTAGAGTTTTCTGCTTTATTTGATTTGAATTACATTTCAAATCGTTTGTTATTAATTTCATGTTCACAGGTATTGATGAGCTAAAATTCATTGACAGTAGTGATATTGTTTGGTTTTTCTCTCGATCAGAGTATAGGAGTGTAAAAGACAAAAGTCTATTTTTTCTCTAAAACTTTTATAAACCTTATTCTAGTTAACTGTGAACAGTTACAATGTAGAGGTATAGATGTGGTTCCAATATGGGGTAAGGAAGTTAATTTTAAATAGTACCAACTCCTACCAAACACTCGCTCATACTGCTTCCCCCTTGGAAAATGTAAAAGTTTCCCTTCTCCATGGTGAAAGAGTGGTGAAGCTCATGGAGGATGTTCCCTCACATCTCTCAGGTCCCAATGAGGGAAATTGGAGCAGGTTAGAGTGGGCTCTAAATAGCACCCGAGGCAGAGAACGTTCTCACAACCCAGTCATTAACCAGAGTCTCTCCATGGTCTCTTGGAATGCTGCAGGAATAGAGAACCATTCAGAAAAATTAGATCTTATTTGCTGTTTACAGGCGGACTTAATTTGCATCCAAGAGTCCTGGAGCGTATTTGATTTCAATTGTCCCGGTTATTCAGTCCTAAGTATCAAGGCACAGCCCTCCAAGAAAGGGCATGCAAAAGGGGGTATCGCTGAGCTGTTAAGTAACAAATATAAATGGGAATACGTTAGCCTGCCTGTCTCCTCAAATTGTTTTCAGATAGTAAGAGTGTATCCAATGTTGGAGAATGGCAAGAAATCCCCCATGCTAATACTAAATGTGTATATTCTACCAGATAAGGACTACATCTGCACATTCAGAGAGTGATAGCTTTTTCTATCCCTGAACACTTGTTCATTCCTCCGGGGGGGGGGGGACAAATGCTACATGTGTACCATCAATGGCACCAATGATGTTGGGGATATGTCCCAGGGCATAGATGTCAGCTTTCACTGTGGCCAAACCCTCCACCTGTGGGAAAACAATGTAGCTGTGCATGTGTTTCAGCAGGGCAGACAACACTCTGGTCAACACATTTGAGAACATAGGCTGTGACATCCCTGATGCCATGGCCACTGTTGCTTGGAATGAACCACTTTCCAGGAAATGGAGCACTGACAGGACCTGCACAAGATGGGGGATACCTGTGTGCTGGCGGATAGCTGAAATCAGGTCTGGCTACAATTGGGCACACAGTTCTTGGATTGTGGCCCTATGAAGTCTGTAGTTTAGGATAATGCGTCTGTCCTCCATTGTCGCCAGGTCCACCAGAAGTCTGTGCACGGGAGGATGTTTCCATCTCATATTCATCCTCAGCGGTTGAAGTCTAGGGAGAAAAACGGTGAGCAGAGGGTCATATTCACACATCTGTTGAAATAACAATTAATTTCTTCCTTTACAGAAACAGTATGTGAATTTGAGAGTCAGTTGATGTGCCAATGTCTGCTGTGACGCAGTTAGGTGCCATGGCCTGTGCCCCCCTGAAATGGCGTCTGCCTAACCTCTGAGGAGAGGCAAGTGGAAATGAGGTAATTGCATTGGCGTTGTGCGCCGTCGTGCTCAGCAGTTGACGACCGCCGCGCAACTTCGCACTGGTTAACATTAGGCCCTATGGGTTCCAGGAGCCAATGGCGATGTATGCCAGTGGTGATGGTACGCACCGTCGCGGACGTGACCGCCATTTTATATCTGTTCACTCACTTGCTACCTGACCTTCAACAGGAGAGGAGCTACACTGCAATTGCTGTTGTGTCCTGTGTCTGGAAGAGACAATGGCTCAAGTGCCTGGGGAAAGGGCCCCTGCCTTCACTTCGGAGGAGTTGGAGAGACTGGTGGATGGGGTCCTACCCTAGTACACGTTACTCTATTGTCCTCCAGAAAATCAGGTGAGTACACTGTGAGCATGATGCGTGGGCCATGAATGTATGGAGTGTTGTGTGTGTCAGCCTCATGTAGGGTGGGGCTGAAGGGTCCTGGGCAGAGTGCTGCATGTATGGTGGTCAATGTATGTGCGTAAGGGGATAGGAGGGATATGGTGGGCCAGGCTCACCATGAGTATGACAGTCTGGACAGTATGACTAATCCCTTTTCTGCTGTCTTTTTCCTGCATGTCAGCGTCCATCAGAAAAAGGGCATTTGGTGTGCCATCGCCAAGGAGGTGCGGACCCTGGGGATCTTTGACAGGCAGTGCACCCACTGCCGCAAAAGGTGGGAGGACCTGTGCCACTGGACAAGGAAGACAGCGGAGGCCCAGCTGGGGCTGGCCTCCCAACGAGGAAGGGGTGCCCGTCGTACCCTGACCCCCCTGATGTTCCGTATCCTGGCTGTGGCCTATCCGGAGTTGGATGGGCGCTTGAAGGCTTCACAGCAGCCACAAGGGAGTGAGTACAGATTCAGAATCATGACTTTGCACACGTGAAGGTTTTACCTGGGTGGGGGATGTGGGCTGTGGGTGCCCCTAGGCCAGGGCGAACATGGTAGGGTAGGTCCCTTGTTGGGCAGGCTCTGAAGCACTCCAACCCCAATAGTGTTAGTGGGTATCTACTACTGGGCAGGATTCTGTTTGTTTCAGTTGTGCATCTGATGGTGTTATGCTATGAACCCCATAGGGCTGCTCCCTGTGTGTTGTGTACATCAACAGTAGTGGTGTTGCTGTCATTGACCAAGTGTATCCTCTGTCTCTCTCCCCCCCTTTTGTTTTATCACCCTGTCCTTGTGTGCATTAGCATCATCTGGCGGAGGAGCAGACGCACCGGCGATGGAGGGAGCTGCATCCCACTTGGGCCTGGAAGAAGAATCCACGAGGGTGAGGGCACCAGTGGGACCGAGGGCAAGGGGAGCACCACCACAGAGACAGGAGGGGACACTACAGACAGCAACTCCTCCTCCGATGGAAGCTCCCTGGCTCAGGTGGACACCTCTGTGCCCACCCGACAACAGGTACAGCCGCCACCCCATAGCAGCACCGCCCTCCAAGCAGCCCCTCAGTGCATTTCCCGTGCCCGCTCACCCAGGAGGGTGGGCATCTCCTTCGCCCCAGGCACCTCAGGCCCTGCCCCACAGAGCCCTGCTGCTCTCAGTGAGGAGGCTACTGACCTCCTGAGATCCCTTACTGTTTGACAGTCAACCATACTGAGTGCCATCCAGGGTGTTGAAAGGCATTTGCAACAAACAAATGCATTCTTGGAGGGCATTCACTCTGGCGTGGCGGCCCAACAGAGAGCATTTCAGGCACTGGCCTCTGCATTGATGGCAGCCATTGTCCCTGTCTCCAAACTCCCCCCTCCAACTTCCTCTACCCAGTCCCAATCCCCTCAACCCCAGCCTAACCCAAGCACACCTTCAGACCAGCATTCACCCAAATCAACACACAGAAGTGGCTCAGGCAAACACAAGCACCACACTTTCTCTCACAGGCACTCACACAAGCACCATCCCCATTCAGACACACTAACATCCACTGCCTCCTCTGTGTCCCCCTCCTCCTCCCCGCCCATCCCCTCCTAGTAGTGTCTCCACTCACACCTGCATGCACTACATCCTCATCCACTACCTCCATCACCAACATGCCTATCACCACATGCCCCTCACTGGCAGTCACCAAGTCACCAACCCCACATCCATGCACACGTCCCCTGTGTTCTGTCCCACTGTCCCACTGTGTCTGTGACCCCTCCTCCCAAAGTACACAAACGCAAGCACCCACCCACCCAATAGCCATCGACCTCACAACAGCATCCAGCTCATGCACCTGCACCCAAACACAGCAGACACCTCCTATAACCACTGCCTCTTCCTCCACTCCCAAACCTTCACCCTCTTCCCACCCCTATGTCCCTGAGAAGCTTTTCCTAGCCACCAATGACCTGTTCTCTACCCTCCCCCATCCTTCACCTCGGGCCAGGGTGGGCAGAACCCAGCCCAGCACCTCAGCCACCAAGTCCACGTCCGCTGTGGTTTCTGCAGCTGTTAGAGGCTCTAAGGAGGCACCCGTAAGCCCAGCCAGTGTGCCACCAACCCCTGTCAAGGCCAAGAAGGTTCCGCCACCTGGCAAGGCCAAGAAGGGGACAGCATCCAGCAAGGAGAAGGAGCCACAACCACCCAGCGAGGCCACGTCAAAGACTCCAGCTGGCAGGCTCAAGGAGGCACCACCATCTGCCAAGAGCAGGAAGGGGCACAGAACACCAGCCCAGGCACTTCAGCCATCCGAGCCTTTAGGTGAAGGCCTGGTGGCTCCCAGCACAAACGCCAGCACCACCACATGCACCGCAGCCAGCACCGCCACCTGCACAGCCGCAAGCACCGCCACCTGCACCGCCACCTGCACCTGCACCACTGCAAGCACCACTACTGTCAGCAGCAGCAGCCTGAGTGGGTAGCCATCAGAGGCTTCAGGGGAAGGGCTGAAGCCTCCCCCCATCACTGGCAGCACCCCCACCAGCACCGGCACTACCACCACTGTGCAGCCGTAGCTGCCGGCGGATGGACTGTTGTCCTGCTTCCATGGAGTATCATGCATCCTGGCCACTGCAAATCTCGTAGCTCTGACACCCAGGTGAGGGACTGTAACCTGGCACTCCCCAAGTGCTGCATCACTGGGCAGAAAGCCCCTTCCAGAACCAGTGGAGAAGCCATCCACTTGAGAGACTGTGGCCTTGTACTTCAGTCTCAAGTACAAGGCCAGTGGAACCAGTGGAAGAAGGCATCCACTCACCCTATCCTTGGCAGGATGAAGCACACTGGGCACAAAGCCCCCTCCAGAACCAGTGGAGAAGCCATCCACTTGAGAGACTGTGGCCTTGTACTTTCCACGAGCAAGCAGTGGGCAAACCACCCACTTGAGAGACTGTGGCCTTGCACTCCCCAGGACCAAGCAGTGGGCAAACCACCCACTTGAGAGACTGTGGCTTTGCACTCCCCATGACCAAGCAGTGGACAAACCACCCACTTGAGAGACTGTGGCATTGCACTCCCCAGGACCAAGCATTGGGCATGGAACCCCCTCCAGAAGCAGTGGCATAGTACCATCTTCCGGCTGAGGTGCCCCCCATCCCATCCCCCTGAGGTACCTGAGTGTTTTTGACCTGATGCCCCTGTAGTGTTCTCTCCGTTTTGAGGCAGGAGTCAAGTGTGGGTTAGGCCTACGTGTTATGGCCCAGTGGGCCACAAACTATTTTTGTGTCAACCTTGTCCCTCATTTTGTATATATAGTATATATTGTACATACTGTTCATTTATTTATGTACATATTTCTAAGTATTTCTAATATTACACTATTTTGATTCCATTCCTTTTGTCCTTGCGTTATTCCTGAGGGTTACGGGGTGTATATGTAATGTTGTTGCATGTGTTTGTGTGTATGGTGTTGGGGATGAGGGTGGGCGTTTGGGTGTTGCGTGTGTGTGTCACTCTCTTTTTCCTCCCCCCCCCTTTTGTGTGCTAGGTGCAGTGCTCACCGTTGGCGTTGGTGCTCCTGGTATATGAGCAGATATACCAGCATGGGGAAGACCTGCAGCTCGGGCTCCATTAGGGCCTGGTTCTTCCTTGAGTGTCAAGAGGAAAGTGGTTTCCCTTCAAAGTACTGTTTCCGCTGTGCTTTTGATGGAGTTGGTACCGCCCCGGAAAAGCTGGCGGATGGGCGGGTTATAATGGAGTGGGCGGTACATTGTCTTCCGCCTGGCTGTTGGCGGTTACCGCCGCAGTGTTTGTTGCTACCACCGTGGTGGTCAGAGTGTTAAAGTGACTCTCTGTGTTGGCGGGATCCACCGTGGTCATGATTCCATTTTTGTTACCGCCAGCCTGTTGGCGGTATTACTGCCGGTTTAACACCGACCACCAGGGTTGTAATGAGGGCCTATATCTTTGATCCTGGTTCTCCTAGAAAAATCGATTAACAATTCTGATCATACAGAAGACACATTGCTATCTATATTGAAAGCCTTGTTAGATCAAAAGGACGCTAAATTAACCTGTGATGGGAAATCTTTTAGGACCATGGAGGTAGCTTCCCAAAAGGGGGGGCGTCAAGATTCTGGTTTGATTCCACTTACATCAGACGCCCAGGTGCCCATGACCCCATCTCCTCTGCCATTTCATTCTGACCAGGGTATTCAGGCAGGAAAGCCTCAAGTTCATTGGAATTCTTCAAATACACAGGATTCCTTTACTCACGATAGTGCTGTCTTTTTCCTAGAAAATCTTTTCTCCAGCCCACTCTCTTTGAATAATGTGGCCCCTATTGTTCCTGAACTTGCCTCTCCAAAAAATTTGTTAAATCATCCAGTGCCCCCCTTTCCCATTTTTCTACCCAAAGTATACCCTGATGTATTGATGGCAGAAAATAAGGGGATTTTGACTGTAAAAACTTCTAAAGTGAAGAAAATGAGAAAAAAAGGGTACAAAGGGGACAAACTGAGAAAACAGAGAATAAAAAATAAAAAATAAAACAAGAAAGGTTAAGTTGGAGGACAAGGAAAAGGACCCCAGTGGAACCTCTACTCAGTGGGAAGAACAAGAACATGAATTGGTGTTTAGGAAGGAGAGGCCCATGGGTGTGTTATCGGTTGAACCCCCTACCCTTTATTGAGAACAAGACTCAACACCTCATTGGGATGTACAACAGTTTGTTCTACCAGTCTCTGTGAGCATGCTATCTGACCCAAATCTTCATGCTATTTCTACTTGTAATTTGAACGCTAATGCAGTGGCATTGAACCCTACCTTGGTTCATTATAAAGGTGGGGTAGTACACAGTAAGGAGGAAATTACTCAAGGTCTTATAGAGACCCCTGAATGCCTAGAGTTTTCTGCTTTATTTGATTTGAATTACATTTCAAATCGTTTGTTATTAATTTCATGTTCACAGGTATTGATGAGCTAAAATTCATTGACAGTAGTGATATTGTTTGGTTTTTCTCTCGATCAGAGTATAGGAGTGTAAAAGACAAAAGTCTATTTTTTCTCTAAAACTTTTATAAACCTTATTCTAGTTAACTGTGAACAGTTACAATGTAGAGGTATAGATGTGGTTCCAATATGGGGTAAGGAAGTTAATTTTAAATAGTACCAACTCCTACCAAACACTCGCTCATACTGCTTCCCCCTTGGAAAATGTAAAAGTTTCCCTTCTCCATGGTGAAAGAGTGGTGAAGCTCATGGAGGATGTTCCCTCACATCTCTCAGGTCCCAATGAGGGAAATTGGAGCAGGTTAGAGTGGGCTCTAAATAGCACCCGAGGCAGAGAACGTTCTCACAACCCAGTCATTAACCAGAGTCTCTCCATGGTCTCTTGGAATGCTGCAGGAATAGAGAACCATTCAGAAAAATTAGATCTTATTTGCTGTTTACAGGCGGACTTAATTTGCATCCAAGAGTCCTGGAGCGTATTTGATTTCAATTGTCCCGGTTATTCAGTCCTAAGTATCAAGGCACAGCCCTCCAAGAAAGGGCATGCAAAAGGGGGTATCGCTGAGCTGTTAAGTAACAAATATAAATGGGAATACGTTAGCCTGCCTGTCTCCTCAAATTGTTTTCAGATAGTAAGAGTGTATCCAATGTTGGAGAATGGCAAGAAATCCCCCATGCTAATACTAAATGTGTATATTCTACCAGATAAGGACTACGAGAGAGCTCTTTTGCATATGTTTAGTCATATTTCTGCAATCTGTTCTAAACCAAACGAAAGTGCGGACAAGTTATTGATAATGGGGGATGTAAATTGTAAAATTTCTAATCTATCTCTTTCCACCTTTTGTGATCTAAAGAGGGAAACTGCTTTTAATATCCCTTCCATCCTATTTCCCCCTAGAATCAGGTTGGACAAAAGGTGTTTCACCCTATTGAAAGGTCTGAGGGACCTTTGTTGCATCATCTTAAATGGACGTTTTTGTTCTGATTCTCCTACAGTTGTTACACACAAATCCCCACAGAGCAGTTCCATTATTGATTATATTTTGCATTCCTATGTTATTGCCCAATCAGTAGAGGATATGATTGTTAAGGATACATCTTTATGTGACCATAGGATTCTGATCCTGTCTTTAAAAATGCAGCTTTCCTCCATAGAACCCTGGAATTTTAGGGGCAAGGACATTTGTTTTTGTGGGAAAACGGGATGAATTTTTTTGACTCCTGCTAAAATGTCAGCTGTCAAAAAAGTACTCGATTGCTCAGTGAGAGATATTGATGAATGGAATGCAGATCCGTTAAATTACTTTCTCAAACTCATTGAATCTATAACCCAAAGTGATCCATTTCAATGCTGCAAGCCCCCACAAAAGAAGGTAAAGCAATCCATTCTATTGTTGAATAGAAACCTTCATAAATTGGTAAGGAGATAGTATAAAGGGGAGACCAAAGATAGGATTGGGAGAATATCTTTATTAAAAAGAAGAAGAGAGCAAGCAAAGTTAGGCAAAAGGAAGGAAGTGGCAGAGAAGATGTGAGTGGCACTGAGAGAAGCCTCAATGTCAAAAAACTCCTGTAACTTCTGGTCTATTATCTCTAAAGGTTGTGGAATGCGTAAATCATCTAGTGCCCTTCCAATAGGCGAGGTCGACTGGGAAAGTACATACCCACCCTTTATGCAGAAAACCCAGAGAAGGAGCACTGGGAAAAGGATATGAACACAAGGGTTAGAACTGAAGTGGATTTCTGGGGTCCCCCGTCTGTGTCGGAGATCGAGGGGTTTATCAGGTCGATGCAGGCATCCGGAGCAATAGGCCCTGATGTGGGTCCGATGTCATTATTTAAACAGGAACTGCTGCTTTGGGCAAAAATTCTCCACTTGGTCTTCAGCGCCTTCTATTCACACAGTAGAGTCTCTGAATCCTGGATTGGGAGAGTCCTAGTCCCATTAATTAAAAAGGGAGATAAATCTTTGCCCATAAACTACTGCCAAATTGCATTGCTGGATGTAACTAGCAAGATCTTCGCAAAAAGGATAATAACGCGTTTAACCTCTTGGGTCGCGGAAAATCAGATACTCACTCTGGAACAAGCAGGATTCAGAAAGCAACATAGTAAATTGGATAATATCCTATTGATGCAAATTATAAATGAAAAATATGTTCAGATCTGGGGTGGAACAGTATATGCTGCTTTTATAGACTTCTCCATGGCTTTTAATAGGGTAGATAGGAACATTTTGTGGAAAAACGTATATGAGTTGGGTGTACCCCCCAAACTTGTTACGTTTGGTTATAGCTTTGCATTCTTCTACCTGGTGCAAAATTTTGTTAGGAGGGGAACAGGGCCTGTCATCTAAATTCCCCACAAAAAATGGTTTGAAGCAAGGCTGCTTATCGGCACCACTATTATTCTCCTTATACATCTTTGATCTGCCCCGTTCCTTGCAGAATGCAGATGGCGTTGCTCCCAAAATTGGAGGTCATTCACTCTCCTGCCTTTTATACGCTGATGATATAGTACTGATTAACCTCACTCCGAAAGGTTTAAATCGGCGTCTTGCTTCATTAAGTCACTACTCCATACAACACAATTTGCAGATTAATATATCGAAGTCAAAAGTAGTTTGTTTCCTAGGAAAAAAACTGGGCAAGAAAATACATTTTTCCTGGTCCCTGAGTCAACAACAATTAGAGCAGGTAAAATAGTATTGCTTTTTAGGGAAAATGTTATCCTCTTCACTCAATGACCAAGATCACATGCGTAATAACACTAGTAAGGCACTATCTCAAGCACAAGGTTTAGTGGTCTTTTTTAACGCAGTCGGACGGAGCCATATCCTCCAATTACCTTAGCTTATCAAACAAAGGTCCCGGACACCTTCTTTTACGCTTTTGTGTCTACAGAGATTTCTAAATGGAATTTTCTCGACAGGATGGAAGGGCAGATTCTAAGACACCTAGCCTTTTGTAACAACTCAGTGGCTGCTCTCAGGCTTGAATTTGGTATTAAGAACATTTTTGTATTGGGTCTAGCGGCACGGGTCTGGAGGGCTTATAGCCTTGCTCATAGTAGAGAATTCACTCTAAGAAACTTGGCTTATATAGAAATCCTCTGTAGATTAAAAGAAAAATCTAAGTTTTTTAGAAACTACAACCTGGCTATGCAATTGCTGGAGCTTGATCCGTGACTGATCCCATTGTTACCGCCTCCTTTTCTTAAAAAAATCCTGAAAGCAGCAACTTGGTCCGAAAGCTTCTCTTTAGACTTAGGATCTTGTCGTCTAAAGAGGAGCCTGACCACACTTCCTAAAACATGAACCTTCAAACAGTCTCAGCCGTACCTGTCCTGGAATCTCCCACATGGCGTCTGTTCATCTTGTTGAGATTAGATAAATTGCCACTCAGAGAGCTAACCTCTAATTGGGATTGATCTGACATGATTGTGATCTTTGTCAATTGGATGTACAGAACTTTAAGCATGTATTATTTGTCTGTCCAGCTTTAGCCACACTTAGGAAAAAATGGTTGAGGCCTTGGAAGTTGTATATAATCTTCCAAATTAATTATTCTGTTTTAGTATTTATAAATTTTGCCAGTCCTTTTTAAACCTTTTTTGAGTCTTCGTGTACTGGTGGTAACTCAAGATGACTGTAAGTGAACCATCAAGGCAGCTTTTGGAACTACTGTTCAGTTGTTATTTTGTGCGCCAAGGCAGTGGAGTCTTTCTTCTATGGTGTGGCAGAGCAAGATAATGTCCTATAATGCTTCCCTGATGTTCAAAAGGTTGTCTGTTTTGGTTCCAAATGATTACCTTCCACTTTGGAATGGAAGCATACGCTGCATAATTGTCCTTATTGAAGAAAATATTAATGTCCGCAAGGGTTTTCTACAAGTGTGTTTTTTTTAGGGTACTGATTTGCACTGTTTGATGCACTTTATGGTTTTACTTGTAAAGAGATAATGGGGTTGAGTCTTAGGCCCTCATTCTGACCCTGGCGGTCTTTGACCGCCAGGGCGGAGGACCGCGGGAGCACCGCCGACAGGCCGGCGGTGCTCCAATGGGGATTCCGACCGCGGCGGTAAAGCCGCGGTCGGACCGGCACCACTGGCGGGGTCTCGCCAGTGTACCGCGGCCCCATTGAATCCTCCGCGGCGGCGCAGCTTGCTGCACCGCCGCGGGGATTCCGACCCCCACTACCGCCATCCAGATCCCGGCGGTCGGACCGCCGAGATCCGGATGGCGGTAGGGGGGGTCGCGGGGCCCCTGGGGGCCCCTGCAGTGCCCATGCCACTGGCATGGGCATTGCAGGGCCCCCCGTAAGAGGGCCCCTACATGTATTTCACTGTCTGCTGTGCAGACAGTGAAATACGCGACGGGTGCAACTGCACCCGTCGCACAGCTTCCACTCCGCCGGCTCGATTCCGAGCCGGCTTCATCGTGGAAGCCTCTTTCCCGCTGGGCTGGCTGGCGGTCTGAAGGCGACCGCCCGCCAGCCCAGCGGGAAAGTCAGAATTACCGCCGCGGTCTTTCGACCGCGGAACGGTAACCTGACGGCGGGACTTTGGCGGGCGGCCTCCGCCGCCCGCCAAGGTCAGAATGAGGGCCTTAGTGTTTTGCATACAGAAGCTAATTCCTTTTCTAACCCTGTTGTATGGGTATATATTTTAAATTGCTCACCGTGATAAATTCCGATATTTATTGTTTGAGAGGTATTACTGTGAGTGTATGATTGATTTTATTTCATTTTATTTAGGAAATTGTATCCTTAATGTTTTATGTCACTTTTGTATCAGTTATGCATGTGGACCTCTTAGGAGTTCCAATTTATGAAATAAATAAACTTGAAAATAGCTGAACAAGTAAGAACATGTTTAAACTCAGTACTGAAAAGATATAAAGTCTAATTTTAGGAAGATACTCTTCTCCAAACAAATTATTGTCAAAAGAATACATACATGCCGTAGATCTGTTCATGGTCTGGGTCAGGTCTGTCTGAAAAGCCATTATCAGGGACATGTTATCTCATGCTTGTTGTGATTGGCTTTGGTTCACCTCCTAAACCGGAAACCTCCTACTATTCATTGTTTTTGTACAGGAGTTATGTATTTTCCAACACCAGCAAGTTTGAAATAAGTTTCCTTTGCACTCAAAAGCCAACCTAACTACTTGATCTTTTGTAAACAGTTAAATATTGGGTTTTCCATCCTTCCCACACCAATGTAGAGTTTTTTAACCTATTCCAGTTCTTCCACTTAGTGCCAGGATGCTCCTCGCGGTCACCACCGTGCTTTATACATTTGATTCATCATGAGCATTATGTATATCAATACCAATTCATTTTTGTCACATGGAGTAGCATAAAAGTACTTAACTTGCCCTTTAATACACATTTTCACAACAGAATCTTGTAGTCAAGACCCAAAGCCCCTTTGCCACCAAAACAGTAAAATGCCAAGTATTTGTAGCAAGATCGCCCCATAGTCAGGGGGTCTCCACTAAGCATTCACACCCCACCCACTAGACTAGAAGAATTCCTATAGATTTTGAGATATCTCAAAATACATATGTATGTTCAACATTAAGACATTAAGCAAATAATACTCTCTGCCTCTTTGGTATTAATCCAGTGAAATGGCTTGGTGCACTGTGGCCTGACATTTAAAATCAATTCTGGTAGCTGGGGAAGGTTGATATCATCCTGATACAGAGCAGCACAACCAGGTGACTTGCTGTGCTGCTCTGCACCACAAAGCACATAAATATAGGCATTGGTGCTGTGCTCACTCTTTAATATGTATATTGTGTTGCTTTCCTCAATACTAGCTTTCTTTTCCACCTCAAAACCAATGACACCTAAATTCACTTTCATACTTATCTTGCTGCAGTAGTTAGCTGAACATGTTACACATTCACAACATTCCCCTCACTGATGGAATCTGTGTGGGACAGAGCACCCGATGTAATGCAACGCTGTGACGCCATAGCGAGATTCGGCTCGATGCACAGTTGAGAGCAGCGAGAGCAGCAGTGATCGCCGCAAGAGGCGCGGGGCCGGGTCTGCAGGCCTGAAACGTCGCCGGTCAGAAGTAGAGCTGGCCGGAGCTGCGGTGGTGTGGTCTGAGCAGCTGAGCGGCTGAGACATGTTGAGGAGGTGAGGTGCTGAAACAGCAGAGCAGAGTGGCAACCCCCGCTCCCGCTCCCCAGCACCCTCCCTCCCCCCACCCACCAAGTATCATATTAAGGCTGACAGCGAGGCTTGGAGCACGAAGCAGCAGAAAATCACCCCTGCTCCAGCTCCCCCACTCCCTGCGCATCCACCTAGCTCTATAGTAAGGAGGACAGCGAGATAGGAGTGCGAAGCTGTTTGGAATCTCCCCCGCTCCCTCCCCCTACCCACAGAGCATTACATTTAGACAGAGAGGCAACAAATTTGGCCCTGTCTTGGACGCCTTTGAACGCCTTGGGCACATTGCAAGGAGCAAGAGCCTTCCGGAATGAGCACCAGCGCCACAGTGTCACGTGGCAGGGGCCATAGCCGCGATCTAGAGCAGCGCCATCCAGCACCGGCACTTTCCGACCGGCATCTCCCAGTCTGGGGGTGGGAGCCGAGCACACAGCTGCAGCTCAGAGGGGGAAACTGCAGCAGGATATCTGTCACAAAGTAGAAAAGGAAGCAAACAGTGCATGTGGGTTTCCCTCTTCAAGGGGGGTTACTCTGTCAAGTTCTTTCAAGTTTCTTCATCCAAGTTTTCTCAGCCTTACTCAGCCAAGTAAGCAGCCAAGTCTGCAGCCAAGGCAGCTATGGCAATAGCCAAGCAGTAGCCCAGCAGCAGCTCCACAGCAGCAGCACCAGTGATACTGATTCGGGTAGTGGGCAAATAACTCCCTTCTGGGCAAGGATGACTGCTAAATGCCTCAGGAGATGTAGGACTTTTCTTAGTCACGCATGCAAAAAGACTAAGTTAAATCCCATATGAAATAAGGGCATCCCCCACTTGAACATAAAAAGTATAAATTCTATTCTTCCTTTCATCCAAAAAGAGCACTCTGGAGAACCAGTCCTCAAGGATGACAATGATTTAGTAACCTGCCATCTTGTCAATGGGGAGAGCACAGCCGATTTAATCCCTGTGAGGGGGGCCCTGGTGAACCAAATCCCTCCCCTGGCGAACAAGGATGATATCTCCAGAATTGGTGTTGGCATTGGTGTTGGTGTAAAGGATTTTACCCTTCCCGACATTGACTTGAACTGTGTATATGGAGTAAGGAACCTCTCTGTTAGTTGTCCAAAGACCCTGGTAGATAGTAATCTTAAACTTAGTACCCCCGGTCTAGGGCTCTTAAGAAGTACACCTCCTGACCACTTACTCTTCCATTCAATAACTTCCTTGACGCCAGAACTCATGTGTTCTCCAAATCTCCCCAGTGGCCATCCAGATCAAACTGTAGTACTTTTGAAGTCCTTTAAATGTCTTGAGAGAACTATGGCCCTCATTACAACCCTGGCGGTAAATGCCGCTGACCGCCGTGCTGAAGGCCGCCAAGATACTGTGACCGTGGCGGTATACCGTTACGGGTATTATGACCCACACAGAGAAATCCACCACTCTGCAGACACCAACACAAGACCTCCAGCCCAAAGGTCAGTGATAAATTGGCAGTACCAAAACCACACCGTTACTCCAACAGGAATACGCACACAGCATCAGGACCCACGAATCACTGCGGCGGTCTTTCAATCACGGTAAACCATTGGTGGCACACACCGCTGTTCTCAAAATATACACACACTGACAAAACTACACCACATTGGACAATTCAAACTACAGACACCTGACACACATACACACACCACACACCCAATCCAATATAAAACACACACCCACATTACCCACAATCCCTTACAATGAAAAAACTTGCCAACTGAGAGAGAGAGAGACAAGCCAGGAACACCCACTCCATCTGAGCCACATGACACCATTACCCATACACCATCCACACACCTCATGCCACCCACCCTAACACATCACCCCACACACCCTCACACATACCACTCACACTACACCCATGGCACCACAAAGACACCCGAGGTTCTCAGAGGAGGAGCTAAGGGTCATGGTGGAGGAAATCATCCTGGTAGTGCCACAGCTATTCAGATCACAGCTGCAGCAGACGTCCATTGCAAGGAAGATGGAGTTATGGTGGGGAGTTGTGGACAGGGTCAACGCCGTGGGACAGCACCCCAGAACAAGGGATGACATCAGGAAGAGGTGGGATGACCTACGAGGGAAGGTGCGTTCTTTGGTAGCAAGACACCAGGTAGCTGTACAGAGGACTGGCAGTGAACCCCCACCTCCTCCCCAACAACTAACAACATGGGAGGAGCAAGTCTTTGCAATCATACATCCTGAGGGCCTCGCAGGAGTAGCAGGAGGACTGGACTCTGGTAAGTCAAATCTTTACTACTTTATCCCACCCACCCTACCTGCAAGCCATCACTAACTCCCAACGCTACCCTGACCCCCATCACTCCACCACCTCACATATACCCCATCATCACAACCCACACATCCCAACACCAAGGCCTGCATGCAACAAGGATGCATGGACACCCATCACAGACCTGCATGGATACCCATCACCACAGCATGCACACTAGTGACCATCACTTAGCCAACCAAATCACAACTCACACAAGCCAAAGCTGTCTTGCAAATAACTACCATAGAGGAAAACATACCCATGCACAAGATGGCACTCGCAGATACAATAACACTGCACTTCATCCCCACAGGACCCCCACTCAACGTCACCGGAGAGGAGGTGCCACCAACATCCATTCCCCCCCAGAAGAGGCCCACAGTGATGACAGCAGCTCTGAAGGCCTAGGTCAGGATGACCAACCTGGCCCATCAGGGACCTCTGGACAGTTGGTTACCCTGCCACAGTCCCATACCACCACAGAGCCTCCCCTCTCAGGAAACACCAGCACAGCACCCACCCAGCAGGCCCATACCTCTGTCCCCAGGACACGTCAATCAGCAGTGTGTCCACCACTACAGGGACCCCAGGCAACCCCACAAACCCAAGACAATCAGAGACCTGGGGTTAGTGGCAGTGGGCACACGGTTTAGGGGACAGAGGCACAAAACAACAGGGAAGGTGGGAGGACTGCTGTGCGACAGGGGGAGGCAGGCCCAGGGAACTGACTCACCATGAGGCGCTCACCAACATCCTGGGAGCATACCACCATTCCCAGGAGACGATGGGCTAGATACTGGCCAAGTTTCAGGAGACCCAGCGGCTGCAGGAGGGACAGTATCTGGGGATCAGGGAGGACCTGAGGGACATCCACACCACCCTGGTCACCATTGCAGGGGTGCTGGCTGACATGGCCAACACCATGAGGGAGGCAGTGGCACACCAACGGGCCACTAGCCACACCGGAGAACAGCCCTCCACCTCCGCCGACGCTAGTGGACAGGAGGCCCAGCCACAGGACCAACAGGCCACTAGCACCCCACCACGTGCAGAAGGAGAACCACCCCGCAAACGGTCCCTGTGATCCAGGCAGAAGCAAGAGAACATTGCCAAGAGCCCCGCCTAGAAATAAGACTCTCCTGATTGTTACCCTTGTGTCCCACTCTGTTAACCTGTCCACCTTGAACTCCTATTTCTCACCTTCTTATGCCCCATGGAACAATGCACCTGTGATACCAATAGACTGGATTCTACCCTGGACTTTCCTCCATCAGCAACCCAGCCCATTGCAATACCCCCTCCACTTATTTACACATAAATAAACACCCTTGGAACTAATACAAGTATGGAGTCTGTCAATTGATTCAAATATGTATTAGCTTAACAAGCTGTAAACATTGCAATTCAACTGTACAGTCATGTATACATAGGTATGACCTGTAGTGGGCAGCAGGGAAAACACTAGGAGCCAGAGTGGGGCACAGAGGTCTGAAAATAGAGATGTCAAAGGGTACAGAAAGTGGCCATACAATATGGAAAATCAGGCTGCCATGTACAATGTCCCACACAAAACTGCAATGGAAAGTGAAGTTACAGTGTCTTACCTGTGTGTCACTGGAAGTACTGTTGTATGAGTGATCTTCTGTTGTCAACATCTTCTTCCTCTGCCTCCTTTTCCTCACTGTCCACAGGCTCCACCGCTGGCATAAGACCATCTCCAGGCTCATCTTCCTGCAGAAAAGGCACCTGGCGTCTCAAGGCCAGGTTGTGCAACATGCAACATGCAACGATGATCTGGCACACCTTCTTGGGTGAGTAGTACAGAGTTCCACCTGTCAGATAGAGCCACTGGAACCTGGCCTTCCTCCTTGTTTGCCCATGTGCCTCATTGCAATGCTCCTCTGCCCTTGTCCTGGCATTCCTCACTGGGGTCAGTAGCCATGAGAGGTTGGGGTAACCAGAGTCACCTGCAAATATTCGAAGGATACCTGTTAGACATACACTCACCCTTAGGGACAACACCACACCCATATACCTACATCAACTGGGTGGGGACCATGGGCTCACCTATTAGCCACTCCCGGTGCCTCTGGAGTTGAGACATCACATATGGAATGCTGCTATTCCTCAAGATGAAGGCATAATGCACAGAGCCAGGATACTTGGCATTCACATGGGAGATGTACTGGTCCACCACATCATCTGCACATTCAGAGAGTGATAGCTTTTTCTATTCCTGAACACTTGTTCATTCCTCCGGGGGGGACACAAATGCTACATGTGTACCATCAATGGCACCAATGATGTTGGGGATATGTCCCAGGGCATTAATGTCAGCTTTCACTGTGGCCAAACCCTCCACCTGTGGGAAAACAATGTAGCTGCGCATGTGTTTCAGCAGGGCAGACCACACTCTGGTCAACACATTTGAGAACATAGGCTGTGACATCCCTGATGCCATGGCCACTGTTGCTTGGAATGAACCACTTTCCAGGAAATGGAGCACTGACAGGACCTGCACAAGATGGGGGATACCTGTGTGCTGGCGGATAGCTGAAATCAGGTCTGGCTACAATTGGGCACACAGTTCTTGGATTGTGGCCCTATGAAGTCTTTAGTTTAGGATAATGTGTCTGTCCTCCATTGTCGCCAGGTCCACCAGAGGTCTGTGCACGGGAGGATGTTTCCATCTCATATTCATCCTCAGCGGTTGAAGTCTAGGGAGAAAAACGGTGAGCAGAGGGTCATATTCACACATCTGTTGAAATAACAATTACTTTCTTCCTTTACAGAAACAGTATGTGAATTTGAGAGTCAGTTGATGTGCCAATGTCTGCTGTGACGCAGTTAGGTGCCATGGCCTGTGCCCCCCTGAAATGGCGTCTGCCTAACCTCTGAGGAGAGGCAAGTGGAAATGAGGTAATTGCATTGGCGTTGTGCGCCGTCGTGCTCAGCAGTTGACGACCGCCGCGCAACTTCACACTGGTTAACATTAGGCCCTATGGGTTCCAGGAGCCAATGGCGATGTATGCAGCGGTGATGGTACGCACCGTCGCGGACGTGACAGCCATTTGATATCTGTTCACTCACTTGCTACCTGACCTTCAACAGGAGAGGAGCTACACTGCAATTGCTGCTGTGTCCTGTGTCTGGAAGAGACAATGGCTCAAGTGTCTGGGGAAAGGGCCCCTGCCTTCACTTCAGAGGAGTTGGAGAGACTGGTGGATGGGGTCCTACCCTAGCACACGTTACTCTATGGTCCTCCAGAAAAACAGGTGAGTACACTGTGAGCATGATGCGTGGGCCATGAATGTATGGAGTGCTGTGTGTGTCAGCTTCATGTAGGGCGGGGCTGAAGGGTCCTGGGCAGAGTGCTGCATGTATGGTGGTCAATGTATGTGCATAAGGGGATAGGAGGGATATGGTGGGCCAGGCTCACCATGAGTGTGACAGTCCGGACAGTATGACTAATCCCTTTTCTGCTATCTTTTTCCTGCATGTCAGCGTCCATCAGAAAAAGTTTTCAGATAGTAAGAGTGTATCCAATATTGGAGAATGGAAAGAAATCCCCCATGCTAATACTAAATGTGTATATTCTACCAGATAATGACTACGAGAGAGCTCTTTTGCATATGTTTAGTCATATTTCTGCAATCTGTTCTAAACCAAACGAAAGTGCGGACAAGTTATTGATAATGGGGGATGTAAATTGTAAAATTTCTAATCTATCTCTTTCCACCTTTTGTGATCTATAGAGGGAAACTGCTTTTAATATCCCATCCATCCTATTTCCCCCTAGAATCAGGTTGGACAAAAGGTGCTTCACCCTATTGAAAGGTCTGAGGGACCTTTGTTGCATCATCTTAAATGGACGTTTTTGTTCTGATTCTCCTACAGTTGTTACACACAAATCCCCACAGAGCAGTTCCATTATTGATTATATTTTGCGTTCCTATTTTATTGCCCAATCAGTAGAGGATATGATTGTTAAGGATACATCTTTATGTGACCATAGGATTCTGATCCTGTCTTTAAAAATGCAGCTTTCCTCCATAGAACCCTGGAATTTTAGGGGCAAGGACATTCGTTTTTGTGGGAAAACGGGATGAATTTTTTTGACTCCTGCTAAAATGTCAGCTGTCAAAAAAGTACTCGATTGCTCAGTGAGAGATATTGATGAATGGAATGCAGATCCGTTAAATTACTTTCTCAAACTCATTGAATCTATAACCCAAAGTGATCCATTTCAATGCTGCAAGCCCCCACAAAAGAAGGTAAAGCAATCCATTCTATTGTTGAATAGAAACCTTCATAAATTGGTAAGGAGATAGTATAAAGGGGAGACCAAAGATAGGATTGGGAGAATATCTTTATAAAAAAGAAGAAGAGAGCAAGCAAAGTTAGGCAAAAGGAAGGAAGTGGCAGAGCAGATGTGAGTGGCACTGAGAGAAGCCACAATGGCAAAAAACTCCTGTAAATTCTGGGCTATTATCTCTAAAGGTTGTGGAATGCGTAAATCATCTAGTGCCCTTCCAATAGGCGAGGTCGACTGGGAAAGTACATACCCACCCTTTATGCAGAAAACCCAGAGAAGGAGCACTGGGAAAAGGATATGAACACAAGGGTTAGAACTGAAGTGGATTTCTGGGGTCCCCCGCCTGTGTCGGAGATCGAGGGGTTTATCAGGTCGATGCAGGCATCCAGAGCAACGGGCCCTGATGTGGGTCCGATGTCATTATTTAAACAGGAACTGCTGCTTTGGGCAAAAATTCTCCACTTGGTCTTCAGCGCCTTCTATTCACACAGTAGAGTCTCTGAATCCTGGATTGGGAGAGTCCTAGTCCCATTAATTAAAAAGGGAGATAAATCTTTGCCCATAAACTACTGCCAAATTGCATTGCTGGATGTAACTAGCAAGATATTCGCAAAAAGGATAATAACGCGTTTAACCTCTTGGGTCGCGGAAAATCAGATACTCACTCTGGAACAAGCAGGATTCAGAAAGCAACTTAGTAAATTGGATAATATCCTATTGATGCAAATTATAAATGAAAAATATGTTCAGAGCTGGGGTGGAACAGTATATGCTGCTTTTAAAGACTTCTCCATGGCTTTTAATAGGGTAGATAGGAACATTTTGTGGAAAAACTTATATGAGTTGGGTGTACCCCCCAAACTTGTTACGTTTGGTTATAGCTTTGCATTCTTCTACCTGGTGCAAAATTTTGTTAGGAGGGGAACAGGGCCTGTCATCTAAATTCCCCACAAAAAATGGTTTGAAGCAAGGCTGCTTATCGGCACCACTATTATTCTCCTTATACATCTTTGATCTGCCCCGTTCCTTGCAGAATGCAGATGGCTTTCCTCCCAAAATTGGAGGTCATTCACTCTCCTGCCTTTTATACGCTGATGATATAGTACTGATTAACCTCACTCCGAAAGGTTTAAATCGGCGTCTTGCTTCATTAAGTCACTACTCCATACAACACAATTTGCAGATTAATATATCGAAGTCGCAAGTAGTTTGTTTCCTAGGAAAAAAACTGGGCAAGAAAATAAATTTTTCCTGGTCCCTGAGTCAACAACAATTAGAGCAGGTAAAATCGTATTGCTTTTTAGGGAAAATGTTATCCTCTTCACTCAATGACCAAGATCACATGCGTAATAACACTAGTAAGGCACTATCTCAAGCACAAGGTTTAGTGGTCTTTTTTAACGCAGTCGGCCGGAGCCATATCCTCCAATTACCTTAGCTTATCAAACAAAGGTCCCGGACACCTTCTTTTACGCTTTGGTGTCTACAGAGATTTCTAAATGGAATTTTCTCGACAGGATGGAAGGGCAGATTCTAAGACACATAGGCGGTCATTCTGACCCTGGCGGTTGAAAACCGCCAGGGCAGAGTGCCGCGGAAGCACTGCCAACAGCCTGGCGGTGCTTCATGGGCAATTCTGACCGCGGCGGTAAAGCCGCGGTCAGAAAAGGGCAACCGGCGGTTTCCCGCCGGTTTACCCCTGCCCCAAAGAATCCTCCATGGCGGCGCTGCTCACAGCACCGCCATGGGGATTCTGACCCCCTTCCCGCCATCCTGGTCCTGGCGGTAAAAACCGCCAGGAACAGGATGGCGGGAACGGGTGTCGTGGGGCCCCTGGCATGGGCACTGCAGGGGCCCCCTAACAGGGCCCCATTGAGATTTTCAGTGTCTGCTTGGCAGACACTGAAAATCGCGACGGGTGCAACTGCACCCGTCGCACACCAGCAACTTCGCCGGCTCCATTCGGAGCCAGCTTCCTCATTGCTGGTGCTTTCCCGCTGGGCGGGCGGGCGGCCTTTTGGCGGTCGCCCGCCAGCGCAGCGGAAAAGTCAGAATGACCGCCGCGGTCTTTTGACCGCGGTATGGTCTTCTGGCGGTTCCCGCCAGGCCGGCGGCTTCCGCCGCCGGCGGGGGTCAGAATGACCCCCATAGCCTTTTGTAACAACTCAGTGGCTGCTCTCAGGCTTGAATTTGGTATTAAGAAAATTTTTGTATTGGGTCTAGTGGCACGGGTCTGGAGGGCTTATAGCCTTGCTCATAGTAGAGAATACACTCTAAGAAATTTAGCTTATATAGAAATCCTCTGTAGATTAAAAGAAAAATCTAAGTTTTTTAGAAACTACAACCTGGCCATGCAATTGCTGGAGCTTGATCCGTGCCTGATCCCATTGTTACCGCCTCCTTTTCTTAAAAAAATCCTGAAAGCACAACTTGGTCCAAAAGCTTCTCTTTAGACTTAGGATCTTGTCGTCTAAAGAGGAGCCTGACCACACTTCCTAAAACATCAACCTTCAAACAGTCTCAGCCGTACCTGTCCTGGAATCTCCCACATGGCGTCTGTTCATCTTGTCGAGATTAGATAAATTGCCACTCAGAGAGCTAACCTCTAATTGGGATTGATCTGACATGATTGTGATCTTTGTCAATTGGATGTACAGAACTTTAAGCATGTATTATTTGTCTGTCCAGCTTTAGCCCCACTTAGGAAAAAATGGTTGAGGCCTTGGAAGTTGTATATAATCTTCCAAATTAATTATTCTGTTTTAGGATTTATAAATTTTGCCAGTCCTTTTTAAACCTTTTTTGAGTCTTCGTGTACTGGTGGTAACTCAAGATGACTGTAAGTGAACCATCAAGGCAGCTTTTGGAACTACTGTTCAGTTGTTATTTTGTGCGCCAAGGCAGTGGAGTCTTTCTTCTATGGTGTGGCAGAGCAAGATAATGTCCTATAATGCTTCCCTGATGTTCAAAAGGTTGTCTGTTTTGGTTCCAAATGATTACCTTCCACTTTAGAATGGAAGCATACGCTGCATAATTGTCCTTATTGAAGAAAATATTAATGTCCGCAAGGGTTTTCTACGAGTGTGTTTTTTTTAGGGTACTGATTTGCACTGTTTGATGCACTTTATGGTTTTACTTGTAAAGAGATAATGGGGTTGAGTCTTAGGGGCATATTTATACTCCGTTTGCGCCAAATTTGCGTCGTTTTTTTCGACGCAAATTCGACGCAAAACTAACTCCATATTTATACTTTGGCGTTAGACGCGTCTAGCGCCAAAGTTCATGGAGTTAGCGTCATTTTTTTGCGTGAACACCTTCCTTGCGTTAATGAGATGCAAGGTAGGCGTTCCCGTCTTAAAAAATTACTGCGATGCATATGCGTCGTATTTATACTCCCGGGCAAAAATGACGCCCGGGAGTGGGCGGGACTAAAAAACCCGCATTTGCGCCGGATTTTAGCGCCTGGGTCAGGGCAGGCGTTAAGGGACCTGTGGGCTCAGAATGAGCCCAGAGGTGCCCTCCCAAGCCCCCAGGGACACCCCCTGCCACCCTTGCCCACCCCAGGAGGACACCCAAGGATGGAGGGACCCACCCCAGGGAAGAAAAGGTAAGTTGTGGTAAGTATTTTTTTTTATTTTTTTTGTGGCATAGGGGGGCCTGATTTGTGCCCCCCTACATGCCACTATGCCCAATGACCATGCCCAGGGGACAGAAGTCCCCTGGGCATGGCCATTGGGCAAGGGGGCATGACTCCTGTCTTTGTCATGTTAATGGCGCCTGGGCGCCAAAAAAAAATGGCGCAAATCGGGTTAAGACGATATTTTTGCCTCAGCCTGACTTGCCCCATTTTTGGACGCCCAAACGCCATTTTGCCCTACGCCGGCGCTGCCTGGTGTACGTGTTTTTTTTTCACGCACACCAGGCAGAGCTGGTCGGCTAACGCCGGCTAACGCCATTCAATAAATACGGTGCCCGCATGGTGCTTCAGAATGGCGTTAGCTGGCGCTAATTTTTTTGGCGCTAAACTGCGTTAGCGCAGTTTTGCGTCAAAAAGTATAAATATGGCCCTTAGTGTTTTGCATACAGAAGCTAATTCCTTTTCTAACCCTGTTGTATGGGTATATATTTTAAATTGCTCACCGTGATAAATTCCGATATTTATTGTTTGAGAGGTATTACTGTGAGTGTATGATTGATTTTATTTAATTTTATTTAGGAAATTGTATCCTTAATGTTTTATGTCACTTTTGTATCAGTTATGCATGTGGACCTCTTAGGAGTTCCAATTTATGAAATAAATAAACTTGAAACTAGCTGAACAAGTAAGAACATGTTTAAACTCAGTACTGAAAAGATATAAAGTCTAATTTTAGGAAGATACTCTTCTCCAAACAAATTATTGTCAAAAGAATACGTACATGCTGTAGATCTGTTCATGGTCTGGGTCAGGTCTGTCTGAAAAGCCATTATCAGGGACATGTTATCTCATGCTTGTTGTGATTGGCTTTGGTTCACCTGCTAAACCGGAAACCTCCTACTATTCATTGTTTTTGTACAGGAGTTATGTATTTTCCAACACCAGCAAGTTTGGAATAAGTTTCCTTTGCACTCAAAAGCCAACCTAACTACTTGATCTTTTGTAAACAGTTAAATATTGGGTTTTCCATCCTTCCCACACCAATGTAGAGTTTTTTAACCTATTCCAGTTATTCCACTTAGTGCCAGGATGCTCCTCGCGGTCACCACCGTGCTTTATACATTTGATTCATCATGAGCATTGTGTATATCAATACCAATTCATTTTTGTCACATGGAGTAGCATAAAAGTACTTAACTTGCCCTTTAATACACATTTTCACAACAGAATCTTGTAGTCAAGACCCAAAGCCCCTTTGCCACCAAAACAGTAAAATGCCAAGTATTTGTAGCAAGATCGCCCCATAGTCAGGGGGTCTCCACTAAGCATTCACACCCCACCCACTAGGCTAGAAGAATTCCTAAAGATTTTGAGATATCTAAAAATACATATGTATGTTCAACATTAAGACAGTAAGCAAATAATACTCTCTGCCTCTTTGGTACTAATCCAGTGCAATGGCTTGGTGCATTGTGGCCTGACATTTAAAATCAATTCTGGTAGCTGGGGAAGGTTGATATCATCCTGAAACATACAAAAAAAAACAGATGATGGACAGAATGCTGAACAATGTCAGACATTCACCCCTGTCACAGATCAGGGCCTAAATCGATAGTTTTTTTCTTTGCTCGCCACACCATTCAAGTTCGGACTCAGCCATATGGACATCAATCTTGACCCTGTTTCCCATTACAACAGTTCAGCTCAACATGCCAGCCCAGGTCCTCTCTGGAACAGAAACAAGTATCCTGGAACCGGTTTTGAGGTATCACCCCTCATCAACCAGCCTATTTTGAATCAGGTGGCATAATGAGCATGGAACCCCTGTCTGGGCATACCCTTCCCACTTAAGACAACAAATGTATATATAAGAGATGATGGCCAGAATGCTGAACTGTGTCAAACATTCACCCCATCACAGATCTGGGCTTTGATCCATTGTTAGGTTGAGTGTAAGCATACAGCCTCTTTTATACTTTTAGTATACTTACGTCTGTTTAAAGCTGTTTCATTTGTTCGTCTCAGCGTCATTTAAAAATCCTTGTTTGCTAATGGTCAGTCATGCCTCTTTGTCTCTACTTTTTATCTTTGGGAGCAGGGACTAACTACTGTATAATTATGCTTTGTTGTGTTTATCTGTTCTTTGGGGGACTTTTTTTTTCTAGGTGTCCTGCTCTTTTGAGTCAACATGCTTTCAATGCTGAGCTCAGAGGCACTGTACAGGTACCATGCTGCTTCATCTATAGTACTTAAATTCCCTTCCCCATCCCCTATTATTGCTTGTCCTGCCTCCCAATCACCCTCCTCCCACTGTCGCTCATTAACTCCTGTGCCACAGTGCCCACTTGCCCCATACCCCCTTATTTTTTTTTGCCCTGCCACTTCGTGCTCAAGGCCGTATGTGGTTTCTTTGTCTTCCTTGATTTTGGGCATCTTGCTGTTTCTTTGCTATGTCTTCAGGGGTCTTTTTTGTTTATATTTTTTTGGGCAGTTTTATGTAGCGCAAACTCGACACAAAGGTATTGGTGCGCTTTATTTCTTTTTTGCAGTTTTATACAGTGCAAACTCAATACCAAGGTGTTTGCGATGGGGTCCCTATTTGGCAAGCAGTTTACACCCTGTCTATGTAGGGACCCTAACTCTAGTCAGGGTAAGGGAGACACAACCTAACATAGCCCCTGCTTACCCCCTTGCTTTCTTGGCGCAAGCAGTCAGGCTTATCTCAGAGGCAATGTGTAAATTATTTGTACGCACACACACACAGTAACACAGTGAAAACACCATAAAAATACTCAACTCTAGTTTAGAAAAATAGCTAATATTTATCTGAGTAAAACAAGACTGAAAAAAACAAAATTCAAAATTCACAAATACCGATAAACATTTCTAAAGGTGTAAAGAAGTCTTAATCCTGAAAATTGAGTGGTTGTATAGTTGTAACACACACAGTACCTTGAATGCATCAAAATAAAGATGATGCAGGCCACAAAGGAGGTGATGCTTTCGAAAAACAATTGATGCGTTGATTATTTTCATGCTGGACAGGCGATTGCTGGATTCTTTTCCTGCCTAGCTGGCAATGCATTGATTCGTTCCCTGACCGGCTGGCAATGTGTGGATTCTTTTCCTGCTGGGCTAGCAATGCATTGATTCCTGTTTGCAAAGGAACATCGATGAAGAAAAATGATGCCCAGGGATGATGCGTGCAAAATCCAGATGCACAGTAATGATGGATCCACGCTAAAGCAGGCAATGTGTCGATTTCGTAGCTGCGAGACAGGAGCTGTGTCAATTTTTCAGATGCAGTGCAGGTGCTGTGTCAATTGTTTTGCCCCAAAGCCTTGGTGCGTGGATTTTCACTTAGGTCACCAGCTTCCAGTTCTAAGGGCCCAGGGACTAGATTTGTCACCACTTAGCAAGTTAGGACTCTCAACAAAAGAGCCAGGCACTGGCAGATGAAGTCTTTGATGTCCCTGAGACTTCACAACAGGAGTTAAGCTCAGTTCAAGCCCTTGGAAAACCTTGGAAAGCAGGATGTAGAAAGCAGTCTAGTCCTTTCACTTCCAGGACAGAAGCAGCAAATTGTAGGCCAGCACAGCAAAGCAACAGGCAGAGTGGTAGTTCCTCCTACAGCATCCAGCTCTTCTTCCTGGCAGAATGTCCTCTGTCCTGAACTGTTCTAAAGTTGTGGGGTCAGCAGTCCAATACTTATACTCATGTCTGCCTGCTAGTGCACAAGACACTGCCTCTCTCTATCTGGGCCCTAGACACACTCTAGAGGGGTTGGAGACTGCTTTGTGTAAGGACAGGCACAACCCTATTCAAATGTCCACTCCTCACTCCACTCTAACCCAGGACGTTGCAGGACACACCTTAGCTCCCTTTTTCTGACTGTCTAGAGTGAATTCACAAACAGCCCAAATGTCAGTCTGACCCAGACGTGTATTCGACAGCCAGGTAGAGGCACAGAATGGTTCAGAAAGAAAATGCCCACTTTCTAAAAGTGGCATTTTCAAACTTGGAATCTAAAAAACAACATTGCCAAATGATGTGAGTTTAGAGACTCCAAAGTCCAGATCTCTATCTGTTCCCAACGGGAAACTGTACTTAAAAGATAATTCAAGGTACACTTACCAAGGTCAAACTGGCAGCGGAAAAACTGCCCACACAGACACTGCAGTGGCAGGACTGAGGCATGTTTACAGAGCTACTCATGTGGGTAGCACAACCAGTCCTGCAAGCCCAGTAGTAGCATTTGATTTACAGACCCTGGACACATATAGTGCATTTTACTAGGGACTCACTAGTAAATCAAATGTGCCAGTCATGGAGAATCCAATCCCCTATACAATTTACACAGGGAGCACTTGCTTTTAAACACTGGTCAGCAGTGGTAAACTGCCCAGAGACCTAAAGCCAGCAAAAACTAAATTCAGTACAGGATCAGAAACAGAGGGTCAGAAGCAAAAGGTACTAGGGAAACCATGCCAAAACTGTCAGGTCTAACAAAAGGTATTTTAGCACTTTCCATAAGCACCGGTTACAAGAACACATTCATTTTTGGTAGCAGGGGGAGATTAACTGATTTGCCCAGAATCACTGGATGTTGAGTTGGTGCCAAGACGCGAGCTGTGTTCCCTAGCTCCAAAGTTGGCAACTCTGGCTGTTAAGTCACATGCTCTCCCCTAGGGTTCTTTATCTGGTGAGTGTCGGGCAGTGTGGGAATACTTTTTATATAGCTCTTGGTAATACAGGTTCTGTCATTTAATAGCGCTTCAAAGCAGGTGCCATTCTTAACAAAATCACTATAATTCATTTGCATCGACCTTGCAGAGATGAAGAGGTGAAAAACTATGTTTGTGACATTCTTGTTACTTCAAGACCTCTGCAGTGGGTGCATTAAGGAACGGACTTGAGTAGAGCTTAATACATTAGGCAATAGCACATGCTCTTGATAATCTCCGGATGGTCACCAATCAAACACACAGTTTAGTTCTAGGCAAGAAGATGGTAAAAGGTGTTGCCTTCCAGATGGTGGAAAAAAGAGTTCTGACTCCGGGCACAAGCACTTCACGGCCTCAAGCTTGATAGCAAAAAACATCTAATATTTGGATGTAATTTGGGCCTCTTCAAATAGAGTTCATTTAGTAGGGGTAGCCTTTTTCATAACTCTGTAGCACACAGAAACCAACACAAGGGTGCCACAGTGAGAGGAGCAGTGTATCATAGGGAACAAAAGTGGACCAAAGTGCATCACTTCCTCCTCTCAGAATTCACTAGTGTCATGGCTTTGATGATACTCCCCTCACATCCAATGTGATCTTGCAGATGCCACTTCTGAATGCACTGTCTAAAACAGCACTCAAACAGTACTGCTTTCTCTTTGAAGAGGCACCACCTCAAATACTCCCCACATTTGCTGTCACAGGTGCAGAGTGCTTCCTCATCACCCTCTGGACTCGTGTATAATGATCAATGCATTATCTTTCACAGTCCAGTAATGTTTAACCTGCTCTCCTCTCTTCCAACCCTAGGCTTCATGTAACTGCTCCACTAAGTTTCCATACATCATTTGATGTAAACCTTATGCATTATTTCTGATTGCCATGGTTACCAAGTACATGGAAAATCAATGTCAAGAAAATATCTTTCTGACCCTATCAAGTGGCCCTTTTCTTGCTCCTGCTTCTACTAGTGTTCCTCAGAGTGCTTCACCATGCCTCCCCGTGTCTATAAGAATATACATGTGTTCAATGAAATGGGTACACACCCCAAGGTCTACATCTCAAAGTCAATCCTGGACAGTAACAGTAATGACTCCGTGGCCAGGAGATGTTTTAAACAGGGGAACTGTTGTTTCACAAACATTGGCCACCAGGACAAGCCACTGCTTGTACTTAAGTAACCCAAATGTGTCATTGAGACTGAAGTTTTTTTTGGGATAAAGCAAAAAACAGGCAGGATCCATGCCAGGCTTGCAGAGTAACCACTGTGTAAATAAGTTCCATATAAATTATTTGTACGTCATTTTTCTTACGTGGGTATCAAGAAACCCTGACATGGTTGTGGACCTACCTTGGATTCCCAAAAAATATATAGATTTGAATCCTTTTCATAGCCCAAAAAATGCCAATGAACCAGCCCTGTATGAGTCTCACTGGGCACCACCGGTCTAGTCAAAAAACACTCTATCGTTCAAACCCAACCCAGGCTTTCAAATCTTACTCTGAGTGGTCCAGTTGGCAAGGCCAAGACTTCAAAATTTGAGTAGCTTCCCCAACAGATATAATTCTGACTTCAAAACCATCAGCTAGTGCACAAATGTATGCACTGAAACAGCACCATCAAGGCACAGGAGATTCAGGCACATGTATCTGTTCTACAGAGTCCAGCCTCAAGCCAAGGGCTGCTAACAGTCTATTAACCCAAGGCAGTGTTTTAAATAAAAACAGACTACCAGCCCTTCCGTATTTGCACTTAAAACACTAACTCAAGGTCACAGCTGTCGCACCTCTGGAACCTATCTTGTCAGCCCATCTACCACTGAAGCTCTGTTTCACCAATCTTCAGACATTTAGCTTCCTGTTCAGTTAAGCTGCCTCTTATATTATTCTCTTTGTCTGCAGTCAATATAGACTGGCATTGCCAATGTACAGGAATAGTTTCTTTAAACGTGTAACACACAGAAATATATTGCTGCCCATTTTTCTTTGCTCTGAACTCTTAAGATTACCCCCTCATTCTCCAGGCTAAATGCAACAAAAGTGCCTCTTTGTGGCTTGTTTAGTGCTAAAAAAAGTTTAAGTAAACACACTAGAATGGGCTGCATCTGTAGGTATCACAGCCAGTCTGTAGGAAGAAGGCAAAAACACTCCTAAGATGGCGGCCTTGTTGTGTCCTCTCTCCTGCAGCGATAGCCCTGGGAGGGTTGCTGTTGCACTTAGAATACATCCACTATTCTCCAAACCAAAACACGTAGGTAAAAGACATTGGTGGCCATTATGACTTTGGCAGTCTTTTTCCAAGACTGCCGAAGCCGATGCAGCCAACAGACCGCCAGTACTGGCAGTCTGAAGACCACTATATTTTGAGTTAGGATAGATTTCTTCCCATTTATGGGTGTAAATCTGACCCTATAAGCCTGGCTGAGAGAGGAAGAGAGGCGGTTCCACCACCAGCACATCCACTCCAATAAGACTCCGCCTGCCGTATTACAACACGTAGTATGACGTGGTGAAGTCCTGTCAGCGGTGGGGTGCTGGCAGTGGAAAACGCCTGGACCCATTCCCTCCCAGATGACCACCTCGCTGGAAAAGCTAAGTTGATAATCCGAAGGGGGGTGTCCACTGTCGCAATATGCAATTTATCATATTTCCCAACTCAGGGATAGCACATGCCGTTTGTATCCCTTCCAGCATAGAGTGCAAGCCACACACACAAGAAAGATGACAGCATCTAAGCAGGGCAATGTACCCGTCTGCAAACTGAGACTGCAAATTTTTGATTAACAATTGCTTGTTACCAAAGTTGGTGCTGACAGAAGCCCATTTTACAGGAGCGGATACATAAGATACAACATATGACACGCATAAAGGGCATTCCTCAAAGTTGCAGGTTTCTGTAAACATGAATAAGTCATGTTTACTGCAAATAATAAAGAAGCATATTTGTCCTTGGGGAGATACTCGTTCAAATGTTCACTGGTACACAAACATCTTGGAAATAGTCAAAGATAAAATGTTCAGCATTTGATTTTCCAAAACATAAGCAAAATGTTACTGCATTTACAGCAAACGAACAACCATGAAAGACTATATTATGGCTATACGATATACAGGATACATATAAAACTAACAAACTTTAAAGTCACTTCCAATCAATGCAATTCATTTAATACTATGGTAAAAATATTATTAATACGCTTTGTAAGGTTTTTATTAGGCACCATGGGTCATTCACATTTAAATCTATTCCCCTAATGGAAAATGTCACTTAAAAAAAATAAGTGAATTATAGATTGGAAACAGTGGGAGGGTGTCTGTCATGTGATTTGGCCAAAGTATGACAATTGTTCAACACCTTTCCTATATACTAATTAAAAAGGCACATTTCCATGTGTGATATTTAGCTGCCCCACCATATGTAGCTTTATGCTTCTACTTACCAAATGAGGGACAAAATAATTTTTGTGAGGAGGCAAAATAGAGATTTTACCGAGAGCCAGATATACCACCTTGGTCTGTTTCTCATGTATTCTGGTCACTCAGGGAATTGGAAAACATCCCTATATTGAGCAACGACAATCTCATCCCAACAGTGAAAACATGTGCTCCATCACTTCCATTGCCAGGGAGTACCTATGCCAGGCCATAGCAGATGCAATAGAGTCATATTTTAAAATCCCTTTTTGAATGTGATGTAAGATAGAAGGGACTGACACCTGCAAAGCAGGTTAACTTTCACCCTCACCCTAGTCCTTCCAGATAGATTTTTATGGGCTCATCCTTCCAGATAGGCTTTTTTGCAAACATGTACTTCGTTATGGTTTGATATGAGCCATACAATAACCAATGGCATAATAGCATGTTAAAAATGGGGTCTCTGGTTGGCAGTGGTTTGCACCCTGTCCAATTACGGACCCTCACTCTTGTCATGGTAAGGGAGTCACACACTTAAGATAACCCCTGTTCACCACCTTGGTAGCTTGGCACAAGCAGTCAGGCTTATCTCAGAGGCAATGCTTAAAGTATGTGTACCCCTACACAGTAACACAGTTGAAACACTACAAATGGACACCACACCAGTTTAGAAAAATAACCAATATTTATCTTACTGAAACAGGGCCAAAATGACAAAAATCCAACATACACCAGCAAATGTATGATTTTTTAAAGATTAAATCACAATAAAGAGCTTAGAAATACAATAGCTCCACTTGGTGATATCACAACATCATGACAGAGTCGTTCCCAACAGTTCGATGACACTCGCGAGGGAGTGCAGCGGCATTCATGGAGTCGCACGGACCCCAGGTACAGTACCTTAGAAACGAGGCAGAGTCAAAGATGTGGGACTGAGTCGGGGAGATGAGACATCGCCTCTACTGGTGTGGCGTAGGATCCATGCTGCTACTTAGGAGGCCACAAAGGTGTGGTGGCATCACCAGCGATGCATTTGTTCCTTACGATCCAGTGGGGTCGATGAATCTGGCAGGTCACTACACAATGGGGTGACCCCTTGGAGTCGCAGTCACACCATAGAGCCACAGGTGCCATGGTGAAGTTGGTGACACAGCACTTGGGATTCATGATGCCATGGGACTTCAGCAGCACTGCAGTGACTTTGGCCCTGCGGTTTCTGTCATGGTCGTCGCACTTCAGTGGAGATCACAGCTTTGTGTGCAGGCAGAGGCACGGAGTCGAGCAACGGCACTGGTCCAGGAGTCGTCACAGTCAGTGTGCCTGGTTCTTCTTGTTTTTAGTCCAGCTTTCACTCCCAATGGCCCAAATACTGGAGTGGTCACCACTTGGCAAGTCAGAGTCCTCAGCAAGAGAACGCAGAGCCTGCTAGGTGAAGTCTTTGATACCCCTGAGACTTCTCAACAGGAGGCAAGCTCAGTCCAAGCCCTCTGAGAAACTTCACAAGCAGGATACACAGCAAAGTCCAGTCTTTGTCTTCTCCAAAGCAGAAGCAGCAACTGCATTCCAGCCCAGCAAAGCAGACACAGCAAAGGGGTGGTACTCCTCCCCCAGCTCTTTTCCTTGGCAGAGTCACTTCTTGATGCAGAAGTGTTTAAAATGTCTGAGGTTTTGGGTGCAATACTCATACTCATTTGTGCCTTTGAAGTAGGCAAGTGTTAAAGGAAAGTCTTTGTAGGGCATAAGACCCTAACATTGACTGTCCTGGTCCCAGACGCACTCCAGGCAGTTGGAGACAGCTGTGTTTAAGGAAAAGCACAGCCTATTCAGGTGTAAGTGTCTGGCTCCATCCTCCACTCTCGCCTAGGAAGATCCATCAGGATACGCAGGACACACCTCAGCCCCCTTTGTGTGACTGTCTAGAGATAATTTACAAACAGCCCAACTATCAGTCTACCCCAGGTGTGTATTCCACAACCAGGCAGAGGCAAAGAATGGTTTGGCAAGAAACTGCTCCCTTTCTAAAAGTGGCATTTTCAAACACACAAGATAAAAACCACCTTCACTAAAAGATGTATTTTTAAATTGTGAGTTTAGAGACCCCAAACTCCACATCTCCATCTGCTCCCAATGGGAAATTACACTTGAGAGATATTTCAAGACAATCCCCAAGTTATCCTATGGGAGGAACATGCCTTGAAATAGTGAAAAATGAATTTGGCAGTATTTCACTATAAGGACTTGTACAACACACCAGTACATGTCTTACCTTCTAAATACACTCACCCTGCCCATGGGGCTATCTTGGGCTTACCTTAGGGGTGACTTACATGTACTAAAAGGGAATGTTTGGGGCTGGCAAGTGGATGCACTTGCCAGGTCGACATGGTAGTTTAAAACTGCTCACACATACACTGCAATGGTAGGTCTGAGACATTACAGAGCTCCTCATGTGCATGGCACAATCAGTTCTGCAGCCCACTAGTAGCGTTTGGCTTACAGGCTCTGGGCACACATAGTGTACATTACTAGGGATATACTGATAAATCAAATATGCTAATCATGGATAAACCAAATCACCAATACATTTTAGACAGAGAGCAAATGCCCTTTAGCACTGCTTAGCAGTGGTAAAGTGCCCAGAGTCCTTAAGCCAACGAAAACAGGGTAGTAACAATAGGAGGAAGGAGGCAAAAGATTGGGGATGACGCTTCTAAAAGGACCAGGTCCAACATAGTCCATGTCACACGTTGGGAAATAGGCTTCCTTTGCTCTTTTGTGTGGCTCAAGTATCAGAACAGTTCCAGTAGGTGGTTTTCTGAAGGCTACATCAACATGGATATTTCTTATCTCAGTTAGTGGCAAATTTTGGAAGACTGAATAAGACAAGGATAGTTTAGTGTCCAAATCTCTTGTAGCTGAATAGCAATATATCCCTATATCAACAACACCCAGCTGTGTTTCCCCTGCATTAAACAGATCCCAGCAAGTAGATTATATAAGCCCAAAAACGGAATTGCAACATTTTCAGAGTAAAGGAAAACTGCTAGGTCTCTCTCACATATACCCTGTCAGGCTATACTCAAGTAGGTGAGAGTGTTAGGACCCAGACAAAACATGTCAGAGAATCTCCCATCTGCAGGTGATATATAGAGCTGTATCCCCTCCCTCTAAATTATTACACACAGAAAAAGTGTATTTGGTACTTTACACAATGTGATAATTTAATTATTCATATTACATATTATGACAGAGTAAAACAGCGATGTTGCTAGGTAGGTGGTTATAACTTAGGTAGGGAAATTAACTAACTCATTGGTGTTTGACCTGTCAACCTTAGGGTGGTCTATTGCCCAAATCGTTTGCCTGCTTGCCTCCAATTTTGCTGAAATCGTTTTTGTTGGCATTGGGCTCTGTGCACGTCTGTCACTGCTAATGACCTTTCATGTAACTGCCTGACTGTCCTTTTTTGGCTGAATTTCCACTTTAACATTGTTGTCATGTTAGTCATTCCTCTATAGCTGGTAAAATGACTTGTGCTCATGACAGTCTCTTTTATCTACAAAGTTACCACGTGTTGGCACTCAATTACCCGAAGAGCCCTCTGCCGTTGTTTATTCGTAGATGTATGTTAGTATTATTTTTTGCACATAAATAAATTGAAGTATGTCTTATATTTGGTGTTTTTAACTTACTAACATATTGTGTTGTTCTCTAATGTTTCTTTTTTCATCGTATAGTACTTTTACTACAATTACCATTCCTTTACTTATCTTCTTCAAGTTGTAATAATCCTCCATCAGTGCGGATCCATAACTTTCCTACCAATGGTGCTCAGTTGTCAGGATATATTCTGAAGTTGCTGTCAGTAATTCTATTTTTTATTTGTTCTTGATTCATTTGTTTAAAGCATATTGTTATGCAACATGTAATTAATCCAAAATAAAGTCTGAAATAATCAAAATGATCTCCATTTCATCACATCTTATTACATGTTTCTAGAGTTTCATAGCTTAATTTGTTCTTAATTAGGCTTACATTTGTTCATTATTTTATTCCCTGCTCTTAGTCGTGAATTCTTGTTTTAGTGCTTCATAAATGTAACTATTTTTATTGCACTCTGATTAAAAAATGTATTAATTTTTAGGTGGAGCCTAGGCAGCGCACATGTGCTGTCTGCAAGTCTTGCTGTATTCAGTAAAAGGACTTTGATCCCGCCTGCTGCTTTCCATAGGTTAACTACAGTTTTACCAATGGAGCGTCCGTGTGCCGCACTTCAGGTTTCCTAAGCATACAAAGTTTAATTATATGTTCACTGAACCCACACAGCTTTTATTTTAGCAGCACGGCACCCACTTCACCGATGCCACGCTTTTAGATGTATGTTCAATGTTTTGTCTGCAACCAGCAACGTTTATTACATGTTAAAACATACAGGGGCACCAACATTAAGCATAAGTATTTGGCTCCTGCAATGTTTGTTTGCCTCGAATGCCCACCCTCCAGTCCTGCCACCCGCCCCGGTTTTTTATGTTTGTGGCCCCTTCTTTCATTCGTGTCTCTTTCATTCCTTCACTTATGCGTCCTGTAGTCCTTTTTTTGTTTCTTCCTTTTCTTACTATGTACTTTCTTTACAGCTCCGAGCGGCCTTACTGTCCGCCTCTCTCTCACACTACTCCTTTTCATAATTTCTAAACGCTACGTACAATTACAGTCTGACGCTTTCAACTCCTAAGTCTGCCAATGAGGTGTAGCAATCAGCGTTCACCTCTGGGACATTGTCTCCGCTTTTAAATCTATATAGTTGCCAATTACTGAGTTGTAGTACTCTGCACCTAACCCAGCAATGTGTTGCTCTGTTGTCTGTGGTAGCCATGGTGGGCCTTCCCTTGCTGACCAGCAGTTTAACAACACTTCAATATGTTTACTGATCCATTGCTCAATGATCATTGTTGATGCTTATTTACAATAAATAATGCACTAGGCCTTATCATTAGCTCCCATTATCCTGTTAAGTACATGTAGTTTTTGGGCCCCATCAACTGTCTCTGCACTATTCATTTTTGGTGTTCCCAGTAAAGCTATTTTGTGAGTGGTGAATTAGTAGCTGTTGCACATTACATTTGAATATACTGCAATGATCAAATGATTCTCGCTGTTTACCCCCCTCCCCCCGGTTAGTTCACTATTCAAGTTTCCCTTGTAACGCATCTGTTTATGTTTGTTTCTTGTTAGTTATGTTGATGTTTGCCTTTGGCTATGTGTTTGATTTTACTACTAATGCCATTCATTAACGTGCGTTTTTTCATACCTGTATTTCAATGTGATTTTAAAACAGCACATCCCTTAGTTGAGATTTAAGGCAACGACAACCAATTTTATGCTACGTACTAAAATACTAATTATATAATTTTTACGTCTGTAGCTCTGGCATGATGGCGTGCCAAAGACAGCGGGTTAGTATTTTCTTTATCAAGCACGAAATACCTACCACGTTTCCCTTTATATTCAACACGGTCACATTCAATCCTAACTCGTATAACACCACACTCCGAATGTGGAGATCAAGCGTGTTTCATTTACTGCTCTGATCATACTATTTAGAAGACCTGCGGTTTTTAATAAAACCTCCGATTATGGGATGGGTTCTGCAGCCCTACCATGTTCCCCAGGTCCATGTGTGATGTGCTGCTCCAGTCTAGTTTTTTTTCTTTGAATTCTAGGACTTGCAGTCTTGTTTATTGTATTATAAAACAGAACTACAATTCCCACAGTTCAAAGAAAAAAACCTGAATTGGAGCAACAAATCACATATGAACCTGGGAAACTTGGCATCTATTGTTCTGTCCTGAATGCATCATACAACAATCTGCATGCCTGTGTTCCACCCGTTCCTTTATTTCAATTGAGTTTTCTTAGATAACTTCGAATCCCTGTGCACAATGGGACAATGGTTTGATTTCAAGGGATCATGTTCCCCAGGTTAATTCCCGATTCCATGTGTCATGTATGTTACACTAACCTCCAGCTACAAATGTACATTGAGCACGTCACTTTTCTTTAATAAAAATGACGTTAATTGAAGCACTTTTTATGTTCCTTTCCAACAGTTTGGTGAGCGTTACTGTATAGCCCTGTGTACATTCCTGTTGCACTTTTAGAGCTCATGCGGTGCTGTATGTGAAACAAATGACTCCAGTGTGCGTTCACTCACACCGTCTAGCGATTTATGTGTACACAAACCCCATAATTCAACTCACCAACAGATTAACACAACACACTGCATAAATCCAATACACACCACAGAATTCCACACCATGCTACACAAGTCAACAGCCCACCACATAATGAAACTCCATTACATACCACATCACAACACAAAATATAATTCCACATAATAACACTCCATGACACACAGAACCACTCCACATAATTCTAGTACACTCAATACCACACGATTACTCTCCACATAATTCCACTGCACAACATGCCACAGAATTCCACCACACAAATCCACTTCACACACTTCCACCACATACAATCCCACAACTAACAATTCCAATCCAACCCTCATAATCCCACACCACATCACATACATCCACTCCAAACCAAAACACATTGGTAAAAGCCATTGTCATTTCCAATTCCAATAGCTCTAACTCTCACAAATGCTAGACCTATTGCATTGCAAATGCTAGTTCATATTTTTTTTTGCATCCATTTTTTGTTAACAAGACGTAGGCCCTCATTATAACATCGGATGTAAAAGCTGCCTACCGCAGCAGCAACTGCCGCCAAAAGACAGTCGCCGTAGCTACCTGCCATCCGCGATAATATGGCAACAGCCAGATTTCCGCCACAAGAATGGCGGAAATCCAGATGTGGCCATACTGGCGGTAGGCGGTAAGGTGGCGCTGCTACCACCAGCAGTGCCACACCAGTAGACCACCACCAGCTTTATTATGAGAAATAATACTGCCTGGTGGTGTTCTGCTGGTGGGTGTTGCATGCGGTAGCAGCGCCCCGTCCCTTCTCCTGCCGGAAGACCCCCTGGATCCAAGTAAGTCGTGTCTCTGACAGGGGGGGAGGGTGGAGGGTGTTCTGTGTGTGGGTGTGTGTGAATGTAGGTGTGTGTGTGAATGCGGGTGTGTTTTGAGTGTTGAATGCGTGTGTGCATGCACGGACCTGTGAGTACGTGTATGTTGTGAAATGTGAATGCGTGTCTGCGTGTATGTTTGGGAGTGTGTGCGGATGTGTGTGTGATTGGATGTATGCATGCATGTAAGTATGTGGGAATGGGTATGTGTGTGTGTGAAGGGGGCATGAATGTAGGGGTTGGGGGGAGTTTGGAGAGGTGGGGGTATCTGGAGAGGTAGGGGGGAAGGCCCCTATCAGTGACAGGGAAGGAATGACATCTGTTTTTGCAGTTCATGATGAGATTTTGCAGCAATTGGCATAACATTCCATGCTGTCTCATCTTTATGTTTAATGTGCATGCAATATTCATTGCATTAATTATTTATTGGTTAGTTTTATAGTGATGCATTGGATTTTAAATCCTTAACTTTGTTATTCTATATTATGCAGACTTGTACAATTTTCTATTTCCAATGTATTGTTAATCAGTCTTGTATTTGTTCAAAATATCCTCAATTATGTTTAATTTCATAAGATCTGTCTCAATCCATTCTCCTCCGTCTTCCTAATTATACTTATGCTTGCCTCTCAAAGATAAAATCAGACTGAGGAGCAATTGTAAATAGTACAAAAGATGTTTCTAAGTAATTTTTATATACAGGCTTTTTTTCATGTCAGGTGTGATGTTCTGTGGTAAGAAATTTGAATATGACATTTGCATTGTAGGCATAAAAGTGTGAATATGTGCTTATTAGTACAATTGTTTCTAAATGATGGGTTATTGGGATCTGTTAGACCTGACAGCCTTAGGGTAGTCACCCCTAACTTTTTGCCTGCCTCCCTCCTCGTTTTGGATACTGTTTTTGCTGGTTTTTAGACTCTGCGCACTTTACCACTGCTAACCAGTGATAAAGTGTATATGCTCTCTCTCTGTAAACATGGTAACTTTGGATCATACCTGATTGAACTATTTAATCTACTTATAAGTCCCCAGTCATGTGCACTCCAGGTGCCTAGGGCATATAGATTAAATGCTACTAGTGGACCTGCAGCACGGATTGTGCCACCCACTTAAGTAGCCCCTTTTCCTTGTCTCAGGCCTACCATTGCTAGGCCTGTGTGTGCAGTTTCACTGCCACCTCGACTTGGCATTTAAAAGTACTTGCCAAGCCTAGAACTCCCCTTTTTCTGCATATAAGTCACCCTTAATGTGTGCCCTGGGTATCCCCTAGAGCAGGGTGCTGTGTAGGTAAAAGACAGGACATGTACCTGTGTAGTTATATGTCCTGGTAGTGTAAAACTCCTAAATTCGTTTTTGCACTACTGGGAGACCTGCTCCCTTCATAGGCTAACATTGGGGCTGCCCTCATACACTGTTGAAGTGGCAGCTGCTGATCTGAAAGGAGCAGGGAGGTCATATTTAGTATGGCCAGAATGGTAATACAAAATCCTACTGACTGGTGAAGTCGGATTTAATATTACTATTCTAGAAATGCCACTTTTAGAAAGTGAGCATTTCTTTGCACTTAAATCCTTCTGTGCCTTACAATCCACGTCTGGCTAGGTTTAGTTGACAGCTCCTTGTGCATTCACTCAGACACACCCCAAACACAGGGTACTCAGCCTCACTTGCATACATCTGCATTTTGAATGGGTCTTCCTGGGCTGGGAGGGTGGAGGGCCTGCCCTCACACAAAGGACTGCCACACCCCCTACTGGGACCCTGGCAGACAGGATTGAACTGAAAGGGGACCTGGTGCACTTCTTAGCCACTCTTTGAAGTCTCCCCCACTTCAAAGGCGCATTTGGGTATAAAACAGGGCCTCTGCCCTACCTCATCAGACACTTGCTGGAGAAGAAACCGGAACCAGAAACTACATCCTGCCAAGAAGAACTGCCTGGCTGCTCAAAGGACTCACCTGTCTGCTTTCTACAAAGGACTGCTGTCTTGCTGTTGCCCTGCTGCCTTGCTGAACTCTTGTCTGGCTGTGAAAGTGCTCTCCAAGGGCTTGGATAGAGCTTGCCTCCTGTTCCTTGAAGTCTCAGGACCAAAAAGACTTCTTCCTTTCACTTGGACGCTCCGTGCGGCGAAAATTTCGACGCACAGCTTGTTTCGCGGCGAGAAAAACGCCGCACACCGACGCTGATCGACGCGACGCCCTCGGGACGATCGAGACTTCGACGCACAACCTCGCAAGGACAAAGCCGCTCGACTTTCCAGGAGAAATCGACGCGACGCCCACCGTGAGTGCGAAACTTTGACGCACGGCCTCGCAAGGACAACGCCGCCCGACTTCCAAGGAGAAATCGACGCAACGCCTGCCGTGAGACCAAACTTTCGACGCACGGCCTCGCAAGGACAACGCCGCCCGACTTCCAAGGAGAAATCGACGCGACGCCTACCGTGAGATCGAAACTTCGACGCGCAGCCCCGCAGAACGACGCGCAGCCGGAAAACAAGCAGGAGAATCCACGCACAGACCCGGGACATCTGGTAATCCCCGCGATCCACAAAAAGAGACTGTCTGCGCGCCGGAAAACGACGCCCGACTTCCCCGCGTGGAAAAGACCGACGCAAGTCTGTGTGTGCTGAGGAGAAATCGACGCACACACCCCTTTTTCCACGCATCTCTTCTCCTGTGGCCCTCTGAGGAGATTTTCCACCAGAAACCAGGTACTTTGTGCTTGAAAGACACTGTATTGCATTCTAAAGACTTAAGACACTTTATATCACTTCCCTGTGATATTTCTACAATTTTCCATTGCAACTTTATTCTTTTTGACCTACAATTATCCTGATAAATATTATATATTTTTCTAAACACTGTGTGGTGTATTTTTGTGGTGCTATATGGTGGTATTGTATGATTTATTGCACAAATACTTTACACATTGCCTTCTAAGTTAAGCCTGACTGCTCGTGCCAAGCTACCAGAGGGTGGGCACAGGATAATCTTGGATAGTGTGTGACTTACCCTGACTAGAGTGAGGGCTTTTGCTTGGACAGGAGGTAACCTGACTGCCAACCAAAAACCCCATTTCTAACAGGATCCATATATTTTCACTGTTTTGGCATATATACAAATATACATAACATTTTCTGAAGCAAGGTATTTCTAAGTTAGAGTTCTCATTAAAAGTTTTGTACACATCGGTCAAGAAGTGGCCAAAAAATGGTGGGTCGCAAAAGTGACATTTCCAGTTTTAACTACCATGAGATTCTTTGCTCCTTGATACAAAAACAACTGAATGGAAGAATCACACAACATTTGGTATCTAAGTACATCTTTAGCTAAGCAAGTGCTTATACTTGGTTTGGTGTAAATCCAGTCAGTAATTTTGTTAAAAAATTGGCATTTTAAAAGCTGTCTAGTCTAAGCTTGAAGACGTTCCTGCACAGGGCTTAACTTGCTATTCATCTGGCAAATGTCATGCTGATTCATTAACCAGTGTCATTAGCACATTCCAGGGCCTACAGTAAATCAATGACAGTGGTGATTGGAAGTCTTCAAAATGCTAGCTGCAAGGCCTGGCCTTTTGCATCAAACCTTGCTGTGCACAGCCTTTGGCCCCTTTGGCATCCCACAGCACCTGACTAAAGCCTAAGGTGCTCAACATTCAGCCCACAGGTGCCTCAAAGTGCCTAAACAACTTCTGCTGTGAATGGCCCCTTTACATATTTTCAGCCCTTTGCCCTTGCCCCCTTCAGATCTTGTTGAAATCTGAGAGCTCAGGCAACTTGCTTACTGACGTTCAAATAACATGTAGATTCATTAACCAACATCAGAGGTACTAAATACATAATTTAGTGGCTTCTTGTTGCTGTGCTCTGTTTTAGCACACCTGCATGCAACTCAATGTACTAAAAGTAAGCTAAACATGTTCAGGGTCATCAAATGTTGTACGGGTCCAAGATAAAAAATAAAGCACCAAAGATATTCATTAAAAAATGATTTTTTGACTGCCTTTCACTTGAACCCACTTTGTCAGAGCTGCCTGAAATTAAATCTGTGATTCCTGCACTGGCCTCACCCAGTTAAAAGTCTGTGATATGTCATGCTGATTCATTAACCAGCCCCTAGCAAGTTGTTAGAAAATGAACACTTTTTTGTTTGACCCACACTTACCTGTACTCCCCCTTGATGTATTTGTATGAATATCAATACATCAAGAAGAAGCTAAACACGAATGCCTAGCACTTGGATTCACCATGGACGTCAAAGTCACCCTCAAGAAACATATTAACAAAAAACTAAAATGATCCGTTACCAGCTCTCTCTTCTGAAGGAAATCAAACTATTTATTCCGGAAAGTGACTTCTAAACTGTTGTTCAAGCCCTCATACTCACATTTTTTTTTTTTTTTTCTTTTCTTTTTTTATAGTCCTCATATTCATCACCCCTGCTTTGGTTGAGTAGAAAAGGCACTTACGCGGCAAGCAACAACATGCCTCCAAGTACATAGTCCAAACCTCGGTAGATCATCCCATCTGATCTACTAATTATACTTTTCTCGTACGGATGTCATTGATCAAAAGTTGTTGCTTTCAATCATAGCCAAAGCAGCACCTCCAAAGAGTGTGGGGGAGATCTAATCATTGGACTTTAAAAGTTCAAAAGTACAAAAATTGTATTTTTTTAAGGAAGAAACAAAACAAGGAGCCTATATAACAAAGAATAATATGTTAATGATACACATTTTCCCAATACAACCAAAAATTATCTCTTCTAGACAGGGGGCCCGTTGTTCCAGTGTACAAATTCGATTTACAGATATTTGCCAGTCCAACACACGAGGAGGAAAAGGATCAATCCATTTACGGCAGATTTCTCGCCTAGCTAGAAGGATTAATATAAACAGCAAGTACTCCTGCTGAGCTGACAATTTCTGATAGTTTGTATCCTGTTCCCGCACCCCAAACACCACTAATGCTAGGTTTAAAACTAAGTTGACATTAAAGATTACCTTAAAAGTACTCCCTATATCCCCCCAATAATTCAACAACTTAGAGCATTGCCAAAACATATGGATATCATCCGCCTTATCTTCCCCACACCTTGGACAATTTTTCTGAGTTTTCCCAATAGCTGTTAATTTGGCCGGAGTCCAGTAAACCCTATGGAGTGTGAACAAATGATTTTTCTTCAGCCCCGCAGGACTGGTAGTAAGCCACAATATTGAACAAGACTTTTGCCACAGTGCAGTAACATCTAAAGCTGGAAAAATCGCTCCCCACTTCGACAAGGGAAGGGAGGCACTATCATCTGATGTTTCTAACAAAGCGTGGTACCATAATGCAACCTCTTTATTGATGGTTTTCTGGTTTAGCTTCCCGTCCCATATACTCCTCCCTATTTCTCCATTTCGACGGGACTTTACCCAACTAGATATCTGAAGATATTTAAATCTAGAAACTGTCCCACCAGTACCTTCCTGGAATGCACACCAACTAAACACTTCAACTCCTTCTATTAACTGGCCCCATCTTTTCATCCCACTTGCTCTCAAAGGCGTTGATAGTTTGTCTATAAGGCATTCCGGAGTGCCAGGAGAATCCCAAATGGGAGCCGAACTACAAAAATAAGGTATCTCTAACGCCCTCCGAAAATACGTCCAGACATTACATGCATGTCTAGGGAGTTTCAAACGAACTTTCTTAAAGTAGCTGGGATGTCCAAATTTATATAAAAAATGGTCTGCTCCTTCTTCAAGGTGTGCCGTTAATGCTCTCCAGACTAAATCGTGCTCTGATTTTTTATTCAATAAAAATCTAATATTTTTTAACTGGAAAGCCAAATAGTACTTAAAAAGGTCTGGAGACGCAATACCTCCCCACTCTCTCTTTCTACTCAACTTTTTCCAAGCAATCCTAACTCCCTTGGAAGCCCATACAAATGAGGATAACTCCCCCTGTAGTTTTTTAAACCAACTCTTCTCGAACTCTAGTGGGATAGTATTAAATAAAAAAGTAAATTTTGGAAGGATACACATCTTCAAAATATTGGATCTTCCAATTATCGTAAGAGGAAGAGCGGCCAACGCCTTTAACAGTTTTTTGGTTTCCCTATATACTATGTCAAAGTTCAATTTAGCTACCTCGTTAAGATCAGCTGCTAATCGAATACCCAGATATCTGACCTTTTGTTTAACTAAAGGGGAAGCATACGACAAGTTACAACACATTATTTCCGTCTTTTCTGCGTTTATGCTATACCCGGAAAGTCTACCAAATTGTTCCATCAAGGCAATGACTCTAGGTAGAGTAGACCTAACATCACTCGTGTATATCATCAAGTCATCTGCGTATAATGCTAGTTTTTTTTTCCCAGCCCCCAGTTCGAAATGGGATAATCTCCTTAGAAGACCGAAGTAAAGTAGCCAAGGATTCAATGTATAAATTGAAAAGCAAGGGAGATAAGGGGCATCCCTGTCTCGTACCCCGCCTGATCCTAAATTCTTGTGTTAATTGGCCATTAACCAGGATTCTTGCTAGGGGGCATCTATACAGTTCCCCTATCGCCCTAATAAAAGGGATTCCCAAGCCCACTTTTTCCAACACCACCTTTAAAAACAACCAATTAACACGATCAAAGGCCTTGGCCACATCAAAAGACAAAATCGCCAATGGCGCCTTCTCGTGTGCCGCCAAATCAACTGCAGCAAATAACTCGTGAGTTATCTCGTGAAGCTGCCTCCCCTTCATGAAACCCTTTTGGTCCGGATGGATCAGATTGCCGACGACTCTCCCCAATCTCTTGGCTAAAATTCCTGTATAAAGTTTATAGTCTGCGTTCAGCAAGGAGATGGGCCTATAGGAGGAGCAAGACGTGGAATCCTTACCCGGCTTTAACAATAAGCAGATTGTCGCCTCTCTCCAGGAATTGGGAATTTGGGCCCCTTCTATCAACATAGAGTTAAATAGCTCTAATAAAAATGGAGTAAGTTCATCCCCCAAAGCCTTGTATAATTCATAAGGAAGACTATCTGGCCCCGCTGCCTTACCTTTTTTTAATGCCTTTAAACCTTCAGCCAACTCAGCCTCATTTAACTTATCATTCAATAGGAGCATCTTAGACTCCTCTAGAACTGGGAGGTCTGCATTATCTAAAAATTCTCTTACCGGCTCTTCTAGGTTAACCGAACTTTCTGAATATATCTCCTGAAAAAAAGATACGAATGCCCCCTCAATCTCATCTTTCTCCGTGCAAATCTGATTCATAAGCTCTGATTTGACCGATAAAATGTGCCTTTTGGAAAGGTACGACTTAACCTTCCACTCTAACAATTTACTGCAACCTTCTCCATATTCAAAATGTGCATACTGACTACTTTCCCACTTTAACCTACAGCGATTTTCCAAAAAAGCGTCTAAACTAGACCGAACCTTTTCCTCTTGGCAAGACAGCTCCTTTACTAAGTCCGTTTTCCCTTCTAACTGCGCCTTATACAATGAGACTTGAAGGGTTTTTAATAACAATTCCATGTTTCCCAGCTTTTCCCTCTCTTCACGATACTTATAAGCTGCAAGGTTAACTAACCTCCCTCTTATATAAGCCTTAAACGCATCCCAAACACACCACAAACTTGCTGTTCCTTGATTCACCTGAAAAAATTCTCTAGTATCTTTTTTTAACACTTCTACTAATGCGTCATCTAAAAATAAAGCACGATTAATTGTGCTCCTAGTAGTCCTGTTAATAACCCTAATATCTAAGTGTAGTATTACTGCAGAATGGTCTGACAAGTATGCAGTGTTGTGGGCTACCCTTCTTACCTCCGGGCATAGACTTTTATGAATTAAAAAAAAATCTATTCTGGATCTATGCCCATATTTTTTATTGTGAAATGTATATCTATCTCCTTCACCCCGTCTCCAGTGCCAGGCATCTACCAAGCCTAAATCCTGCATCGCTTGTTTCACCAGTGCCCTTGTTTTAGGTGAATTTACCGTACCCCGAGGGGTTGACTTGTCCTGTGCAGGGTCTAGCAATATATTAAAATCCCCACCTAACACCACTGGGTACCTAGCTGAAAGTAGAATATTAAATAAGTCTTGAAATGGCGTTGGGTCATCAATATTTGGCCCGTAGTAACCCGACACTGTGATCCAGTGACCGCATACACACAGCTCTACCACTACCCACCTCCCTCTGGGGTCAACATGTACTGTTCCTACCCTGAACCTCATGGATTTCTTAATCAAAACTGCCACACCTTTTATTGTACTAGTTTGAGAAGAGCATACGCTAAACGAAACCCAATTCAGCTGTTTAAGCCAGGTCTCCCATTCAGTTTGGTGAAGATGGGTTTCCTGCAGTATAATAATCTCCTCCTCAACCAAACGCAAGTACTCAAAGATCTTCCTCCTCCTACCAGACACCCTTAACCCATTCACATTCCAAGAGAGGAATCTCAACCTTTCAATACCCTGCATGATCGTTCATAAAGCGAAGGAAGAAAAAGGGAGAACACCGACCCCCCCGACCTATGTTAGCAACATATGAGGACTTTCTTATTTTATTATTTTCAACCCACCAAACCCAAAACAAACCCCAACCCCCTGTGCCTCCCACCCCTACACCCGACCCCCACATGCCCCCAAAACCCCCCCCCCAGAGGAACCCTCCCTATTTCTACTGGGATGCCCATCCTGTTATCCCATCTTCGAACGCCTCGCCGGACGGGGGCTTTCCACTAGATCTTATTGAGACGCCTTAATCTGATCTCTAAATATGCTGACCTCCCCAGGGTCTCTCATATTGTACATTTTGTTCTTCCACATTATACGGAGAGCTGCCGGGAACCTTAGTTGGACTGTTGCCCCAAGTTCACGAAGCTCCCGCATGAAGTTTCCCAGCTCCCATTGCCTATCCAACGTTGCCTTAGACACATCTGATCTTATCCTAAGAGACCATTCCCCCTTGGGGAAAGCCCCAGCCTTGAGGGCTTCAGACAAGATTCTTTCCTTAATAGAGTATGTGTTGAAATTTATCAGAATCCTCCTGGGGTTTTTCCTTCCTGGATTTTTCTTAAAAGGATCACGGTGGACTCTCTGAATGTCGTCTTCCAGATTGAACCCTGCCATACTAGGGAGGACCTCCTTAATCAGCTAGATCACATAGCCCTTAATATCTTCCCCCTCCAAACCCTCTGGGACTCCCAGGAGCCTGATATTATTTCTCCTCATGTTATTTTCCAATATTTCCAATTTGTCTTGCAACAACTTTTCTCCCTGTTTCAATTGTAAAATGTCCTTAGATTGAGCTAACACTCGCTCCTCGTGGGCCTCCACCACTGCCTCTAGCTTCCCCAGCCGGTCTGATAACAGGTTGATTTTACTTTCCAAGACCTCACAGGCTTCCCGAATCCTAGTTTGATTAGTTTCTGAAATCTCGAATTTTCCCCTAATTTCTTTAGTAAGAGAGATTAACAGAGCCTGTACATCCAAGTCGTGTGGTATTGATCCACTAGAGAAATTACCATCAACTTCCAGCAAGGGTAGAGTCTTAGGAGGGCCCTCTCTCAGCGTAGCTGGTTCCTTGTCTAATAGCTCTTGTGCTGGGCCAACAACTGGACCGCCTTCAACTAGCTTAGAAACCCCTAACTTGCCTAAGACCGGTTGAGCGTTTGCCATGTCCTGTGGTGGAGGGATTGTAGTCTGAAAGTACCTTGTGATCAACGAGTCGCTCCTCCCCTGGATCTCGATTTGACTCTCCTCTCGGTGGGGTAGAGGGTGATCCACGAGTAATGTTGTGTAGGATGACCCCTCGCCATAGGTTTTAGGATCTAAGACCACTATGCCTGATATTATAGTTCCAGACACCTGAGTCCGAAGATTAGCACTTGCACCACGGGTACCGGGCTTACTTTTCCTGGCCACAATCACGTCATTGACTTCTGCCCGGGCACCCCTGGGGCGATGCTTGATTGATGACGTACACTGTGGGGCTCCGACACTCTCACACTCCCTTCTTACCCCCTTCCCACTTAAGTTATTTCTGGTGAAGACCCCCTGGGTCTCCGGGAGGCTCCCACGAAGAGAGCAGCGGGAGATATAAGATCTCCCACGTCGCACACCCCTCGCCGCTTCTGTCCAAATACTGGAATTTAGAGTCTGTTTCCAGGGCACCCCGCCACCCCTCCCCGTAGTCAATGACCCCCCCTTCTTGTTCGCCGTTTTCCTCCTAGTTTTGCCGACAAAAGTCGGAAAAAAACACTGTAGAGAGGTAAAATGAAATTAACGAGGTGCAATAACAGGAGTATTTTTCTTACCCCCTCTCTCTCTTTCTGACAACTGGAAATCCTGGAAAACACAGTATAAGATGTGAGGGTCCGAGTACCCCACCCCACGGGGAACCTATCCAAGCGATGGCCCACCTCTTTTCTCAAGACCCTTAAACCTGAGAAACTCTCAGTTGAAGCAGCAATTTACAATCTCAGCCCTTCCAGCAGACGGCGAACCACCACGAGTACAAGAGCGCTGAATATTCGGCGTCCATCTGTGCTTCACATCCCTTCTGCGCAGAGCAGCGAGTTTGCACAGGTTTTGTGTTTATGGGGTGACAAGGAGCTGAAACTTAACACTCCCTGGCGAATATGCGGTTGTAAAACGCGATACCAAAGCACGAAATTCCTCTGGTCCATAGAAGACTCTTGCACCTGCTTATTTTTACAATAAGCAACACTTGCATATATATATATACACGTTAACCTAAGACCTCCGCTACTCCTGGGAAGGCAGCCTCGATAGTATTAACTGCCTCTGCCTGCTAGAGACAGGCTGTAACCAATGGACTAAATCCCCCGGGCTCCCCCCCAAGCCGCCAAAAAAATGTCACCGTCTTTTGCCGCTCCTCGCTCCGCTGACACAGCTCCAGGGCTTCCCCCCAAAAGCGCTGAGCGGGCGCTCCAAGTTTCCAGGCTCCCGGTCCAGTGCGCGAAGGCACTAGGGGGGAATCCTCTCCCTCGCCCTCCTGTCGATCGGGCCGTTACCAGGGGGCCGGGGGCACCAAACAAGCCCGAAACCAAAAGAAAAAAAAAACTTCCGCAGCCCGCCCGAGCGCAGACCGAGGGGAGGTCTGCTCACGATCCAGATCGCGCGATGTTTGGCGTCTCTCGTCCATCCAATGGGAGTTCACGGGCAGCGCGTTAGCTGTCCGTCATGTTCCTCTCTCAGAAAATCTTTCCTTGTTGTGGGATCTCCCCTTATACTCACACTTGTACCTTTAAAGGCCAACATACTCTCCACAGTGTATCTCATCCAGGACATAAAAATATGCTCACATCACTCCCATCCTGTTGGGACTTCATTGACTCCCCTTGCTGACCTGCTTCAAAATACTGCATCATTTATAAAGATGCCACAACCAGTCCTTGTCCTCATCTTGCATACATGCGCACCATCTCTGGTGGTTGTAGCCACACCCCCAGCCAGAAAATCATCAGACTGCAAACTAAGAAGTGTGGAAAAAAACCAAAGCATCAGGCCTTTTTAATCAATCTGGAACAACATCTCTGTATCCACCAGGACTGCCATAACACTATTCCCTTCTAGGAAACAGTTGAAGATGTACGTCTTTAAAGAAAACTACATTAAAATGGTTAGATATGGGGTCTTTGGTTGGCAGTCAGGTTACCCTCTGTCCAAGCAAGGACCTTTACTTTAGTCAGGGTAAAGGAGAATCACACTCAGTTAACCCCGCTCACACACTTGGTAGCTTGGCACGAGCAGCCAGGCTTAACTCAGAGGCAGTGTGTTCAGTATTTGTAGAAACACATACAGTAATACAGTGGATCACTACAAAAGGATGTAACACAGGTTTAGAAAACTATTAAATATTTTAACTAAATAAACAAGACCAAGTATGATAAAAAAAATCCACAATATACAGTTTAAAATAGGAATTTAGCACTTAAAAGCATGAAAACAGTGCCTTGAGGCACAAGTACTACAAGTTGGTATTATGCAGAAACCACTAGGCACCGGGAATCTTTTTTTTTGCGCCAATGTCACGCAAGTGGAGCGACCCCTTAGGCAAGGGTCGCTCCCCAGAGGGGTGAGGGGAGGCGGGGGGACAGGGTGGCAACTTTATTTTAGGCCATTTCGGCCTATTGTTATTAGGCTGAAACCTCTAGGCGCCAGGGCAAATTTGTTTTTGGTGTATATTTTTTTGTTTGTTTGTTCTTTTAGAGATGGAGAGCAACCCATTAGGCAAGGGTCGCTCCCCTGGGGGGCAAATTGTATTTAGACCATTTCTGCCCCCCTTAGGGGCAGATCGGCTGATTTTAGGTCAATCTGCCCCCAAGGGGGGCAGAAACCACTGGGCACTGGGGATCTTTTTTTTTGCGCCAATGTCACGCAAGGCATGGGTCGCTCCCCGAGGGGGTGGCGGGGTAAATTAATTTCAGGCAATTTCTGCCACCCCTCCGTGGGCAGATCGGCCTATTGTTATTAGGCCGATCTGCCCCCAGGGTGGGCAGAAACCTCTAGGCGCCAGGGCACATTTCTTTTTTGCCTGTTTTTTTAGAGATGGGGAGCGACCCTTTAGGCAAGGGTCGCTCCCCTGGGGGGCAAATTGTATTTAGACCATTTCTGCCCCCCTTGGGGGCAAATCGGCCGATTTTAGGTCAATCTGCCCCCAAAGGAGGCAGAAACCACTAGGCACCGGGGATCTTTTTTTTGTGTGCCAATGTCACGCAAGGGGAGCGACCCCGTAGGCAAGGGTCGCTCACCAGGGGGGGGGCAAATTTATTTTAGGCCATTTCTGCCCATCGGCCTATTGTTATTAGGCCGATCTGCCCCCAGGGTGGGCAGAAACCTCTAGGCGCCAGGGCACATTTTTTTTTTGCTTGTATTTTTAGAGATGGGGAGCGACCCTTTAGGCAAGGGTCGCTCCCCTGGGGGGAAAATTGTATTTAGACCATTTAGGCCTATTGTTAGTAGGCCGATCTGCCCCCGGGGGGGGGGCAGAAACCTCTAGGCACCAGGGAAATATTATTTTAAGTTTTTTTTTATTTTGTTTTTTAGCGACGGGGAGCGACCCCTTAGGCAAGGGTCGCTCCCCTGTGGGGCCAATTTTGTATTTTGCCCATTTCTGCCCCCCTTGAGGGCAGATTGGCCAATTTCTTTTTAGGCCAATCTGCCCCCAAGGCGGACAGAAACCACTATGCACCAGGGATTGGTGTGTGTGTATGCATGTGTTTTCTTTAGGGGGGCAGCCCCTTGGGTAAGGGTCGCTACCCATGGGAGCACATTACTGTTGGCCATATCTGCCCCTCTTGGGGGCAGATGGGCCTATTTTTGGAAGGCCCATCTGCCCCCCCTCCCCCCTTTGGGGGCAGGGGGGGCAGAAAGCCCACCAGAGGCCAGGGATTTTTTTTTTCAAAAATAAGAGGGTTGGGGTATGGCCATACCCCCTCCCCAAATAAATGGGGCCAATGTTGTTCTGCCCACCAGTGGGCAGATGGGGCAATTACCCCTGATCCACACCCGGGGGGGGCAGAAAGTCTACTACATGCCAGGGAATTTAAAACAACAAAAAATATTGGGGTGGTGGCTACCAACCAGTTTGGGCCTGGTTATGCCCCCTTCCCAACTGAAGGGGTAACAGTCTTTCAGCTCTCCCCTGCACTCTAACACATCCTATCCCACAGCAGGCAAGAAGACATTTGATTATTTTGGGTTTTGGTTTTACATTTGGCCCATGAGAGCTTGGCTAACTCTCAAAATCGTCCCACTTGGAATGGTGAGGGCTGCACTTTATGGACTTTGTGATGCTGCCATGTAGAAACATCCACAAGACCTAGAAACATCTGAAAACTAAACATCTGGGTGATTCCAGGGTGGTGTGTTTCACATGCACCCGCACCATTTTCATACCCACAATGCCCTGCAAACCTCCAACTTGGCTGGAAATCACACATTTTCCCCACGTTTTTGTGATGGAACCTTCCGGAATCTGCAGGAATCCACAAAATTCCTACCAACCAGCATTGTCTCATCTATATCGATAAAAATTCTGCTGCACTCGTCAGCCTAAAAATATTTTTTGCAAACTGCCCTTGTGGTCCCCTTTTGGCTCCCCCTCAATAACAACATGTTTTTGGCTCTTCCCTTTCACAAGCACTTGGCCCACCTACATAAATGAGGTATCATTTTTAATGGGAGACTGAGGGGAACGTTGAGTGGTATGAAATTTGTCACACTGCGGTAATCCCACACAGAAATGTTAGAAAAATTTGATTTTTTAGCTAAATGTGAGGTTTGCTGGGGATTCTGGGTAAGAAAACATTGGGGGATCCACGCAAGTCATACCTCCCTGGACTCCCTCGGGTGTCTAGCTTTCAGAAATGTCTGGGTTTTGTAGGTCTCCCTAGATGGCAGCTGAGCCCAGGACCAAAAATGCAGGTGCCCCCGGAAAAAACAGGTAGTTTTGTTTTTGTTAATTTTGATGTGTCCAGATAGTGTTTTGGGGCATTTTCTTTTGCGGGCAGTAGGCCTACCCACAAAAGTGAGGTACCATTTTTATCGGGGGACTTGGGAGAACGCTGGGTGGAAGGAAATGTGTGGCTCCTCTCAGATTCCAGAACTTTCTGTCACCAAAATGAGAGGAAAAAGTGTTTTTTGGCCAAATGTTGAGGTTTGCAAAGGGTTCTGGGTAACAGAACCTGATCAGAGCCCCAAAGGTCACCCCATCCTGGATTCCCCTAGGTGTCTAGTTTTCAAAACTGCGCAGGTTTGCTAGGTTTCCCTAGGTGCCGGCTGAGCTACAGGCCAAAATCCACAGCTAGGCACTTTGTAAAAAACACCTCTGTTTTCTGTGGAACAATGTGATGTGTCCACATTGTGTTTTGGGCCATTTCCTTTCGTGGGCGAAAAGCCTACCCATACAAGTGAGGTACCAGTTTTATCGGGAGACTTGGGAGAGCGCTGGGTGGAAGGAAATGTGTGGCTCCTCTCAGATTCCAGAACTTTCTGTCACCAAAATGAGAGGAAAAAGTGTTTTTTGGCCAAATGTTGAGGTTTGCAAAGGGTTCTGGGCAACAGAACCTGGTCAGAACCCCACAAGTCACCCCATCTTGAAGTCCCCTAGGTGTCTAGTTTTTACAAATGTGCGGGTTTGCTAGGTTTCCCCAGGTGCTGGCTGAACTAGAGGCCAAAATCCACAGGTAGGCACTTTGTAAAAAACACCTCTGTTTTCTGTGAAAAAATGGGATGTGTCCACGTTGTGTTTTGGGCCATTTCCTTTTGTGTGCGCTAGGCCTACCCACACAAGTGAGGTACCATTTTTATTGGAAGACTTGGGGGAACGCTGGGTGGAAAGAAATTTGTGGCTCCTCTCAGATTCTAGAATTTTCTGTCACCGAAATGAGAGGAAAAAATGATTTTTTTGGCCAAATTTTGAGATTTGCAAAGGATTCTGGGTAACAGAACCTGGTTAGAGCCCCAGAAGTCACCCCATCATGGATTCGCCTAGGTGTCTAGTTTTCAAAAATTTGCTGGTTTGCTAGGTTTCTCCAGGTGCGGGCTGAGCTAGAGGCCAAAACCCACAGGTAGGCACTTTGTAAAAAACACCTCTGTTTTGTGTGAAAAAATGTGATGTGTCCACGTTGTGTTTTGGACCATTTCCTTTCGTGTGCGCTAGGCCTACCCACACAGGTGAGGTACCATTTTTATTGGCAGACATGGGGGAACGCTGGGTAGAAGGAAATTTGTGGCTCCTCTCAGATTCCAGAACTTTCTGTCACTGAAAAAGAGGCAAAAGTATCTTTTTGGCCACATTTTGCGGTTTGCAAAGGATTCTGGGTAACAGAACCTGGTCAGAGCCCCACAAGTCACCCCATCATGGATTCCCCTGGGTGTCTAGCTTTAAAAAATGCAATGGTTTGCTAGGTTTCCCCAGCTGCCGGCTGAGCTAGAGGTCAAAATTCACAGGTAGGCAGTCTGTAAAAAACACCTCTGTTTTCTGTGGAAAAATTTGATGTGTCCACGTTGTGTTTTGGGCCACTTCCTTTCGCGGGCGCTAGGCCTACCCCTACAAGTGAGGTACAATTGTTATCGGGAGACTTGGGGGAATGCTGGGTGGAAGGAAATTTGTGGGTCCTCTCAGATTCCAGAACTTTCTGTCACCGGAATGAGAGGAAAAAGTGTTTTTTGGGCCAAATTATGAGGTTTGCAAAGGATTCTGGGTAACAGAACCTGGTCAGAGCCCCACAAGTCATCCCTTCTTGGATTCCCCTAGGTGTCTAGTTTTCAAAACTGCACAGGTTTGCTAGGTTTCCCTAGGTGCCGGCTGAGCTAGAGGCCAAAATCCACAGCTAGGCACTTTGCAAAACACAGCTCTGTTTTCTTTGTGAAAATGTGACGTGTCCATGTTGTGTTTTGGGGCATTTCCTGCCACAGGTGCTAGGCCTATCCACGCAAGTGAGGTACCATTTTTATCGGGAGACGTAGGGGAACACAAAATAGCCCGGAATTCAGAGATGTGCAAATAACCACTGCTTCTCAACACCTTATCTTGTGACCATTTTGGAAATACAAAGGTTTTCTTGATAACTATTTTTCACTTTTTATATTTCAGCATATGAATTGCTGTATACCGGGGATAGAATAAAAACCCATTGCAAGGTGCAGTTCATTTATTGGCTCTGGGTACCTAGGGTTCTTGATGAACCTACAAGCCCTATATATCCCCCCAATCAAAAGAGTCCAGCTGACGTAACAGTATATTGCTTTAAAAAATCTGACATCGCAGGTAAAAGTTACAGAGTAAAACGTGGAGAAAAATGGCTGTTTTTTCACCTCAATTTCAATATTTCTTTTATTTCAGCTGTTATTTTCTGTAGGAAACACTTGTAGGATCTACACAAATGACCCCTTGCTGAATTCAGAATTTTATCTACTTTTCAGAAATGTTTAGCTTTCTGGGATCCAGCATTGGTTTCTGACCCATTTCGGTCACTAACTGGAAGGAGGCTGAAAGCACAAAAAATAGTAAAAATGGGGTATGTCCAAGTAGAATGTCAAAATTCTATTGAAAAATGGGGTTTTCTAATTCAAGTCTGCCTGTTCCTGAAAGCTGGGAAGATGGTGATCTTGCCACCGCAAACCCTTTGTTGATGCCATTTTCATGGAAAAAACCACAAGCCGCCTTCTGCAGCCCTTTTTTCAATTTGTTTTGAAAAAAACAAAATGTTCACTGTATTTTGGCTAATTTCTTCATCTCCTTCAGGGGAACCCACAAAGTCTGGGTACCTCTAGAATCCCTAGGATGTTGGAAAAAAAGGACACACATTTGGAATGGGTAGCTTATGTGAACAAAAAGTTATGAGGGCCTAACCACGAACTGCCCCAAATAGCCAAAAAAAGGCTCGGCAGAGGAGGGGAAAAGGCCAGGCAGCGACGGGATTAATAACATTTAAAGGCAACCCCCATGTTAACCTATGAGAAAGATAGGCCATGCAACAGTGAAAATCAAATTTGGCAGTAGTTCACTGTCAGAACATGTAAAACACATAAGTACATGTCCCACCTTTAACATACACTGCACCCTGCCCATGGGGCTACCTAGGGCCTACCTTAGGTGTGCCTTACATGTATAAAAAGGGAAGGTTCAGGCCTGGCAAGTGCGTACACTTGCCAAATCGAATTGGCATTGCAAGACTGCACACACAGACACTACAGTGGCATGTCTGAGACATGTTTACAGGGCTACTCATGTGGGTGGCACAATCAATGCTGCAGGCCCACCAGTAGCATTTGAATTACAAGCCCTGGACACCTCTAGTGTACTGTATTAGGGACTTGCTAGTAAACCAAAGATGCCAATCATGGGAAGTCCATTACACATACATTTTATATAGCAGCACCTGCACATTAGCACTGGATAGCAGTGGTAAAGTACCCAGAGTATCAAAAACAGCATAAACAGAGTCCAACACACACCAACAACCTGGGGAACAGAGGCAAAAAGTTAGGGGAGACCACATAGAGGATGCCAAGTCTAACAACAATGCATTAATAGCCCACAAACCAGCTACCTCTCCTATCATTTGTTGATTTTATGCTATTCTTTGACCTTGTACTGCTCTCTACCACTTTCTGGGTAGTTTGACTAGAAATACCACACACATACACCCATAAATACATTATGGCTCTGCAAAGCTTCATGCAGATCTGGGATAGGGCACTAAAGTTGTTAGTATATCAAAAATTGTGATCTTTTGATATCCCATTTACATGTTCTTCGTATTGATTGATGTGAAAAAAATTGGCATACCAACAGAAAACAAACATGCTAATGTTTGACAAATTTCATGCAGATTAGTGGAACAGTATAACAGTTAATAGAAAATGAAATCTTCTGCCCACCCCTTTTAACAGGTAGAACCCTTTATGATTCACCACAAAATGAAAATACTAAGAATGAGTTGAACATTCTAAATGTCTGCCAAAGTTTGTGCAAATTCAACAACAGGAACAAACGTTATAAGCAAATCAAAGCAGATGGCCACATTCATAGGGTTTTGCACATGATCTGGACATAAGCCATTGTTCAATTGTTATTGCATGTTAGATGAAGGGTCTGGTATGACACCAGTCCTTGTAGGTAACCTCTACTGTTTGTGTCCAGACCCTGTGCATAGTGGGGGTTGGCCATTTGTGGACTAGTAGGTGCAGACCATGGTCACAAGCTAAGCCCTTTGTCAAAATTGTCAAATGTATAGCTGCAAATTGTGTGCAGTGGAAGTTTGGTGTTTGTAGACAGCTAGGTGCAGAGTTTTTCCAGACTCTAGGCACTGACACCAAGTTCTGATGCGGATTGGTTTGCAGGGTATGATCGGAGGCTATAACTGAGATGTTATGAGTGATGTCATCAATGTTAAGAATGATGTATTATGGGAGGTAATAAACAGTGCGCAGTGGGGCATAAGTAAATATAACTGTAGCCCTTGCTCTGCACTTCTAATTACCCCATTTATTACATCACTCTTGGCATGATATATTAGATCACTGATGACATCACTGCAACATCTGAAATTACATCATTAATGACAACACCGCGCTTAGTGAGGGCGCGATTTAGAGTTACTTTAGGGCATGAGTTATAGTTACTAGATATAACTGTAACTGGTGAATTGCAGCGTTTTTATGAGTTTAAAACATTAGGTTGTCAGTGAAATTTTTACCTCACTATAATATTACCTCAATCTTGATTTTTTCAGTGAATTTCTAAAGTTTTTTTAATGTAAAGTATGACTTGGTGACAGTTTCTAACTATAAAGTATAATATCACTTTAACCTTTGTGTTATCTATATATTACTTAGTGGCGGTCGCCACTATGTAGTTGTAGTTAGGACCAAGTTTCTATAGAAAGAGTGTTTTTAGTTTTGCTAATAATGTTGGCGCCGTTTGAAGAATCTTCATGAAATTCTCCAAGAAAATATGATGCTCACTTCAGCTGCTGTCTGGAAAGTTTTGGGTTGATCCGTCAAGTGGGGACTCAGAAAAAGGGGGGTCCCGAAACACATTTTCCCATTCGTTTTTGCATAGGGACTTTGAACATAGGGTTATTGAAGAGGCTAGTTCCTCCTCACTCCCTACTATGTGCTGGTGCCATACCGTGGAAAGCTGTGGCTAGAATGCACACTTTTTGCTAAACCCCTAGGAGAAGGAAGTAAAAGCTATAATTACTGTAATGAAGGAGAGTGTATATTCTTTCACTTTAAATTTTTTAAAGTCCTTGTGAGATTGTGAAAAAGGAAGGGGGTGGTAGAAGAAAGTGTTCATAGAGAAAGCTGTCAGTTCACATGATTATGGGCCTAATTTAGAACTTGGTGGATAGGTTTCTCCTTCACACTGGTAACGGATATCCAGTAGGCTACAATGGGATTTAGACTTCTGCGTGCGGGATATCCCTCACCGTTGTGATTGAGCAACCTGTCAACCAAATTTTAAATCAAGCCCTGTGTGTTTGAATACTCTACTATCCACACTGAAGAATAAATACCTGTTATCCTTAAAAAATAGAAAAAATGTTGGAGCTTTCAAAGTCTCTTTCGAGATACGGAGAACTACACAGCTGAACGCAGGTGTATGTGTGCTCCCACACTTGTGGGTAATGTGTCATGTGAGTATGAATGAGGTACACTTTTGGCCACTGAAGGACTCTGTAGAGCTGTGGCATAAGTGTTAGAATGTGGTGAAGTGAATGCAGGTTTAGTATGTTGGAGTTCGCGGTTACATGCAGACAAAGAAAGATGTGTAATGCATAGCTCCATGTGTGGCATGTTCATTGGTGGGTACCCAGGCTGGGTAAGATGCTACAACTGGTGACAAGATAAGGGAACACAATTTGAAGATCAACACTGCTCTCCCAGAGCATTTTCTGTGGTCCAAGCAAACTGCTGGGCCATGCCATGTGTGCCTCTGTTGAAGCGCAGAATTGACGTTTGGCATATGTGGAGTCAAACTGCAAGTTGAGACAGTGTGAAGAGTTTGAAGACAAAAAAATACTCGCTGAGAAGTCTATGCATCACTGACCAAGAACCTACTAGCAAGGTCATATAGAGAGGCACTGTGCTACTATGCAATATAAAACTATACAGTACACGATGCACTACTTCTGAAGGTGGATACAACCAGGTTTTAAAAGTGCAGCCAACAGCGACAGCAAATTACACAATAACATTGCAGTAAAAAGCGTTGCATGGCAGAGTTCAACCAGGTGTCAAAAGTTCAAAAGAACACCTGAAAACACTGCAATTCAGATACAAGGAAAGGTCAACTGCTTACCACACCTGATTAAAGAGAGTAATCATAACGCAGCAGTGGGAGGTGGCCCAAGGAAAAGTGCCCAGTGTTTTGCGTATGAAGTCATCCATACTTGAAGCGGCATTTGGAACCGTAGAATGCTCTTCTTCCAATGGAGACCAAGAAAGAGGCCACATTTCCTGCAGTTATAAAAGATGATCCAGAGGTTAGGACATCACATGTTGATGGTATAAATAGAACCGGAGAAAATTACTGGGTGCACAGTTTCAAAAAATGAATGTTAATCACACCCCTCTCACAGGCACACAATTAGAAGCAATAGCCCTCATGCATCATCATCATCCTGTGAAAGGGTGTACTCATTTGACTTTACCTGTTGTATATTTAAAGTGTGGGACCATTATTTCCCCTTCACTTTTCTTTTGTTTTTAATCTTGACTGGGTCCTCGTCTCTTTATTAAATATTTCCTCATATTACGGGGTACATGAGTCCATTTTAATTTTTAGCATCTCTCGAGTTGGCTCTTAGTAACCTAAAGAATTTGTGGTACTAAGACATAAAAATTCACTCTTAATGGCTTTAGGGTCTGATGCTGGACCTTGTCAGACAATGTAGTGCCAGTCTGATGTGGAGCATGGCCTGATGATGATGCATGAGGGCTATTGCTTCTAATTGAGTGTGTGCCTGTGAGAGGGGTGTGATTACCCTTCCTTTTTTCGAACTGTGCACCCAGTGATTTTTACAGCACATATTGGGAGAATGCACTGGACCACTCAATCTCCCAGTCCCTCTCTTTTTTTTATAAATAGAACCGGTTCTGATGGATAGCTGATGAATCTTGAAAGATCTCTGATATCAATGCCAGTAAGTCTCTCAAATGATTATAATGCTGCCACCTTCCGGAAACCACCACCACCATTTGATACTGCCAAAAAGCAAAATATTGGTGATAGAAAGACTGCCTGGATAGACACATTTGTGGGCATATTTATACTCCATTTGCGCCGAAATTGCATCGTTTTTTTTGACGCAATTTCGACGCAAAACTAACTCCATATTTATACTTTGGCGTTAGACGCCTCTAGCGCCAAAGTCCATGGAGTTAGCGTCATTGTTTAGCGTGGACACCTACTTTGCGTTAATTATATGCAAGGTAGGCGTTCCCGTCTAAAAAATAGACTCCGAGGCATGTGCGTCGGATTTATACTCCCGGGCAAAAATCACGCCCGGGAGTGGGCGGGTCCAAAAAAATTACGTACGGCCGCTTTTGCGCCGTTTTTTAGCGCCTGCAAAAGGCAGGCGTTAAGGGACCTGTGGGCTCTGAAGGAGCCCAGAGGTGCCCTCCCATGCCCCCAGGGACACCCCCTGTCACCCATGCCCACCCCAGGAGGACACCCAAGGCTGGAGGGACCCATCCCAGGGACATGAAGGTAAGTTCAGGTAAGTGTTTTAAAAAAAAAAAAATTGTGGCATAGGGGGGCCTGATTTGTGCCCCCCTACATGCCACTATGCCCAATGACCATGCCCAGGGGACAGAAGTCCCCTGGGCATGGCCATTGGGCAAGGGGGCATGACTCCTGTCTTTGCTAAGACAGTAGTCATTTCTATGGGGGTTGGGAGTGAAAAAAAATGGCGCAAATCGGGTTGAGGCGAAAAAATTGCCTCAACCTGACTTGCCCCATTTATTGACGCCCAAGCTCCATATCCCCCTACGCCGGCGCTGCCTGGTGTACGTCATTTTTTTTAACGCACACCAGACGGCGGCTAACGCCGGCTAACGTCATTCAATAAATATGGCGCCCGCATGGCGCTTCAGAATGGCGTAAGCCGGCGCTAATTTTTTTGACGCAAAACTGCGTTGGCGCAGTTTTGCGTCAAAAAGTATAAATATGGGCCTTGATGTTTTCATTGATGTGTTAGAAGAAACAGATAACAAAAATATTTTCCTGAGAAATCTTGCTGGTGAAGGCATGAAAGAAGTCCTAAAGAAAATAGTGCAAGCTGATGAAGTTATGTACTGTCAAATTAAAGAAGCCTTGAATCTCAAATTAAATCCAGTGCCAAATGCATATTACGAAAGGTGCATTTTCAGTGAAGAATGACAAAGAGATGGCGAAATCATAGACAAATTTGTTGAGAAACTGAATGTGCTCATCAGACACTGTAAGTTCTTTGAATGTATTGATTAGGAAGCAATACGTCTCAGAGTTATTGAGAGATGCATGTCAGATTAATTCAGATGACAAATGCTGATGGAAACTCTTAGCCTAAAGGGACTTCTCATGGTTGCCAGAGATGGAGAGCATGCTGATCAACGGGCTACTGATATGGAGACCAGAGGGACTTAAAGTGAGTCAGTCATGAACATGAAAAGCAAGAAACACAAGACTGAGGAACACAAGGTAATGTCTCTAAGGGAAAAAAAGGTTGTGTTTCAGGTGTGGATTGTCTTTTTCACACAAAGGTAAATGTCCTGCCATTGGACAGAAATATAGAGGCTGTGGGAAGGGCAACCATTCTGTAACATTTGCAAGGCAAAGAAAAAAGTAAATGCATCATGGCAAGAAAACAAAAGAGCAGAGCGAGAGTTCCAAAAGCGACATTTGACGCACACCAACAAGGCCAAGCGAAAACATCAGTTTAGACAAACCAATACCAAACAGTGTTTATTATGATCCATATCATCAGCATAAAGTATGTCAGTATCAATATCAAGTGAAAGTGAAGAAGATGATTGTGCAATATGGATGTTTACCTCAGAAAAATGTGCACATGTTGGACTGGTCGCATGTGAAAAAAAATACCAGTCAAGGAAAAGCCAACATGAAAAAGTACCAAAGTCATTCAAACATTGTCCAAAGATTACACCGAATATCAACAGTTGTTCAATGCTTTCATTATCGACAGTGGTGCATCAAAAATATTATGCCTGAGGAGAACTATAATGAACTATCTCAATTGCTACAACTGACATCATAGAAAACTATTGTGTACACATGAGGTGCATTGGCACCATCAAAAAGAACAGGTTAATTCATAGTGGTGGTGTAATACAAGAAGTCACAAGTACAAGTGCCCATTGCCATGCTTCAAGGTACAGGTCACATGTTTGTGTACTTAGTTTCAGTACAGCTGATGATATGGGACTAATCTCAGTGAACTAAAACATGAATGCTTATCATGAAATAGTAAATTAGTGTCAGGATTTTTGGCACAAATCCTGCAAAGCGCCAGACTGGTGCACCATACTTTAAATATGGCGCACACATGGTGGCGTTAGAGGGGCGCTAAGGGGTGCAAGAAAAGTGGCACTGTGTGGCACCATTTTTCTTAAATATGCCCCATTGTCTTCACAAGAGGAGATCAAGTGCTCACCCACCAGCTGAGAAAACCTTAGTCTGACGCTCCATTTGGTGCTGAGCCATTCCATTGTAACTAGCAAAGGACACATGATGGCTGCCCAGTCTCCAGGGAAATCTATTACCCGAGATTCCTTGCATTTCAGACATGTGGTTTATCACTTGTTAGATACTGATATCAACATAGAAAGGACAAATGGAAAACCCGAGACTGCTGTTGCTCCTACATTATCAATGCAGATGATGGACACTCTTGTTACCGATTCCCAGTTTCCAAAGACACAATCTAGATGAAATCAGAGCACCAAGAAAGCTCATCGAAGAGCTATGATTGTGTATATGTTTGAAAATGTAATTTGTTATTTATTAGAGGGGTGATGTAGTGTAGTGCAAGTATGAAAGACTGAATCCTTTTGTATCCTGAGGACTCTATAGGGCTGTGACGTAAGTGTGAGATTGTGGTGAAGTGAATGCAGGTTTAGAATGTTGGAGATTGTGGTTACAAGCAGATGAATCAAGACATGTACCCAAGCTGGGCAAGACGAAACAGCAGTGGTCTTGCGAGATCATATTAAAAAAAGTAGTGGGGTAGAGAAAATCTGTCCATAGAGAGACGTTTCAGTGCAGAGTGTTGTGTATATGCAGACTGTAGTACTGACACTCTAGTATGTGCAGCTATTATCCATGAACTATCTGTTAAATGTTTGAGCTTGTGAGCCTCCTGCGAGAGTCAGGCAAATTCATGAGTGGGAGGCATGTAGGTGTTGCCACTCTCACAAGACTTTTGAGGGTGTTAGTATTTCAAAAGAACAGGGAGTTGTAAAATGAAAGTATCACATTATATAAGGTTGGGATGACTCTGACAAAAGCTGCTGTTTTTGTAGTGTTGTAGGAAAATGGCTCCTTGTTGCAGTTAACCCCCAACTTTTAGCCTGAGATTGAGGCTGACTTCACTGAGAAATGTGATAGCATCCTGCTAACGAGGTCCTAGCACCAGTGTTCTTTCACTATATACCATTGTTTCCACTATGGCACAGCCCTGTCACACAGATAAGTCCTTTGTAAAAGGTACCAGTGGTACCAAGGGCCCTGTGACCAGGGAAGGCACCTAAGGGCTGCAGCATGTGTTGTGCCACCCTAAGGGACCCCTCACCTAACATATGCACACTGCCATTGCAGATTGTGTGTGTTGGTGGGGAGAAAAATACAGTCGACATGGCATCCCCCTCAGGGTGCCATGCCCACAAAACACTGCCTGTGGCATGTATAAGTCACCCTACTAGCAGGCCTTAAGGCACTAAGGCAGGGTGCACTATACCACAGGTGAGGGCATAGCTGCATGAGCAATATGCCCCTACAGTGTCTAAGTCCATTCTTAGACATTGTAAGTACTGTGTGGCCATATTAAGTATATGTTCTGGGAGTTTGTCAAAACAAACAAACTCCACAGTTCCATAATGGCTACCCTGAATACTGGGAAGTTTGGTACCAAACTTCTCAGAATAATAAACCCACACTAATGCCAGTGTTGGATTTACTACAAATGCACACAGCGGGCATCTTAGCGATGCCCCCTGTATTTTACCCAATCCTCTCTGAGGCTTCACACCTCCCCCCTGAAGGAACTGTAGCACCTCGCAATGAGCCTTAAAGGCTCAGGTTTCTTGTTACAATGCCTCAGGGCAATCCAGCTAGTAGAGATTCCCACCCCCGGATACAGCCCCCACTTTTGGTGGCAATTCTGGGGAGATAATGAGAAAAACAAGGAGGAGTCACCCCCCCCAGCCAGGTCCACCGCTAAGGTGACCAGAGCTGAAGTGACCCCCTCCTTGGAAAATCCTCCATCTTGTTTTGGAGGATTTAGCCCAATAGGGATAGGGATGTTGTCCCCTGCCCAAAGGAGGAGCACAAGGAGGGTATAGCCACCCTCAAGGACAGTAGCCATTGGCTACTGCCCTGTGACCCTAACACACCCCTAAATTCAGTATTTAGGGGGCGACCCTGAACCCAGGACTTCAGATTCCTGATGACCTACAAAGAAGAAGGACTGCTTAGCTGAAAAACCCCGCAGAGAAGGAGGAAGACGACAACTGCTTTTGCTCCAGCTTTACCGGCCTATCTCCAACTTCAGAAAACCTGCACCACTGACGCTTCCTGCGGGCCCAGCGATCTCTGCCGACTTAGAGGACTGCCCTGCAACTAAGAAGGATCAAGAACTCCTGTGGACAGCCGACCTGTCCAACCAAAAAAGAAGAAACCCTCTTTAAAGGGACTCCCACCTCACTCCAGAAGCATGAGTCCCCACCACTCTGCACCCAACGCCCCTGGTCCGTGTCTAGAGAAACCAATGACCCAGAGACGACCCCCAGGCAACTCCAACAACATGTCCACCCTGGGCTGACCTCTCTGCACCCCCACGACGATGTCTGCAGAGGGAATCCTGAGGACCCCCCTGAGTGCGACTGCCTGGGGCGAAGTTATCCGACGCATGGAGAAACCCTGCACCTCCAGCCCCCAGGCTCATGAGAAACAGACCATCAGTGCAGCAGTGACCAGAAGGCTGCCCTTATCCTTGCCCAGTCAGTGGCTGGCCCAAGAAGCGCTCCTGTGTCCTGCCTGCAACGTCTGAGTGACCCCCCCTGGGTCTCCCCATTGAATCCTATTGAAAACCCGATGACCCCTTTGCCCACTGCACCCGACCCCCCCTGTGACACTGAGGGTGTGTTTTTTTTTGCCTACTTGGGGACCCCCAGTGCTCTACTATACCCCGCTGGTCTGCTCCCAGACGACACAGGTACTTACCTGCCAGCAGACCGGAACTGGAGCACACCCTGTCTCCATAGACGTCCATGCTATTTTGGCTCCTCTTTGACCTCTGCACCAGACCGGCCCTGTGTTGCTAGTGCTGGCTGTTGGGGCTTGACTTGAGCCCACAACAGTGGGATACCTATGCCCCAAAGACTGAACTTGTAAGTGCTTTACTTACCGTATTAATCAACATGTACTTACCTCCCCCAGGAACTGTTGAATATTGCACTGTGTCCACTTTTAAAATAGCTTATTGTCATTTTATGAAAAACTGTGTACATTACTGTTTTGGTTCAAAGTTCTAACTATGCCTATGCCAAGTACCCTACATTTAATGTACTTACCTGCAATTTGAACCTTGTGGTTCTAAAATCAATTAAGAAAATAATAGTTTTCTATATAAAAACCTATTGGCCTGGAGTAAATTCAGTGTATGTTCTCATTTATTGCTTGAGTGTGTACAACAAATGCTTAACACTACCCTCTGATAAGTGTAACTGCTCGACCACACTACCACAAATAGAGCATTATTATTATCTATTATTACCTCTGTCAAGCCTCTTGGGGAATCCCTGGACTCTGTGCACACTATCATTTTGAGATAATATATATAGAACCAGCTTCCTACAAGTGTGAAGTGTTTTGTTTATTTTTATTGTAGTGTTGTGTGAGTATGACTGACAGAACCCTTTTGGATCCTGAAGGACTCTCTAGAGCTGTGACATTCGTGTTAGTGGTAAAGGGAATACAGGTTTAGAATGTTGGAGTTTGCAGTTACACACAGATGAATCAAAACGTGAAGCCTTGGAAGGACTTGATTTAGATAGCCACTGCTTGCAGATTTCTCTTTTGCCCAGTAAGATTAGATAGAGCAGCAGCTTGCTGATATCACCCCGGAGTATTCCCAGGTCTGGCATATATCTAAAAACAATCATCCCAAGGTTTACCTCATTCTGTTTTGGTATATGTCACCCAAGACCTTACCAATCTCTCCCCAAAACTGCTGGACTCTAAGACAAGTAATAAACATATGAATGCTGTCAATATTTCACAGCCCACATTTCGTGCAGAATGCCACATCCGATCCCCTGAGCTTGACAGTTCTTCTTGATGTCACAAATGCTGTTTGGAGGGAGAACTGATGATTCGTTCTCAAAAAGGCAGGGTTTACCATGCTGTGTACAATGCACACAGATACATGCCACGTCTTCTATCTGTGACTTCGGCAAGTACTCTCCCCACTGCATCTCGGGCAGGCTGAAGTCTCCATCATTAATGTTGAGTATTAGCCATTACCATAATGAAACCACCTTTTCCGCCTGGGCCCATTCACCAAGAATTCTTCCAACTCATTTGTACTACTATTGTATAGTGAGTGTGGAGTGTTGAGCTACACGTAGAATAGGGTGCATTCCTTGATGTTATTGAGGAAGATCGTGTTCCCTTCTGCAGCAAAGTTCACTCCTGCGCTCCTATAGACACCTGGCATATCGTTGTAACGTAACGATTATGCACATTGTATTCCACCTGCTCCAACTGTAACTGCCAAAACATGTGCTCTTCACAAAGTGATCTGTATTGAATATGTGCCACAATCAGGAGGATAATTGTTCATTTCCTTAACAAGAAACCAACTGCCTTTCACCTGCTCTAACTGTAACTGCCAAAACATGTGCTCTTCAGAATGTGATTTGTTTTGAACATGTGCCACAATCAGAAGGATAATTGCTCAGTTCTTTAACAAGCAATCAACTGCCAAAAGGCACATGTGCACATTTTATTGTTTAAGGATGTTTGAGAGTCTGAGGCCTTTGTTTGGCTTTGTACCTATTGCTCTGCTCGCCTGCTCTGCACACCAGTTCCTAGTCCTCCAGCCTACCTCCAGTCAAGTTCATGTGCAATTCAGGTTCTTTGTTCTCCAGACTGCCTCTGGTCAAGTTCCAGTGTTCCTTGCTCTCAGACCAACTTCCAGTTGAGTTCCAGCATTTCTCATCCTCCAGACAGCCTCCAGTCGAGTTCTGGCGATCCTCGCACTCCTGTCTTCTTCCTGCGGAGTTCAGTCTCTCCTCTTCTGTCTTCTGCTGATGATCTCTTATTTCCTGTAAAAGAGAGAAAATAAGAAAGGTGAAAAACCCCAGTTTGGGTTATTCTGAAATTTTCAAGCAAGTAACTTAATTTCAAGGTCAAGAAAAGTTAATTGCTTCAATGAACAAAACAGAGCTCTGCCTTTAAACAGTTTATGACAATAAGAACTAGCGTGATGTATCATTTGGGTGGGATCCAAGATACTGCTAAACAGACATTAACAAAAGACGTATTTCCTGTAACAAGATCTCCCCTGACAATTAGGAGATTGGAAATAGAGCAAATTTATCAGAACTGTTACTGGCAAGAGATTATGCCAGAAAACAAAGAAGCCCTTTAGTCAAGTTGATTGTTTTTGAGTTTGGACATTGCTTCAGAGATTCATTATAGAAACAAACTATGCACAATGTTTCAACAATAAGTGATATTATGCAATGTACAATAGTTTATGCAAGTTTAATATATTAATGAAGTAAATATTTTGCAGCCTAGAATCCTAAATAACCAAGAACTTACGCCATCATTACGACCCTAGCGGTAAATGCCACCTACCGCCATGCTGACGGCCGCCAACATACCATAAAGTCGTATTGCGCTATGGGTATTATGACCCACATAGAGAATTCTTCCACAATACAGACACCCACACAAGTCTGCCAGCCAAAAGGTCAGTGATAAATTGGCGATAGCCAAACCCACACCGTTACACCAACAGGAATATGGCGACAGTATCACGACCCATGAATCACCGCAGTGGTCTTTCAATCGCGGAAAACCATTGGCGGTGTATACCACTGCGCTCAAAATACACACACATTTACAAAACACCACCACATTGGACAATTCAAACTACACACACCTGACACACATACACACACCACACCCACACAGTCACACCACTATAAAACACACACCCACATTACCCACAACCCTTTCAACAACAAAAAAGATTGCCAACACAGAGAGACACAAGCCAAGAGCACCCACTCAACCAGAGGCACAGAACACCATCACCCATACACCATCCACACACATCACAGCATACAACCGAACACATCACCCCACGCATCCTCACATATATCACTCACACCACATCGATGGCACCCCAAAGACAACCCAGGTTTTCTGAGGAGGAGCTAAGGGTCATGGTGGAGGGAATCATCCGGGTAGAGCCACAGCTATTAGGATCACAGGTGCAGCAGACGTCTATTGCAAGGAAGATGGAGCTATGGCGGAAAATCGTGGACAGGGTCAACGCCGTGGGACAGCACCCAAGAACCAGGGATGACATCAGGAAGAGGTGGAATGACCTATGGGGGAAGGTATGTTCCGTGGTTGCAAGACACAAGGTAGCAGTACAGAGCACTGGTGGTATGCCCCCACCTCCTCCCCCACAACTAACAATATGGGAGGATAACGACTTGGCAATTATGCATCCTGAGGGCCTCGCAGGAGTAGCAGGAGGACTGGACTCTGGTAAGTTAAATCTTTACTACTTTATTCCCCATCCCTACCTGCATGCCATCACAAACTCCTACCCCTACCCTCACACCCTTCACTCCAACACCTCACATATATCCCACTATCACAACCCACCCTTCCCAATACCAAGCCCTGTATGCAACACCAAAGCATGGACCCCCAACACAGACCTGTAGGAACACCCATCACCACAGCATGCCCAGTAGAGAGACTCACCCAGCCCACAAAATCACCACTCACACAAGGCAAAGCTGACAGGGAAATCACAACCATACAGGGAAACACACCCATGCACAAGATGGCACATACAGCTACATTAATACTGCATTTGCATCCCCGCAGGACCCATACTCAATGCCACCGGAGAGGAGGTGCCACCTACATCCAGTCCCACCCCTGAAGAGGCCCACAGTGACGACAGCAGCTCTGCATGCCTGGATCAGGACGACCAACCTGGCCCATCAGGGACCTCTGGACAGTCGGGTACCCTGCCACAGTCCCAACCCACCACAGAGCCTCCCAACTCAGGAAACACCAGGACAGCACCCACCCAGCAGGACCATGCCACTGTCCCCAGTACATGTCAATCAGCAGTGTGTCCACCACTACAGGGACCCCAGGCAACCCCACAAACACAGGACGATCAGGGACCTGGGGTCAGTGGCAGTGGGCACACGGTTCTGGGGATAGAGGCACAGGACAACAGGGAAGCTGGGAGGACTGCTGTGTGAGAGGGGGAGGAAAGGCCCAGGGAACCCACTCTCCATGAGGCACTCTCCAACATCCTGGGAGTATACCACCATTCCCAAGAGACAATGGGCCAGATACTGGCCAAGTTGCAGGAGACCCAGCGCCTGCAGGAGGGACAGTACCTGGTGATCAGGGATGACCGAACAAACATCTACACCATCCTGGTCACCATTGCAGGGGAGCTGGCTGACATGGCCAAGACCATGAGGGAGGCAGTGGCACAACAACGTGATCCTGAGACTAGCGAAACCGAGGAACAGCCTTCCACCTCCGCCAGCGCTAGTGGACAGGGACAACAGGCCACAAGCACCCCACCCCCTGCAGAAGGAGAACCACCCCGCAAATGGTCCCTGTGATCCAGGCAGAAGCCAAAGAACATTGCCAAGATCCTCGCCAGGAAATAAGACTCTCCTGATTGTCGCCCTTCTATCCCACTCTGTCACCCTGTCCACCTTAAACTGCCATTAGTCCCCTTCCTATGCCCCATTGGACAATGCACCTGTGATACAAATAGACTGGACTCTACCCTGAACTTTCCTCCACCATCAGCCCAGCCCATTGCACATCCCCCTCCACTTATGAGCACCTAAGTAAACACCCTTGGAACAAATACTAATCTGGAGTCTGTCAAATGCTTCACAAATGTATTAGTACAACATTATCAAAGCATTGCAACTCAAATGTACAGTAAAATATACTTTGGAATGACCTTTGGTGGGCAACAGTACACATAGCAGGAGCCAGAGTCGGTCACAGAGATCTGAAAATAGAGATGCCAAAGGATGCAGTCAGTGGCCATAGACATAGGGTAAAAGGCTGCCTTGTACGATGTCCAACAGACAACTGAAATGTAAACTGAACTTATAGTGTCTTACCTGTTTGTCACTGGAAGTACTGCTGAATTATATTGCTTCTGTTGTCAACATCTTCTTCCTCTGCCTCCTCTTCCTCACTGTCCACAGGCTCCACTGCTGCCACAAGACCATCTCCAAGCACATCCTCCTGCAGAAAAGGCACCTGGCGTCTCAAGGCCAGGTTGTGCAACATGCAACGATGATCTGGCAAACTTTCTTGGGTGAGTAGCACAGGGAGCCACCTGTCAGATGGAGGCACCGGAACCTGGCCTTCAGGGGGCCGAAGGTCCTTTCAATAATCCTCCTTGTGCGCCCATGTGCCTCATTGTAACATTCCTCTGCCCTTGTCCTGGCATTCCGCACTGGGGTCAGTAGCCATGAGAGGTTGGGGTAACCACAGTCACCTGCAAATATCGAGGGACAATTGTTAGACACACACTAACCATTAGGAACAGCCCCATACCCAGACACCTAGTCATAGTGTGTGGGGACCTTTGGCTCACCTATTAGCCACACCCGGTGCCTATGGAGTTGGCCCATCATATATGGGATGCTGCTATTCCTCAAGATAAAGGCGTCATGCACAGAGCCAGGATATTTGGCATTCACATGGGATATGTACTGGTCCGCCAAACACACCATCTGCACATTCATAGAGTGATAGCTTTTTCGATTCCTGAAAACGTGTTCATTTCTCCGGGGGTGACAAATGCCGCATGTGTACCATCAATGGCACCAACGATGTTGGGGATATGTCCCAGGGCATAAAAGTCAGCTTTCACTGTGGCCAAATCCTCCACCTGGGGGAACACGATGTAGCTGTGCATGTGTTTCAACAGAGCAGACAACACTCTGGTCAACACGATTGAGAACATTGGCTGAGATATCCCTGATGCCATGGCCACTGTTGTTTAGAAGGAACCACTTGCCAGGAAATGGAGCACTGACAGGACCTGCACTAGAGGAGGGATACCTGTGGGCTGGCGGATAGCTGGTCTGGCTATAATTGGGCACACAGTTCTTGGATTGTGGCCCGATCAAGTCTATATGTAATGATAATGTGTGTGTCCACCAGGGGTCTGTACAGTGGTGGATGCCACTATCTCATATTCAGCCTCAGCGGTTGAAGCCTATGGAAGAGAACGGTGAGCAGAGGGTCATATTCCCACATCTATTGCACTAATAATGATTTGTTTACTTTACAGCAATAAAATGTGAACCCGACAATCAGTTGCCGTGCCAATTTCTGCTGTGACACAGTCTGTGAGGAGGGACAAGTGGAAATGAGGTAATTGCGCTGGCATTGTGCGCCGTCGCAGTAGGCAGTCGATGACCGCCGCGCAGCATCGCATTGGTTACCTGACCTTCAACAGAGGAGGACCTACACTACAAGTGCTGCTGTGACCTGTGTCTGGAACCGAGCATGGCTCAAGTGTCTGGGGAAAGGGCCCCTGCCTTCACTGTGGAGGAGTTGGAGAAACTGGTGGATGGGGTCCTACCCCAGTATACGTTATTCTACTGTCGTCCAGACCAACAGGTGAGTACACTGTGAGCATGATGCTTGGGGCATGAATATATGGAGTGCTGTGTATGTAAGCCACATGTGGGGGGGGAAGGGGGGCAGAGGCATCCAGGCCAGAGTGCAGCATGTAAGATGGACAATGTATGTGCATCAGGGGATGGGAGGGATCTGGTGGGCCATGAGCCTGACGGTCCGGACGGTTGACTAATTCCCTTTTCTGCTGTCTTTTCCCTGCAGGTCAGTGCCCACCAGAAAAAGGGTATTTGGCGTGCCATCGCCAAGGAAGTCTGGATCCTGGGGGTCTTTGGCAGGTGGAGCACCCACTGCTGCAAGAGGTGGGAGGACCTGCGCTGCTGTACAAAGAAGATGGCGGAGGCACAGCTGGGGCTGGCCTCCCAACGAGGAAGGGATGCCCGTCGCACCATCACCCCCCTGATGTTCCGCATCCTGGCGGTGGCCTATCCGGACTAGGATGGGCGCTTGAAGGCATCACAGCAGCCACAAGGGGGTGAGTACAGAATCTGACTCCTGACTTTGCGTGCGTTAAGAGGTACCTGGGTGGGGGATGTGGGCTATGGGTGCCCCTAGGCCAGGGCAAAGATGGCAGGGTAGGTTCCTAGTTGGGCAGGCTCTGAAGCACTCCTACCCCAATAGTGTTAGTGGGCATCTGCTACTGGCCAGGGTCCTGTGGGTTTCTGGTGTGCAGCTGATGGCGTTAGGCATTCTACCCCATGGGCTGGTGACTATCTTAGTAACTGGTTGGGCATGGCCTAGTGCACATGGCTTGTCCCTGTGTGTTGTGTACGCCAACGGTAGTGGTGTTGCTGGCATTGACCAAGTGTATCCTCTCTCTCTCCCCCCCTTTTTGTTTTGTCACCCTGACCTTGTGTGCATTAGCATCATCTGACAGAGGAGCAGAGGCAGCCTCAGCTGCATCCCACATGGGCCTGGAGGCCGAATCCACAGACGGTGAGGGCACCAGTGGGACGGAGGGCGAGGGAAGCACCACGACGGGGATAGGAGGGGACACCACAGACAGCGACCCCTCCTCTGATGGAAGCTCCCTGGCGATGGCAGACACCTCTGTGCCCACCCCAACAACAGGTACAGCTGCCACCCCACCTACCAGCACCATCCTCCCAGCAGCCCCTCAGCGTGTTTCCTGTGCCCACTCAACCAGGAGGGTGGGCATCTCCTTCGCCCCAGGCACCTCAAGCCCTGCCCCAGTCAGCCCTGCTGCCCTCAGTGAGGAGGCTATTGACCTCCTGAGATCCCTCACTGTTGGGCTGTCAACCATTCGGAATGCCTTCCAGGGTGTCGAAAGGCATTTGCAACTAACAAATGCATACCTGGAGGGCATTCACTCTGGCGTGGCGGCCCAACAGAGAGCATTTCAGGCTCTGGCCAACTCCCTGATGGCAGCCCTTGTCCCTGTGTCTAGCCTCCCCCTTCCAACTTCCTCTACCCAGTCCCAATCCCCTCAACCCCAGCCTATCCCAAGCACACCTTCAGACCAGCATTCACCCACTTCAACACACAGAAGTGGTTCAGGCAAACACAAGCACCACACATCATCCCACAGGCATTCACACAGGTACCATACCCATGCAGACACACCAACATCCACTGCCTCCACTATGTCCCCTTCCTCCTCCTCGTCCACCTCCCTCCCAGTATCATCTTCACTCACACCTGATCCACTACCTCCATCATCAGCATGCCCATCACTACTCACCCTTCACTGGCAGTCACCACCCCCACATCCATGCACACGTCCCCTGTGTCCTCTCCCAGTGTGTCTGTGACCCCTCCTCCCAAAGTACAAAAACAAAGGCACACACCCACCCAACAGCCATCCACCTCACAACAGCACCCAGCACATGCACCTTCACCTAAACTCAGCAGACAGAGACTCCTAACACAACTCCCTCTTCCTCCACTCCCAAACCCTCTCCCTCTTCCCACCCCAGTGTGTCTAAAAAGCTTTTCCTGGCAAACATTGACCTGTTCGCTACCCCACCCGCACATCCTTCCCCTCGGGCCAGGGTGGTACAGAACCCAGGCCAGCACCTCAGCCACCAAGTCAGTGCCCGTTGTGGTACCTGCAACTCCCAGAGCCTCAAAGGGGGCACCCGTCAGGCCAGCCAGTGTGCCACCAACCCCTGCAAAGGACCAAACCATTCCACCACCTGCCAAGGTGAAGAAGGGGACAACATGCAGCAAGGGCAAGGTGCACGTCCCACCCAGCAAGGCCTACCCCGAAACTCCAGCTGCCAGAGCTAAGGTCACAACAGCATCTGCCAAGGTGAGGAAGGGGCAGAAAACCCAATGCAAGGCACTTCAGCCGCCAGAGGCTGCAGGAGAAGGCCTGGTGCCCACCAGCAGAACCACCAGCCCGCCACCTGCACCACGGGCAGCACCGCCAGCAGCCCAGCTGCAGGCACCGCCACCTGCACAGCCGCTAGCCACCACTACTGTCAGCAGCAGCATCCCCAGTGGGCAGCCGTCCGCAGCTGCAGGAGAAGGGCTGGGGCCTACCTCTACCACTGGCAGCACCTGCACCACGGCCAACGCCACCAGCAGCCCCGCCCGCAAGCACCGCCACCTGCACCGCTGACAGTAGGACCACTACCAGAACCATCAGCCATAGTGGCTGGTCGTTGGAGGCTGCAGGAGACGGGCTCGAGACTCCCACCACCACCACTGGCAGCACCAGCACTACCACTAGTTTGCATCGTTAGGCACCGCAGGATGGAGTCTAGCCCTGTCTTCATGGACTATCATGTAACCTGGTCCCTGCAAATCTTGTGCCTCAGACACCCTGGTGAGGGAATGTGAACTGCCACACCACAAGTGCTGCATCACTTGGCACAAGTCCCCCTCCAGAACCAGTGGAGGAAGGCATCCACTCACCCTATCCTTGGCAGGATGAAGCACACTGGGCAACAAGCCCCCTCCAGAACCAGTGGAGAAAGGCATCCACTCACCCTATCCTTGGCAGGATGAAGCACACTGGGCACCAAGCCCCCTCCAGAACGAATGGTGAAGCAATCCACTTAAGAGACTGTGGCCTTGCACTGCCCAGGACCAAGCAGTGGGCAAACCAACCACTTGAGAGACTGTGGCCCTGCACTCCCCAGCACCAAGCAGTGAGCAAACCACTGACTTGAGAGACTGTGGCCTTGCACTCCCCCGGACATCACTGTGGGCATGGAGCCCCTTCGAGGAGCAGTGGCATTATTCCATCTTCCGGCAGAGGTTCCCCCCTGCCCCCTGAGGTGTCTGTGTGTTTTCAACCTGATGCCCCTGCAGTGTTCTCTCCGTATCGAGGCAGGAGTCAAGCGTGGGCTTGGCCCAATGGCCCACGGACATTTGGAAAGGACAATGTACGGCCTTATGTACATATTGTATATTTTTGTAAATAGTGTTTTTATAATCGTTACGTATATCTGTCTATTTCTGAAAATATCAATGATTTAACTCTATTCCTTTTGTCCTTGTGTTCTTCCAGGGGGTTACGGGGTGTAAATGTAATGTTGCTGCATGTGTTTGTGTGTGTGGTGTTGGGGTTGGGGCTGGGGGTGGGGGTGTTGCGTGTTGCGTGTGTGTGTCACTCTCTTTTTCCTCCTCCTCCCCTGTGTGCTAGGTGCAGTACTCACCGTGGTTGTCGCCACCGCCTTTGGTATTCCTGGTAGATGAGGAGGTAGACCAGCATGGGCAGGACCTGTAACTCGGGCTCCATGGTGCCCTGGTTCTTCGGTAAGTGTCGAGAGGTGGGTGGTTTCCCTTCCAAACATTGTTTCCGCCGTGCTTTTGATGGTGTTGGTACCACCCCGGAAAAGCTGGCGGATTGGCGGGTTATTAAGGGGGGGGTTAGTACATTGTCTTCCACCTGTTTGTTGGTGGTGACCGCCGCGGTGTTTGTTGCTACTGCCGTGTCGGTTGGAGTGTTAAAGTTGCAGTCTGTGTTGGCGGTTTCCGACGTGGTTGTGATCCCATTTTTTTTACTGCCGGCCTGTTGGCGGTATTACCGCCGCTTTAACAACGACCGCTAGGGTTGTAATGAGGGCCTTAGTATTTTGAGAAATCAGAAGTCCTGACACCCAACACGATACGTAGTCCAGGGTACAGCAGTCTGGTTCTGCAGTCCACGAAGCAGAAGCTGTTCTTTTCTGTTCCTCTCTTCCCAAAACCCCCTTCTCCTTCAGAACTTGCGAGAGGGCCATGTACTCTTCATTGCGGTCACGTTAGTCCTCGCCAGGATTGGGGAATTGTCATTGCCCTATCGGAAAGTCTGGAATTCAGGTGAGTGGCTCGCATAGAACATGGACAGGAACAGGAAGTTGTAGTCGCTGGACCACTCCCTTCATGTTTGAGGAAAAAAAAGGCTTGTCAAGCTAAAAATCTGCTAGAAGGGTCTATAGGAGAAGAACACCCACTGAAAAACCCTTTTGGCTAGATTTAGATGTATCTGAAGTAGAAAATCGACTCCAGGTGGATTCGCGAGCACAACTGTTTTGGTTGATGTTGCGGCCGAAAGCAGTACGAGTAAACGGATCGTCTTGTGCATGGCTGGAAATAGCACAATCAAATGCAAAGTCTCTCGCATGCTCACTAGCAGCCAGGGACTATCGTGTCACTCATGAGAGAGCAACAAAGCCCAATCTCGCATGTGTGAAAGAACTCCACTCCGTGCCAGATTGCATAATTCAGGAACTCCGCATAGCGTGAAGTGGCCAAATTCTGCAAACTACGCAGGCGGAATAGATTTCTACACCTGGACTTAACCTCGATAACCTCTAGGAGGGATTAGTGAACGGTGCATGATGGAATGTAATAGACTTCATTACAGAACAGAGTATGAGTATATTCTCATTACATTGATCACACTGAGAAAAGAAAAAAAATTGGATGGTGCAGTGCCAGATTTCTCCTGGGAAAAGATCTGCATGTGAAAAGAGAACAGTGTCAGAGTTGTACCTTCTTGATTTTGCTGAGACCATAGAAAATGCTGGCTCATTTTGTGTGATAATGCAATCGCTTGCAAAGGATCTAGGCTTCTTATCTGAGCTTCTATCCCATTGGTGATAGGCATCCAACTTACAAAAAGTGAAAATGTTTGTAGATAGCACAAATGTTTCAAAACAAACTGAGGCATCTACAAAGAGTTAAAAAAAGATAACAATTAACTAAGACAGTACTGTAATAGGTCTTCCATTTTCTAACACGTTTGGAGTTCCATGCTATTAATATGTAGTAGTTAATGCTTTTTTCCACCTACAGCTGGTGGTTGAAAACATTGTTGAACAAAAGAGAACTTTTTATGTCAAGCTTTGACAACTCTTTTTATTTCACCACACAATGAAAGACACAGATGTAATTCTACTGCATTTATAATGGATATGGTTGACCACTGTAATTGTGGTACCCGGTTCAATTTGAATGTGCAACAAGATGCACAAGAAGTTTTAATGGTAGTGCTAAATGTGTTAAAAAATTAGGGAATTCATATTAATGATTTATTTGCAACAAACTATTTATAGAACCATGAATGTGTAAATTGTTGCTATTCAGGCAGAACAGATATTCAGTCTGAGCGCTGTGTGTACCTTACAGTACCTGCAATTTGGAGTCATTTGAAAAACTGTCAAAACTGGACAGAACAACTTCTGTCCACACTCCACATCAGAACTGTTGTTTACATTAGTTGTAAGACACAGGCCAAAGTATCTAATTCTCAAGCTAGACAAGATGCAGAGCTAATAGTACCAAAATTAATACGGATACCACCAATTTTAAAGCTGGTCAGGTATCAATTTATAAGAAAAAATACACTACTGTGGCTATTGTTTTCCATCATGGACACTCACTCAACCCTGGTCACTACACAGTGTACCGTAAAAATGTATCTGGCTGGAATGAATTTGCTGATGCTTTTCTTAGAGTAAAGCAGAAATTACTGTGGAAACTTCCAAATTCCTATCTCATATTTCTACAACCAAAATTCTAGAACAAGCAATACTTACAAATATATATGTAGATATAAATATACAGAAAAACATTAAAGTTAATTTTCATTGTCATTATGTGACCCACCAAGGATAACAACTATATTATGATTGAACTTTTTAATATTAATAAAATGTCTTAAAACAAACAAATGTGTTTCAATGTGTGCTATGTACCAGTGTTGCTCTTGTGCACATAAACCATACGTTTTTTCATAAATGTAAGGGGCATATTTATACTTGCTTTGTACCGTTTTAGCGTCATTTATTTTGACGCTAAAATAGTGCAAAGTTAACTCCATATTTATATTTTGACACTTGACCAGTCTATCGTCAAAATATAGGGCTTAGCGCCGTATTGTGGATGCAGTGAACTACCTTGTGCTAATTAGATGCAGGGTAGGCATTCCCAGCAACAATATCACCCTAATCCCGTAACGCCTTATTTATTTTCTGGCGCACAAATGATGCACACTGAGTAGGCGCGCCCAAATAATGGTGCTAAGTCTGCTTAGCACCATTATTTAGCTCTTGGGTCTGATGCATTAGGAGACCTGTGGACCCATTTCCATGGTGTTAGAAATGGGATCTTTGTTTGGCAGTCAGGTTGCCCCCTGTCCAAGCAAGGACCCTCACTCTAGTCAGGGTAAAAGAGAATCACCCTCAGCTAACCCCTGCTTACCCCCTTGGTAGCTTGGCACGAGCAGTAGGCTTAACTTCAGAGTGTTAGGTGTAAAGTATTTGTAGCAACACACACAGTAACTTAATGAAAACACTACAAAATGACACAACACAGGTTTAGAAAAATAGAAAATATTTATCTAACCAAGACCAAAACGACAAAAATCCACAATACACAAGTCAAGTTATCACTAAAAATGCAAAAAGAGTCTTCATGTAATTTTAAACACACACTAACACTGTTATCACTGTTAGCGTGAAAATGTACGTTGGGTGCGTCAAAGAAAACCCCGCACGGGTGAGTGTGTGTCAAAAAGGGCTTTCAAAAACATCAATTTCACTCACGAGTGAGACCTTGCATCTTTTCTCCTTTCGTCGGGTCAGGGTGCGTCGGTTCTTCTCTCCGCAGGAGAGCCATGCATTGATCCGGTCAGCACTCTTGGGTCCGGGACTCGCGTTGTGTTGACACGCCCATCGGTAATTGCATCAGATATCCAGCCGCACGATGATCCGAAAACCACACAGGGCAGGTTGCGATCTCACCAGCCTCCGTCAGCGACGTCGATTTTCCTCTTAGGCTGCCAGCTTCTCCTTTCAGGGTCCCAGGAACAGGATGGGACCACTTGGTAGAGTAGGAGTCTCTACAGAGACTCCAGGTGCTGGCAGAGAGAAGTCTTTGCTGTCCCTGAGACTTCAAACAACAGGAGGCTAGCTCTAAATCAAGCCCTTGGTGATCTTCACAAGATGGAAAGCACACAAAGTCCAGTCTTTGCCCTCTTACTCTGGCAGAAGCAGCAACTGCAGGGTAGCTCCACAAAGCACAGTCACAGGCAGGGCAGATATTCTTCCTCAGCTCTTCATCTCTTCTCCAGGCTGAGGTTCCTCTTGGTTTCCAGAAGTGTTCTAAAGTCTGTGGTTTTGGGTGCTCTTCTTACACCCAATTTCTCCTTTGAAGTAGGCCTACTTCAAAGCAAAGTCTCTCTTGATTGTGAAATCCTGCCTTGCCCAGGCCAGGGCCAGACACTCACCAGGGGTTTGGAGACTACATTGTGTGAGGGCCTGCATAGCCCTTTCAGATGTGAGCGACCACTTCTCCACTCCCTCCTAGCAGAGATGGCTCATCAGGAGATGCAGACTACACCCCAGCTCCCTTTGTGTCACTGTCAAGTGTGAGGTGCAACCAGCCAACTGTCAAACTGACCGAGACAGGGAATCCACAAACAGGCAGAGTCACAGAAGTGGTTTAAGCAAGAACATGCAAACTTTCTAAAAGTGATATTTTTAAACACACAATCTTAAAATCAACCTTACTAAAAGATGTATTTTTAAATTGTGAGCTCAGAGACCCCAAACTCCACATGTCATAAAGGGAATCTACACTTTAATCAGATGTAAAGGTAGCCCCCATGTTAACCTAAGAGAGGGACAGGCCTTGCAAGAGTGAAAACCGAATTTGGCAATATTTCACTGTTAGGACATATAAAACACATTACTATATGTCATACCTTAACCATACTCTGCACCCTGCCCTTGGGGCTACCTAGGGCTTACCTTAGGGGTGCTTTACAAAAGAAAAGGGAAGGTTTAGGCCTCAAATTTACAGTTAAAAACTGCACACACAGATACTGCAGTGGCAGGTCTGAGGCATGATTACAGAGCTACTTATGTGGGAGGCACAACCAGTGCTGCAGGCCCACTAGTAGCATTTGCTTTACAGGCCCAGGCACCTCTAGTGCACTTTACTAGGGACTTACTAGTAAATCAAATATGCTAATCATGGATAAGCCAATTACATACACATTTTGTATAGGAGCACTTGCACTTTAGCACTGGTTAGCAGTGGTTAAGTGCCAAGAGTAACCAAAACAGCAAAAACAGAGTCCAGCACACATCAATAACCTAGGAAACAGAGGCAAAAAGTTAAGGGAGACCAAGGGAGAACATTGGTCCTGTGGGCATGGCCATTGGGGTGGTGGGCTTGACTCTTGTCTTTACTAAGAAAGGAGTCATTTTTGGGTGCTAATGCATCAAGATATGATGCTGGTCTGGTTAACACCATATATATTGACCTTCATCAGCCTAGCGTCATTTCTGCCACCCTAACGCCATATTCCTCTAACACCACCACCCTCACCCCCCTGGCTAGCATCTTTTCTTTTGACACTAGCTGATCCTTAGCGCAGGCTTGCACCATTCCATAAATATGGCACCCAGCTGGCACTCAGGAATTACGCAAGCCGGCGGTAAACCTTTTGATGCAAAATTGCATTTGCACAGTTTTGCATCAAAAAGTATAAATATGGACCTAAGTGTCTTATTTTTCCCCACAATTACCTAATGGATTACATTTCATTAAACTAAACATACTGCAACTATTGTGGTGCATATAAATTATAATATTGCATCAGGATATAGTAATTGTAAATGCTAATTTCATTATAAAAAGTATGACCTTTTGAGATGCTTGCAAGGACAAACCAGGAAGCACGGGTTTACCTCGTACAGTAAGCAAGGGGATGCCTCCTTTGCTCTAACAAATGGGGGCAGCCAATTATGGTGGGGTGTACCGAGAGACCCGCAAGTAATAAAAAAAAAAGGAAACAGTAAAAAACAATGTATATGAGAAAACCAGATGGTATCTCTGAAAATATCAGTTTCCAGGTTCTCGTGTGAGTAACAACACCTTAATAATAGATTGCCAGCATTGTTTATCCATTTAGGGAGTTAAAGCAATGGAACAAATACACATTGACCACTGAAATATTCACTATTCATCTGTTCAATAGTCACAAACATTTTGCAAAGTATAAACATACCCTTTTATGTTACAACAAAAAAGACTCTTTCTACAAAATATCTAAACACTACATATATTACAAAATCATCCTACCATACACAGACAAATAATTTACTTTCAAAGAAAACCTAGAAATTCACTGAAAAAACAAAGGTTCAGATAACATTATAGTTAAGTATAATAAAATAATTGTTTTTGAAAAAAAAAATGTAGAAATTCACTGAAAAAAACAAAGGTTAAAGTAATTTTACAGTTAGGTGAATTTCTCAGTCACACGTTTACGTCTTGAAGTAAAAAATCACCGAAATTCACCAGTTATAGTTAACAGCACTAACCTATACCTTGCGCCCCAGCCTGCACCGCATATGACCTCACATATAACATCAGTCATGACATTTTCAATGACATCATTTTTTATATCAGTGATGATATGGGGACAAATTTCCACAAAACATTTTTTTCTTTACGAATCCGCAAATCATCTACAGCACTCAGCGTGGCCCCCCATGTAAATCTGCAATTAAAAAAACATACTCCCACTCACAGACCCACTCACACTCTCTCACACCACCACACAACCATTCTTACACTAACTCGCGTATCCATACATTCACTCACACACCCACTCACACAGCCACTTGCATCCCCCCTCAAAAACCCATAAGCCACACACACCCACACCCATACAGCCACAGACACCCTTCAAACTAGTCACAGACCCACATAATCACTCAAATACTTACTCACATTCTTGTACAGCCACTCACATACCCACTTACACACCCATTCAGCCACTCACACACCCATACAGACACTCAGATACCCATTCACAGACCCATACAACCACTCACACACCATCTTACAGACACTCAGATACCCTTACAGACACTCACATACCCATTCACAGACCCATACAACCAATCACACACCCTCTTACAGACCCATAGAGCCAATCATACACCTACTGCCACACCCAAACAGTTGTTGACACATCCACTCACATATCCGCTCACACACTAACACACTCACTCACAGACCAACAAAACCACTCACACACCCACTCAGACCCACACAACTCACAAACCTCCACAAACACCTGTACCATCACTCTCAAGCCCACTCATACACCCACAACATTACTAACACGCCCACTCACAGACTCACACAGCCACTCACACACCCACTCACCCATACAGCCACTCACACACCCAGAAAAACTCACACACCCAGTCACAACCCCACACAACAACTCACAGCCCCATACAGCCATGTATACACCTACAAAGTGGTTGACACACTCACTCAATTACCCACTCACACACCTCAAACCTCCACTCACACACCCACTCATAAACACACAAAACCACTCAAACACCCTTTCAAAGACCCACACAACCAGCCACAGAGCCACTCACGGACCCCACAGCCACTAAGAGACACTCACAGACCCATACAACCATTCATACATGCACTCACACCTACTGTCACCCACAGACCCACTCACACACCATTACAGCCATTCACACATGCACTTACATACCCACCATCCAAATACACCCACTCACATACTCATACAGCGACTCACAAAACCACTCACACAGCCACTCACAGACCTATAAAGCAACTCACACACAGGCCCATATTTATACTTTTTTGTGTCGCATTTGCATCATTTTTTGATGCAAAAGCGGTACAAACCTACAAAATACAATTGTATTTTCTAAGTTTGAGCCGCTTTTGCATAACAAAATGACACAAATGCGGTGCAAAATAAATAAATATGGGCCTAAGTCTCACACCTATACAGTTGCTGACACACCAACTCACATATTCACTCACATACTCATTCACACACTCACACACCCACTCACAGATCCACACACCTAGTCACAAAACCACTCACAGACCCACACAGCTACTCACACAGTCACTGACAGACCCACACCACCACTTACACATGCACTCACATACTCACACAGCCATTCACATATTCATACAGCAGCACACACACACCTACTTCCACACCCATGCAGGCCCTCATGCACCCACCTACATACCCACTCACTCACCCACTCAAGTCCCACACATCAATTTACACTCCCACTCACATACCCTAAGACCACTCACACACCCACTGAGACACCCATAGAACCACTCACACACCCACTCACATATCCATAAAGCCACTCATACATCCACTCACTCACTCATGAAATCAATCACACCCCCACTCACAGACCCACACATACACCTACTCACACACCCATAGAGCCACTCATATACCCACTCACACATTCGCAAAACCACTCACAGATCCACACATCCACTGACACGTACTTGCACACCTGTACTGTCACTCACATACATACTCACAGACACACATGGCCATTCACACACCCATGCAGCCACTCACACACCCACTTACACATGCACACAACCATACACACCCACTCATGCATGCACACAACCATACACACCCACTCACACACCCACGCAACTACACACACGTCCACTCAAAGACCCACACAATGACTCATAACACCTACTCAAAGACCCACACAAGCACTCACAGCCACTCACACAGCCACTCACAGAACCACACAACCGCTCACAGACCTATGTAGCCACTTACACCCACTCAGACCCATACAGCTACTCACAATCCCAGTGATACACCCACACAGCCACTCACACACCTATACAGCCACTCACATACCTACTCTCACACCCATAAAGCCACTCACAATCCCACACAATCACTCAAACACCCACTCACAGATCCACATAGCCACTATATCACCCACTCACAGACCAATACAGCCACTCACACACCCACTGAGACACTCATAAAACTACTCACATGCCCACTCACAGACCCACACAGCCACATCCACTCAGTCATACATACAATCACTCACACACTGTTAGACCTGGCATCCTTGGTGTGATTACCCCTTTCTTTTTGCCTATGTTTTCTGTATTTTTGACTGTGTGCCATGTTTCGTTTTTATTCTGATTTGCTTTCCATGACTGGCACATTTGATTTACTAGTATGTCATGTGTACCCAATGGCCTATTAATCAAATCCTACTAGTGGGACTGCAGCACTGCTTGTGCCACCCACATACGTAGCCCTGTAATATGTCTCAGAACTGCACTGCAATTGCAGTGTCTCTGTGTGAGCAGTTTTAAACTGCCATGTCAACCTGGCAAGTTCACCCACTTGTCAGGCCTAAATCTTCCTTTTTACTATATATGTCACCCCTAAGGAAGGCCCAAGGCAGCCCTATAGGCACGGTGCAGTATATTTAAAAGGTAGATCATGTACTGGTGTGTTTTACATGTCCTGTTAGTGACCTACTGCCAAATTCAGTTATCACTATTGCAAGGCCTATCTCTCACATAGGTTAGCATACGGATTGCATTTAAATACCTTTTAGGTGAAATTTACCAGCTGGAGCTGATAGAGATATGGAGTCTGGGGTCTCTGAACTCTCAATGTAAAAAAATATCTTTTGTTAAAGTTGTTTTTTAATTTATGAGTTTGAAAATGACACTTTTAGAAAGTGGTCATCTTCTTGATTAACCATTCTGTGCCTCTGCTTGGCTGCTGAATCCACGTCTGGATTTTTGTGAATTCACTTAAGACAGTAACACAAAGGGAGCTGAGGTGTGTCCTGCATATCCTGATGGATCTTCCTGTGCTAGAGTGGGAGAAAGGAGCTTACACCTGCCCTTTAAAGGACTGTGTCTGACCTCACACAATACAGTCTCCAACCCCCTAGAGTGTGTCTGGGGCAGGGCAAGGAAAAGGCATGGTATTGTGCACTACAACTACTTTCCTTGAGTATAAGTATTGGGCCCAAAACTCCAATCTTTTAGAGCACTTCTGGATCAGAAGGAGCCTCTGCCAAGGAGAAGAGCAGAAGAGCTGTGTGGAGAAGTAATGCCCCTTTGCTGTGTGTGCTTTGATGGGTTGGACTGCAGTTTCTGCTTCTGCCCTAGAGAAGACAAAGACTGGATTTTGCTGTTTTTCCTGCTTGTGAAGTTTCTCCAAGGGCATGGACTGTGCTTGCCTCCTGTTAAGGAGTCTCTGTGACATCAATTACCTCATCTGTCAGCACCAGGGCTCTCTCACTGAGATCCCTTATTTGCCAAGTGGTGTCACTCCAGTCCCTCTGCCCTTGGAAGTAGAAGCTAGTAAAACCTGAGTGAACATCCACACACTGGAGCTAAGAGTCAGAAAAATTGACACAGCATCCACTCCACAGCTGTGAAATCAATGTAACACCTACCTCACGGCTGTAACTGCGATGCAGCACCTGTCTTGCAGGTGCAGAAATAGACGCATCATCAACTCAGCACAACTTTATCATTACTGTGTGCCTGGATTTTCCATGCATCGTCCCTGGGTGCCAAAACTTCAACATCACTGCATGGACCTGAGGCTGCCTGTCTGGAAATCGACTGTTCTGTTCCCTGTGAGGAAAGAATCAACACATTGCTTACCCAGCGGGGAAAAGAATGGACGCTTGGCCTTACTTGCGAGTAAGGAATCCATGCATCGCTAGCTTTTCAGAAGCTCTCTCTTCCTTGCAGCTTTATTTTTAATGCATCTCAGGTACATTCAGCTAAAACAATGCATCCATTGATTCTTATGTATTAAAACTGTTTTATACTTGTGTATGTCATTTTGGTCTTGTTTGCTTTAGATAAATATTAACTATTTTTCTAAACTGGTGTGGAGTCCTTTTGTGGTGTTTCATGAATCTGGGTGAGAAATTAAAACAAAATGATTTGAAGAAAAGGACCAGTCTTTGGGAAAAGGGTTGGCTCTGAAAAGAGCTTTCGTGTGTATGATGTGTAGAAGAGGATGTAGTCTTTTAAGTTGTTGAGCTACACCGTGTTGCCTCCGTCTGTGAAATGGACTCCATTTTTTAAATATATTCTGTCTATATCAAAGCATACGTTTTTGTTGTAGATAGATTCCAGGTTGTTGTGATGTAGGAATGCAGAAAGAGTTTTATTGACATGTTTCCTGATTTCCTCTATCTTTGGACAACATTCAGTTTACCACTGTTATTCCTGTCTTTGGCAAATGTTGGAGAACCCCAAGGCAGTATGGCAAAAGTGACATTAAGATACCTAGTGTATCCTTCATTAAGATTTACAGCCCTACCCCGGTAGTGATTGTGCCACCACAGTGCACAATCATGAGGTCTGGATGTTGGCAATCCACAATGCTTTCAACTAAAGGCAGCAATTTATGTCATTTTAAACCTTTCTGTCCAACCCAAGTAATGTCTACATTGGGTAAACTTAGGTCCCTGTCAATGGCACTCTTCTAGCACTCTCTCTGGCCAAAAATAGAAACCTATGGCCCACAATACGCACACTGACCATTTTGTAGACAAGCAAAAGTAGCACAAAGTAAAAAGGCTACAGCAGAATGAGGCTCTTTTGAAGATGAAAGACAGTCAAAATAGAGGACAGCACCTAAAATCTAAAAGACAATATTTGATTTGATAGTGGAGATGTGCAGGGAAGTAAGAATAGGTAGTGATTTTAAGACAGAAAGTAATTAACTCTGTGCTTGGCTTTCAAAAGTAATGAAAAGTTACATTGTCTGGGATATGCTTGGAATTTCAAACAGTCAACCACACCTGCTACAGTTGAATTTGAGGATGGTATGCTACTCAGAGAAAGTGTTCTGAACATTTGACCTAGTGATAGCAGAGACTGGTCAAACCATGGTTACTATGAAAATGAAGCTAAAAGAGTGTGGGGGTAAGGGAACAAAGAAGACTGCAGTGTGAAACTGAAAAGTAGAATGGGGTACTAAAATTAGCCAGAAGGGAGTGTATGGTTTGTAATTGAATATTTTTTTACAAAGTAAACTACAAATGGAAAGGATTGAAAGATTGTTGTTAAAATGCTTGTAAGCTGTCTGTGTGGATCCACTTGCAACTTGATTCAGGAGGCCCTGCTGGGTTGGACATGGTCCCCCAGCATTTCCCTGAAGAGAGGAGAAGCCTTTCATCCCCAGTGCTTGAAAATCGCTTCAGCTGTTCCACAGCGTGGCAAAGCGCTGTTCACCATTGTTTGGGAGACCCTGCTGGGGTGGGACTCTGTCACCCAGCATTCATCCTGAAGAGAGTAGGGGCCTGTCATCACCAGCACTTGAAAAGCTCTTCAGCTGTTCTGTAATGCTGGATGCACGCAGGACTTGCCCTTGCTTGCACCCGGGCAAAGACCGGGCCAGGAGCAGGCCCGTCTGTGCCCATCTGTGGCTGGACGAGGCTGGGCTGGGCCACCTCTCTTCTGTTTTCTGGCCTATAGCTGTAGTTCTGAAGGTAAGCCTTGTATGGCATCACAAGGAGGAGGGATTGGAAGGAAAATTCCTATCATGCTCTCTCTTACTATTAAAGACAGTGGATGAGAGGAAACTGCAGGGGCTTGGGGCTGTGAAGACAACTAATGGAACCGCAACATCTCCACCTAACATTCCACCTATCACCAATTACTTATCAACAGTTATGGGTACTTTAAACACTGAAATTGGAAGGGTCGAAAAAACGATAGATGCTGTCGGAAGTCACTTACTGTCCCTAACAAGCACGCAAGAGCCCGCTGCTCAATTGATGTCCAATGTGGATTTGATACCCCCCACTTAGATGCTCCACCAGAGTTGAGTAAGGAAGTGGGTGCAGCTTGTACAAATTTGGGTACATCTCGTCCTCATGTGAATGATGATTCACCGGGTGGCCCTGGTTAATCAGCAAAGCCTATTGACAATAGGTCAATCGTAGCCCTCCATCCAAACCACCTCCACTCAACTGAAGCAGGCGTAATAAGCAGTCGCCTAAAGAAAGGAAATCTTGTCTTCAGCCTCCTAACCAGGGTTATCAATGTGACAATCCTGCAGTTGTTGACTCCCAGGGAGAAATTTTTACTAAACTAGGTGTTCTAGGTAAATCTTGTGATGATGATCTATTTAAAAAAAAGAATTACTAGTTTCCAACTTAAAAAAAATACCTGTATGAGAAGCTGGAAGAGGGCATGGGCAAGACTGTAGCATTTTATAGTCAGCAATTGCCTAATATATATGGAGATCTTTGTTCTGTGAGTAACCACAGTGCCCCTTTGTCCCTCCCTCCACAACATTGGGGTCCACTCAGCTTAAGTCTGTACGTGATTAATTGTAATAGAATGGGCTGGCGATAGGACAGCCTGGCCGTGTTTCTAGCACTACTGACTCTAAGTATGCCAGTCTGCAACCAAGATCGGCCCTCCCTGATAATGTAGAACCATCTTCCTCAAGGCTGACAACTAAGCCCTCTGTCCAGTCGCGATTACTTCTCGCTACAGAATCAACACCCTATGTAATAATTTTAGACCATGTCCCCACTTTATCCAGTGGGAGCTTGAACTGGAAAATGTTCTCAAAAACAAAGTGTTGCATTGGCTCAGCTCTAAAGTGGGGAGAATCATGGCTCTGTCATACAAGATGCTTACCATGAGGCAGGCAGTTGGTGAGTGTAGGTTATCATTAAGCTCTCCTCAGTAGAAACTGTGTGGTTGTTGTTAATTTCAGATCACCAGGCCTGGTGAGGAAACTTATGTCCTTTTCAAGTTGTTAGGCAGACACCCACAGCCATGTGAAAGCATTGCCATTGGGATATTTATGTGCATTAATTGGGGGATAAAATGGAGGTAGACATCTAAACCCCATGGCCCCTGCACATTTAATGAATGGCCCACCGTCCTTTAATCTTTGTCACAACAACTGCTTTACTGCCCCATACAATCTGGATGAGAACGACTGACCATCACCAATGAAGACGCTCCTTGACTCCCCTACCTCGCGATCTCCATCAGTTTCTAATTCTATAAAAGGAAAAGTTTTGCGCCCAACAACAATCATAGACAGCCTAATGGTCCTGGAAAATGGGATAGGGGTCTATATCGGCAGTCTTCCTCTTGGTACTGATCTCCCTTTAAAAGCTTTATCTTGGAATATTGTGGGGATTTGCACCAACCTAAGAAATGGGGATTAGTTGGATTTTGTGTCATGGCATGATTTGACCTACCTTCAAGAAACGTTGCATTACTAGATTTTCAGAATGTAACCTGCTACACCAGCCACTTCAGGCAGAGTGAGGGGAGGCCTGGCAGTCCTCATTTTCCATAATTGTAGTAAGGCAAATATTAAAGTCATGCATTCTTCACCCTGGTTCCACCTTTTGATAATAACTGGGTATTGCAGATATTCTGTTAGTCAACTTTTATCATAATGTATGCGACCCACGTGTTACCTGTGTAGCTGATAGTCTTTATGAAGAAATTGTGAGAGGCAATGCATCTAGCCGACTCCTATGCATTCTGTGGGTTGGGGATTTTAATTGCACTCTATGCAATTTCAGCAACACAAGGATGTGTGGTGTGGAAAATGTGGATGCTCACACAATAACACTCTTCATGTATTCAGAATACAGAGACGCTTTAAACAATATTATCACCGCTACAGACCTGGTTTTTGTGTTCACTTGTGTACATTGGAATTCAACACTGCCCCCAACTTTTTCAGGAGGGATCAAACCAAGTGTCATAGATTTTATGATAATCTCTAGCAACTATAGTCATCGAGTTACCAATTTCAGTGTCATTCCTAACTGCGCTAGTGACCATAATCCTTTAGTTGCTCACCTATGCTTGAAACACAGGGGGGAATCTGTGCAATCCGTCTCAGCCTCTCTCAAGTACAGCCCAAATCAAGGCCTTTGAATAAAATGGAAATGGATAGACCTGCTTGTCTTCAAGTCTAAAATAGTCAGATAAAATCTTGGTTTGATATATAGATATCTGTCAGTGGATACTATTCCAATTGCTGATTAAAGAATTGAGACCCTCTGTAAAGCAGTATCAACTGAGTTAACAACTAATCGACACCTACATCCTCCTCAGCCCTTTTGATGGTTTGATAATACTTGCAGCAAAGCACACAAGTAGTTAAAAGATGCCCTCCATGTTATCCCAAGAAACAGGGATATGGTAAAGGCAGCACAAAAGCACTATAAGGCCACCCTACAAGTTAGAAAGTTAGAGCCTAAAAGCAAGGCATGATCTCACCTTTGGGTAGCCGGCTCCCTTAGGGACTCACAGAAATTCTGGTAAGTTGTTAACCATCCGCTGTTTACTGAGGGCCCCAAATCTAAAAATCGACTGATGGATTGCTGGTACAGCATGGGTTGCACACTTCTTGTGCAATTTTAATCCCTCAAACCTAGTAAACAATTGTGAGGAAACTGACTCACCCAGACCAGTAGACCTGGTACATCTATGATTTAGGAACTCTATCTCACTTAAGGAGGTGGAGTTAGCGATTGCTTAGTGCATTTGTAGGAAAACCCCAGGCATGGATGGGGTCCTGTTAGATCTCTTTGAAAATAATCCTCCCCTCTGGGCTCCAATTCTTACAAATATTTTTAAGGCTGCGGTTCTTGGCCCACTCCCCACTACATGCAAAGAGGCCATTGTTGTCCATATTAAAAAAAAAAAATGGGGACAGAAATGATCCTGCATGATGCTACCGCTAAGGTGTTAGACAGGGTGCTTCTAGCTCGCTTGGAGGTATGGGCCAGTGAAAATTATATATTGTCCAGGACACAATATGGCTTTAGACAAGGTCATGGAAAAATAGAACAGTGTTAATCGTTAGCACGTACGCCAAATCCATGAAGTGCTCATTGCACATGGCCTTCATGGACTTGTCGTCTGGTTTCAATACGGTAAATCAGAACAAACTCTGAAGCTTGATGGATGGAATGGGGGTGAAGGAGCCCTTGATTATCCTACTCGGGAGATTATATCAGACCACTATGATGCAGATCTGTTATGGTCCCAATGGTGACAGTACTGGCTCTATAATTTCAAGCCAGGAGGTACGCCAAGGATCCATCCTTGCCCCTTTTTTTTTCCTTCTATACATAAATGGATTGGCAGCTTTTTGAGGCAAAAGAACTTAGATTATTTTAGGGTTAGCGATTTTCCATTTCATCGCTTCTTTATGCTGATGATGCTGTCTTTCTGGTGAGGACATTGAATAGCTTACAAAAAGCCCTTGATGCCTTTGTAGACTTCATAGTCTCATAACACTTGAAAGTAAATCTTTAAAAAACGTATGTAATGGTTTGTGGGCAAAAAACAGCAAAAATGAAATCCTTTTATAATTAAGGAAATTTGGTGGGTAAAGTCACAAACTTTTCTTATCTGGGCATTCTGTTTAACAATCAACTAAAATGGAAAACCTTTCTATCACTAAGGGCCCAGCAAGTTAATAGGACAATGGAAGATCTTTTCTGTTTTGCAGCCAAACTTGGCCAGAAACCCATTCATGAATTTATGACATTATATAGAGCAAAATGTACCTCAGGGCAGGTGTATGGGGATATGCCAATTGTTCAGCATTACAACTTGCTGAGAATGCCTTTCTTTGGAGGCTTCTAATGGTCCCCAAGGGTTCATCAACCTCTTTTTGTCATTCAGAAGCAGGTTTGCACTATCCTGAGGGCTGTATAGCCTTAGCTCGTCTACTATTATGGATTAAATTCTGGTGCACAGCTGAGTTAGATTTTTCCAAACAAATTGTATTCAACTGTCCCATGGCTTAGATATGTTAAACATGCTCTTAATGATTTGGGGCTCACACTTCTTTTTTTAATGATTCTGTGCATATCTTAAAATCAGCAAAATCTCACATCAAGGAAGCCCTCTGGGAATGAGTATGGGATAATGAGCATAGATTAATTTCCCAGTGGTTATTTTCTTCTGAGCATACTGATATTTCTCCTACCACTGTGATGACATTTTATTTGTTGCTTGTTTTAAGTGCTCAGCATCAGTTTATTTGTCTAGACTTCACCTGGACAATGTGCACTTTTTGGTAGCTTTTCCTCTACTATGTGGATGGGCACAAAATCTTTCTCCATGGAAATGTAATACATCATTTCAATCTACTGTACATTTTTTGCTATGTTTTGCCCTTTATCATTCTATAAGAAAATGTTTTTTACTCCCCTTGTTGAGACAGTATAGGCCAAACTAGCACAGTTGTGGGTCATGTAATGTAATGCAAGCTAACTTCATTCCTTAATGCCATCCATAGACCATATTTAAGAAATGAGGCACAATGGCACTAAAGAATGGCTAGCGTCTCAAAATAAGATGCTACCCGGTGATAGATGGTGTTCAGAGAAATTGGACTAGTGGTTAAAAAATGACAGTAGACTGATTAGTGGCAAAATATCTGCTACTAGTCAGCATAACGTCATTTTATGACTTGCAAGACGCAAAACAATTACTCCTGTCCAAGTATAGACAGGAGTCATTACCACCACCCCAATGCCCACCACGGGGAACCAGTGTCCCCATGTTAAGCCTAACATACCCATTGCCAGACAGAGTGCCCCTTGTAAGGGACCCACAGTGGCACACAACACTTATGCATGTACACTTACCTGCAACTTACCTGGGATGGGCTCCCTCCTCCTGTAGTGTCCCTGTAGTGTGGGTGGTTGTCATGCGTGAGGGTTAGGGTGGATATCTATGTGCACATCCCATGGTGTTTTCCTATGGAAATGTGCCTACCTGCACTATAAAGCCTGGTCTGAGCAGACATTTAAGAATGACGCTAATCAGGCTTAGCACCATTATTTAGGCCTGCTTCTTAGTTGTGCGTCATTTCTGTGTCGGGTGTTAGATATGGCGCTGGGGCACTAGCATCATTTTTAGAAATGGAATGCCTACCTTGCATCTCATTGATGGCGCTAACTCCAATATTTTGACTCTAGAGGGGTCTAGCGTCAAAATATAAATATGGAGTTAAGTTAGTGCTGCTTCAGCGTACAAATAGATGACGCTAAGGCGACGCTAGCTTTCCCTCAAATATGGGCCTATATGTGAATTATAACTACATATAAGCTAAAATGCAATGTATAGGTTCTAGATAGAAAAGTAAAGTGCAAAATGGAAGGGAGGTTAGAGGAGGACTCTAAGTAAAAACATAGTGACCAGCAAATGAGAAAGAGGAATTGGTAAGGCAGTATGATTGAATGTGCTTGAAATTAGATGTAGGTGCTTGGTTGTAGTATGCAATTTAATAGTATGTAATTTATACCCACTTGGCAGTTACACAAGTACTTACATACCTAGCTAACCTGCCTCAAAATTACTTATATACCCACCACTCATATCGCCAGAGATTTACTGATATTCTCAGAAATACACCAATATAAGCATTCACACATACAGATACTCACTGAAACATCCACTTAGATAGTCATTCACAGACCTATACAGGCACTGTCACACCCACTCACGCACTTATTCAGTCATTTATGTATGCAGTGCTCAGATACTTAAGTAAACATGCACTTGCACACACATACACCTAGTTATATACACAGCCACCTACACATATGGTGACTCATATGCTTATTTACGAAACCAAATAGCCACCTACACACCCAGTCAGACAGCAACTGCAGCAATTTCACTTCCACTCACACACCCACACAGCAATTATGTATACACCACCAATGAAGGCATACACAGTTAGACGCCCAAACAGTCACTAACATAGCCAGTTCGCAATCTATAGAGGCACTTGCAAAGATCAATGCAGTTTCTACAAAGAAACCAAGTTATATATTTTTTTCTTGTAAGCACACTCACTACAAAGGCCAAATTACAAATGTTGATGTGTCCTTGTAAACTGAACAAAAAAACAGAGAAAAGTGGCTTGAATTTGCAGTGCATTTATTTGTTGAGGAATGTTTTGCTTTGTCGACACACAAGATCATTTCTAAGTATTGCTATGGCAAATTAGAGGACAAAAATGCCTGCCAGACCAATATACAATACCTTAGAGGCAACTGAAATTCTAGAGGAACTTCCGCATACAAATGTTTAGGGGATTAATACTGATACAATTTATATACCCTTTTCAAACAATAGTTTATATGGAACCAAAGCCTGGGAAACTCCCACCCACTGAGCTTCAAAAAGGACTTAAATGTAGAGTTGTGCATCTACTGTTAGATCTTAAATGAAATATTGAAAGTATGGGTTTAGAGAGAGATTTGGATGAACTGCTTCTTATTCTTGATCATGGTCTACCCAAAAAAAAATTAAAAAGTCTGTCGGGAACTAGTGGATGTGTATAAGGTGAAACAAACTACATTGTATCTTAAGAAGAATAATGTGTACTGTAAAATTGTAGATTTTATTGCATATGGACGTTGCATGGAGCGAGAAAAGCTGCCTTCAAGTGAACAGTTTGAAAAAGTGGATAGAAGTAGATCTGAAGAAACAAATGGACACAACAGTACCCATCCACTGCATTGAAAAGTGGTTATGGGGTATGCCATTGAACTGTATGAGATAAAACAAGCTGGAGCTCCAATGAGTCTGTGGGAGAAAGGTTTAGAAGCTTGATGTTTTCCTCACCTATTTCCAAGTGGAGTAGGTGGACAGTATGATGACCACACTATGCAAATGCATGCTTTTGAATATAGATCAACAAGATTGTATTCAGAGGACCATAGATTTTGATAAAACATTCCAAACATATTCCATCTGTTATTTGAAAGTGATTTTGTGGACTGCTGTAGGCTGTTAATCACATTCTTAAGACAGGAGTTTATGTACAAAATTTGTCAGCAAATGATTTTGTTGACAACATTCATGAAAAGTATGAGAAGCTTGGGTACATTCTGATAAATGTGATAGCATGCCAATGTGGGACCAATGAATACTGGTATTGTCATCATGGTGAGCTCAAGTGTATGTTGTAAAATGTTGGTTTATCAACTTGATTTCTTTTACACAGAGTTGTGCAGTCTATTTGTGTGAATATTTTACATGAGTTTTTGAGAGAAGCAAACTCTGATAATAAAGGCACTGAACTGATGACACCAGCAGTACTTTGCTCTTTGAATTCTGCAAATGTTTGCTAGTATTTTAACCATAGATTTCAAGCTGTGATTCCCTTCAGCCGCAACAAGAAAATCCACCTCTTGGGGAAGTTACTGATTTATTTTGGCAAAAAGAGTACCAAGAAAGAAGTGCTCCTTATATTCATATGCTGTTGTGGATACAATAGTACCTAAATTTGGAACAGACACAGATGAGTCTGTATTTTCTTTCATGCAACAGTAGATCCCAAACAGCACTGAGGAAAAAAAGCATAAGCAGCCTGCACTGCGTTTCCAATCTCAGAGATTTGGAAAGTACTTTCAGTGAAAATGCGGAGCAAAAGGAAACTTGTACACAAAATGTTGTCTTGGATTTTCAAAAGGAAGAGTGAACAGGTTCATGTCTGAAGTGAGACATCAACCTATTTGTAAATCATCTAAAAACACCTACAACCTTAGGCAAAAAGAGGCTTCAAAATATATTAATGGTCATGTAATTCTAAAAATGTAGAATGCCTGCCTGGATACTCAGTTTGTTGCTGACAACTCTCTAGCAGTTGCTCATTATGTAACTTATACACAACAAAATCTGAGCAGACGGAGATGAAAGATGTGTGTGAAGAGATTTCTGCAGAAAAGTGTTTAACAAAAACATTGTACAGCTTCAGTTTGAAGACGCTTTTGCACAAAGAGAGTGCATCCTATGAACGCTGTGATCGGTTGAGTTTGGCTAGTTTATATTTTAAGTTGAGACTAAATGTTTGAGTGAGTTTAGCATCACCCTGAAAAAGAGTTTTTAAATCTTTTCCAGAAATTCAATATATTGACAAATTTGAGTCAGACAGTAGAGACATTGTAAAAAACAAACATGTTTTGCACCTATTATCCACAAAGAAGTGCAAAATGTTTGTCTCTATGATGTACTTCATTACCACATGTATAGAAATAATGTGAAAGATAATGTAGATAAAGGTAAATTTGCAGTACTTGGCTGTCTAATAAACCATAGAAAACTGAGTTGCCAGACTGCTGAAAAGAGCAAATTTTTCTATTTGGCACATTTGCAGCAGTTTAAACGTTGGCATTCCAAATCTGAATTTACAGGAGAGTTTGACTGCTATGAAGACTCTTTCAATGCTGCAAAGGTTGGTATTCAGTGCTCAGTATTTCCAAACAGCTTGAAAATGTTGAATGATGAAATCGAACAGGAAGGTACAGTTGTTGCTAAGGTAGCTAAAAAGAGTTGACAAAGAAGCCAAAGTTCAGGACCTCAAAGTCAGGACCCACTTGGACAGCCAATAATTTAAAATGAGGCTGCTTCTGAATACAAGTTCTTACTGCTTTTCTATAGAAGCCTACAGACTGTAATTTATCATGTGTGGTCACAGCACCTACTGCAATAGCTGAACACAATATTAGAGGTAATACTTTACATTGACATTTAATACTGTCTGTGGACCATCACAACACACTGGAATACAAAAAGTTATCTGTTAAAGCTTGTCATTAAGTGTCAAGAGTGTTAAAAAAGCTAAAATGTTTAATCATCAAAGAGGTGAGCATGGTCTCAAACTTAATGATTGCCTGTGTACATTTGAGAAAGCAAGAGGTGCTGAGAACAGATTGTGATGTCTTTTTTAGAACAAAATATTCAATAGTTTTTGCAACTTACAGCCGCAAAGGGTCAGCCTGTATTAAAAACACTGCTCTGGGGTGAAACTAGGAATGTTTGGGGAAGCATTGGAAATGTGAATATTTAAATACATTTTTAATATGTGACAAGCATAGGTCCTTTAAACAGGAAATATTTTGAAAGAGATTAGGAGGGATTCCAAAGAGGAAATGCATGTTCTAGAAAGTTCACTTCTTAAAAAACTGTATCCAACAATGAAGACAGCAGCAGACCTAATGTTCAATTTCATACAAAAAGGTAAACATATTGTGTGTCTAATGCATATATTGGAGGAGTATGCATCTTTCAACAAAGAATTGCTGTAAATGGAGAACAAGAAAGTTTGCAACTGAAGGCAATAGATAAAAGGAAACACCAGGGTGTGACTGTATTGCTAAATGAAAAGTTACAAGCAAAACTGGATTTATTAGAAAAATATGTTTCACAAACTGTAGGACTGGAGAAATGTTTAAGGCTATGCAAAAACCGTAGGGTAATTTTGCATCAAAATGTAAATGCTGAGGAAGGTCTGGTTAATGATGCCATGGGTAGAGTTGTTTATTTGATTAATTTTCCTAATAGGAATAAGGTGGGATACCTTGTGATCAAATATGAGTAGATTGGCAGTGTGAAGCAGATTGGACAGTCTATTTTCTGTTTTTTTTCTGGTGAAAGATTAATGTGTTAGATGGAAATGGTTCCCAGTTTCACTAGCATAGGCTATTAATATTCAAATATCACAAGGTTTAAGTTTACATGTAATATTTAGTAACACCTGGTAGTACTGTGTTTAAGGAAGATATGTCATATATAGTTTTTCTCAAGTTAGGACATTGTCTGGTTTGTATCTAGTTGCATTTGATGAGAGGAAAGTACACGCAGACTCAAGTTGTGTTACAGAATACAACCAATTAAGAAGTCTTCTTGCTCCTCATTTAGGGCAGTGTCCAGTTTATGAGAAACACTCCCTCTGTCCAAAGCAGAAAGTTTCAAAACAGTGTAGTGATGGTGTTGCAAGAAGGAAATAAAAGAGAAGACAGCTGTTAAGGAACAATATTTTGAAAATGATGGAGATATTGTTGGTTAACAATTGTTAAACCTCTATGGTGTCAACTGCTATGATAATATTGTGGTACACATTTTGTTTGCATTACCTCATGTCGTAGATGCAGTTCTATAGAAACAACAGAAGGTATTGTGGTCTGCACTGTGCAGTTAGTTGAACCCTCTGTGTACTTGGAGAAAGAAAATACATTCTGCATCAGTAATTCAAGACACTGTAGATGTAGTTAGTAGGTGTGTACAGTTTACTTAAAACATTCAAGAGGATGTACAGGAGTTTTTAATAGTAATGGTGATAGTTGGTGCCGTAGAAGAAGAGATATCTGTAAATGACGCGTTTGGACTTAGTTGCTTGTGGCACCATGAGTGTGAATATTGCTCTTGTGCATCGATTTCACAAATAAAATGAAAACTTTTTATTCATTTAAAGTTACCAGATTTCAAAAGTGTGACTTTTGACAGGGTAGTGAAAATAGCTGAACAACATATTGTGTGCCTAAATTGTCAAACAGATGTTCTGTTGACTTTACATGTAGCAAGAAGTGGGAAGTATGTTATTTTAATGCTACAATGGTTAAAAGCAAATGGCAGTAAATTACATACTTAGGTTACTAACTTTAAAGCAGGACAAATATCTATTTCTGATGAAACATACATAACTGTCACTATTATTTTTCATGAAGGCGTTATTATTAGATCTGGTCATCACAAAGTCTATTTAAGCAGTAGAAGTGGATGGACAGAATGTAATGATAGAAACCTTAAATTCAGACAAAGATTTCCTTGGAAGTTACCAAATTCCTATATTTTATTTTAGGAACCAAAATTCTAAGGAGGGTCACAGTTGTAAAAGTAGAAGAGTCTAGTTATTGTAGATGCATTATCAGGATTTATGATATCATGTAGCCTACCCAAGACTCCTTTTTGGTAGGTGGCATCTTCTTCATCATCTTGAAGTGATTCGGGGTCTCTCCTCTCTTCTGAAGAAGACATAGTTCTACTCCAACAATATAGTTTTGCAGGAATGTAAAAAAGACAATAGAGTACTGCGTTTAAATGTTCTCTACAAAGATGTGAAAGCCAACTGAATGACTTAGGTTGTAGTTTGCTATGTGCATTGGTCGGGGACTTTCAATAGCCAATCAGAAGTTGATAATTGGGTGTGTTCCAGGCATCATAGCGGATCCGTGGTTCCATCCTGTGGCTCTGCAGAGTCGCTGAACTTGTAAAATGAATGAGTATATTTTACAAAATACATAGGCTTTGAAATATTAATGTATGGATATGTTTTCTCTGATGTCAGTGTTAAAATTTGAGGGGCCTGTATATCATATTTTTATATTTTTTAAACTTCATATTTTTTTAAAACATTTTGATAAACCCTCTGATCTGAATCTGTGGATCCAAATCCATGCATCAGACACAATTTTGTCATAGGAAGAAATAACCATAGAGTACCCATATGGGCTCCCTCCTCAAAATTTGGTGGATCCACAGACCCGTAATATGATTTTAAAAAAGAGAGAAACTTAGGCCCATATTTATGCTTTTTTGTGCCGTATTTGTGTCACTTTTTGATGCAAAAGCAGTGCAAACTTACAAAATACAATTATATTCTGTAAGTTTGCTTTTGCGTCAAACAATGATGCAAATGTGGCGCAAAAAAGTGTAAATATGGACCCTATTGTATTGCATTTACAAAAACACTACATACGTTAAAATAACTTGATTTGTTAATAATAACTTTAAAAATATATAATTATAATAATATATGTCAGTACAATGCATTTATAAAAATGTAAAATGTAAATTACTAAATTGAACTAATAGGTGAAGTTGCAGTACAATTTATACAAAAAAAAAACAATGTAATTAACTAAAATACCAAAGGTTACATGAGAGAATATAGTTAGGAAATAACATTAAGGAACTGTGGAAATTCACTGAAAAAAACAAGAGGTTAAGGGGATAGTTAGGAAATTGAATAAAAACAAATTGAAATTCACTAAAAAAATCCAAAGGTTACAGAGACATTATAGTTCGGCTCAGATTTTACACACACAAAACCATAGACATTCTGCAGTTATATTTGCCTAACTTAAGTTCCCTGCAAAGGACTGTTTATGAACTCACATTTCACATCACTCATGACATGGTCCGTGTCATTACTGATGACATCACTAAAGACATCATCCAGTGAGAATGAATATTTCAAGTGTTTCATAAAAGTTTGTTCCACTAAAAATATACACATATGCACATACATACACAACCCCCACAGAAAAACAACCCTGTGCCATGCATAGATAGATAGATAGATAGATAGATAGATAGATAGATAGATAGATAGATAGATAGATAGATAGATAGATAGATAGATAGATATACACTTAAAAAACTCAAAGGTTTCAGAGAGGTTATAGTTAGGCTCACATTTTAAACTTAACTTGCGCCTTCGCCATGCATAGTTTGTTCGTCAAAAATGTTACTGGAAATATTACATTGATATTACCATTACCAATGATGTTATGAAAGATGGCATGAGTGCTGTAATATGTGGGGTAATTAGCAGTGCATGGCGAGGGTGTGAGTTATAGTAACTTGAGGTTACTATAGCTAGTGAATTTCTATGGCTTTGTATGTTTAAAATGTGAGCCTAACTATAATGTCCCTGTACCCTTTGTTTTTTTCAGTGAAGTTCTTAGTTTTTTTTTAACGTATAGTAATTTAAATTAATATACATTATTCCAACCACCACTGCACATGGCCACAGGCCATGTGTAGTGCTGATTGGCTACAGGGACTGGTCTCTTTGACCAGTCCAAAGCTGTAATACTGTACCTGGAGTGGTAAATGGCTTTTGTCATTTTACAGCTCGGCGAGGATGACACTGTGTTAATCCTATGCTTAAAGATTTTGCTGTACAAATGGCAAAAGACTTTGTCACTATCTAGCTCGGCATGGATAGCACTGTGCTGATCAAATGCTTAAAAACTTTGCTAGATAAACAGACATTTGAGGTGAGCAAATCTAGAGTGTCGCTGGTGTTGCAGATTGCTCCTGACTAGAGCTGCTCTCCACCTAAAATTAGGAACTTCCCAAAGTTCTCCTTTGTTTTTAACAGGCCCTGAGGCCAACCCGCTATAAGCACCAAGCTTTGCACCATGCATGGCCTTCACCCATGTGCAGGGAAGGTTGCCTGCAAGACCAGCCAGACCCTGCGGACAGCACCGACTAACCACCCAAACCCATGCAGTGCACGCACAGCCAGAGTTGGCCGCAGCTTCTCTAGGTGTGAAAATAAGTGTGAGAGGGTGCTTCTGGGGGTGAGAGTGGCTGTCAGATTATCTGTATGGGTGTGAGAGTGTGTACATCACTGTTTTAGTAGGTGCACCAGGGTGTGTGCGGATCAGTGAGCGGGTGCATGAGGGTATCAGTGGGTCTGTGGGTGCGTGAGTGTCTGAGTGAGTCTGTGAGTCAGTACATGAGTGTCTGATTGGGTATTTGAGTTCAAGAAATTGATACAAAAGAGAGAAAGAAAGTAAGAGGGAAAAAGAGAGTTTTTGATAGTCTTTGATATTTCGTATACTTGGAATGAGATATTTGTTTTAGATTTTTGAAAAATCTATCTCTTATTTAAAAAATATTTTTGTTATTAATCGAATGCCCAAAGCTCAGTGTGAAGGTCTCTGATGCTCATTTAAAGCACTCCAATACCTTTGAGTCAAGTCGGAAGTAAATAAAACTGCAAAAAAGAAAAGTATTAAGGGCCTCATTGCGAGTCAGGCAGTGTTTACACCAGCAAACTGGTGTAAACACTGCCCTGGCGATAATCAATGCAAATCATCCAACTGTTATCACTTTTGCGAACAGGCCAGAGGGCATTATTCTATGTGGTGGTAATGGGAATTACTACCCCAACCTCCAATAAATTGTGTATAATCTGGCTGATCTCTTCATGCCATCTTGGTATTCTGTACTGCTTCATTTGAATCACCTTAGTGGCCTGGGGGAGTGTTACCGGAGGAATCTTCAACAGCCCCACCCTCGTGGCGGCTATTGATAGAAATCTTTTGGACTCAAACTGATAACATCCATCTTCCAAATGTAGGGTCATCCCTTTCAAAATGTCAATCCCAATAATGTACTCGGGAATGGGCACAATCAAGACAGTATATTCTCTCTTTGGGAGTGCCCCTATTTTCATGGGGACCACTATCTGCACTGCTGGGGTTTCTTTTCCATCTAATCCCATGATGGTGAAGTACTGTCCCTTGAATTTTCTTGGGTTTCCACTAATTAAAAAGGCCTCCGCTCCGGTGTCGACAAGGGATCGAACTCTTTGAAAATTCCCATGTTTCCAAAAAATTCTACTTTAACATGTGGTCTGTTATCTTTGCAAGCCCATCCCTGCACCGGATATTGACATATTTCCTAGTCTATTTTCACTCTGCGCACATCGGATTCTGCCCAAGTTAGATCTGGATATAGTCTACGGTAATTCTCAGGGAACTCCTCCTCCCTGTCTCTGCCTCGTAATCTCTCTGAACTTGCCAGCTCCCGCTCCCACTCTCTGTCCTGAGTTCTCTCCAGACCTGTGAGTTCCCAGTCTCTTTCTCTGCTTCGGGTTCTCTCTGAGCCTCTGTGCTCCTGCTCCCAATCTCCCTCATCCAGGGATCTGTCTCTGCTGCGGGGCTCTCTCTCTCCCCCTCTCTTTATCCTCGTGCTCCTCAGAGTCTGCCTTTCTCTGGTTCACCTGTTTGTTATCTTTCTTGTTCCCTTTCCTGCTTCCCTCCTTCTTATCCAAACCGCCCTTGCGGTACATCTCCCACATGTCCTTTGTGGTTATCCCATCAATGTCATCTCTGGCTACCCCATCTTTCAGCAAGGCCATAAACATGTCCCGCCTTGACACCCTGTTGTTATCAGTGTGAGTCTCAGACCATGAATTTCTCTCCGGCTTCGTCCACTTACCTAAATCACTTAACTCACGCACGGCTTCTACCACCTGAGACGGGGTTACCAGTCTGATTAATCAACAGTGTCATGATGACATGCTTTTATGCAGGAGGAGCTGACCTAATCAGCCTGTTTCGCACAGACACATTTAAAATTCCATTCATCAAATTATGAGCATTACCCAGAAAGATAGCTATTTTCATTCCTTCCTCTTTCAATCTCTGTACTGCATCTCTTAAAGTATACCAGGGTTTATTATTTGGCTGCCAGTCTGACTCTGTTGAATACTTCAGACCACACCCTTGTGCCGCTAGCTCCAACAGATTGGTCATGGGACCATTCCCTAGATAAGTTCTAAACTAATTTTGGATAACTGGGTCAGTATTAAGGATACAAAGCCTTGGGGCGCCACTGTGATCTAATTGAACCCCTTGGCCCCCCATGTCATGCAATCACACCATCCATGTGAGCACGGTTTCCCCTGACCTTTGTCGAAATCTGTCTACCACATCACTTAGTTCTTGCTGTGTGTAATCCTCCAGGGCATCCAGCATTACCCCTCCAGGGTTAACTGGGCTATGCAGTAACTTTCGCCGATATATTGGCTGCACACAGACAACATTCCTGCGCTCTGTCTTTTCCTGACTAACATCTTGGCAATTATCACTCCCGGACTCATCTGAAAAATCAGACGTGTCCCAGATGTTTCCGTCCAAAAATTCAGGGTCAAAGGCCTTTATTAACTTTACCTCTTCGTCTTTTGTGCTTATATTGAGCGACGCTAACTGCCGTCCTCTCTGCAACCAGCTGGTACATTTCAAGCTTATCACTTAACAATTTATTCTGACAAGCTAACATGGTAGAGGAATTTCGGGCTTCTACTAAATCTTTTTCCATCTGCCAGTGGTCTCTCTGTAACTGTAAACATTCTTCATGAAACTTTAAGTACGTGGAGAGCAAAATCCAGCCTCGCCTCCCTAACCTACCAATCTCTTTCTCCTTGTTGATCGACACTTTTTGTAAACATGTTAAAACATTTTCAAGTTCTGCATTCACCATACACGCACTCCAATTTTCACACAAACCAGCACCACATGACCATTCCTGAGCTAAAAGTTTATACTGGGCAGTTTCCCACCCCGGTATTTCTATGTCAGGATTTGATATATGAGAACTTGCTTTTGAGCGTGCCTTTAACTTGTTAAACATTTTTTCCCATTCGAATCCTGCAATTGACTATGCCAAAATGTGTTGCCTGACACTTCAGAATAACAGAACTATGCACTTCAGGACAATTTAGGGCACAACGTGAAACAATCACTCTCAAACACCTTAATAAGTAGAATAATCAAGTGTATTTATGGGACAAGTTCTCATATAGCAAAACTGACCACACTAAAATAACATGCAAAATAACATGAAAATACCTGCAAGAATATAAGCACTCTGTGATATAATAACTGCAAGAATATTAGCACTCTGTGACATCATGAAAAATAACCTGAAAGTAGTTGCAAGAATAAATGCAAACTACACATACACACACAATATTCTCAAATGACTATAAAATGAAAGGCTTCACCGAAAAGAGATTCTGCATCCCTCCGCCGTACACCCCCGCCGTACACCAAACCGGGGAACCCAAATCGACTTGCGTAGGGAGTCTCGTTTGGGATAATCAGTCCTCCTGGCGTTGCGTCCAGCCCAAAAGAGAGTTCCTGAGCTAGTTCATAAGGGCTCCTGACCTTTATAGTATTTACTAACGCCCAGGAGTCCTTTTGAGAAAAAGACCCCCTCCTTTACAGATTGTGCAATCAGCAGTACCTTGTTCACCCTTTGAGACGTCTCCTCAGAACGGGCCAGGTTCCCACAAGAGAGCTCCATGGTGAAGCTTGCATTCATCCTTGAGTACAGACACATCCCACTGTCCTAACTGATAGCTTGTGGAATGTAAATAGCGCCCTCCGTACCAGGCATATGGAGCGAAGTTGAGCAGAAAAACACCCCACCCTGCAGAAGCTTGTGGAAAAACACAGAACAGTGCTTCACGCACATAACCAGACTCAGCAAGATGGAGTCATGAGCCAATGTAAAATGTAAGCTGAGGCTAGTGGTCCATCATATATTACATTGCCCTTACACTCGTGGAGAAGTGTGGCTCAATGGTTAGAGCGGTGGACCCTGATGCAGAAATTTGGCCCCAGACAATGGTTCAATTCCTGCCTTTGCAGGTCTTGGGCTCAATTTCCTTGGACCTGATAATTCTCGCATCTGTGCCTAATCTAATTCATGGGTCTCACTCTGTAACTCTGGGCAATAGCTTGCTTAATCTCCACAATGACCCCAAAAGTGTTGGGATGCCTGGCTTCACCTTGTAGGTTGCCCAGGAGTGGGCACCTCACAGGGAAAAGCCAGGAGGGGTTCCACAGTGGTATGTGTACAGCGCCTTGAGACCCTAATGGGTGGGTAGTGCACTATACAAGTGCGAAGTTTTCTGCACCACTGTTTACCTTGCTCATAGTGCATGTAGCAATACAATCACTCCAAAATGTTCGGTGCACAACAAGAATTGCCAGAGCACTTTTTAGGGGAAATTTCATGAAGATTAGTCAAACAGCGCCAAAGATATAGGCAAGTCAAAAAATGCTTTTTCTATGGAAACATGGTCCTAACTATAACTACCTAGTTGTGACCGTCACTAGGTTATCTATCTATCTATCTATCTATCTATCTATCTAGACATACACAATAATGTCTTGACATTGCAGCGTCTCAGCTTTCAAGAATGCAGGTCTGGTTCACAAAGAACGTGCAGCACAACCAGTTACCATACAAATGTTTTTTTTTTCTCATTCTCCAGTGCAGGAACAACACGAGTGGTGGCATGTTTCGGCGGGAGCCTTCGACTGGCCATTGAGTTGCTATCAGTACAGAGAGTTCTTAGTGTAGAACAATCCCCTCCTTCCAACACCAAATATATGATGTGCAAAAAACACCGGAAAACACACAAACAATGCAATTTCTTAACGGTTTCTCCATATTGCAATGGGCCCAACCCCACTATAAACAAATAGATGTTACTAACCCCTTCGCTGCCAGGCCTTTGACCTCTCCTGTGCCAAGCTTTTTTTTTACTATTTGGGGTAGTTCACGCTTAGGCCCTCATACCATTTTGACCACATAAGCTACCCAGGGCAAATTTGCGTCCTTTTTTTCCAACATCCTAGGGATTCTAGAGGTAACAAGAGTTTGTGGGTTCCCCTGAAGGAGACCAAGAAATTAGCCAAAATACAGCAAAAATTTCATTTAAAAAAAAAGAAAAATGGGAAAAAAGGGCTGCAGAACAAAGCATATGTTTTTTTTTCCCTGAAAATGGCACCAACAAAGCGTTTGTGCTTGTACAAACATCATCTTCCCAGCTTTGAGGAACATACAGACTTGACTCAGAAAATACACATTTTTAAACTCACTTTGGGCATTTTACTGGGAAATACCCCATGTTTACTATTTTTGGTGCTTTCAGCCTCCTTTTAGTTAGTGACAGAAATGGGTGTAAAATCAATGCTAGATCCCAGACAGCTAAACATTTCTGAAAGGTAGACAAAATTCTCAATTCAACAAAGGGTCATTTGTGTAGATCCTTCAAGGTTTCCCTACAGAATGCAACAGCTAAAATAAAAAACAATTGAAGTTGAGGTGAGAAAAAGAGCCATTTTCGTCCACGTTTTGTTCTACAACTTTTTCCAGTAATGGCAGATTTTTGGAAGCAATATACCATTATGTCTACTGAATTCTTATGGTTTTGTGGATGTATAGGGCTGGGAGGTTCATCAAGAGCCGTAGGAACCCATAGCCAATAAATGCGCTAAACCTTGCAATGGGTTTTCTTGTATACCGGGTATACAGCAATTCATTTGGTGAAATATAAAGAGTGAAAAATAGGTATCAAGGAAACATTAGTATTTCCAAAATGGCCACAAGATAAGGTGCTGAGAAGCAGTGGTTATTTGCACATCTCTGAATTTTGGGGTCCCCATATTAGCATGTGAATTACAGGGCATTACTCAAATAGACGTCTTCGACACACCATCTTACATTGCGAATAATTTTTTTTAGAGAAAGACAAGGGGCAATAACACTTGTTCTTCTATTCTATGTTCCCCCAATTTTTCTGATAAAAATGGTACCTCACTTGTGTGAGTAGGCCTAGTGCCCACGACAGGAAACACAACATGGCCACATCACATTTTTACATTGAAATCTTATGTGTTTTTTTGGAAAGTGCCTAGCTGTGGACTTTGGACTCTAGCTCAGCTGGCACCTAGGGAAACCTACCACACCTGTACATGTTTGAAAACTAGACACCTAAGGAAATCCAGGATGGGGTGACTTTTGGGGCTTTCGCCAGGTTCTGTTACCCAGAATGCTTTGTAAACCTCAAAATTTTGCAAAAAACACCTTTTCCTCACATTTCGGTGCTGTAAAGTTCGGTAATCTGAGGAGAGCCACAAACTTCCTTCTACCCAGCATTGCCCCACATCTCCCGATAAAAATGGTACCTGACTTGTGTGGGTAGGCTTAGTGCCCACAACAGGAAATGCCCCAAAACACTACATAGACACATCAAAAATATCCATTACAAAACTACGTGTTTCTGCAGGAGGGGGCACCTGCATTTTTGGTCCTGGGCACAGCAGCCATCTAGGGCAACCTACCAAACCCGGACATTTCTGAAAACTAGACACCCGAAGAAGTCCAGGGAGTTGTGACTTGCGTGGATCCCCCAGTCTTTTCTTACCAAGAATCCTCAGCAAACCTCAAATTTAGCTAAACAATAACATTTTCCCCACATTTCTGTGTGGGATCAGGGCACGGCACAAATATCCTACCACTTAATGTTTTCTGCAGTCTCCTGATAAAAATGATACCTCACTTATGTAGGTGGGCAGTTTTGAGCCAAATAATTCTCAAAATTGAGGGGGAATCAAAGCGGGTCCAAAGGGCGGTTTGAAAACAAAAAGGTTTTTAGACTGACACGTGGGGCAGAATTCTTATCGGTATAGATGCAGCAATGCTGGATGGTATGAATTTTGTGGATTCCTGCAGATTCAGAAGGTTCCATCACACAAATGTGGGGAAAATGTTTGATTTCAAGCAAGGTTGGAAGTTTTCAGGAAATTATGGGTAATAAAACGGTGTGGGGTGCATGTGAAGCACACCACTCTGGAATCACCCAGATGTTTAGTTTTCAGATGTGTCTAGGTCTCATAGATTTTTCTACATGGCAGCGTCCCAAAGTCCAAAAAGTGCAGCCCACACCATTCCAAGTGGGATGATTTTGAGAGTTAGCCAAGCTCTCATTGCCCAAATGTAAAATAAAAAACCCAACATAATCAAACGTCCTCTTGCTTGCTTTTGGGAACAAGATCTTTTAGTGTGCAGGGGAAAGCTATAAGACTGTTACCCCCTTGAGTTGGGGTGGAGGCATTACCATGCCCATACTGGTTGGTAGCCACCACCGCACTATTTTTAAAAAAAATTCCCTGGCATCTAGTAGGCTTTCTGCCCCCCGGGAAGTTGATCAGAGGGTAATTGCCCCATCTGCCCAACAGTGGGCAGAAATACTTTTTCCCCATTTATTTGGGGTGGAGGTATGGCCGTATTCCCACCCTCTTTTAAAAAAAAAAAAATCTTCTTGGAGTCTAGTGGGCTTTCTGTCTCCCTTGGTTAAAGAAGGAGCTTACAAAGATAGGCCAGTCTGACCCCATGGGGGCAGAAATGGCCAACAGTAATGTGCCCCTATGGGGAGCGACCCTTTCCCAAAGGGGTTGCCCCTCCAGACAAAACACAGACCAATCTCTGGTGCCTAAGTGGTTTCTGCCTCCCTTGAGGGAGATGGGCCAAATAAAATTAGTCCGATCTGCCCACAAAGGGGTCAGAAATGGCCTAAAATAAATTTGCCTCCCAGCGGAGTGACCCTTGCCCAAGGGTTCACTCCCTTTGCATGATATTGGCACAAATAAAATCCCTGGTGTCTTGTGGTTTCTGACTCCCTTGGGTGCAGATTGGCCTAAGATAAATATGCTGATCTGCTCCCAAGGTGGGCAGAAATGGCCTAAAATAAAATTGCCCCCACAGGGAAGAGACTCTTGTCTAAGGGGTCACTCACCATCTGTAAAAAAATAAAAAATCCTCGGTGCCTAGTGGTTTCAGCCTAATTAAAATAGGCCAATCTGCCCCCAAGGAGGGAGAAATGGCCTAAAATAATTTTTCTCCCAGGGGAGCGACCCTTGCCTAAGGAGTAGCTCCCCACCTATATAAACAAAAAAAGATCCCTGGTGCTTAGAGGGTTCTGCCCATCTTGTGGGCAGATGGGCTAATTAACATTGGCCGATCAGCCCCCAAGGGTTGGCAGAAATGGCCTTATTTTAAATTGCCCCCCTTGGGGAGTGACCCTTGTCCAAGGGGCCGCTCCCCTTCTTTGTTTACCTAAGGTTAACAAAATCCCGCTGTGCAATCGTGCTGCAGGAATGCTCAGAGAGATATGGAAAGGAAAAGCCTTTCCTTTCCTTTTCATGCTTCCTTGACCTCCTCTGCCCTCGTACCGAGGAGAAACCAATCAATTTCTCCTTGGATGCTTCCAGCGCTATGGAGGTGACCTCTGATGAGGTCAGCTTGCGATTGCGTGCTAATGTCATTAGACATCACTGAGGATGGTCGGGTCAGAGATGGAAAGGGAAGCGATTCCCCTTCCATCCCTGCCTAGGGGGGAGGGGGTGGGAGGCCCACGGGGGGAGCGCTAGAATACCCCCTTGGGCTGGGTGCAGAACGTAATCATTATGTCCATGGCACCCAAGGGGTTGAACATTATGATTCCTCTTATTTCCTCTTGTATTACTTTACATTCTCACTCATATATCACTGACTTTCATCTCAGTATTTCAACAATTATTTCACTTGTTTCCTTATATATTATTATTCCTCTTTTCTCTATTATGAAGTGAATTAACATTTAAATTTAAATGCCCCTATTCTTCTCCATTCTACTTACATTGAGTGAGCTCACCTGAGTAATAATAGCTTATAATGTATAATTTATAATTATAAAAATACTAATACGCTATTGAGGTATAAACAAAACATACAATATATATTGCCAGTACGTAGTGATAGTTAGAACCATGTTTCCATAGAAAAAATCATTTTTTGATTTGCCTATATCTTTGGCATCATTGATGTATCTTCACAATAATTTCCCAAAATTTCCCAAAAAATATGCCCCAGTGATTTTTGTTATGCACGGAAAGTTTTGAGATGACCCGTCAAGCAGGGGCTGAGAACAGGAGGGGGGCAAAAAACGGTTGTTTCCCATGTTAATTCCTATAGGAGTTAACCTCTAGACAGATTTACACCAAATTTGTCAGAAAGCTAGTTAGATTGTGTTTCTGTTTTTTTGTTGGAATTCAGTCTAGTAGTTTTTGAAATATCAAGGGAAAATATATTAGTATATCTGAGGTTGTCTTCACGAATAATGATGCACTCATACAGGGAAATGCAGGGCTCTAACTGGCTGCCACTACTTCAACCAGGAAGTCCCAGAAAAACTGTGAAAAAAAAGAAAAGAGGCCAGGTTAGGAACATCCTGACCCCTTAGCTCTGGTGTTGGGTTCCTGGAGGGACCCAGATAAAGCAAAAAAATACGTTTTCCTGTAACTTCTACCACAAATTTGGGTTGTCACTGCAAATGTGCAGTAACAATTTGAAAAAGAACATGCATAATCTTCCTTGCTTGTTCTTTTAAAGCCCCTGGGCGGGCCACGTCCCGGGGCATATAAGAAAATAAGAAAGGGGCACATGGGGCACCCCTCCTGGGCTTAATATTGCCTTGGGGACCCCCACCTTCCTAGGGCTTCTGATTTGTAGTATGGTATGCAGTGGGGCCGCATGGCACCCCGGCACCCCAAGGCAAAATGCAGTATTTGAAGCCCCGAGCTGTGGGAACAGCCACCTCCTAAGGGCCACTATTTTTTTGTATGCAGGTGGTTGCATGCTTCCCCCCTCGCAGCCCCAGGGACCACCACCTCCCTGGGGCTAATATTAGTATTTATAAAATTAGTAGTGAAAATTACTATAAGTGAAAAAAACATCGAAATTCACGGAAAAAAACAAAGGTTACATGGCAGCAACCTCAGGGACCACCACCTCCCCAGGGCATTAGTAAAAGTGTACAGGGGCTGCATGACCCCCTCACAGACCCAGAGACCACCACCTCCCTGGGACAAATATTAACAAAAGAAAAGGGGTCAGTTTTGGACTTCAGCAGGCCTGGGAACACCACTGACCACCCTAGGGCTCTTTTCATGAAGGGAGGGTAGAATGACCCCCCTCGAGCCACAGATGGCTCTGTGGACTGCCAACCCACAGGTCCAGCTCTTGCTATGTCCTGGGTGGCCATCCCAGGATGTAGATGTTTGCTGTGGCTTGGCTACAGCTTTGACTGTCAAACATCTCTCCCTCGCTGCACGCAGAGGTTTCCTCTGACTCCCTAATGCAGAGATGCAGGAAGGGAGACAGAGAAAACTGCTCTCACAGAGAGGGAGCTCCCTCTCTGTGACAACAATGCTGGCGCCCACAGGAAGTAGGGAGCCATCCCGGGACCGTGGGGGTCTTCAGGCTCCCCCCACAGTCCCCAACATTTTGACTGGTGGTAGCATGAGTTATGCTTACCTTAGGACATGAGTTATAGCTACTTGAAAGAACGCTAACTATAACTGCTGAATTTCTATTGTTTTGTATGAGTAAATTCAGAACCTAACTGTAACATACCTATAACCTTTGTTTTTTCAGTGAAAATAAAATATATGTATTTATATAATTAAATACTTTATATCATTAATTACAAAGTGGTATCTAGTTATTACTTAAGTTTCCACACTATACACAATTGACATAATTATAATACATATTTATTTATAAATTAATAAGTAATTGTCAATTATTATATAAATAACTATGGCCCTACAAACCCAGCAGCCTGCATCTAATATATAACTTTATGATTATAATGATTACACAATTTGCAGAATTAGTAATGAATTAAATAAATAAACAATAAAGTAATGCTGAATTGTTGATACATTTTTGCTTATTTATGCTTTTTTAACTGCTCACCCTATAGCCCTACAGACCTAGCAACCCATTAAGACACTATAAATTACCATTAAGAGTTATAAATCACTTAAGTTACAAACTATATTTAAATACATTATTATTATTAACAATTATACAAACAATCATAGTACATACATTTAAATATAGGAACTAAATCACAAATAATTAAACAATATTTTTACAACTATATTATTGAAAACAATATAAACAACAATGATATTCTTGACAATAATATTTCTGTATCACAATATGTTTTCCGATATTTCTGTACTTGATATTTAAAACTTGATATTTTGTGTAAATACTGGACTTTGTTATGTCCCTGTTGACCCTGTAGTGCAGACAGGAGGTCATCCAGCTTACCCTTCAAGTCACTCAGGTTCGCTGGGGTTTAAGGGAGCAGATCCAGTCTTCCTTCTCAGAAAACAAAGTAGTCCTCAGGTCCCAGGGCTGTCCTATGGTACTAGCAGTGCAGTCCTCTGTTGGTATGGCAGCCCTTCTTCTGCAATGTTAACGTGCACTGATGAGTGGCTCTGGATGTCCGATATTCATACCTAATGCCAGCCCTTGTTTGTGGAGGAACACATTGACCTGCCCCTACATCTTGTTCTGGAAAGTTCTTCCCTTTCCCCGTCAAAGTACCAAGATGTCAGGGGTGACAAAAGGCTACTATCAGGTACCTTTGTGTGTGTGCTGTAGGCAAGCCTCTTGAAGTGTAAGCGGGACAAGGTATAGCTGCTCCCTCAGCCATCGTGACAGGATGGTCCATCCTGCTCACACCGAGTCCCCATTATGTCACTGTCTGGGAGGAATCCAAAACCCCAACAGCAGCGCTATTACATTCATGTGACCCAGGACACTGACATAAGTTACAAAGGGATAGGGCATGAAATTGACAAACTTCTTTTTTTTTTTTTTTTATTGGAAAGGAATCAAAAAGCACTTGTACTCATACATCACTTTGCACCAAATATGGGAACTCAAAAAACCAACAACCTAGATAAATGAGAAACTATACAGCCCAACTGATCTAGAAAGAGGGAGACTTCCGGATGACTAGGTTGGGGGGAGGAGAGTCTGGGTTTAGTTGAACATTAATCATTAATGAGCCAGGATCCAGTCCTGAAATGGCCCCCATATTGCCTTCCCTTTATTCCTACCACGTCTCCCCTTGCGTTCATACAGTGCCATCTCCCCAATGATATAAAGACAACAATCTACCCAGCCATTGCTGCCATGACAGAGGTCGTACGTTCAACCATGCATAAGATATACATATTCGATAAACCACCATGGCCACAAAGATAAATGCTCTGTGAGATCCCCCTGCTTCTCCGGCGACCCCTAAGACCATGGTCTCGGGGGTAAGGTCCAAATCATATCCCAAGACCCCTTTCAGGATAGATTGAATACCATCTCTCAAAGCCGTTAGTTCCCCACATGTAGGCATCATATGTACAATGTCCGTTCCATAAATCCCACATCTCGGGCAATTTGTTCCTGATGAGCTCACCCATTTGGCGAGATGAGCTGGTGTATGATACAAGTCAAACAGGGTCTTATAATGCTGTGCTTGCAGCGAAGAGGAAAGTAAGATAGTATGTCCCAATTCTAATGACCATATAAAGTTGTTGCTCCCATCAGATAGCTTTTCTCTCCGCCTCTCACTATACTTCTCTAAGTCGTCAGGCTGTTCTGCCAACAATCATGGATAAATCAACCTGATTGCTATGTTGGGGTTAGCCAAGATGTCATTAAGCAGTTGATTACTTCCAAATCCCTGCACCTCCTGTTTTTCTTGCCAGGAAGTCTCATATCTGTAGATATTTGAAAAAATCCCTTCGCTCTAAGCCATACTGCTCCTGGAGATCCCCAACGCCTTAACCCCAAAATTGTCGAAGAGGTTCCCTAACCTCTCTATGCCTAGGGAGACCCAATTTGCCATATAACTATCCTTAAATATTTCAGGGAGCAGTGGATTATTCTCAATTATGGTATAATAATTATATCTGCCGAGTCCTTTCTTTTTTGTCACAATCGCCAACATTTATAGGCTGCCTCTAGTACCTTATATCGAGTTTTCTTATAATATCCAGGTTCATGAACTGTTACCAAACAACCATTGGCTGCTGTTCCTACCTGCAATTCGTAAATATTAGGGCAGTTCTCTACCGTGGTCCCTTCTTTCTTAGAAACCCATAATGGACGCATATACTGAAAAGCTGCTGCCATTTGGTATAATTTTATATTCGGTAAGGACCATCCCCCCCCCCTTTTTCGCGGTAGAGACATAAATTTACTTGCTCTTCTACACTTGCCATATGCCCAGATAAATCTCATAATCACTCTATATATCTCCTTAAATCTAAGATTTGTAAAGCTCAATGGTACAGCACGAAACAAATACAACAGTTTACGGAGGCAGATCATTTTCACCATATTGCACCTCCCCATTATAGTCATATGTAGATTATTCCATCTGCACATATCTTTTCTGGCTTTCGCGAGTATGGGATCCAACTTCATAATCTCTCCCACTTTTGATGTAATATCTATACCCAAATACACTGCGTGATCAACCCTCCAAGTATCCTGGGTACTCGTATATTGATTAGTCAGTAACTGCGTTTTAGCTCTATTTAACAAATATCCGGAGAATCTTCCAAATTTCCTCGTCACCTCTTCAACCTCTTTCAGCGCCAAATCAGGGGTGGGAGTTAGTATAGCTATGTCGTCCGCATATGCTAGGACTTTTGTATCCCAACCCTGCCTATGTATCGGTGGAATCCTGCTGTTTTCTTCCAACTGTCTAAGCAAGGGATCTATATATAGAGCAAACAGGAGCGGAGAACATGGACATCCCTGCCTTACCTGGATACACTCGGATTGTCCTTCCATCAATTGTATTCTCACTGCCGGTGACCTATATAAAGCCCTTACTGCTACAATGAATTGCTTCCCCAGCCCATAATACTCCATTTCATACCACAAGTAATTCCATTTCACCCGGTCAAATGCATTCTCTGCATCTAATAATGCGACTGCCATAGGTTCCTCTGCCACTTCCATAGCATCAAAGAGCGCAACAACTCTTCGAATATGATCGGTGGTATCCCTACCCGGGACAAACCCATGTTGCCTAAGTGTTACTAACTTCTTAATCGCCAAAGATAATCGAGCAGCCAATATTTTTTAGCATATTTTGACATCACTGTTGATTAATGTGATCAGCCGATATGAAGCCGGATTTTGTAGGGCCTTCCCTTTCTTCAGGAACATTACTATGTTGGCCATATCCCATGATGGTGGGGTTTCCCCTCCATTCTGTACCTGAATGAATAGCTCCATCATCACCGGGAGCAGCAGTACTTTAAACATTTTATAAAACTCTAAGGGGATTGTATCAGGGCCTGCGGCTTTCCCGGTAGCGAGTTCACCCATTACCTTGTCTATTTCCAGGGTGTCTATCTGATCTCCCATATATAGACGATCCCCCTCAGATAGCCTATCAATCTTAATGGAGTTTAAGAATTCATCATTTCTTTATCCGGGAATATGGATGTATCATTATATAGTTCCGTATAATATTTGTGAAACACCCGACAACCTTCTTAAAGTTGTATTTTTAGAAATGTGGTGGAGAACCTGACTTTAGTATTAAAGATTATTTTAAATGTAATTCATTTGAATGTAAACAGGATATTTCTATCTGCTCCCAATCTAAAGTTATCACTTATTAAATGTAATAAGGTAACCCAGTTTTAGTCAATGGGAGAGTTAGGCCTTGCAGCAGTGAAAAATAACTTTAGGGATTGTTCACTGCTAGCCCATGAAAAACCTTAACACTCAAGACCTACTTTTTAAATATAATGCACTATGAGCCTTAGGGGTAACTTTTAAATATTAAAAAGGACGGATAAGGCTTGGCCAAGGTTTTATTCTGCCACATTGAAATAGCAGTTTAAAGTGGCAGCCCTGACAAATGTTTTAAATGGCTACTATACTGTGTGGAACAATGAATCCTGCAGGCCTATTAGTAAAATTTAATTTACAGGCCCTGGGTACACGAAGTATTGCTTTTAAGTAGATTAAATGTTCCAAATAGGTATAGTCCAATTTTACCATGCTTTAGAGAGCAAACACAAGCATGTTTGCATTGACAAAGTGCACAGGGCCCTAAAGCCAGCAGAAACAAATTCAGCAAAAGAGGACGAGTGAAGGAAAAATTTTACCATGCCAAGGACATATGTCTAACAATTATGTACTCACAAAATTCTTATCCAAAGTGCATGATCACCATTTTAACTCTATTGAAGTGAAAGCAATTTTTCCTCAGACAGTCTTTTATTTGTTTATGACCTACTCACCACAACAAGCTCCTCTTAGCTGTCTGCAAGCCCTGGAGATGTGCATTATAGCCATTTTGCTGCTAACTTTACTGGCCACGGTATCATATATGATATTACTTGGGGCAATCGGGTGCTTGCTACCTGATAGTGATATAGGGCCAGATGTACGAATTATTGGGACCTTTTCAACTGGTAAAATGCTTTTTGGCATGTACCAACCCTAGTGTGCGTGCTGCTAACCTATTACCGACTTGCAAAATCGGGGTTACGAGTCGCTATTAGGAAGGTGCATGTTAAGGGCGTCCCTTTTCTACTAGCGAGTTGCACTGGTATATAGGAATGTTTTGCAACCGGGAGTGTGCCCGCCAAACATTCGCAGTTACCACCAACTTCAGGTTGGTGGTAAGCCAATCTCAAATGGGAAGGGGTCCCTGAGGGACCTCTTCCCCTTTGTGAATGGTGGTGCCAACATCTTTTCAGAGCAGGCAGTAGTCCCACACACCATTGTCCACTCTAAAAGAAAAAAAAAAAAATGAAAAGAAAACTTTTCTCTTTTTTTTAAATGCATCCCGTTTTTCTTTAAGGAAAGGCTGCCTCTCATCTGAAAGCAACACTGACAGAGGAAAATTCCTGCTTCTCTTCCACTCCTGTCAAACGCAGGAATCAGTGTGTTTCATGGGTGAAACAGAAGAGTGGCTCCCTCCTCTATATTTAATGGGATTTTAGTGAAGGGCTTTTTCCATGTTTAACTGTGGTAGAATTACCCCAACAGATCCTCAACTTTTAAACTTGACGTTTATGAATGTGACCTAAAATGTTCTATTACCAAATTGGAAAAGTGTTTATTACTATGTAGTAGGTAAGGACACAAGATAACAGATGTATTCTGATGATGTTTCCAGTTATGTGAAACTGTATGGAAAGTATAAGTAGTTTTAAAGTCAATGTGTTTTTCAGTGGGATGATTTAAAATTAGAAGGTATAGAAATTAATTATGGGTGTGTACTAACAAATTCTGGTGTAATTGTTAGAGTTTCACAAATGAATGATGTGCTTCATACATTACTGTCCTATCCTGCATGTGAAAAAAACTCACTATCCCAATTCACAAAGTTAGGCATAGAACTGGTAATTTACCTTCCTAGATTTACTTCTATATTTGGAGTAAAGTTCCAACTTATTTTAAATTCAGAATGAATCGCAGGAATCCTAATGAAAATCTACACCACTCGTTACATTCTAGAAGTCCTACTGGGCAAAGTTTGCTCAAGCATATTTTCCTCTAGGTGGTAAAATTGAATGTGTAAACGAATGGACATATGCATTGACACAACAAATGGTTTGCTCTTCAATGGAGGGGGAGACCATATTTTCCAATGGGAAACCTTTTCCCTAGTCTTCCAGGTAATACGATGATCATACATTTCCCATTCCACCTTCAAAATCAGATAGTTTACACACACTTTCAGTGTGGGGAATAGTTGGTAAATGTGAATGTAAATTCCCACAAAGGTACACATTTTCAGGGTGTTTTGTTTACTGCTATTTTGTATGTCTGTTGTGAGGGCATTATTGCCCCTTCTATTCCCCTTAATCCTAAACTAATTGTATTTGTTTTACAATTGGTGAGTTTTTTCTTCAATCCAATCTAGATATTTGTCTTATTGATTAGTCCATTTTACAGCTGGTATAAAATACATATTCTGTTAAAAATGTATAATGTAGTATAGAACTAAAAATACTCTTTTAAAGTGTAAAACTTCACACACGTTCCATATTTTGAAGCTAAAGTATATGCTCTTTTCAAATCAGATAAGATTTCATTAATCATACTATGACAATTCACATTTGTAAATTCGTTTTCGTTTTTTAAGAGTGAAATGACTGCTAGGCGATTTGATGAGGGGGCTAACATAGCACGTACAGAAATGTCCCCACTTATTTCTTTATAAATATCAGAAGGTCGTAAAGTGGTAATCCTGACATGAGCTCAAATGAGATGACCAGGGAGTCATTTCAAATAGATTGACACTTCATCACCTTATGTTTTTGTCCTCGGATATTTTGAATGCCATCCGTGATTGGATATGTATTTCGAAATAGGCCTGACAAAAGATGAGTAAAAGTGAAAATGGAAGAATATATTTAGAGGTAATGAGATTATGATGTGAACAGAATTTGAAAAAAATATCTGTAAAGATGATGCAGTCTGCACTAGGGCATTCTCCTATGGCATCGCTGGGCATGCAAGTAGGAAGAATGTTTATGAATTAAGCTATATATTTAAATAAGTTGCAAAGTTTTAGTTTAATCGTAATTACATTTATGATTCCTAAAATGTAACGAAATTCAGTTTGTCGAACTTTGCAATTTGTATATAGGAGCCTATATTTCAGTGCAATAATAAAGATTGTATGTTTACATTACTTCTGCCTCACACCTTTAGCCATTGGCTAAGTGTACCTCACTGAAATAATACTTAGCTTGTTTTTTTCTTACTGGGTGAGATGAGTGTCGCGGCCCTCCAAATAGAATGAAAAGGCGGTAACATTTGACTTTATTGGCCTTTTTTATCTTGCGAGATTTGCGCAACAAATGTAGAACGAACAATGCTGACGCTTACATGAACAGTACCCTATTTTCTAGATGCTGATACTTTTCCATCTATTTTATTGTAAGTTTTGAGGGGTATTTTTATTACTCCATCATACACTCGAGAGGCAGTGGAGAGCTGTGATTAGCACGGAGGAGGGGAGACAAAATTCCATACCAATATGGCAAATCCTGATGGAGACACATACGTGAAGCCTTTGGTTTTATGGATCATGGTTGGAAAAGGTTTACAAGAAACCGGTGGACATGGAGGTAAAGTTTGCAAAGAACGAGCACAGTTTTATTCTGGCTTCGGGGAGCCAGTTTTGTGTGCCAGGTATTTCACGCTTCGACACCTGTCCAGCATGCACCAAGTGATGTGTTCTCTGAACTCGATTTGTAGGTGTCGCACCTGGGACCCCTAGCTTGCTTCTTGCTACTCCTGGCACTGCCGTTGCAACCCCTGACCTCGGAGGTGGTAAACTCAGTGCAAATAACACAGGGCAGCTTTCCATTCCTTTGTTTCAGCCTGTTGTTTCTATATATTCATAGAAAGTAATATTCTATTATTCACTACTAGAGTAATAAAAAAAGAAAGCACACTTAGCTGGAGTGAGGCCTTTAGTGGCAGCAGTGGTAAGTAAACATTTTTTTAAATGTATGTTGTGTGAGTGCCTCGGGGTGAAAGTGTGCTTATATGAGAGTGTGTGTGTGATCTTGTGACTGTATGAGTAAGCCTGTATGTGTATGAGCGAAAGAGAGTGCAATTCTGTAACAGGATGTGAGTGACATTGTGTGAAATTGTGGAGACGTTTTTCTATTTTGTGACACAAGGCAATACTGTACCAAAGATGCTGTCCTGACCTTTGTGAAAGGGAGAGAAAAACAGTACACCATATCTACAAAGATACGGTGCCATCTCCCAATGACATCACCCTTTCTCAATAGTGCAAGTATGTGTGTATTCTCTGAAGCACTGGTTTTGTACTGGAAGGGGTCCCTTCTAGCACAATAACTATGCTTTATTGTTTTTACCACTTTGTACTGTGCTATGCAATGCAGCACACATGCAAAATTGGAAGAACAAGAAGCAATGAGAACATTTCTTCTCATTCTGGATGCCTTGCGTAATCATAAGATTTTGACACAAATTCCTCTCTACTATTGTTTGTAGATAAGGATTTGTGTCGAAACCCATTGGTGGTTGTATAGAAATGTCCAATCACCACCCATGGAACACCCACTTGATTAAAAAATAAAGGAAAGCAGTGCAGAACACAATTTTGCATAACTTTGGGGGTACTATCCAATTCAAATCAGGATATCTCACCTTAACACTTTCAACTGGATTTCATCAACACTTTTAAAGTGTTAGTAAATATGTTCTGGGTGTCAGTAAGTATGACTGAATGTTAGTGAGATTAATAGTGAATGCAAGCGAGTGAGTGAGAATGAATAAGATTGAGTGTGATGGGGGAAAGTGTGAGAGTGTGATGTTAGGGTCATGCAACATGACTTCCTGGGAAAAAAACGCAAGGTCAATTGTATGATGTTGTCACTTCCTGTGATGTCATTAAGATGAAAGGGTATGTGATGCCACTTCCGCTACCCCTAGCTTTTTGGTAAATGGACACCCATTTGTTCATGTGGTAAGAGCTCAGGGATAAGAAAAGGCGTGTTTTCAGCTTTTTCTTGATGTTGATTTTTAAGCGAGAGAGATCATTGCTAAATGTTTTGTTAATGCGCTTCAAGCAGTACACATTGGTTCCATAATAGTCAAGCCTATAAGAAAGGCTATGTTGGCTGAAAGACTACAAAGACTACTTTGTGAATGAATTGATTTTAGAGCACCCTGAAACTCAACAGGGGATTCTCCTTGACACACAAAGAGAAATCGGAAGAGAAAATTGCTGCCACCAATCTTAATCTTCCTAAATTTTGAAGCAGTAGGACATATTTTGAAATTGATCTTGAGGCTTGTCTTGGAAAGTGTTAATATTGAGAAAGGCTCGATCAAACAAATTGAATTCTATCTACTATTTGAAGTGTTGTTTATATTTAGTTAAATATTTTACTTTGAACCTATTTCAAGTCAGTGCCTTTTTATTTTCGAAGAGTTTGTTTTGTTTTCAAATTTCAAAATTCACTTTTTACCTAATATCAGCCTAGTATAAAATACTTTCCATCGTTTATTTGATCTTTTATATTATCTTTTTAACTCTATGATCTTCTTTTTATTCACCCCCACCCTGCCTGTCCGATTTGTATCTCACAAGAGACATTTTAATCTTCAAAGTATGACGTTTACATTCTGCCTCTTACACCATGCCATGGTTTAATTTATTGGAAGACCTGACTACCTTAATAGTTCATTTTACTCTCAGAATCCTGAGTCATTTTGAGAATGTCATCTTCCTAAAATCGGGAGCCAGATATCTGTAAATTTCGCTTGGCCACCAATAATAAAACTAGAAATGTTTTCCCTAGCTCTAATGTACCAAAGCTGAGTATCCCTTACAAACATGGGCCAATAGTTATGAAAAATGATGCACAACTGCACTAGTGGACTTGTGCGTCATAATTTTGAATGCAAGCTAACGTCATTCCCTAGCACCATCCATGCACCATTTAAAATAAACTACGCACAATGGAGCTAACAAATGTTTAGTGTAAAAAAATGACACTAACCATTGCGACATGCCTTGAGGAAAAATTACGCTAATATTGCAAAAGTGGCGCTTGACCATATTGCGGCACATACTTATGCAAGACCAGTTAGCACCATTATTTACTGCATTAGCATCCAAAAACAATCAATAAAACTACAAATTGAAACACAAGATGGAGATTGAAGGCCAGGAGAGACTCCAGGGAGACCCCAATAACCCAAGTACCAACCAGGAGGGTCCATCAATGTCCCAGTAAAAGGAGAAAGGCAGGGCAAGTGTACGCTGTCGAAAGATCCTCTCCTGCCTTCTGCGCTGCCTTCATGGCTGCTGTGGTGGTGTTTGGGGTTGATGTGGTGATGGTGGAGGGACCTGTTGTCATCGCTGACATCTGCTGCGTGTGCCAAGCTGAAACAGTAACTCTTCCATGTTGTCCTAGAGGTTGTGTGTTTTCCTTCAGTGGTGGTATGTGGGCCTGTTCTGACCAGGCGTTAGAATGTGATGCTAATTGGGCTTAGAGTCATTTTTTAGGTCCACTTCCTTAGAGTGTGTTGTTTTTGCTTCGGGAGATGAATATGCAGCTGGAGGGCTAGCGTCATTTTTTGGAAGGGAACGGCTACCTTGCAAATCATTGTCACAATTCAATGCAAGTTCACTTGTCCCTCACAAAAAATTACGCTAACTCAGATATTTTGACGCTAGAAAGATCTAGCGTCAAAATATAAATATGGAGTTAAGTTAGCGTAGCTTTAGTATCATTAAAAATGACACTCAGATGGCGCTAACTTTTCAAAATATAGCCCATGGTTAATACTACAAAGGACACTTATTTGCCCACCAATACTTATTTTGGCAAATGGCATTATATCAGTAATAAGATGAACACTGTTTGTACAACGTTTTATAGCTCTATGAATGATTGGCTTGAAATTACATAAACCTGCTTCTCGATTGTTGACATCTCAACAATCTTTAGGCAGTCCAGAATGATAGGTGGGCCTCCCCCTATTTGTCACTCCCCCTCTAGCACAAATCAGTGATGGTGTTGTCCAATTTGTTTGAAAAAAAAAGACTAGCTTACTGTACCACTTAAATAGAATTTTGACTGGTTTGCCTGAATGGTTGTGTGTTTTGTCAGGGTCTGAGACCGGAGCCATTTCTATTTTTCTTCTTCTTCTGATTATTGTAAATTGAAGTAATTCACCAAGGGGTCCTGATATTTTCAGTAATGGTCTCCAGATGTTTTGAGAAGGATAAGAATAATATTGAAATAGTTGCAGATGGTTCCTTTAGATATTATGATTTCACATTAAGTAAAAAAGGCCTGTTATGTCCACCTTCAATACGATATTCAACACTCTAGGCCTGGTAAACTATCTGCTCGTGCAGGCATAAGACTTAGCATGGATGCAGATTCACAACTTAAAAAACAAATCACCTAAGTTTCCAGAAGAAAGCCTGGAAACTTGAGACTGGGATACCCTTCGAAACTTAAATGCATCAGGAAGCAAGGAAGTTATCTAAACATTTAAACAATTGATAAGCAGAGTTCTTATACATTCCTAAAAAACATTCATAGGCCCATATTTATACTTTTTGACGCTAAACTGCGCTAACGCAGTTTAGCGTCAAAAAATTTAGCGCCGTCTAACGCCATTCTGAAGCGCCATGCGGACGCCGTATTTATGGAATGGCGTTAGCCGGCGCTAGCAGACCGGCGCTGCCTGGTGTGCGTGGAAAAAAACCACGTAGACCAGGCAGCGCCGGCGTAGGGGGAAAATGGCGTTAGGGCGTCTTAAAATGGGGCAAGTCAGGTTGAGGCAAAAAAATCGCCTCAACCCGATTTGCGCCATTATTTTCGACGCCCAGACGCCATTTAAATGACTCCTGTCTTAGTAAAGACAGGAGTCATGCCCCCTTGCCCAATGGCCATGCCCAGGGGACCTATGTCCCCTGGGCATGGTCATTGGGCATAGTGGCATGTAGGGGGGCACAAATAAGGCCCCCCTATGCCACCCCAAAAAATTAAAAAATATACAAAATTATACTTACCTGAACTTACCTGAATGTCCCTGGGGTGGGTCCCTCCATCCTTGGGTGTCCTCCTGGGGTGGGCAGGGGTGGCAGGGGGGGTCCCTGGGGGCAGGGGAGGGCACCTGTGGGCTCATTTTGAGCCCACAGGCCCCTTAACGCCTACCCTGATCCAGGCGTTAAATAGTGGCGCAAATGCGGGGTTTTTTGACCCGCCACCTCCCGGGCGTGATTTTTGCCCGGGAGTATAAATAAGACGCATTTGCGTCGCCGTCATTTTTTTAGACGGGAACGCCTTCCTTGCATCTCATTAACGCAAGGAAGGCGTTCACGCAAAAAAATGACGCTATTTGCCCATACTTTGGCGCTAGACGCGTCTAACGCCAAAGTATAAATATGGCGTTAGTTTTGCGCTGAATTTGCGTCGAAAAAAACGACGCTAATTCGGCGCAAACGGAGTATAAATACGGGCCATAGTGCGTCACAGATGAGGTTAGCCAACATGAATTTCACTCCATGTGGGCTCACAGGCCTGGGGCTTTTTGAAGTGTGGAATTGACCAGTTTTAGAGGTACGCAGCATTAATGACACTGTTGCTCAAACTAGTATAATTGTAATGTTGATAAGTGACCACACAAGTGCCACAGCAAAAGAGATATACATTCTGGGATAATTAGTCAGGGATATGTGTGACAAAGTGAGAAGAAAGAAGTTTGGTGTAGAGGAAAATAAAGAAAATGGTGCTAAGTTGTGAGAGGGAGCAAATATTGAGCTGGAGCTAAGTTGGAACACGAGGAGTGATTATGAAAATGCAGGGAGCCGCCACAATTTCCATATGTGATTTAACAATGTATTTGAGATAGTTAAGCAATAAATACAAATTGGTGCTATCACCACCATTAGTAAATGTTCAATTTTGGTTACTCTAACATTAGAAAAGGGACGATTGAACTACCTACCTACAATAGTTCTAAATTTGTCTGATGCTTAATAATCAACCACATTTTCCATAATAAATAATAAACTGAAGCTACATTGAAAAATACTTATCTGTTTTTGCTGGATATATTTGTGAATCATGGTAAGTATACAGTATAACGAGCGTTAGATATGATTGATTTAACCATAGAGCACAGACAAGTAAGATACAAAATGCAAAGGGGATATTTAAACATTGGTACCCACTCAATTTGTATGTGAGTGATAAGGTGAGAAGAAAGAAGTTTGGTGCAGAGGAAAAGAAAGAAAATGGTGTGAAGTATTTAGAGAGAACAAATATCGAGCTGAAGCTTAGTAGGAAAAGAAGTGGTGATTATGCAAATGTGGAGAGTCACCATTTCCATATACAGTCTATAAATACAAATACAGTTTCAGGATTCCATCTTGTGCCCTTTGTGCTGTGGGTTTTACACGCTGAGCTCAAGTCATCTTTCCCTTGTGGCACCTCCCTGCCTTAGGCACTTCACAGCCCCCTTCCCAGAAATCTTGAACCAATGAACCTACTATACTGGTGCTATGCAGGTTTTAGTCTGTTTTGCCCCTCCAGATATCACGTGTCTTTTGGGCAAGTAACAATACTCACTCTGACCCACTGAATTGCAATTTTCCCTCTAATTATTCTTCCTGATGTGCGGCAATAGAAAGTTTGTGTGCACTCTTTTCTTGCTTGTGTGCACAACCAAATGATGCGATGTGCAGCTAGGTAAATTGACCAGCAACCACATCAAGGTAGATAATAAGCACTGGCATTCCAATGGGCCTGGCCTTAAAATTAAAGTTACTCCTTAGTCACTGATTGGTTTAGGCACTGAATAATTCATCATACATACACTCTATCATTCATCTTTGCACTTGTGCATTCATTAATAACTTATTAATTCTTGCACTTATCCACTTAAACAACCATAATACAATGTTTACACAAATTCAGACACACATGCAAGATAAATGATAGCAATAAAAGTAGAAAAAATAAAACATGCAGCTGTTTAAAGATCGCAGATGTATGCTTGCAATAACACAATTAAATAAAGAAGAAGGTGGAAATCTTGCTTGGTATTGTACATAGTGGCACATAGTTCCAGCTGACTCCAGGTTTGGCATTGAAGCGCACTTATTTTCAGATGGATGAGCATGTGTGATCAGACAAATTCCTTCACTTACAGGGTAAGAGAGACAATTACTGAAGTGAGTGTACCTATTTCTCATGCTTTAAGATGTCAAGCATCGAAGGTGAGTGTAAATTATACCCGTGCTGACCAGATGGAGAAGAGGCCTGGCCAAATGCCCCTTTATTTTTTAGACATACATTTCTATGTACCTATTTTTTTAATTATTTATTCTTTACAGGAGCCTGGAAGACAATGTAACCTGTCAGCATTTTGAAAAGATTCTAGCAGGATATATTACAGTTCAAATTTTGAATCCTTAATGATTATTAAAAAGGGTAATCGGTACCAAATACCTACAAATTGTAATCTGGGAGATTTCAAATAACAAAATACATTTGTAGGCTTTAACAGGGTGCAATAACAATCTATCTGTAAACGCCTATTGACGTTAACAAGTGTTTCATAATATAAAAATCATGTCTACTATCTTTGTAAGACCTTTTCATATATGAGACAGATCAGATCTATGACAACTGAATAACTCTTCCCAATGAACCAATCAGGTATCTAGCATTTGTCATTGGCTCGTCACCGTCATCAACTTAGACCAACTATATTGAGTATAAGCTTTCCTACAAGTCAATGATCAGGTATGCTGCACTAAAAATACAAATATGTAAAAAATTATAGTTGTCTACATAAATTCCAAATTTGCATTTTGTGTAATTATGCATTAATTCTGCATACGTTTCACCAGAATTTGAGTAGGTATGTGAAATTTGTACACCCCTACATGTTATTTTATTATGTTTTAGTTTAACATGTTTTTGTATTCCATTTTTAGGGTGGGTAGAGAGTTTGCAGAACATATTAACCAAATGTTCCCAATGCAAAGATGGTGTCAAATAATTACTAATGGGATGCCATTTCGCGATAATTATTTGTTATTCTTCTCTGAAGAAAATGCTTTGTCTTACTTTGTGGTTGAGATAGAGGCTTTCTGGATAAGCGATTCACTTTGTTTCACTGCTTTGACACTCTTTTGTGGAATGCGTTAATGTAACTCACTGATTTTATGAATCACTCAAACACTTCTGCACTAACGCGCTAACCTTTTCATGCTCTCATTTGCTCACCTACAAGCTCTGCTTTCAGATACCTTGTCCCTGGGCATGTATTTTCATTTGCCTGATAAAGTGCACTCTGTTTCTATCATTCGAAGCGCCTGCTATGGGAGAGGCTAATCATCAACCTTAAACTAACATGATGCACAAGTATCATACACACACATAATGACTGCTCTGCCTCCTCAAATTAAGAAACTCTGAAAACTCGTGTGTCTGAGTTTATTGTACAGGTGGCGTGTAATGCTAGTTTGTGTCCTCCCAAAACTGGTGCACAATGAACTTACACCTTACACACCCTCTAGTGCAAAAAGAAAACAAACTGGAGGCCCAGGCAGACACTACAAAGAAAACTGAGTGGGTGATGAAATCGCCACATTTCATCTTGTTGTTCTCTGGGGGTGAGCTGAGAGACTTGGAAGACTGGTCTGAGGCTGCAGAGAAAGGTTTGGTGACTCTTTCCTGCTCCTTCAGGACTTGCCTCTGTTAGCATTTGAAAAAACAAACCAACACTGTCTTTAAAAATGTATTTAGTAGTGCAGCTTCAACATCAGTGGCACTTCAAAGGATCAAATGAAGTATTAAATTAATTATTTGTAGCGCGCACTGATCGTAGGCATGTGTGCTCGCGGAAACCTATGTGTGTGCGCACCCGCCCAGGTGTGCAATTTAGAGGGAACTATGTTGAATTGTACCATCATGTACATGGGGTTCTATTACACGTTGTTAATTATTTCCAACTGCTGTTAGCACTTGCAAGGTCTCATATCCGTTGTGTGTAACACATGATTTTTCTTTTGTTGAAATGTTCCATTCTTCCATGTGGGACATATGCCTCCTGAACAGTCTCTCCCTCCACCATTAATACCCTATCTGAACCTGCATCAGCACTTGGGCTCATTTCAGTCCTGTGCAAGTATCATCTTTGCACTCTCCTCCTAAGTTGCACCTGAACTTTCAGCGCGCTTTTCTTCTAAGCCTTCATGATGATCCCATGATCCTTGCTTGTGCAACGCTTCTGTTATCTTCCTTCATGATATACTATTCTGCCTCCTGGGCTTTTTGCACAGTAGCATCCTGACATCTTTGGATTCCAGTTAAAGTGCCGGACAAGGCTAAGTACTTTACCATCAGATTAGTGTCCACTAATCCATAGTTTAGCAGATAATTCAAAGACTGAGTCTTCTGAAGGCGTGAGGGCATCTTTGGACATTTGACATTGTTGGAGTATGAACCCCCCCACCTATAAGGCCAAGAGCTCCGCACTCTTCGTGTCACAGTGCTCCAAACCTGATTGTACCCAAACTGAAAGTTTTGCTATTGTGTTTCTTGAAAAGTTGTATCCACTATTTGTGAAGGAAATTATAGAGCTTGAAGTTATATTCGAGTTTGACCTGAACATTGTATGTTATGGAGTGCAAGAAACCTCTAGTTCATTCTTGAAATGGTTCCTGCTCTCTCTCACTTGCAATACTTATGATGAAGCCTGTGTACATTATTGTATAAGCACTTGTTAAAACATTCTGAATTGAGAGCTGGTGGGTAGTGTTGCTTCTTGTTTTTTTCAGTGCCTAGCACCTGCATCAATTATAACGTGATCCAGTGATTAACAGCACTATTAGACAGGGGCAGAAGACAGTAGAGCCCCCTGCCCCCCCAGTGATGCAAGGTAATTTTTTCTTGTTTTATCCCATTCCCCTTCTCCCTGAAGGCAGTGGGTAACTGAGGACTGCCTTTACTTTACCTTTGTTCTGTCCCTGTCTTGGATGGGATTGGAGGTCCAGCATCATCTCCACGGTTTGAACCAGATCAGTGCATGACATACAGAATAGCAGATGCTAAAACTGATGCAACTTCCGTTCAACTGCTTACGTTGTATTTGTTTGGATTTTATTTGCTAATTTTCTTTTTATACTGACAGAGTGCACTAGCCTATCTGACTAGAAAGATGCTGGTACTATTCATATATGAGGTGAGTTTACTATACTGTACTTAATCACAATTTCGACTTTATTTGTGGTAAATGTAATCTTTGCATGAAGGAAAATTACCAAAAGTAATCAGACCAATCACAATAGGTTACATGACATCCTTAACTAATTCATTATATCTGTTGTCCAGATACTGGCACAGTCACGGTTATCTGCATAGTGCTCCAGTAAAAAACTGTTGTTTACCACTGGTGCTTCTTTGCCTTATTCACTATTTATTTGACACCATGGGCCTGAGTTAGATCTCCACGGAGGGGATGCACCGTCATAACAGTGACGGAAATACAGTCCACCGAAATCTTCATCCAATTGGAAAAAATGGAATTTAGATTTCGGCAGACAGGATATCCACCACTGTTGTGATCGAGTAGCTCCTCCAACGAGATCTAAATCATGCCGAAGTTATTCTTTTTTAGGTCTTGGCTCTAAAAAGGGTGCTTCTTTGTGTAGTCAAGGAATATTCTAATATATGATGAGGTCTGGAACTCAAAAATTGCCTGGCAGCAAGTGGTCACATTCAATAAAAGTAATTGGCAAGTCGGTTCAGTATCATGAGTGTTGGTGTCCATTTACAATAAGAAAGTGCAGCACAGTCAACAAAAACTGTGAACCTAGATATTAGCCACAGAAGGCTTTTTGATTTAGGGTGGCAAAAAACAATCCAAATAAAAGAGTTCCAGTATTCTGTAAAATTATTTTCAATGCTCCAGTGTGTGGTGATATGCAGAAGCAGGGCGTTGCATGCTCATTCGAAGGCAGACTGGCCTCAGACTCAACTCATCCATAAATGTAATGCTGAAAAAAAAGTGGGATCATTAGTAGCTTATCAGATGTTTGTTTAATCGAGATGCCCTCTCAGGGGCCAGTGCACTCACTGAAGAAAATGAACCAACTAGATTCCACTTGCAAAAGCAGAACTAAGATTAGGAACTGGGTCCAAAGCTCAACACTGATTTCCAAATTTGAGACAACAGGGCAGAAACGTTCAAGGCAGACAAAACAACTCTCAAGTGAAGAAAAAATCACATAAGGTGGACTATACTCGATGGACTTTTGCCCGATTACTGTTCAGCATAATAAATAGGAGGGGCACATATGTTCCAAAAATCTGCCTTAACCTTTTAAAGTGAAGTATATTTTCTTTTTAAATGTGAAAGACACAAGATGATTTGTAAACTTTGATTTTCATAACAAAAATAGAGAGATAGATAGATAGATAGATAGATAGATAGATAGATAGATAGATAGATAGATAAAGTATGTGTGCGCTTGTATATGGTATTTCCATTGCACAAGCCTAGCAAAAAGACAGTGGAGCACTGTACAGCACCAAAGACAAGCAAGAAGTCAACAAATGATAGGAGTGGTAGCTGGATTGTGGACGGTTAATGTATTGTGAAATAGTGTTCTTTAAAGAGATGAGTTTTCATCTTAATCCTAAACTGGTTCAATGTTGGGGTGGTCCTGATAGATACAGGCATGTTGTTCCAGATCCTAGATGCATAGATAGAAAAGGCCTGCTGCTTTGTTTTTTCTTTTTTCAATTTGTTGGTCTGATAGTGTGCTAGCTGTGAGTGTTCTGAGAACCTCAGAGATAGTGAGCTTGTTTGCAAGATCGCAAGGGCTGCTGGTGTTGATGGCTTAATGTATTGTTCAGCTAGTTTTGAAGATGGTGAGGTTCAGCAAGGAGAGCCAATGGAGTTCCATTAGGATGAGGTAATGTGGTGTGGAGTTTGAGAGGACATTGATTAGGATGTTATCACCATTCAGATACAATAATACACAGTTTGAACAGCCCTTCTGAAATTGTCTTCTGAAAGAAAATATTTAACTTTCTTTAGAAGAGGGAGCTGTTGCCAAGTCATCTTTGCTATTTGACAACATGCTCCTTGGAACTTAAGTTGTGTCCAGGGTGAATACAAATGCCTTGGCATTCAGTGGAAATTGGAGTTGGATGCCACCAAGGTTGACGTAATTGACCCTAGATTGTACTGTTTTATGTTTATTGCTCTTGGCAAGTAATATGAATTCTATATCGGTTATGTTGAGATTCAGGTAGGCACTGGTCATCCATGTGTGAATGATGTGCAGGTAGTATTTGAGGCGCTGGGTGTCCGAAGCACAACTGACTTTCAAGAGGAGTTGTGTTGGCAGATTGATGCAACCATTTTCTCAGCTGTGCAGTCTTTTCACCTTTGGTATATTACCTTTGCTTTAATTTTATCAGTGCCTTTTTCTGTGCGGTGGTAAAAAGAGAGTTTAATTGGAATTTAGCTGTTTTGAAGACTGACTTAATAGCTGCATTCAGGTAATTTGCAAGTTGGATTGTGGGGACTGTAACTGACATCAGACTTTAATTACAGTAATTCTATCTTCTAATATTTTCTTTATTTAACACAGAGCCTGTCATAAGCATGCCTTACCATTTAGATTTGCCATCTATTCAACATGTTTGTGCTGGGGTAACTGAGTCTTTATCATTCTACTGCTTATATGTGTGAATATGAGTTTGAAGTTACGCTTCCCTGTGGGCCGCACCCATCATATGCCATCTTGCAAGATAGTGGTGCTATGTGTCCTAAGTCAAGGCCCATATTCACCAGACAGTGATCTTTAGTAGATTCATCTATGATATCACAATAGGTAAGGTCAGAGAGAAGTTGGTACAGTACCAGAAAATAGTGTGTCAAGGAGGCAAGAGTGAAAAGTATAACCCTTGTCTGGGGAGTAGGATTCTCCATATACCTATAAAAATTCTAATCATGCAGTAAATCTAGAGCATTGCATTGTTCTGTTAACACAGTTCTGGGAGCATGGTGTCATATACCATCCAATAGAAGGTCCAGGCCAAGGTTACAATCTCTTCCCAAGAGTATGAGCATATGGCCATTGTTGGAAATTGGGATATTAGTTGTGTGGTCAGCTTAAGTAATAGTTCCTCAATTGTCCTCAGTGGGAATACCCCATTGTAGAGCTTGACCCTCACAAGGTAGCAAGGCGGAGCAGTCTAAAGACTACTCAAGGAAGGTGGTGTGGGCTAGTAATCACCAATCAGTGGCACACAATAATAACACTCAATAAATGATTGTACAGTCTGTACTTTTTCTTTAGAAAAGAAGAAGTACATTTATTATGCACACACTAGTAAATACTGTGCAATAATATACAAATATACATTGGCAGATGGAACAAACGATAGGTGCCATTGTGCAAACAGTGGTTGACCCCTTGAGAGGTAATGAGGATATTAATTTGGCATGAATCACTGTCAAAATAGTGATAATGATTGATCAATAAAACATATGTAATCATCATGGAAATCCAATAAAATATTCATCAGAAATAGGCTTTGTGTTTGTACATTTTGGCCTATACATGGCATTAAACTGTAATGGTCAGAATGGCCCCTAGATGGCACCACAATAAAAATAGTATATTGATAAAGCTTTACAATGTAACCATATAATTAGCTACAGAGAGCATAACCACATGAAAACAGCATTTTGAAAAGCATTGGATTGTAAACATACATTCAGCCCATAGAGAGCATAACCACAAACAGAAGCATTACAGTATAATCACCTTAAAAACATTATAATGTATCAATACAAACAGCCCCTAGAAAGCACAGTGTATTACATATTTTAGGCCTTCCAGGCCTTCTAAAATGTTGCCATACAAAAGACCCCTAGAGAATAAACTACACCTGTCTGTAGAGCAAAAGCTCCAGTCATGGGAGAACCTAAAAATGCCTTGAGAAGTGAAAAACGTGATGATTTTGGGACCTCCATCCAACCTAAGGGGAAAGATCACATTGTGCTGAGGGTTTTGGTGGTAGTCACATTGCCTTGGGACCACTGCAGTCAAAGATATTGATGAAAGCATGTTTTCAGTAGAATGACCCTCAAAGCACTATGAGGCGAGTTCTTGTAGTGCAGTAAATATTATAGAATATTATAGTAACGGCTCTCCTACTGTGCTTGGGAGAGCCGCATAGGTATCTGCCTGGGTTTTTCTATTTCTTTTTGAGTGACCTCTTTCTTTTTCTTTTTGAGAGGCCTCATGCCACCTATTCCTAGATGGGGGTGTTCGGGTTCCACTCTGGCACCTATGCTCCTTTAGGTGTTGGAGGGCAGCTTGGGGACCCATCCCTGGCTGCCCTCACTGGCTCCCAGGGCCTGCTGCACTCCTGTGTTGTGCAGTGGGAGCCAGCAAGTGCAGGGCTGTCTGCCCACTCCAGCGGGCAGAGGTGTTCTTTGTGTCTGGCCTCCGGCTCTCCACCAGACACAGGGACGGGGGAATAGGGGAGCCAAGCCCTTGGGGGTACTAGGCAGTGCTCCCCCTTTCCCTTATTGTCACGCAGCCCAGGGAAGGGATCCTGGGCCCCTTCTGCCCCCTAAAGGAGGAGCACAATGGCTTTCCCCCAATCTCATAAGTCCCAAGGGAGGCTCAACAGTGCTTTCCCACTTCTGGGAGCACCTGAGATCTGGGGATAGGGTCCAGGTCCCTGGACATAAATCAGCCTGGGAGATGGGGTCCCCAGGTGAGTTATGTACATGGGAGGGGGCAATACACATGCCCTCTGGCATAAGTGATAACAACAGCCTTCTTGTGCCATCTCCCAGGGCCTGGTCCACCTGGGGGAGAGTATATACACGGCAGGAGAGCTCCATTCGCTCTGAAGGAGGAAATTATGTCAAAGGTTGCCAAAATTTATAATGCCATATCTCGGGCCTGTTAGACTGATTTGGACTAATCTGGGCTTATTGTACTCCTGGTGGTGAGCTCCAGCCACCAGGGGTAGTTGCAACAACCCTGCTCACCACTAGAGTGGTGCAGTCTTCAAAAAGCTGGTTCTCCTGCCTCCCTGCCCAAGTTCTCCTTTATGGCTTTGTTGGTGGGGGCAGAAAAGTCCATGACTTCCCCCAGTTGATCCTCAGGGGGAATAAGGGAACCAGCCTCAATGGCCCTTGGGGAGACCCACTGGTCCTGGGGTCAACTGGATGAGTACTTGTTCCTTAGTGGAGGGGTAAAGGGGGTTCCTCCTTCCAGTTCTTCATCACAGTCCCACGGTCCAGCAGGTCTGTAGGTAGAAAATCCACAGGCAAGAAGAAACATTACTCTGGTGCAAAAGTATATAAAAGGGGGAGTAAGGCTCCAAAAGACAGGCACCCCTAACCAATCCTGGGGTGCCACATCACTTCTCCACCCCGTGCCAACCTTCCTGCACAGCCTGTTGGGACAATCCAAAAGGGCATCATCAAGGAGCCCCCTGTCACATTCTCAGCTCCACCCCTCACTGATATCACTGTCAGGGAGCAAGGAAAAGTAGTGCTAATTTCTCTTTTTGTGTCGGGCAGCCTTTGTGCTTGCTGCTGGAGAAAAGGTAGTTTACTGGAATCAGGCCGGGTGACAACAGGCCTTGGCTCTCATCCTGAGCTGAGCCGGAAAATATGAAAACTCTGAATGACCCACAAAATGTACATTTAACATTTTGGAAGTTGCATATTTTGGTTTTCTCGCACATGTTACACTTTAATTCAAGATGTCAATGGTCTCTGTGGGCCAAGGAGAAGGGAAACTATACTCTAAGCCCTCCCTATTTGTATTATGGGGTGTCACTATAGTTAAAACAGTAAACCATACTGACTTTCTGTAATAATGTACACTACCTTCATGAGGCCTTTCACAGGGGAATACTCATCCCTGCAGAGGCCAAGATGCCTTTGTGCTTTCACTGGGCTATGCATGACAGTAGTCTCCCACGTGTAGCCCTCACACATGTGCACAAGCATGTGCATGTGTTAACATGTAACCAGCCAAGTGCCCCTTACCCTTGCTGCGTTGCAGCGGGCTTGTCTTAAAAGGTGGACACTGGGGGAAAACACATGCAGTCCTTTTGCTATGTGATTACTATGGGTGGGACACCAATAGTGAGGCTCACCCACAGTAAAATAAATCCAAAAAACGTGTGATCAAAGAAGCTAAATAAATGGATTTACTGCTGGAGTAGAACCCAGTGCAGTGGCCACATTCTCCTGAAAGTCTGGAGAGCCTGGCTAAAAAGTGAACCACAAGGCTTTTTGCTGCACCGGCACACACCCCTCACACATCCAAACACATGCAGACACCCCCCACCCGTCCACACACTACCAAAACACCCCCCAACTGCTCACATCAGTAGTAACACCCCACCCACTCTCACACAGACACACACCCGCCCACTCCCACATACACAAACCCCCCTCAGCAATCATTCACACCCCTTCCACAATCACCCCCACCTCACCCCCCTCTGCATTCATTCACAGTCCCACCCTCTCCACGCATGCAGACATTCATACACTCCCACCTCCACATACATGCACACACCCCCCTCATCTGCACACTTGCACATACACCCTCTCATCCACACACTTGCACATAAACACCCCTCATCCGCATACTTGCACACAGACACCCCCACTCACACTCAGACTTGCACACATGCACCCCTACTCGCATGCATCCCAATACACACACCTACTCACTCGCACACCGACACACTCCCTCCCCTCTGCATACGTGCAGACACACACATCCCCAACCGCACGCAGGAATCCAGGGAACCCCACTCGCTTGCTCACAAACATGCACTCAGACACTAACATTTGCACACATACATGCACTCGGAAAGATGCCCCACCCCTCTGCATACAATCACATACACTCGCACCCCAACACTCCCTTTCTGCTTCCATTCAGACTCACACCCCCTCCAAGCACACATACATACACACATTTATTCATGCACACCCATTCCACTACACATACATGCACACACCACACACATGCACCCTTTTGAATGGTCCACTTAAGTGTTTTGGCAAGGTGGTCACCCGGGAGGGTATGGGTCCTGGAGTCTGCCAGCACCGCACCAAGGTACAGGACACCGCTGTGCCATATTAGCCATTGTAATATGGTAGGCGGAGTCCTGTTGATGTGGCACTGCTGGCCGTGATGGCGGTGGAACCGCCTCTTTCCCTCCGTCAGCCAGGCAACTCCAAATATGGTCGGCTTTAGACTGCCAACACTGGTGGACTATTGGCGCCAGTCGCTTCGGCGATCTTGCAAAAAACACCACCGAAGCCGTAATGAGGGCCCTAGTCTCCAATATATGTTATAGATTTGATCCGACCTAAAGTAGTGGTGAGATACAAGCAGTGGTGAGAGTTGCACATAGCAGCACATATTACACAGATGTATAAGGTGCCAATTAACAAAGAGAGTGCCTTCATCGACAAACTGTCATTGTCACACATCTCAAGCTGCTGATCTGCTTTCATGGGAGAGCATGATTTGTCTCAGTCCCTGGAGGTTCAATCCAATAGAACTCTCCCCCGTATGGTCGATTTCCAGCTGAGCATTCTGAGGGCTCCACTAAGTTTTGTGTGCCAGAGGTGTGAACGAATTGGCTTATGCTGCTCCTTTTTCAAAACTGGTGTTGATTAGTCTGTAATGATGCCACTGTGGCAGTTTCCAGTGAGTCCAGCAAATCTTTCAGATCATCTAGTTCTATTCAATACCTTTGTCTCCAGTTCGCAAAAATGATCATGCTTCCGGAGTCTAAAAGACTATGGGCCAGATTTAAGAGGACCTAGCACATCTTGTGCCATATTAGAATCATTGTTTTTTTACTCTAATGTGGCCCAATGAGGCCAGAATCGCTACGCCAGACTCACAAAGTGGTACAATGCATTTATTGCTTCACTTTGTAACCTTTTGTGCCACATTATGCCTTCGCATTTCTTTGTGCCATTTGTTTTGGCATTTGTAACGACTGCTCGGAGCAGGCGTGAAAAGGGGGCAAAGCATTATTTATAATGGGCCCCTATGTTCTGTTCAGGTTTAGCTCCAAATGATTGGTGCTAACCCTGAACAGTACATTAATACCATCATAAATTTTGATGCTATTGCCCCGTACCCTGTGCCATGGTGTAGCGTATTTTAAATACGGCACACACATGATGGGGATATGGGGATGCTAAGGGGTGCAGGAAACGTGGTGCTGCACTGTTTGTAGTGCCACTTTTCTTAAATCTGCCCTTATATCTGATATTTCATGAGTACAATTTGGGTCTCAATGACAAAAATATTTTGCTTTTCCAGTTAGTGTCAGGTGAGTAGTCTGCACAGAAATAGGCTGAGTTGCCCTCAAATCGCACCGGGCTTATCCTCTTTTTGAATGGCTGGAGATGAATTTGTTGATGTTGTGACCAAACACAATCTACTGGATTCCACTCTGTCACTATGCAACCACTATATTCTGAGATTACCTGCACTGGTGAGTACTGCATAGACTTCATGGCAGGTGTCCTGTGCCAATGCTCTTGGTTACAGCTACCGAGGCCCTGCGATTCCCCACTATTTATTAAAAAGTGCACTGTCCTGGCTAGGCATTAATGTTCCAAGGGACAGTTGGTAAATTTTAGTGATGCAGAAGGTTTCCTTCTTCTCTCAACCAAGCAGCAAGTGCAGCATCCCACAGATGTAACAAGGGAGGGGTTATTTTGTTTGTGTCCCAACTCTGTCTCAAGTGCACCCTCCTTAAGTGAGCATGTCAACTATCAGCTCACCGGACTCTAGCAGACTTGCAGTGGTTGCAGCAATTTAATAATATAGCAGGATAGACCTTTTACCTATAACCGGTACACGCAGTGATGCCTACTAGCATGCTCCTCTAAAGTGATCTTCCAGTTCACTGCATCTAGGTGCTTTGCTGCTTCCAAATTAGGGACGGATTTACAAGAAACTGGTGCATCCACACTGATACACCAGTTTTCTTGCGTCGCCCCTCCCCCAACTAATGACACCATTGATGCACCGTATTTACTATAAGGTGCATCATGGTTGTCGTTAGGACAATAGCATCAAAATGTTTGATGTTATTATGGCGCTTTGCTACACTAGCATCGAAAATTTTGACGCTAGTGCAGGGAGGGTCATAGGTGTCTATGGGTGCATCATATTAATGCCTGTTTTGAGCAGGCATTGAAAATGAGTGCACAAATGGTGCACTGAAATCTTGTAGATTTCAAAGTGCCATTTTTTGGGACCTCCTAATGCTGGAATTCCCCTCTTGCATACATTATGCCTGATGCAGGCATAATGTGGCACAAGGGGCGCAATACATGCATTGCGCCACATTGTAAATCTGGTGCAGCAAAAATTGCCTCCTTGTGCCACATTATTATAAAAAGTGACTTGTAAATATTCCCCTACGTTTGGAGGCTGCACATGTGCACCATGAGTAAGTAGTGTGTGTGTGCCATGATTCACTGTGGTTTAAACAGAATACATTTTGATTTTTTTTGTCAGTGGTTTAAAATTGAGTATGAAGGTGCCCTTCCAGAAGTTCAATGTATATTGTAAGCTATGCCAATACATTTCATAAGCCTTTGTGATAGGTTAGACCCTAGGATGTGGAACAATAGGCAACTACTTTTACCTTTAAAGTGCAAATATGCTCTGTATCCATGTCTAGCCTTTTTGTACTGCTGAAGTATTCACCTTATCTGGTTGACCGATGTAGATAGGTTTTGGAAATGGTCCTTTCTGCAGGCTCATCCCCAAACATTGTGCATTCCTCCTCCTATTTTTCTGACCCTGTTTTTGTTGGTTTTAGGACTATGGGCACTTAGCCACTGCTAAACCATACCAAAATGAATGTGCTTTCTCCTCTAAACATGGTAACATTGAGTTAACCCAAATTGGCATATTTAATTTACTTGTAAGTTCCTGGTAAAGAGTGATGCTTGTGCCCAGGGGCTGTCAATTAAATGCTACTAGTGGGCCTGCAGCACTGATTGTGCCACCCCCTACTCTATCACTTTAAACATGACTCAGGCCTGACACTGCAGGTCCTCTGTGTGCAGTTTTAAACTGCCATTACGACCTGTCAAGTGCACCCACTTATCAGGCCCAAACCTTCCTTTTTATTGCATGTAAGTCACCCCTAAGGTAGGCCCTAGTTATCCCCAAGGGCAGTGTTCAGGATATTTAAAAAGTGAACATGTGCTTTTACGTTTAACATGTCAAGATAGTGAAACAAATTTAAGGGTTTTTAACTATTGCAAGGTCTATCTCTCCCATAGGAAAACATTGAGATTACTTTACAACATCTTTTAAGTGTAACTTCCAAATGGTAAATTATAGAAATGTGTAGTTTGGAATCTCTGGACTTACAATTCTAACTATGATGAAGTTGAATTTTAAATTGCAAGTCTGAAAATGCTACTTTAAGAAACTTGCCATTTTCTTGCTTTAACCATTCTGTGCCTTTTCCTGCCTCTGAGTACACGTCTGGGTTGAATGACAGCCGTGCTCTGTGCATTCCTTCTAGACAGCCACACACAATGCGAGAATATGTATGACTTTATTGGCCTTAATGGGCCATTAACTGGCTTGATGGGGGGGAGCTCAGCACTGCCTCACACCTGAATAGAGTTGCCCTGTCCACCCGCAATAGGGCTTGACAGCTCTGTATTGTCACTCCAGCCAGCTCGGATCCAGGACAGTGGAGGCAGGGCATCTGTACATTTCAAAGTTCTGCCTCTGCAGGCTTCTCCCGCCTTCTAGTACCAGGGCACCAAAGTATAAAATATAGGACCCCAAGCCACACCAAATCAGATTCTACTTGAACCAAGGACACTCTGCCAGGAAGAATGACTGGTGTGCTGCCAGGAGGGACTGCCACTCTGCAACTCGATTGCTGTGTTGGTCTACTGCTGCTGTCGCAGGTTGGGCTGCCACGGTGCCACTTGCTCTGCTGTAGTGGCATATTGCTGCTGCTGTAGGAGAGACTGGCACTTTGCTGTTTGCTTTGCTGTGTTGGCCTTCTGCTTCTGTCCTGCAGTGAGAAGGACTGGACTTGTTTCTACATCCTTTCATGCAAGAATCTCCAAGGACTTGGCTTGTTACCTGTTCTTCTGCAGTCCTAGGGACATCAAAGACTGCTGCAAGTCACCTGCCACAGAACCTGGACTCTCATCTGTGAGTCTATCCTATCAAGTGGTGCCACCCCAGTCATGGACCCTTGGAAGTGGGCCTAAGGTGCTCTGCCTTCTGTGGTTTTCATCAAAACCACTGTGAAGCAACGCAAAGCCTCGAAGCTGCCAGTTTCACCAGAATCAACACCAGGCGATGTGGAGCCCCCAAAGCCTGCCAGTCCATCAGAACTGACGCACAGCGATGCAAAGCCTCATCACACAACTACCCGGGAATGATGCAGAGCAACGCAAAGCCCAGCCATGCGATGTCAAGATCCCCGGGATTGATGCAAAGCAACGCCAAGTCATGCCAAACAAAGCAAAGCGTCGTCAAGCTCCCCAGGATCAACAAAATGTGACTCCACGCCGCACAAGGCCTCACTGTTCACCTCCTCTAAACTGACACCAGACAAAGCGAAGCCTCGCAAAGCAATGCCATGCAGAAAGCACACCAGGATTTATGGTACTATGTTCAGCAGGCCCAAGTGAGTCCCTGTAGGTGGCCCACACTCAATCGTAGTTGTCCTAAAATTGGGACTTTGTTCCGGTCCAGCTTGACCAGATAACCACTATTAGTGCCTTGCACTTCTATGTGCTATTTTTACCTAAAAACCTTAAACAGCATATCTCAGGATCTACCTATTGAATTTTTGTCATTTGGGGGTTTTGTTAATCAGATGAATATCTGAACTGTCTAAACTTGTGTTGAGTATTTTTGTAGTGTCTTTCATTGTGTTACTTTAATGAAGTGTTTTACAAATACTTTACACATTGTCTTCTAACTTAAGCCTTCCTGATCTGTGCCAAGCTACTAGAAGGTGGTCACAGGTTAATTTAGGTTGTGTATCTGACTTACCCTGTCTAGGATTGTGGTCTTTATTTGGACAGGAAACATACCTCTGCCAACAAGAGACCAAATTTCTAACAATTGGTGTAAAGTGTAGATGTTTCTTGCTTTTTATGACCACATTTTAGGGTTCTCTGAGGCATAGACTCCCAGCCCAAACCCCTCCTTTCTACTGACACTCATTGACAAAGAGCCTGATTTAGAAATTGGTGGAAGAGTTAATGGATATCCCGTTTGCAGAAATTTAAATCCTATTATATCCAAAGGGATTTATATTTTGGCAGTTGGGATATTCACCACCTTTGTGATGACAACCCTTTCACCAAAATGTAATGTAGTTCCTCGGACTGCAACTGCTTCTGGACTGATGGCGACTTCTCTGTGAGTACACAGAGGCATCTGCAAGAAACTAGGTGAGAGAAGAAGCTATGACTGGGTGATTACAGCAGCGGGGCACCCCCTAATCCTTAGCCTAGTACTCATTTTGAATGATTCCACTGAGGCCACATTGGGGGCTACAGTCTTTCAATTTACACAGAGTGAGCTGCAGGCACAATTGCTAATGAGAGAGCCCCAGGACAGACCCTTGGGTCACAGCCACTGAAACTCTAGCTCACTTGAAACACTGTGAAGTAATTCCTGTCAATTTTTCATAATTTTCTAGAAACTTCCAGATAGCCTAGCAGATTTATTTGTATTGTATGTCTTGTTAGCTAACACGCTGAATGTCTTCACATTACCTCTTGCTTATGACTTTAAGAGTGTATAAAATTTAACTGCACTATTCACACTCAATAGACGTTTTTCAGTTTGCTTACCAAAAAGAAACACATTTGTGTAGTACATCTTTACCTCACTAGGCAATGCTTAAACTGGTTTTAATAATACTGTAAAATGAAGGGAGCTGGAGCTTTACAAGGCTAGCTTTATGAGATGCTTTAACCAGAGATCAGCTGGATCTGCATTGTGTTCTTTAAAAACATGGAGACATTTGTTTTTTTGTTCACATGCTTCAGTAGGTTCAACATTTAAGGACATTTAGGGGCATATTTAAGAAAAGTGGCGCTGCACTTTTCTTGCACCATTTAGCGCCCTTTTAAGGCCAACACCTGTGCGCTGTATTTAAAATGGTGGTAGTTAGGGGACTAGCGTAAAAAAACGTACGCTAGCCCTGCTCTTTGCAAAGCACCCAGAGGCCCATTGTAATCAATGGAAACCTCCTTTTAACCCCTGCTTTGAGCAGGTGTTAAAAGTGCCGAAAAAAAGATCAAAGAAATCTCTCAGATTTCTTTGCGGCATTTGTTTGCCCCCTCCTAATGGAAGCGCCCACTTTTCATACATTATCCCTGATGCAAAGTGTTACAAAGTGGTGCAATGCATGCATTGGGACACTTTGTAAATATGATGCTGCATTTTTGGCCTTCTATCAGGAAATTAACATCAAACAATTATGGTAATGTGGCGTTAGAATGGCAATGGGGGATATAAACATGCCCCTTAATATGTATTCGCATGCTAACCAAATGGACAAAAAGTCCTGCAGTCGTCGGGGTAAATGTGTGATAACCCCATGTGTTAATAAGACAAAATTGAGAAAACGTTCTGTAACTTGATTTTTATATTCATGGTGGTAATGATGTTATCGTTAGTCACATTAGTCATCAAAGCTGTTACATAAAGAACAGCATCCATTCATCGACCCAGTCATTACAGCTAGCAAGTATTAAAGTATGAACAGAGCTGCTGATAACAATGATTTTAAGTCACTAATGGCATCAACATTATACATCTAAGAGTCGCTATATAATAACCATTAGACATAATTTAATACCAGCAAAAGCATTTGGGAATGAGCACCTTTGCCCATAGTCTTTGCGGGGCTGTTTATAAAGAAAATGGTGACAAGAGAAATGTAATTGCACAAGATAACAGTAAAGCTTTCATCTATGTCCGTTTCAGATAAAAAAAGAAAAATACCGTATTTCGAAATTTTCAAATTGATTATTGAGGTAAATGTTAAGAGTAAGGCAACTTTTTTTTATAACCAGCGTTATTGATTTGTATTAACAGTAGTACAGACCTCTCAGAAAGCAGGAAGGGTACAATTCGAATACAATGCCTGACAAACAAGCAGCATTAGTTATTAGTCGATGGTAGTTACGTAAGAGAAGCCAGCAATAAGGAGACATAAAGTTCATTATGTCACTCGAATCAACCCATTTGACCCAGACATTTTCCCTTAAACTCGCTCATGCTTTGATGGACAACCTCTTGCTTCATATACGGGTTTATCCTACATTGCAGTCCTTTGCGCCACTGTGCCAGGCTTGTAGGTGTAGGACTTTTCTATTTCACTGCTGGATCTCATTTGGCTACTACGGTGGCTGTGCCTAGGAATGCCCTGTCTGCCCGGGAGCCCCTGGATCCCACCAAAATCCCCAACAGAAGGACCATATGGTAAAAATCAACTGGGGTCTCCAAGCAGTGAGGGCAAGCAGGGCTCAGGAGTAAACAGGCTCAGTGCAGTCTGGCTGGACTAAGGTTGGCGCAATATAGGTAATAAATTTGAATTAATCTCAGTCTGGATGAGATGGTTGTGACCCATGGGACCATAATGGCATTGCCGCAGTCATCATCCTCCAGGGGGCCCAACCATCGATCCCAGAGCTTTCAAAGGTGATCTACTGTTCTGGGGCCCCTTATAATGAGAGTGCAATAAATCTGCTTTATGCCTTCTTTTCCTGGTGCACCCATGAGCAGTTTGGCCTCCAGTGGGTTGAACTCTGGGATGGAAGCTTCACGGGGACCATGGGTGGCAAGAGCATGTCAGATTTGGAAAATTTAAAATGTAACCGCACTATTCACCCTCAATAGACGTTTTTCAGTTTACTTACCAAAAACACACTTGTGTATAGTACATCTTTACCTCACAAAGCAATGCTTAAACTGGTTTTAATAATACTGTAAAATGAGGGCTGAAGGACCCTTACAAGGCTAGCTTTATTAGAAGCCTTAACCAGAGATCAACTGGATCTGCAGTACGTTCCTAAAAAACATGGAGAAATTTCTGGTTTGTTTTATGTGCTTCTGTTGGTCCAACATTTATGGACCTTTAGGGGCATATTTAAGAAAAGTGACGCTGCACACAGTGCAGCTTCACCTTTCTTGCACCCTTTAGAGCCTCTCTAATGCCACCATGCGTGCGCCAAATATAAAATACAGCACACCCTGGTGGTAACTGGGGACTAGAGTCAGAATTTTTTACTCTGGTCCGGCGCTTTGCAGGATATTGACGCTAATCCTGCAAAGCACCCAGAGACCCATTGTAACCAATGCAAGCCTTCTTTTAATGCCTGCACCAAGCATGCGTTAAAAGTGCCAGAAAAAATTATGCAGAGAATTCTCTTAGATTTCGTTGTGCCATTTTGTTTGGCCCCCTAACAGGGGAACACCCCTTTGCAAGCATTATGCCTGAGGCAGGCATAATGTAGCGCAAATGGTTACAAAGTTGCACAATACGTGCACTGCGCCACTTTGTAAATATGGCGCTGGTTTTTGGCCTTCTAGCACCATATTGGCATAAAAAAAAATAACCCCCAGAGAACAGTCATTGTTCACCAGGAGTTGGACCGCCAGGTAATAGAAGTAAAGATTGGTTGCTCCCAGGCCTATATCATAGGGAGCACGTTGACAATGGGTAAGAGCCAGACAAGGCCTGGAATTGCCCCAAATGAACACTTTGGAAAGTCTATCATGGGCCTGGAACCAGTGGCATGACAGGTGGATTGGGAGGTGCTGAAAAACATATAGGAATCTAGGAAGTATCATCATTTATTATATGGTTATTCTACCCACTATGTTCAACGGGAGGGGTTGCCATCGGTGGAGGTCTCACTTTGATCTCTTATTCAGTGGGGTAAGACTGAGGGACCGGGTGAGCTCTGGAAGCAGTGCCACCCAAATCCTTAAATATTGGAAACTGGGATGATGGACGGGAATGTCAGATTGCCTCGCCACACAGTGAGCAGACTTGTTCAACGGTACCAAGATCGATTTGGTGGGTTAACCTTCAAACCTGACTTTCCGCCAAAGAGCTGGAGGACTTGGAGGCACCAGGGGTCCGTCATCCTGGGGTCACTCAGAAATAGCAGGACATGGTAAGCATAGAGTTCGATACAGTCTTCGTGGGTATTGTCAAATTTCCAGCTTCTTACCTGGGCATCGCACCTAATAAGGCAATCTAGTGGCTCAAATGCAAGGGCAAAGAGGAGGGGAGACAAGGGGCAGCCTTGTTGTGTTGCTCGCCAGATGGGAAAAGTATCCAAAAGGACTCCGTTGACCTGGACTCTTGCCGTATGATTAGAGTAGAGCACACAAACAAGTTTTTGAGAATCGCAGCCCGAATCCCGCTCTTGACAGCAATCGCTCCAGGTATCTCCAATCCACCGTGTCAAAGGCCTTTTCAAAGCCTATGAGAAGCAAGGCCAGACTGGATGGTAGGAGGTGGCAGTGTGCTAGAACGGTGTGGAGACATCAAAGGCAGTGCAGTGTGCTTCTGTGGGGCATGAAACTGCACTGGTCATGATGAATGAGTGTGTTAAGTACCTGCCTAAGGCAGGTAGCCAGTATTGTGGCATAGATCTTCACTTCAGTATTAATGAGTGAGCTCAGGTGGAAGTCAAAACAGAAAGGTGATAGGGATTGTGTTTTTGGAATGAATGTGATCGTTGCTATGTCAACGTCAGAGTGGAAGGCCCTGTTCTACACCGCTTCTTGATATAAAGCTTGAGGACGGCTGTCAGGATGTCTCCCAATATGGATATTCTGCAGGAAACCTGTTATGGTTTGGTGTTTTCCCAGAAGCCACAGTCAATATAGCTGCTCCTTCGTGCCCAATCAATAGTGGCTGGTCTAGCAGCTAGGACTCGTAGGAGAGGCTCTTCCTTTAGGAAGTGGTGGTCCAGTTCAGGATCTGCAAGTGGGGGCCGCCATGTAGAGGAAGTGATAGTATTCAGCAAAAGTATGCACGATACCTCAAAGGGTACGGTGAGTGTGTCTTCAGGCATCCAGTGCCTCTAGTATTATTTGGTTCGCTAGGGGGTAGGAGGCAAGCCAATAGAGGAGTTTACTGTTCTTGTCTCCCCATCCATAAATTCTGGCCATTGAGGCTCTCCACATCTGCTTTGCAGTTTCGAGTGACATGTGGCAGATTTTCTCACCTATGACCCTAAGCTGCCGGGAGTTGTCAGCTCCGCTGCCCGAGGTAATTTCCATTCGAAGACGAAGAGTTTGGTCCTCCTGACAGGTTCAGATGCTGGGATTGGGCACGTTCCTTGTCTCTGAGAAAACCTTTAGCATACTCCCCTGATTGTGGCCTTGCAAGCTGCCCACAAGGTAGTAGTCAACTGAACTGAGCCATTGTTGAGCTGGAAGTAGGTTTTGAGTTCCTTGTCTAGTGCCTGCCTGTAGGCCTCGTCTTGGAGAAACCAAGCATTGAGTCACCATATGGGATGAAGATTGCCAGTGGAAGATCCGAGACAAAGGAGAAGGCTGGCATGGTCTGATATGCCACATGAGAGGATTTGGATATGGGTGACCGTGCAGCAATCTGAGGCGGCACAAATATGAGATCTATACTGGAATGGTTGTGATGTGTCGTGGAGGTGTAGGTGTACTGGAGTTGTCGAGGGTTCCATGTCCTTCACACATCACTGAGACCAAGTGTGGAGGTCCAGTATGAGAAACTTTTGGTGCCCAATTAGCGAACAGAGGTGGAGACCCCAGTAGCATCCCAGTCTGGAGACAGAACTGCAATGAAGTTGCCCCTGATCACCATCAGTTTCTCCGGAAGGGTTACCAATAATTTTGAGTGGTCTCTGAGGAGGGTGTACAGAGCTACCGGAGGTCAAAGAAAGAGACAAGATTAATTGTACGTCCTCCCACAGTGCCTGTGAGGGCTAAGAAGTGGCCCTGAGGGTCTCTGATTTCCTGTATCATCACTTGTGGAAAGGAGCGCTGAAGGAGGATCACTACTCCCAGAAGCCACTTGTGAACCCTATATGGAAAAATCTGTTATATAAGTGCAGTGGATCCCCATCAGATGTGTTTCTATAGCAACAGGGCGGCTGGGAGAAATTGGAGAGAGTAATGTAGAACTGCAGTGCACTTCACTCAGTATGAAAGCCTGCTGACAATCCAGGAGAGCAGCAGTATGGGTTATAGATAAGGGCATGCTGAGGCCATAGTGATGGGCGATGGAGCGCATGAACTAGCTTGTGTGAGATGCCTGCCATAGTGTCAACAGAACCTGTGGGAAGAATGGTAGTGTATCCCATGGTTGGTGTAATTTGCACTAGACCAGGACTTCACTGAGTGTCCTACCATGTGACGGTGTACCTAAAAACTGAAAAAAAACCAATTACCTTAATCCCCCCAACAAACGCCCCTCCTCATAATTCACCCCTTGCACCATCTGTCATCCCAAAAGTGTTAACTTAAATATAACACAGTTTGAACTCAGGAGTAAAGTGGTGAACCCTTCCAGGCTGTAGGATTGAGAGCAAAATTAAGGACACAAGGAATTCTTTTGTGGTAGGGACATAGTCTAATGACTGCCAATGGATAAAGAGTGTTCCTCATCAGAGCTCTGGGCTCCACGAAAGGTCTGTGTCTTCCACCTGGGCGGCAGGTTGTGTGGTGGGTTGCACAAGAGGGTCGTTGTGGTTCAAAGGGGAGTATAGCCTTCCTGGAGATAGGAAGGCAGATGGAAGGGACCCTCTCAGGTCATGTGCCATTGAGGTGGGTGACGGTGAGGCCGCTTGATTGCTGCTGCACCCCCTGTGCGAGTGAGTGCATTGTCTCTTCTGCCACATGCATGCCTGATTTCGGAGAGGAGGACAGGGAGACATTTAATGCGTGGAGCGGGCGTTCCTCCATCAGCCAAGTCCAAGCTGCCTCCGGGGTGTCAAAGAAGTGACTTTTATTGGCAAAGACCACTCAGAGCTGGGCCCGGAACAGCAATGTATAAGAAAGTGCCTGGAGCTTCTGTTTGCCTGCGGTGTAGCAAACTAAGTGTGTTTGCACTTTCTTGGTGTAGTCTGGGAAAATAAGCACTTTGTTCTCTTGGCAGGACAAGTCTGGGCAAGATGCTTTTGTAAGGCTGTATCACTGTCCTTAAAGTTAAGGATTTGAGCTATTATAAGCCTATGGGGGACACCTGAAGGTGGCTTGGCTGTCAAGGCCCATTGTCCCTGCTTGATGACTAACCACCATTGGGAGAGACGGTCCGCAGGCGTCCAGAGTCTTATCCAGGTTTCCAGGAAGGCCACCGCCTGCAGAGGTTCCGCCCCCTCAGGTATTCCCACAAAATGCAGATTGTTTCACCAGGAGTGGTTTTTTGCCTCCTCCGCATGGTGGTGGAGCTCAGCTGTGTGTGGCATTAGTCTGGAGGCTTGTGACTTCAAAGTAGTAATGTCGTCCTCCACTGCAGATAGGCAAGACTCCACCTCAGTGATCCTCGCTGTGGTATTACGCAAGTCCTGTTATATGAGAGCCATGTCGATGCGCACCTCTCCTATTTTGGTTTAAACAGAGGCTTGGGAGACGTGATTGGCTTGGAGAATGGTAGCGAGGCTGCCCTTGGGAGATGGAGGTTTTTCAGGGATGGTACCTCCAGTGTGGCCGTGGCTTGTAGCATATTGATCTATGTGTCTTTTAGGTCGTTGGTCGATTAGGTCATTCTTTGCCCAAGGCTCCGGAGGGATGAGGTGCCTCTCAAAGCTTGCTGTAGGGGGTCTGGCCTGCTTACTGTGATGACACAGGAGCACTAGTAGCGGGATCCTGGAGCCGACACCCGGTCAAGACAGAGGCCTCAGGTGTATATCGTTAGTAGCACTGGCCCACAGGGTATATTGAAGATAGGTGTACGTGGCGAAGGTGTGGACCTCACGTCCCGGTCCAGGAGATCCACCTGCAGTACTCAAGCAGCCTGGCCAGTACGATGGTTCTAGTCCGACAGTATGTGGGTGTTGCAGTAGCTCGTGGGTGGTCATGGCTGTAGGTGGATGTCACCGAGGTGGGTCCAGGGCCTCTGAACCTCAGATCCACTGGCTAGCCTCACAGAGTTATGGTGCAGCTGATTAGTAGGTGGTGATGAAGGTCACAAGTTAGTGCACAGTGCGCAGCTCACGTTCACTTCTGGTGTGGCAGTGCCAGGGGGTAAGAAGATTCTACTCTGATGGGAGTTGCCAGACAGTGAGCCCTGGGGGCTGCACAGAGGAGCGACAATCTCAGGAGCTCAGAGGTATGACAAAGGGTCCTCGTGCAGGTAAGTATGGGACTGTCACTGCACTCAAGGGCCCATATCTCGGAGTCTGGGTGTTAGGCGGTGTCCCAAGAGTTGGAATGGTGGTTAAGCAGTTGTCCTCAGCCTACAACTTTGCCCAGTGGAGTTTTGGGGTCCATGCATAGCTGAAATCAGTTATGTATCCCCTGGCAAAATCAATATCACAAGCCTAGGGCCTATTGTGGAAGGGAACGGCTCTATTCTCTGCAGTTGAGTTCCCAGGAGTAGGAGGGTGCAGGCTGCTCCATGAACCACTGGGGTTTCGGTGCAGGGAAGGAATTCAAGATCCAGTACAGTCCTCGCAGAAGCACTGCATGTTGGTGCACCAGTGAGTGAGGCCTCAAGAACCCCTAACACCGGGTCAGAGGCTGAGCGCCGTGTGCAAAGAAGTCACTCTTCTTTCTCACCTGCACAGTGGGTGTTTAGTTCCAGTGGGCAATGGGTGGGTCACATTGATCCTTACAGGCTAGGTGGCGCTGCAGATGACTGCTAAACCGCCTTCCATCATACAAAGCCCCTGTCTCAGTTGTCTACAGTTGTCAGGGACATAGTGGCTTCCCACCCAGACCCCCTCTGTGCTGCAGGGGAGAGGGGAGCAGGCCATCTGGGACACAGCGAGAGCTGCAGCAGGGACCGATCGTGAAGAGTAGGTCAGGGGATTTCAAGCCAGAGGAGATCTGCGAGGGAGGACCCTCCTCATGGGCCCTCACCCGTGGTCGCTCCAGGTGGCTGAATAGTCAGGTCGACACCTGAATGTCTCCTCATAGGGTGTGGAGTCCGCTGATGCTGCTTACTCAGCTGGGGAGTCCGATCAGCGAGTGGGACTGCAGGCGACTGCCACTCTCACCCTGCAGCAGGCCCTGGTCTCTGGTCCACTGCAGCTGATAAGAAGGTAATGGCCTCTCAAGTTGCTGCCATGTTGCGGGCGAGTACAGAACAGGCCCCGCAGCAGTTGGAGTTGATCAGAACAGTCACTGATAGGCATGATCATGGCCAGCAGGTCCAGAGACTCCAGTAATGTTTTGGGTGGTGGTGAGGGGTCCCGAATTTTGCGTGGATGTGAGCGGATGAAGCACATTTCTATTTATTGTCTACACTTTGGAAGATGCCTTTCAAGTTTACAAAGTCAGATTTGATGCAACAGCTTGCTATTGACATGGGGCCAGATGTAGGAAAAAAGCAATTTGCGACTTGCAAATTGCGAGTCCCTGCGACTCGCAATTTGCAAGTCGCAAATTGCTATGCAGTACGGTGTCTCAGACACCGACTGCAACTCGCAATGGGGTCGCAATGACCCACCTCATGAATATTCATGAGGTGGGTCGCAAATTGCGGCCCCATTGCGAGTATAGGCACTCGCTAACATGGAGGCCTGCTGACGTCAGCAGACCTCCATGTTAGCGACCTGCTTTTAAATAAAGCAGTTTTTTTTTTTTGAAGTGTAGCCCGTTTTCCCTAAGGGAAAACGAGCTGCACTTTAAAAAAAAAAACGAAACCTTTAGTTTCGTTTTTTTCAAGGCAGGGAGAGGTCCCTTGGACCACTCCCTGCCCTGAAAAAATATTTTGGGCTCCATGGGGACCCCTTCCAATTTGCGATTGGGTTACCATCCACTTGAAGTGGATGGTAACTGCAATGCCATTTGCATCCCAATGCGACTCGCAAATAGGAAGGGAACACCCCTTCCTATTTGCGAGTCTGAAATGCACTTTGCGAGTCGGTAACGACTCGCAAAATGCATTTCTGCATTGGGATACGCGTTTTGCCGTTTGCGAGCCCAAAACGTTTGCTACATCTGGCCCTTAATTCCATGCTGAGGATAATTTTCTTAGAGGGTAGCTGGGAGGTGATTGGTGGGGTTAGAAGAAGGTTAGGAGACATTATACCAGGAATGTTTAACTTTATAGTACTTTTTAGAGTACAGTTTGGAGTCTGATAACCCAAGAAATGACCAAGATATATGCTACTGACCAGCTTGTATGAGACCTTGTCAGGGTACAAAAGCTATATAAAAATGATACACTTAGATCAGATACTTCCTTGGCTATCCGGAAAGTGATTTGATGTACACAAAAGTAGGAAAAACCTATACAGATATCAATCCAGTACAAAACCTCAGTACTAAAACAATGAAACTACTTACCATGGAATACTGTTTGTTTGCTTCAGTTCCCCATCTGTATGCAATCTATAACTTTGTTCTCCTTTATGCATAGTGTGACTTGTTGGAGATGAAGATTGGCTTCTACAGTGCCAAATATAAGACTGACAGGCGGAGGTCACGTTATGACTGTCACTTGCTTTAGATCCAACGTGGAAAATTGTGTAATCAAAGGTCATCTGCACATTGGTTTAAAGTGGTGTTCAGACACAACAGAAAAAAGCAGAGTAGTGGTGCACACCAAAACTATAATATAATGGACCCATCCTCCACACATACACTGTCTGTATTTACTTTAGTGCATCCTGGCCAAACTTAAGGGAGGCACCAATACCTGTTTCAGGGCTTTCTGTACTCCTGCACTGTTCTTGGTGAAAATATGTATTGCGAAACATGTCATAAATACAGACTACCAAAATCAAAATCAAGACCCTGCTTAAACATCAACCCAACATCAGTGACATGATGCAAATGATGCCTCACCATCCACTGCGCCGAAAGTAATGAAAGACCCTTGGGTCTCCCATATTTTAAAGGGGCTGCAGGGGCTTGTATTATGCCGCTGCCTAAAATGTTTCCTCTTTGATTTCTCGATCATAGGTTTATATGCATGTCAATATTTTTTTCTAGTGAGCTATTGCTATAAGCCTGAGAGTTGGACAATCAGTATTTTAATGGAAATGCTTTTTGCAGTTTATTTGAAGTTTGTATTTTTAATTCTATTTTTTCAGATTCCACCCTTTGTGAGGAAAAATGACTTGCCTAGTGCATGTGTAGAAGTGGGATATCAGCTAGGTGAAGTTGGGAAATGAAGTTGGGAAACAATTTTGTATAGAGAATGTACTCACAAAAATGAGGGAACATTATGTTGTTGCCTTGATGCCCTTTTCTTGGGCCTGATTTTGACTAGTGGGTAAATTCAATATCTGTGCAAAGAGGAATTTGAGCACAAATTTGAATTCTTAGTAATGAGATCATGATCACACTCTACTCTTTTTCCCTACCGCTTTTGACAGCAAAAACCTGGGGACATTTACTCTGGGAAAAATGCCAACAAAAAAAACATAAATGTACGAACTTCGGTGCAGTGTAAATAACATTTCCGCATGATATGGCTAGTTCATATTGCACGAGGGTTCCGTGTCAGTGTGTGACATAATCACTAAAATAGAATGCATGAGAGCTTACTTTACAATGTTGGAGTTCGCAGGTAGATGCAAAAGAATAAAGACGCGTGATGTACAGCTCTGTGTGTTGCCTTGTCATTCAGTGGATACCAGGCTGGGGAAGACACTACACATATTTAAAAAAAAAACTAAATAGGAGTTAATTACTGCTCCTTGTAAATACCACACACAAGAGTATCATATATACTAGGTGCAGTAATACAAACCATATTTTACAGACCTTCAAAAACCTCACCTTATTTAATATCTGCCTTATCAGTGGCAAGGAGTTTTCTTACAAATCATGATTGCAAAGATTCATTTTGTTCATCTTTTTACATGAATAATATTTGAAATGCAATACTTTCAAAATGTCTAACACAAAAGTCGTAACAATTTGATACTATTTTTTTATTAATAACTAGTAATTAATAATAATTGGAATAATTTTATGTGTTTAAAAGTATTAGGTGAAAAGACAAAAAGAGCAAAATCAACCTCTGGCTTGACCTCCATCGGAGGTTATAAATCATTAAAATGTAATTGATGATATTCAGACATTGAAATGTCAACTTTGTTGGTAAGAATAGAATTTGAAAATGGAGAATTAAGTAGAAACATGACATGCTATCTATTTTCAACTTATCTTTTAAACACACACTCCTTATTAGAAACCTGACCTGTCAATCTTCTATGATGGCAGGTTATGCTAATGTTAACCATTCTTAATGTATTACGACTGAAATCGTTTGACTCTTCTATTACTGTATTATTTCATCCTTTTGGGTCAATATGAACCTTTCTTTGAAGATGTTGCTTGCTGATCTGCTTTTTATTTCTTTAGTTAATCTAATGAAAACATGTATTCCCATAAATAAAGGAGTTTTCTGTGGTATGCTTTTAATCTTTACTTTTGCAAGACATTTTAACTATCTGGACTTTTTTGGCATCTCAAATATTTTCTTAATATAATTATATTAATATACTTTGTATTTTTAACCTAGAAATAGATTGCTTTTTCTGTTTCACCATTGTTTGTTGCACTCATACCATAAAGCTTGGCATATTGTTTATGGTATTGAAATGGTAGGTTAAGTTAGAGTAGTGTCGAGTATTCATCAATCAGGGAATTTGTATAGCGCACTACTCACCAGTGAGGGTCTCAAGGCGCTGGGGCGGGACTGCTACTACTCGAACAGCCATGTCTTGAGATGTCTCCTGAAGGTAAGGAGGTCCTTGGTCTGATGCAGGTGGGTGGGAAGAGTGTTCCACGTCTTGGTGACGAGGTGTGAGAATGATCTGCTGCCGGTGGTTGTTCTGTGGATGCGTGGGACGCTGGCGAGGGCATGGTCGGTGGAGCGAAGCTATCGGGTCGGGATGTAAAAGAAGAGCCATCTTTTGAGGTATTCTGTTCTGGTGTTGTGCAGTGCTTTGTGAGCATGGGTGAGGGATTTGAAGATGAGTCTCTTGTTGATGGGGAGCCAATGCAGGATGCAGGTCTCTCAGGTGGGCTGTGATGTGGCAGTGGTGGGGGATGTCCAGGTATGGTATTTTACCAATACAAAGCTGTAAGCACTTGCGCCTGGAATAGTAAAGGGCCTTTGTCATTTTTCAGGTCGGCATGGATCGCATTTGCTAATCCTACGCTAAAAGACTTTCAGCAGCTCAAAGACAAGTTGATTTTTTTCATAAATAAAACCTTATTGAGAGCATTTTATGACAGTCACTTTAATTGAACATTGTAATGTGTGATTGTATAAAATATGCATTTGATGATAGTTATTGATGACTTTGACAAATAGGTCTACTTTATATATGTTGATGTGCTGATCACTTGATAAGGCCAATAATACTCCTTTTTGGTGTTTTGACCCTTTGACAAAGTCGGTAGGTCTGACTTACTGAAAATGACACACTTTATATAATTCCATCACATAGCCAGATGTGTGTACTCTGCGGCCAGACCTGCACCAATGTGCAGCGGGGGTGGGGGTCGGGCACACACCAGCTTATGGGCACAGGGATTGGCTGCGGTGCCCTTGCCATGCATTGATAATTACTTGACATCAATGATAACATCACTGCAACATCTGAAATGGCATCATTGATCACAATACTGCATTGCACTGCATTGGTAGTTACTTTGGGCACGAGTTATAGTTACTTGAGATAACTGATGAATTTCAGTGATCTTGTTTGTTTAAAAAAGTGTGTTTTATTTGGCATTTGCACCTAACTCTAACATCCCTTTAACCTTTGTTTTTTACAGTGAATATGCCATGCAGGCAGGGAAACAGATGAAAGTTTGCTGCATGCAGGAGCTGCAAATTTAGCAGCTCCCTGCATGTGGGATCAATGCCGGCTCCCACAAGAGGCAGGGAGCCAGTTGGGACCATGAGGGCCGTGAGGCTCCCCCTGCAGTCCCCGCAAAGCACACTGGGATGCTCTGGGTGGTACCAGCCCCCCTCCCTAATAAATACAAAGCCCCAGCGAGGTGGTGTCCCCTGGGGCTAAAGCATCCCAATAGAGGGGGGTCCACAGCCCTCCTCCTTATTAAGTACAAAACCCCTGGGATGTGGTGGCCCCAGGAGCTTAAAACAGCCCTAGAAGTGGGGCCCTGTGCATCCCCTCCTTCATTTTTTTTTAAAAAAACAACGTGCCTCAGGGACCTGGCCCACCCAGGGGGTTTGTTGGAAAAATGCGCAGCATACTGCACTTGTTTTTCTTTCTTACATTTTTGCCGTAGATTTGTGAATCTGCCTCAGATTTGCAGCAAAAAGGGTTTTTTTTTATTTTTTTTTTCCCCTGGCAGGGTCTAGCACCAAGGCTAAGGGGTTAGAGTATTCCTACCCTGCCCCCTTTTCTTTTCCTTGCAAAGGCCGTGCTTGCCATAGGGATAACTGCTTATTGGGGTTTTTGCTGTAGAACCTAGCCTGTGGCCAGTCCTTGCAGATAAACCCCGCCACGCACAGCCGAAGGCCATGCCTGGTTCAGGATTGGGTGCTTATAGGGTTTGGCCTGCAGCCGGGCCCTACAGACAACCCCAGCTGTGCACAGCCAAAGCCCTCCATGGCAAAGGGATGGGTGCTTATAGGGGATAGGGCTGGGCTGGGTCTGTCATGCAAAGACATTGTCTTTGGACGAAATGGGTGCAAACAAGATTCCTCCTTCCCCATCCTAGTATGTTTACCTTGGGAATAAAATATTAAATTTATGTTTAAAAGACCATACAAATGGACTTAAACAATCAACAATCACTTTGGGCCAAGATGTCAGCAGAGAAACCTGTTTCTCCTAATACCTAGTAACTATGATTATTGAAAAGCACTCTGTGCCTACACACAGAACTAAACATTCAAGCCACCTTTGAAGAACATCAAAAGAAGAGATCAGTGTATGTATAGCCATCAACCAACTGAGCGGTCTAGTCACAGAAGCCAGTCCCATTCTGCATCTTTCTCTGTGGTACTTGTGCTAGATAATACCTCAACACTTTTTTGTATTCTGTAACTGAGCCAACCTACTAGGTACATTGAACGCATATGGTAGGACATTCCAGTGGTGCCAAAACAATATTGTAATGTGTGTGTGTCATGTGAAAATTAATTGTAACAGAACATACATATCACTGTCCTTGAGACTGTTTTAGTTTCAGAATTGTAAAAAATTCTTATACCAAATAGTCATTGGTGGCCTTTGGAGGTTCAAATGAATTGGATGGTTTGGTTCTTGATGTGTATCAGTAGAAGATGACATGATTTGGCCAGCTTTTCACCAGGAAAACAAACTATCCAGTAAATAATGAAATGACAAACTGAAACCAGCAGTAGATGTGAATACACATAAAATACTTTCCCAAATAAGGAAAGTAGAGTCTATACATCCTCCAATAATGTAAGATGTTAACATTAACCAAACAAATTTCTGTAATGGAGTGTCTCTGCTCTCGCGGACCTTTCGCGAGAAGCTTGCGAGATGCTCACAGTTTTGTAAAGGTGTAGAAAAGACTATTGTAGGTTTGTAATATTGTCTATTATACTTTCCTTATGTCTCTTTCATATAAACAGTAGCTTCAAGCTACTTTCGGTGTTTCTACTACATACTATTATAAACTCTATTACCAAAGTACAATCTCTCCAGAGGTCCATGAGAGTGAAGCTTTACGTTTTGCCCCCTTGGACTGGTGGATTGTTTGCCTGACTCTCATGAGCCTCTTGTGAGAGCTTTTGAATATAATTAAATGGAAATAAAAAATATTGATGGATCAATCACACCCTTCTCTACTATTTTCATTAAATATACACACAACTAATGAATAGCCTGTAAATGCATCAATATAAAAGTGAATTTATAAGTATACAATTCCACAAACATCTCAAGAGAGACTCAGGAGTGTCTAGGAAGAGAAGAGACACACACAGGAAAAAAGATTGAGTTGGTTAACAATATTGCTATGAATAATTGAAGGGAGGGGTGAGTCTTCTTTCCTCTCTTAGGAGTAGTTCTTTGATGTGAAACATCTAAGGATGCCTAGGAGGATCTTCTCTTCTAATTGTGCAGATCTTTGTTGAGAAGAAAACTTGTCTTCATCTGATAGTGATGAACAAGTACCAGCTGTACAAACTGCATCTTCAAAGCCTTCTGAATCTGAGTCCCAAGATGGCTGCCAATACTTCCTGGCTGAAGTGTAGGCAGCCAATCGGAGCTCTGCATTTCTCTGCACAAGCTTGTTATTCTTTGCAAAGTTGTCAGGGAGAATCCCCGGCCCTAGATATACAAATTTGGATTTCCTTAAATTTCTCAACAACTACCGAATGGATTTATACCAAATAACAAAAAGCACAATCAGTGGAACAGATTCTAGCTTTCCTCCAAATTTGGTATAATTCCTTCCAGTGGTTTGGGCTGTAGTCGTGTTCAAAATTACCAGGGGAATTAACATGGGAAATACACTTTTTTGACCCTCCTCACTTTTTCTCAGCCTCCGCTTGACAGATAACCCCACAACTTTCCATGTACAACAAAAAACATACTGGCACACCTTTTTGGGAACACTTCCTGAAGATTGGTCAAACGGTTCCAAAGATGAAGGCAAGTCGAAAAAAGCTTTTCCTATGGAAACATGGTCCTAACTAACTGCCTTATGGGGATAAATTCATGCATACATTACTTTGTGGCGGCCACCACTAGGTAGTTATAGTTTGTGCTTTTCTTCCATAGACGGAGCATTTTTTGTTTTGCCAATAACTTTAGCACCGCTAAGGTGGGCATGAAAAAGGGGGGCTTCTAAAACAATTTTTTCCCTTTTTAAATCATTGGGATTTTGCAAATTTTTTAACACGAATACAGCTCGAACCACTGGACGTAATGACACCAAATTTGGCAGTTTCTGAGATATTAGAGTTTAAAAAATATAGCTATCTAGGGAAGCAGATCCTCTGCGGATCCATCAGTCTCTGTGCTGATATCTGATTCTATCTATCCATTTATCTATCAATCTATCTATCTATCTATCTATCTATCTATCTATCTATCTATCTATCTATCTATCTCTCTCTCTCTCTCTCTCTCTCACCGGTTAGAGTTAGCTACTGAATTTACACACACAAAACCATAGAAATTCAGTACTTATACTGTAGTAACCAGCCCTAACTTTAACTTACGCCCCACAAATGTACTGCTTAAGACCTCACATATTACATCACTATTGACATCTCAAATGACATTCCTGATAACATCACTGATGACATCATCCAGTCTCTTTAAGTATGTAAAAACATTTATGTGAGTGAAAGATACATACTAATATATTGCATAAGTTAAATTAGTACTCTTCCAGAGCTACTGAACGGTCATAGTATTTGTAATTGATGTCATCTCAGTGGATATGTGAGTGTCTAAAACTATATGTGAGTAGTTGTGTGAGTGGCTGAACAGTTGGGTAACTGACTATCAGTAGCTTTTTAGTGAGTTGGTGGGTTTCTGTGTAGATGTATGGGTAAACAAGTGGAAGTGTGACTAATTTGCGCGAGTGAGTGATTTTGTCAGCAGTTCTAGTGGTAAATGAGCAACTATGTTCTTCTCTGGCTGAGTGAGTGACTGTGGAGTGAATAATAAGGTATCTCACTATTTGTATGGGTAAGCTATAGGCTGTGTCTGTGATCCTATGCATGAGTAAATGTGTCAGTGAATGCATGAGTGAGTGTGTCCTTGTATTAGTGACTGTTGGACTGTTAGACCTGGCCCTTTTTGCATGGTCATCCCCAAACTGTTTGCCTCCTTCTTCCTATTTGTTCTGACCTCTTGCTGTTGGCTTTAGAACTCTGAGCACTTTATCACTGCTGATCAGTGCTAAAGTGCAGGTGTTCTCCCTTTTAAAGTTGGTATGATTAGCTTACACCTAATTGGCACATTTAATTTACCTGTATGTCCCTTGTACAGTGGTATCCCTATACCCAGGGCCTAAAAATTGAATGCTACTAGTGGGCCTGTAGTGCTGCTTGTGCCACCCACAGAATTAGTTTTTTTAACCTCTCTCAGTTCTGCTAGTACAGTGCCTGCATGTGCAGTTTACTGACACAGGGACCTGGCATTTAAATTTACTTGCCAGGTCCGGAACTCCCCTTTTACTACATGTAAATCACCCCTACGGTAGGCCCTAGCTAGCCCTATGGGCAGGGTGCTAAATATGTAGAAGGCAAGGACATGTGCCTATGTGCCTGGTTGTGGGGCCTGTCCTGGTAGTGGCAAACAGCCTATTTGGTTTCTCACTGCTGTGAGTGCTGCCTTACTCATAGGAATGCATTGAAAATGCTCAGCCTTATGTCTAGAGGGTATTGTCTGATTTATGAGGGGAAATGTAGACATGTTTGATATGGTTGCAACAGTATTGAGAAATGCTGCTTACTGTTGTAGGTGGATTTGTTATTACCATTATAGAAATGCCACTTCTAGCATTGACATGGACATATGAGAATGTTCCATGCTGTGCAGAATTTCAGTGATGATGTCTGGGCATTTAGGATATGTGTTTTCCTATGATCCATGCATTTATGGTGATTTGTTTTCATGACTTGCCATGTGTTCTCTGATGCCCTGATGTTCCTTTTATAGGCAATTATTATGGTATGGTTACTAGAGCAAGTGCACTTTTAGTAGCGTGTTTATGGTGACCTTGTGCCTTTTTGGTAATATGTACTTTTACCCTGACAAGTTGCTTTTGGTAATGTTTACCTGACTACTGCTTAAGTTGCAGGATAACCAGTAACCTATGTTGTATGTGGCTACTGCTGACTTTCACAGAGTATTAATACGGTATAATGTTCTGACAGCTGTTTGAGTAGCAGGGCATTCTGACATGTTGTGTTTGGGCTAATAATGTTGTGTACAATACCGGTTTTTAATGTAATTTGATGTTGTGTTTCCTTTGTGGTGGGGATAATTAGTCACGTGTGTTGTGTGTGTTGGGCAAACGCTTTACACATTGCCTCTGGGATAGGCATGACTGCTCGTGCGAAGCTACCAAGGGGGTGAGCAGGGGTTATCTTGGGTGTGTAACTCCCTCACCCTGACTAGAATGGGTGGGTTCAGTATGGCTTAGGTGCTTACCCTAGCCAATCAGATACCCAATTTCCAACAGTGACTGTATAGAAGAGTAAGTATATGTCTTAGTGTCTATAAGACTGAGTGGATGTGTCAATAACTGTTTGGGTGAGTGAGTGGTTGTGTTATTTGTTTGTACAGGTAAGTGATTGGGTGTACAAGTAGTTGTATGGGTGAGTGATTCATTGTCTTGGTGGCTGTATGTCTACGCGACTGTGTGTGTGTGGTTGTATTGCTGAGTAAGTGACTGTATGAGTGGGTATATGGGTGTGTTAGTGGCTCAGTTAGTATGAGAATAAGTCAAGATTGTATTAGCTGGGTAGGTTGCAATGTAGCTGTCTGAATGGCTTTATGGGTGTAGAAGTTGGTGTGTGAGTAATTGCATGGTGAACTGAGTGGTTGTATCACTGGCTATATGAATAAGTAAACGGGTGTGTGATTGCATTTTACAGTGAGTGAGTGTTTTTTGTGTACTTGTATGGGAGTGTGAAAAGGTATGTGAGTAGTTATGTTAGGGTATGCGTGGGGGTATGAGAGGGTTGCATGGGCCTGTGAATGGGGTGTGAGAGTCTTGAGGTGGATGATGTCATCAGTGATGTCACTAACCATGTCGTGAGTGATGTAATATGTGAGGCCATAAACAGAGCATTGTGGGAAGTAAATTATAGTTAGGGCTATGAAGTATAACTGCTGAATTAACATGGTTTTGTGTGAGCAAATTCAGTACCTAACTATAATGTCCTTTCAACCCTCAGTTTTATCAGTATTAAGTTTTTTTATTATTCTATTTCTTAACTATAACGTTCCTGTAGCCTTTGTTTTTTTCAGGGAATTTCTATAGTTTTTTTAATGAATAGGGAGGTTGTCCGAAGGGCCTGGACTACGACCAAGACCTGTGGCCACACTCCTACATTATTTGTATTTCACATTACAAAGGAAAAAAAGGAATAGATAGTTTTAAATTGTGGCAAAAAGGGACTTAAAAAATGGCAAAAAAAGGACAGAGAAACCAGTAAAAAAAGGGAAAATCAAAGATATAATATAGTAAGTATAGAGAAAACTAACAAGGAAGCCATCAGAATGAGGGTAAACATTGAAAAAGGAATATTAAATAAGTTTGATAAAACAATAAGACTGTATTGATATTTTAATTGTAACTATATTTAATCAATTTTTTTTTCTATTTTTTTAGGATCCATAAATCCTCCATGGTGCCACAGAATGTGGACATCCGTACTCTGTGGTTTTTCCGATCACGTGACTGGGGTGGGTCCATGCAACTGGATCTGCGAATCCTGAATTTTTCATAAAGTTATTTTCAGTGTATATGGGGCTCTTTTTTATAATGGTATAAGGCAGCATCTACATATATGCATATATAAGTTACCTTATTGTTGGTTTACTTTTAAATATGTGATTTTACCTGTTATTGGTAACCGCGGATCCATGGACGAACCGCGGATCCGCACAATGCCATTTCTAAACTTTCCCATTTTATTGGCTGTGTTTGGACCACACCCATTTACATTTGCAGCCACACCCTACACTAGTCATTTCTGGCTTGAAATCTGTGCAGGCAGCAGTGAGGTCCAGTGCTCCTGTAGGATTTGCTGCTTGTGTGCTGTTCATAGTGCAAAAATGGCCAGTGGTTCTTCAGAGCAGGAACATCCCACCATGGAGGAAGAGTACCGGACATCTCATTACAAGAAGGAGATTGAAGTGTGGGAACACTTCACCATAGCTGCAGGGGAGAAGAAGGTCACAGCTAAGTTTGTCACTTGTAACATCTGTGGTAAACAACTGTCTCCTGGAACAGCAAAAAAGTATTCCCATGGAAAAAGTTCCATGTGAAAGCACCTGAGAACCATCCATGAGAGAGTACACCAGGATGATGAGAGACAGGGCAGCCGGAGAAGATTGCTAACGCGTCCCAATCTAGTTAATTTATTCACTCTGGGACTCGTTTTAGGCCAATGAATCTTTTGACCCTGATTGAAGACACCTTAGGACGAGATAACTGATCAACATGTCAATCAATATGTCAATAACGTCATCAATAAGACTCGGAAACCACCATGACCTTTCAGTCATGAATAACCACATCAGTTTAGTACAATTTTGTGATGTTTATTCCCTATTGGTTACAATTCTACTAGTAAGTTTATTAGTCTCAAAACCATGAAACACATCAGCATAGTCATAATATGGCAACTCGAATAGGATTTCATCAAAGCAAAGATCATGAACATTAGAACATGGCACAACGTCAACATGGATTAACCTTAGCAGAATATCATTAGAGCATTATTCAACAAATGATTCAGTCATTTGTCTATTTGCGTCTGTTTAGTGAACCCCTTAACTAACCTCGAATTAGCATTGGCATGTTGGGCTTCATGCAAAACAATTTGGTAACACTAATTTGGGAAACATCTAACTATGGTCTCTGTCAAAAGAAGCAGTTGGTACCTAGAAAGGAAAGGCAAATAGACAATTACAATTTCATCATTATATAGTTACCCTCAATAAGGGGTCAGCATACAGTGTCAGTCTTCGTCCTCAGGACATCAGTTGATTCGCCATCAGCAAGGGATTCAGCAAGACGGGTAAGAAGAGAGGAGGAGAAGTATAGAACGGGCAAGATAAGGGCGAGGATGGTTTGAAGAACCAAACAGCCAAGTCTCTAGGTAGAGTGACAAAGTGTCTGGGTCATAGCAAAGTTTGCAATGGCATCTCCTAATGGCTCCTCGTGTCAAAGGTTTTTATCCCTTTTCTGTTGTGCAGTCCCCTAAATTCTGATTGGGTAGTGTTGGCACCCCACTATCTCCATCCAATGGGTTTCCAGTGATTTCATCAAAATCATCACCCCATAACAGTTCTCACGTAGTTTATTGGTTCTTGTGATTGATGTCTCCAACGGGTAGAATGTCCGGTATGATTTCATACTCTTGTGGTCCTCTCGCATCTTCAGTCAGTAGGTCCATTGTCTGTACCGGTTTAGGCGACCTTGTACCTGTATCTAGTCTACACTGTTGCATTCAGCAAAAAAAATTCCTTGAGCAAGTCGAATTTCATGGGAGCGGATCTACTACGGTTACACTCATCTTCTAGCTTTTGGAAAAGTACGAGTACAAATCCTTCAGCAAGTCAGCACACTGCACGTTAAAAAAACACATTTAATATGAAAACTGGGCAGCTAGGCCTCGACTCATGCTAACTAAAGCCTACTGATTTATTAGCAAAACTTTAACATATAACTTTTAATAATAGTGCAAAATCATACGTTAACATATAATTTTTCATTATTAGTCAATTTCATTAGTCATTGTACACATTGGCGGGCACTCCCCGTGGGCACATTTCAAGCGCACGTTTAGCAAAAGTACAGTAATACATTTTCTATGCGGCATTATTATGAATTAGTTCATTAACATTTCATGTTAACTTTGAGTATAAGAACTACGCTCCCTCAAGTTCATTCAACATGCAGTGATCCTGAATGACAGTAACCATTCACTTTTTCGGTACATCTGGTATACTGAGGATTGGGAGGAACAGTAACTTACTGTGCATATTGTCATGTTCTCCATTCTGCAAAGGTGTCCTCCGTCACTGAGTTCTTTGCTGCTGTTCGCAACCTGTTGCTAGTTTTTTTTTGGACAATTTTAAAACCATGTTTATCATTTTTACACAGTGATGCATGTTGCTTCTTAGTTCCCTGTTGTGCTAATCTGTGTTAGAGACAGTTTTTTACACAAATATCCAAAAATAAAAACATTTTAAAAAAACACTTTGAGAAAAAAAGGTTCCTGTTAGAACCATTCTAGTCACTAAAAGAAGAGATATATTTCTGTTTTTTGGTTAGGAAATGTGATAGAGTTTACTACAGTGTATTTGGGTGTGTTTGTGTATGCATGAGTATGTGTTTGGGTGTGTCAGCGTATGTGTCAGTACGTACCTGGGTTTGTAAGTGTATCCCTAAGTAAATGCTGACTAAATAAGCTCATACATCAGTGTGTGCCTGGGTGTGTTAGTATATGTAGCAGTGTGTGGCCGGGTGTGTTAGAGAATGTATGAATGTGTTCCTGGTGTGTCAGTGTGTGTATAAGTGTGTACTAAGTTATGTTAGTGAATGCATGAGTGTGTATCTTGTTATGTCAGTGTATGCATCAGTGTATGCTCAGATGTGTCAGTGTAGGCATCAGTCTGTGGCTGGGTGTGTTAGTGTATGCATGAGTGTGTGTCTGGTCTCTTAATGTATGTATGAATGCACGCCTGTTGTGTCAGTGTATAAATTAATGTGTGCCTTGGTGTGTCAGTGTATGCTTCAGTGTGTACTTGGATGTGTTAGTGTATGTATCAGTATGTGTATAGAAGTCTTAGTGTAAGCATCAGTGTCTTCCTAGGTGTGCTAATGTATACATCATTGTGTGCTTCAATGTATCAGTGTATGGATGAGTGTGTTAGTCAATTTATAAGTGTGTACCTGGATGTTTTAGTGCATGCATGAGTCTGTGTCTGGATGTGTCAGTATATTGATGAGTATGTGTCTGGGTGTCTCACTATATGCATCTGTATGTGTCTACGTGTGTCAGTGTATGCATCAGTGTGTGCCTAGGCATGTCAGTGTATTCTTCAATATGTACTTGGATTTATCAGTGTATGCATCAGTTTTTGCCTGGGTGTGTCAGTGTACACATCAGTGTGTGTCAAGGTGTATTAGTTTATGTATCTGTGTGTGCTTATGTGTCTCAGTGTATGCATATGTGTATGTCTGGGTCTGTTTTCATTGAATTGTATTGTTGTTTTAGTATAAATAGCTACATTTACAAAGCATAAGTATGGGTGGTGTATGAATGAAGAACGATGTAATTAGTTACCTACAATATTGCAAAAAGAGGTCCTTTAATCTGTGGAGAAAGAGGGAAAAGACTAATAGAAGTTAAAGTTTCATAATATAAATTTCTCTAATAAAGCTTCACAATCAGTAATAAAAAATATTGTTAAGAACAAAACAGAAGAAATGTATATCATTGTATGACAATCATACATAATATTTATTCATCTAGAATTCTCTTTGTTCACTGCTCTCAGCTTCTATACGTTTACACTATAAATAAAGTATGAATAGATACTCATCACTGAACAGTGAGGTGGAGGAACTGTCATATATACTGTAAAAAAAAAAGAAACAGAAGTACAGAGCACTTTATTTCAAATTAACATTACTATGTATTACACTCACTACAGATATTTACCTAACTGTTTTATAGTAGATCTTTGTCCTGGTTTGTAGTTTGTAATCCATGTTTCCAATTTAGAGGTATCTCTGTTGTTGAATGAGTAAGTACATTATAAGATTTGGAATCCCTTACGAAGACATTACCCTTGAAGCAGTATGATGTCTTAACTTGCTGTACTTGAAGTCCCAGAAGAGCATTATTTCATTTTTTTAGTAGTAATCCTCTTAAGAATTTTGGTTCAAGCAAGGGAAGGTAAGAATTTGGTAGTTTATAAGGTAATAACTACTTGAATGTAGGCTTGCTATCATTACACTCTGTTCATCCAGTTATATTTTTTAAGTGGATGGTGTAGTGTCAGATATAACACTTACTCCTTCATGAATAATAATGGAGGATAGAGATATGTCCAGATTTAAAATGTGTAATTTGTGTTTCCAATTTAGTTCCATCTGCAGTGCATTGCTGTAGCATTAGGATGATATACTTGCCAGTTATTCTTATATTCAAAGTTGATAGAAGGTCTGAGTTACATTTTGTGCAGGTGTAATTCTGTGATGTATCTTTAAAGAAGTTCTCAAACTGACAGTTTTACAGTCTGGTAGAGTTAAGTAGATACATCATTCTGAATCTACATGTATTTTTGAAAAAAAGAACAATTTTCAAAGTCATGAGTAACTTAGTCCAAATAGCTCATCAATAGGTACCATCTCTTCTTCTAAGATACTAAGGCCCGTATTTATACTTTTTTTGCGCCGCATTTACGTCGTTTTTTGACGCAAAAACGGCGCAAACTTGCAAAATGCCATTGCATTTTGTAGGTTTGCGCCGTTTTGCGTCAAAAAGCGGCGCAAATGCGGCGCTAAAAAAAGTATAAATACGGGCCTAAATAGCACCATCTCTCAGGCATCTTCTTGGGTATTTTGCATGAAGTGAACGTATCCTGTGCACAGGTCTGCAACATCTCAATTGCAGGAGGTAGAATATTTTTCTGTTCTATTATTGCACAAGCCTTCTAACAAGATAAAGAGTGTCGAACAAATTCTTGTAACTTTTTTCTGTTTAATTGCATGAACCAGGGGAAGTAAAGAAAATAGTGCATTGAGAACTACACTGACATAGCAGTTGACTCCAGAGAGGTTTGAGAACTGGTAGCCAACAATTTCACCAGTATTTTCATTATATATTTTTTTCTCCTATACTTTTTCCTTCTCTTTTTACTCTTTTTCTCAGGAACGGCACTGTGATTCTTTGGAAACTTTTGTTTCGCTAAGATTCTAGTTTTTTCATAAACTGGGTACTGTCCTAAATGAGGAGCATAGAGGCTTCTCAAATGGTAATACTCGAATCAGCATTTCGTTTTCTGTCATCAAACTGAGATACAAATCGGACAAAGTTTGAGCCTGCGGCAATGCTACATATGACATACCTTCCTTGAATACAGTGCTACCAATGTTAACAAATGCTGTATCTACATTCAAACCTTGAAACTCGTATGTTGTTACAACATATGCAAGAGATACTGGAAACTGCTTTCTGTGAACATACATGTCTTTTACAAGCAAGAAACTAACAACTAGGTATTCAACCTCATTTCTGTTCAGACACAAAATGAAATCAATTATTTTACCCATGGCTTCATTAACTAATCCTTCCTCAACATTTAAATTACGCTGCAAAATTACCCTGCTGTTCTTACACAAATGTAAAGGCTTTTCTAATCTTGCAATTTTGGAAACAGAGTTCTCCAAATAATTCAGTTGTGAGTATGTTTTTTCAGTTAACAGTATTGTCAATCCTTGATGTTCAATCAATCAATCAATCAATCAATCAGTGAATTTATAAAGCTAGCGTTCGAAGAGCCATGTCTTGAGGAGTCTCCTGAAGGTGAGGAGGTCCTGGGTCTGGCGTAGTGAGGTGGGGAGAGAGTTCCAGGTCTTGGTGGCGAGGACGGAGAAGGATCTGCCGCCAGAGGTCTTGCGCTGGATACGGGGGACGATGGCGAGGGCGAGGTTGGCGGAGCGGAGTTGACGTGTGGGGATGTAGAAGTTGAGTCTGGTGTTTAGGTAGGTGGGTCCGGTGTTGTGTAGTGCCTTGTGTGCGTGGGTGAGGAGTTTGAAGGTGATCCTTTTATCCACCGGGAGCCAGTGGAGGTCCTTCAGGTGGGGGGAGATGTGACATTGGCGGGGTATGTCGAGGATCAGGCGGGCGGATGCGTTCTGTATGCGTTGGAGTCGTTTGATGTCTTTCGTTGGGATGCCTGTGTAGAGTGCGTTGCCGTAGTCAAGTCTGCTACTGACGAGGGCTTGAGTTACCGTCTTCTTGGTTCCTGTTGGAATCCACTTGAAGATCCTGCGGAGCATGCGGAGGGTGTTGAAACAAGAAGAGGAGACGGCGTTGATCTGTTTGGACATGGTGAGGGCAGAGTCGAGGACGAATCTGAGGTTTCGTGCGTGGCTGGCTGGGGTGGGTGGGGGTCCGAGGGTGGTGGGCCACCAGGAGTCGTTCCAGGCCGAGGGGGTGCGTCCGAGGATGAGGACTTCCGTTTTGTCGGAGTTGAGCTTCAGGCGGCTGTTGTTCATCCACTCGGCGATGGATTTTAGTCCCTCGTGGAGGTTGGTTTTGGCGGTGAGGGGATCTTTGGTCAGGGAGAGGATGAGCTGGGTGTCGTCAGCGTAGGAGATGATGCTGAGGTTGTGATGACGGGCCAGTTGTGGGAGGGGGGCCATGTAGACGTTGAACAACGTTGGGCTAAGAGAGGAGCCTTGGGGGACGCCGCAGATGAGGTTGGTGGCTTTGGAGCGGAAGGGTGAGAGTCGGACTCTCTGGGTTCTGTCGGAGAGGAAGGATGAGATCCAGTTGAGGGCTTTGTCTTGGATGCCGGCTTCGTGGAGACGGGTTAGCAGGGTGCGGTGGCAGACTGTGTCGAAAGCGGCTGATAGGTCGAGGAGGATGAGGGCTGAGGTTTCGCCGTTGTCCATTTGTTGTCTGATGTCATCTGTGGCGGCGAGGAGTGCGGACTCAGTGCTGTGGTTTCGTCTGAATCCAGATTGTGAGGGGTCTAGGATGGAGTTGTCTTCTAGGAAGTGGGCGAGCTGCGCGTTGACGATCTTCTGAATGACCTTCGCTGGAAAAGGGAGGAGAGAGATCGGTCGGAAGTTTTTGAGATCGTTGGGGTCAGCCTTGGGTTTCTTGAGGAGGGGTTGGATTTATGCGTGCTTCCAGCTGTCCAGGAAGGTGGCGGTGTTGAAGAAGAGGTTGATGATCTTGCGGAGTTTGGGGGCGATAGTGGCGTCGGCTTTGTTGAAGACGTGATGTGGGCACGGCTCCGTGGGAGATCCTGAGTGGATGGAATTCATGGTTGTTAGGGTTTCGGCGTCGTCTACTTGGGTCCAGGTGGTGAGGCGGGATGCGTGGGAGGAGTCGTCGGGGGTGGGGTCTGGCGGAGGTGCGGTGTTGAAGCTGTCGTGGATGGCTGCGATTTTCTGGTGGAAGAAGGTGGAGAGATCGTTGCAGAGTTTCTGGGAGGGAGGGAGGGACATCGTTGACATTGGCATTAGGGTTGGAGAGTTCCTTCACGATGCAGAAGAGTTCTTTGCAGTCGTGGGCGTTGTTGTTGAGGCGTTCTGTGAAGTGGGCGCGCTTGGCGAGTCGGATCCGTTGGTGGTGTTCACGGTTGGCGTCCTTGAGGGTGGCAAGGTTGTCGGGTGTGCGCTCGAGGATCCATTTCTTCTTGAGTTTCTTGCAGGTGCGTTTGGAGGTGGTCAGTTCGTCTGTGATCCAGGCTGTTTTTTTCTTTTCTTGGTTGGCGTTGGGTTTCTTGAGTGGGGCTAAGGTGTTGGCGCAGTTGAGGATCCATTGATGGAGGTTGATGGCGACGGTGCTTGGGTTGGTGGGTTCGGGTGGTGGGTATTTGGCGAGTGTGCTAGTCAGTTGGTCTTCGGTGACTTTTCCCCAGCGGCGGTGAGGCGGTAGAGGGATGCAGTGGTGTTCGGTGTTTTTCTTGAAGGTGAAGTGGACGCAGTGATGGTAGACCCAGTGTAGTTCGGAGGTGTGGCTGAAAGAGATGTGGTTGCTTGAGGTGAAGAGTGGGTCAAGCGTGTGTCCGGCAATGTGGGTGGGGGTGTTGACCAGTTGACGGAGTCCGAGGTTGAGGAGGTTGGTGGTCAGTGATGCGGTGTTGGCGTCGTTGTTGTTTTCCAGGTGGAAGTTAAGATCTCCCAGGAGGATGTAGTCTGGAGAGGCGAGGGCGTGGGTGCTTGCGAGGTCGGAGACGGTGTCGCTGAAAGGGGCTCTTGGTCCTGGAGGGCGGTATATGAGGGTTCCTCTGAGGGTAGTGTTGGGGTCCGTGTGAATCTGGAAGTGGAGGTGTTCGGCTGCCTTGAGGGTGTCGTCCGTGTGGGTGTGGATCTTGAGGGTAGATTTGTGGGCGATGGCTATCCCTCCGCCGATTCCGTTGGTGCGATCTCTTCTGGTGATCTTGTATCCGTCCTGTATGGCGATGGCGATGTCAGGGGCCGAAGAGTCGTTCCACCAGGTTTCGGTCAGGAAGGCCACGTCTGGGGCAGTGGTGTCGAGCAAGTCCCAGAGCTCAATGGCGTGTTTTCGTGCGGAGCGTGTGTTGAGGAGGATGCAGTGCAGGTGGTTTGTGTTGGTTGTTGCTGGCTTTGTTGTTCTGTTGCAGGAGAAGTTGCAGGAGCGGCAGGAAAAAGGTCCTTTGGTGTGCTTCGGGGTGGCCAGGAAGCACTTTGTGGAGGGGCCAGGGTTGAGGGCGAGGAGTTCGAGGGCCGAGTAACGGAAGCAGGAGGTGCGGGGGACGTGAGGACCAGGGGGGGTGGCGCTGGGCGTGGTCCAGGCGCGGACGGGCGCAGACGGGCTTGCCTCTGGCGCGTCTCCGGCGTGCCAGTGGCGCGGACGCGCAGCGCCAGCCATTAAGAAGGGAGGGGGGAGGGAGGAGCAGCTGGGAGGCGGGAGGCGGGAGGGAGCGGCGAATGGGGGCGCAAGGGGGTCGAGGCCGCAGGGAGGCAGCGGCAGGGAGCGGAGAGCAAGGGGGAGCGCACAAGGGGCGAAAACACGAAAAACAAGGCAAAAAAGTCGGGCACAACAAACAGTCACAATTTGAAAACAATCGGAGAAATACACTAATGGCACAGTCTAACAATCGGGGAAACAGCAATCAGAGGGGAACAACGGGGGCAGAAGCGCAGGAGGCGAGGCGCTTGAAAAACAGTAAGACGCACTACAGGGCGGCGAAAAGTGGCACAATCAGAAGGGGCACGGCGGGGGCAGAAGCGCAAGAGGCAAGGCGCTGAAAATGGAAAAACACTTACAGGGCGGCGGAAAAAACAGCACACGGGTCAAGTGAAGCCTCGAACACGCTAGCAGCAGCGTGGGGGGGGGTCAGAGGCAGGAGACAGCAGGTTGGTGCTGCGGACGTGGGGGGCGAGCTCAGGACCTAAAACAGGTCAGAGGTCGCTCACTCGCGACGCGCAGCGCCAGCCATTAAGAATGGAGGGGGGAGGGAGGAGCAGCTAGGAGGCGGGAGGCGGGAGGAAGCGGCGAATGGGGGCGCGAGGGGGGCGGGGCCGCAGGGAGGCAGCGGCAGGGAGCAGAGAGCAAGGGGGAGCGCACAAGGGGCGAAAACACGAAAAACAAGGAAAAAAGTCGGGCACAACAAACAGTCACAATTTGAAAACAATCGGAGAAATACACTAATGGCACAGTCTAACAATCGGGGAAACAGCAATCAGAGGGGCACAACGGGGGCAGAAGGCAAGGAGGCGAGGCGCTTGAAAAACAGTAAGACGCACTACAGGGCGGCGAAAAGTGGCACAATCAGAAGGGGCACGGCGGGGCAGAAGCGCAAGAGGCAAGGCGCTTGAAAAAACAGTAAAACGCACTACAGGGCGGCGAAAAGTGGCACAATCAGAAGGGGCACGGCGGGGGCAGAAGCGCAAGAGGCAAGGCGCTGAAAATGGAAAAACACTTACAGGACGGCGGAAAAAACGGCACACGGGTCAAGTGAAGCATCGAACACGCTAGCAGCAGCGTGGGCGGGGGTCAGAGGCAGGAGACAGCAGGTTGGTGCTGCGGACGTGGGGGGCGAGCTCTGGACCAAAATGTTCCATTTTGTCAATTGCTGTGAGATCTAATAGTTAATTTTTCTCTAGCAATTGTTCATTGAAAGAGGCACAATCTTGAAGAACAGGCATTAGACATACAATGGATTTTTGCTCTTGAATAAATTAAAACATTAGCTGTGCTACAGAACTTTTGAAAAATGTGGGCTTTTAAGTCCAGTTTGGAAGAAATGTTTCCTTCTTTTAGCATTATTCCTACTCTAAAATCCCCCAGAATATTTTCATATTGCATATCAAATTCTTGACACATTTTTGTAATTTAGTAGTTTGAATTGGAATGTCAACCAATTTTTAAAATTTCCAATACTTCCTAAAGAATTATGAGTTTCTTCATGTTAAAGTGATTAAACACAGGCAGTCCTTTCACAGGGGTAAGCTGCAATAAATCACCAAAAACAATTACATGTTTTCCTCCAAACGGTGCATCATACTCTGCCTCAAATATCTGCTGCATTCTAAAATGCACAAAGACGAGCATTAAGTTAAAAACCATGCTCACCTCATCGATGATTAGAAGTTTTTCACTTATTTAAAACTCTTGAAACTTTGTGACAAGCTTCACTGTATAACATTTAGTATTCCAGTTTATTATTGTGTTCATTAGGGTACATAAGTAGACAATGCAAAGCAATTGCTTTGTAGTTGCGTGCAGCTAATCCATTAGGTTCTGTTACTCCACATGACAAAATGGAGTCTGCAGACCTCTATAGGTAAGTGGTTAGAAGGTAGATTTAAAAGTATTTCCCAATGCCAGCTTGTCTGCTGACATACAAAAGAATAATTGGCCTAAAACTTGAACATTCACATTGATTGTTTTCACTGAGGAATCCCAGTTCTATTTTTTCTTTGAATTTATTATAGATATCTTTCTGCTCATCATTCAGTTGTTTTATTAACTGTTCCAACTTAGCATTTTCTTCTCTTGCTTGTTGCATTGCTATCTCCAACGCATTCATCACTATGGTGGCTTAATTTTTTATTATAGGCCGTCCAAGAAGATTTTGGCTGAGAGGTCCAGAGCTCTGGCTTCTTTGTGAACTATCCTTTTCTATCTCAGTAGCAATTGTTCCTTCTTGTTCAATTTCTTCATTTAACATTTTCAGGTAGTTTAAAAATATTAGACCCTCAATGTTGACTTTTACAGCATTAAAAGAGTCTTTGTAGCAGTCATATTGTCCAAGTAACTCTATTTCAGAATGCCATGGTTTGAATAGCTGGAGAAATGCTAAGTAGAATTAGATTTTTTTTTCTCAGCAGTTTGACAAGTATGTTTTCTATGGTTTATTAAGTTACCGATTGCATGCCGAACTAAACAACCATTGCAACCAACTACAGCATTTTTGCCTTCATCAATGTTTTCCGTCACATTGTTTATGAACCTATAGTGTTGCAGATTTTTGTAAAGACATATTTTCGAGGTGTGGACCTCTTCTTACATAGTAGGTTTCCAACATAATTGTTTTTACAATATCTGTACTCTCTGGATTGAACGCTGCTAGGTACCGAATTACTGGGAAAGACTTCAACACCCATGTGTCGCCAAGACCTAGACTAACCCAAACGATTCCCCTAGACTTTGAGCACAAGCTTACTGAACTCAACATGTCACAGCACTCAAAGGAACCTATCTCCCTTTGAGAAAGCATTTTCAAGCTGAAACTGTACAATTTCTTGGTGACAGATTTTTCTACAGAAATCTCCCCAATGTTCCCTACATCTCTGTTTTATCTAATTTTGTGATGTGACATAGCGAGCAACAGCAATGGAGTAGTCTGCAGCAAACTCTCTGCTCATATTTGCATTTCATAATTTCATAATGATAGGGATATAATCATTAATATATTTGGAGGCTTGTGATCTTCTCAAATTGTATGTATTTATTGGTGATTTTCTTGTCAGAGCCTGACTGCAGAAAAAAAGCTGTTCACTCTTCCTTTAGAAAATAACAGGCCTGCGAAATCCAAAATGACACTTTGTATGAAATGTTCTCTTACATCTGTATCTTCGGTGCCAATAGTTGCCACAGCTATGTGTTTAGAAGCATAGAACTTAGGGTCATATTTACAAGCCGTATCACCAGCGGAGCATCATTTTTTGTGCACTATGCCATATTTGCAAGGTGGCGCTAAGTTACTTTTTGTGGCTTAACACCGCCTTGTAAATATGGGTCTCCAATGCAGTTTGCAGCAGAGGGGCGTGCAATGCATGTTGCTGTGGGCGTTCCACTGCAACACCCATTGCTTTTGACGCTGCCCCAGATTTCCAAGAAATCGTAAATCTAAGGGAGCCCAAAAAACGAACGCCACCCCAAGGGTGTTGTTAGCATGGCACAACGAGGAAAAATACCTTTAATTCTCCTCATTTTTGCTTTTTTTATTTGTGCTGCATTCTGCAACACACACAGAAAGAGCAAAAGGCCATGGATGATTGTTTATGTGCAGGAAGGTGTCCCTCCCTGGTCATAAACAATCATTAAAAAATTACAATTTGTTATTTCTATGGGTGTTGCATTCTGCAGCATACATAGAAGTGGCAAATTGCCATTGTAGATTGTGTATGTGCAGGAAGAGACACCTTCCTGCATATAAACAATCATTCTCTTCAACGCAGACACCTTTACACTATGGGGCAAGAGTGCCCGCGTTTGCACGAGGCAGCTAAGTTTAGCACCAGCGCTATGGGAAACACAGGGGTGTGCTGTATTTTTGTAAATAGGGCTCATCCCTGCATTTCTAAAATGATGCAGCACTACACTGCCATTTTTGGTGCAGCACTGAACCACTCTCTAGTAAATATGCCCCTTACTATCTAAGGCTTTTGTTATTATTCTCATCTGGGATGCTGCATCTTACATACTGTTCTATCAAAGTCTGTACACACTCATCACTATCAGTTGCACATTTTGGTGCATCATTAATCCATAAGAGCATGTGTATGTGAGGAGCACCTGTTGCCTGGCATTCTTTTCACCCCCCAAAAAATCAGCAATTCTCCAAGAGGATGATTAGTTTTTTTGCATCTAAAACCCAGCATCGCCTGAAACATGTGATTAAAATACCTACTTACATTTGCAGTATCCAAAGAGCAAAGCTCTTCTGCTGTCTTCAAATGAATATCCTCATGTTACAGTTTGGTTCTCTTCAAAATTCAAGGAAATCATCCCATGCATTCTCTGTGCAAATAAGTGTCACAAACCAAGTAGGTGCACCTAAATTTTAGAGCATACATTTAAGTTCAATAGTACAACTATACCAATATTCATTAGTTCCACATTGACATGCCATTAATTAATTAAGTTGTACTCCAGATTTTCATACTTACCTTGTATTTTATCAGCACACTCCCTTGCTGAAAGATTTTGCAGATTAACTCCTACCTTTAGAATATGGTTCACAGCACATGACAGCCCTGACAAGTCACTCTCAAATAACAGATGGAATATATATGGAGTGGAGTTGCGAAACAGAGGGTCCTCTGAATATAGGTGGTCATTCTGACCTCGGCGGTAAAAGGCGCCTACCGCCGGTCAGAAATCCTCCATAATCCCGCCGCGGTCGCGGAAACCCGCCACAGTCATTCTGACCCGCAGCAGCCAAACCTCCGAAAATCCGACAGCCACAACAGACCGCCAGACCAGCGGTCGGCGGAAAAGTGGAGGTGACAAAACCTCCACCGTCACGCCAACAGAAATACTCCCATGCCATTACGACCCACGAATCCACGCGGCGGTCTTTCAAACACGGTTTTCCATTGGCGGGACACACCGCCGCAGTCAGAATACACACAAACAAACAAAACTCAGCCACATTGGCCGAATTGAATTCCACACACCTGATACACATACACACACCACTCCCACAAACACAATACAATATAAAACACACACCCACATCACCCACAAACCCCTACGACCAAAAATTCAGAAAGAAGGCCAGAGCGAGACACCACCATCCACAAACTAGCAGCCACAGCCACTCAACACCATCACCCACACAATATCCACACACAAAACAACACACACCACCACACTCAACACACTTAACTACACATACTCCACCCCACACATCATACACACCACCCCATGGCACCCCAAAGACACCCCCGCTTCTCAGACGAAGAACTCAAGGTCATGGTGGAGGAAATCGTTCGGGTAGAGCCCCAGCTGTTCGGCACACAGATCCAATACACCAGCATTGCCCGGAGGACGGAGCTATGGCAGAGGATTGTCGACAGGGTCAACGCTGTGGGACAGCACCCCAGAAATCGGGAAGACATCAGGAAGCGATGGAACGACCTACGGGGGAAGGTGCGTTCCATGGTATCCAGGCACAACATCGCCGTGCAGAAGACTGGCGGAGGACCCCCACCTCAACCCCCACAATTTACAACATGGGAGGAGGAAGTCTTGAACATCCTGCATCCTGACGGCCTCGCAGGAGTCGGCGGAGGAATGGATACTGGTAAGTTGAAGCTTCACTACTGCTTCCCCCCCACCTGCATGCCAAATCATACCCCAACCCTCACCCCCATCCTCGAACCCCACCCTCACCCCCACCCCCATCCTCACCCCCACCCTCACCCCCACCCCCACCCTCACCCCCACCACCATCCTCACCCCCACCACCATCCTCACCCCCACCCCCAGCACACCTATTCCCTGCCAATGTCTCACCATCACAACCCACACATCCCAAAACCTAGGCCTGCATGCGTCCACTAAGCATGGACACCCCTCACCAAAGCATGCCCAATGCATATACACATCCCCCCCACAAGCCACCCTCACCAAAGCCCCCACACACGAATGCCAGCACTTGGGGACACGGGAACCCACAGATACACCCATATGCCACACATTGAAACTATAACCATACCTCTATACCCCTGCAGGACCCGACCGTCAACACACCGCCGCGGAGGGCCCAGAATTCTCCACACCCCCCACCCAAGAGGCCGTCAGCGATGACAGCAGCTCTGTCGACCTGGACACCGATGACCAGCCCGGACCATCGGGGACCTCTGGACAGTCGGTTCCCCTCACACAGGCACAGGCCACTACAGACCCAAACCCCTCTGGGAACACCAGCACAGCTCCCACCCAGCGGGCCCATGCCTCTGTCTCCAGGGCGCGTCAATCTGCGGTGTGTCTACCACTACAGGGCACCCAGGATAACCCACCACCCCAACAACAACAGGGACCTGGGGGCAGTGGTAGTGGGCACACCGGCCAGGGGGCAGAGGCCCAGGGAAACAGGGCAACTCGGAGGGCAGCTGTGCGACAGGGGGGGGACGGGCCCAGGGAACCCACTCTCCACGAGGCCCTCACCACCATCATGGGAGCATACAACCGCTCCCAGGAGACGATGGCGACGGTACTGGCCCGGTTCCAGGAGATCCAGGTGCTGCAGGAGGAACACTATCGGGGGTACAGGGAGGACATCAGAGCCCTCACCTCCACCCTGGTTACCATGGTCGGGCTGCTGCAGGACCTCATCAACACCAGGACGGACACTCAACAACAACAAAGGGCCCCTGCCACTAGCCTGGACCAAGAACAGCCAACCACCTCCGCCGGCGCTAGTGGACAGGAGGCCCCCGCACAACAGCAGCCCACCAGACCCCCACCTCCTGCAGGAGAAGAACCACCCCGCAAGAGGGCCCTGAGATCTTGCAAGAAGACAGAGTAGGATGTCAAGACCCCCGCCAGCAAAGGATACCACCTGATGTCATCCCACTGTCCCACATTGTCACCCTGTCCATCCTTGAACTGCCCATGCTCCATCTCTCCACAGGCCTCTGGACAATGCACCTGTGTGACTGTTACTCTGGACTCTGCCATGGACATTCCTTCACCATAGCCCCCACCCACTTGAAACCACCCATCCCATTTTGAGCACTGAAATAAACACCTATTTTGCACAAAACTATCTGGAGTCTGGCTGTGATTTCAAAATATTGTAATTGACATGACGGTGCAAATATGTCCTTGTACATAGTGAAGTCAACAAACAGCTGCCACAAAGCTGTAGTCCATGGGGAAACGAAGCACAGGACTCGTAGTGGGGACCCCAGATCTGAAATAGGGAGGGAAAAGCCACAACTCAGTCATCATACACTGGGGCAAATAGACAGGCAGCAGAGATGCAGGAGAGTAGTTCACATTTACTCAATTATCTTTGAATTGTTACCTGTGTCCTATTGGAAGTACTGTTCAATGATTCTGTCCCTGTTGTCTGTTTCAGCCCCGTCGTCTTCCTCCTCGTCACTCTCCACAGGTTCCACCGCTGCCACAACACCACCGTCTCGACCATCCTCCTGCAGGAAAGGCACCTGGCGGCGCAAAGCCAGGTTGTGAAGCATGCAGCAGGCCACGATGATGTGACACACCTTCTTAGGTGAGTACATTAGGGATCCACCTGTCATATGCAGGCACCTAAACCTGGCCTTTAGGAGGCCAAAGGTGCGTTCGATCACCCTCCTAGTACGCCCATGGGCCTCATTGTACCGTTCCTCTGCCCTGGTCCGGGGATTCCTTACTGGGGTCAGTAGCCACGACAGGTTGGGGTACCCAGAGTCCCCCAATAGCCATACACGGTGTCTCTCTAGCTGTTCCATTACGTAATGGATGCTGCTATTCCTCAGGATGTAGGCGTCATGCACTGACCCTGGGAATTTGGCATTTACATGCGAGATGTACTGGTCAGCCAAACACACCACCTGGATGTTCATGGAATGGTAACTTTTTCTGTTCCTGTACACCTGCTCCCTGTCTCTTGGGGGAACCAAAGCCACATGGGTCCCATCAATGGCACCAATGACGTTGGGAATATGTCCAAGGGCGTAGAAATCACCCTTCACTGTAGCCAATTCGCCCACCTCAGGGAAAATGATGTAGCTCCTCACGTATTTCATCAGGGCAGACAACACTCTGGATAACACCTTCGAAAACATGGGCTAAGACATCCCAGATGCAATTCCCACTGTTGTCTGAAATGAGCCACTTGCCAAGAAATGGAGTACTGACAGGACCTGCACCAGAGGGGGAATCCCTGTGGGTTGGCGGATGGGGGACATCAGGTCGGGCTCCAGCTGGGCACACAGTTCATGTATAGTGGCACGGTCAAGCCGGTAGGTCAGGATAATGTGGCGTTCTTCCATTGTCGACAGGTCCACCAGCGGTCGGTACACGCGAGGATTCATCCGTCTCCTCGCCAAACCCAGCGGACGGTGCCTAGGAAGGACAACATGGAGCACACAGTCAAGCAACCCACAGGTACGTACTCACAGCTAGCACAGTAAACGATTCTCTATGCAGTGAATGGCGTGTCTGAGTGGCTATGCAAGGCCTAGGCCTGTGTGACGCAGTTGAAATTGAGCCATGTGGACCCTCGAAATGGCGGCTGCCTGACCTGTGAAGTGTGACAATGGGATGTGAGGTCAATGCGCTGGCGTGGCACACCGCGGCGGTCAGCGGTCGAAGACCGCGGCGCGGAGCCGCATTGGTTAACATTGAAGCCTATGGGTTTCAGGAGCCAATGGCGAAGGGCGCCGGCGGCGGCGGTACGCACCGCCGCGGTACGCACCGCCGCGGACGTGACCGCCATTTTCTATCTACTTATCCACTTGCGACTTGAACTTTCACAGGAGAGGACCTATACTGCAAGTGTTGCTGTGACCTCGGTCTGGAAGGGACAATGGCTGCTGCGACTGGGGAAAGGGCCCCTGCCTTCACTGGAGAGGAGTTGGAGAAACTTGTGGATGGGGTCCTCCCCCAGTATGCTCTACTCTACGGTCCTCCAGACCAACAAGTGAGTTTAATTCAATATGGATTTGGGGCCACTGGCTGGCTTGGGGGCCTGGCGGGGATGGGGGGGCATGTTGGGGCTGGCGGGGGGCCTGGCGGGGATGGGGGGCATGTTGGGCCTGGTGGGGGGCCTGGCGGGGATGGGGGGCATGTTGGGCCTGGCGGGGGGCATGGCGGGGGGCCTGGCGAGATGGGGGGGCATGTTGGGGCTGGCGGGGGGCCTGGCGGGGATGGGGGGGCATGTTGGGGCTGGCGGGGGGCCTGGCGGGGATGGGGGGCATGTTGGGGCTGGCGGGGGGCATGGCGGGGGGCCTGGCGGGGATGGGGGGGCATGTTGGGGCTGGCGGGGGGCATGGCGGGGGGCCTGGCGGGGATGGGGGGGCATGTTGGGGCTGGCGGGGGGCCTGGCGGGGATGGGGGGGCATGTTGGGGCTGGCGGGGGGCCTGGCGGGGATGGGGGGCATGTTGGGGCTGGCGGGGGGCATGGCGGGGGGCCTGGCGGGGATGGGGGGCATGTTGGGGCTGGCGGGGGGCATGGCGGGGGGCCTGGCGGGGATGGGGGGGCATGTTGGGGCTGGCGGGGGGCATGGCGGGGGGCCTGGCGGGGATGGGGGGCATGTTGGGGCTGGCGGGGGGCCTGGCGGGGATGGGGGGCATGTTGGGGCTGGCGGGGGGCATGGCGGGGGGCCTGGCGGGGATGGGGGGGCATGTTGGGGCTGGCGGGGGGCATGGCGGGGGGCCTGGCGGGGATGGGGGGGCATGTTGGGGCTGGCGGGGGGCCTGGCGGGGATGGGGGGCATGTTGGGGCTGGCGGGGGGCATGGCGGGGGGCCTGGCGGGGATGGGGGGGCATGTTGGGGCTGGCGGGGGGCCTGGCGGGGGGCCTGGCGGGGATGGGGGGCATGTTGGGCCTGGCGGGGCCATGGCGGGGGGCCTGGCGGGGATGGGGGGCATGTTGGGGCTGGCGGGGGCATGGCGGGGATGGGGGGCGTTGGGCCACTGGCAACGAAAATGCAGACAAACTTGAACGTGGTATTTCTCCCTCCCTGTACGTGTCACATAGGTCCGCGCCCATGAGAAGATCGGGATTTGGCGTGCCATCGCCAAGGAAGTCCGGACCCTGGGGGTCCACCATCGACGGGGCACCCACTGCCGCAAGAGGTGGGAGGACATCCGCCGCGGGACCAAGAAGACCGCCGAGTCTCTGCTGGGGATGGCCTCCCAACGTAGGCGGGGTGCCTGCCGTCAACTGACCCCCCTGATGTTCCGGATCCTGGCGGTGGCCTACCCTGATTTGGATGGGCGCGTGAGGGCAGCACAGCAGACACAAGGGGGTGAGTACAAGCATTATCTACTCTGTTGACGCGCAGTGGAGGTGTCTGGGTGGGGGAGGAGGGCTGTGGGTCCCCCTAGGCCAGGGCGATATCTGTAGGCTGGGCACCCCCGTAAGCCCCTGTGTCCCCAGCAACCACCCTCAGTAGTGTGTCAGTACAGCCATCCCTGGGCCGTGTCATCCATGGGTGCAGTTGTCAACTCTAGGCGTGTAGGGCATGTTCCACGGAATGCGTAGCGGACCCCAAGTGCGCAACTTAGTGCAGGGGGCATCTGTGTCTGTCATGTCCGCTAACTGTACCGGAGATCCATGTACTCAATATCCCTTTATTTCTCTCTCCCCCCCCCTTTTTGTTTGTCTTTCTGTGCTTGTGTACATCAGCATCATCAGGCGGAGGAGAAGTGGCATCGGGGCAGGAGGGAGCTGCATCTCACATGGCCCAGGAGGGCCATGCCACAGAGTCTGACTGGACCAGCGAGACGGAGGGCGAGGGGAGCTCCACAACGGGGACGACTGGACCCTGCAGCGACACGGACACGTCCTCGGAAGGGAGCTCCCTTGCGGGGGTGGCACCATCCGTGCCCCCCGCCATTACAGGTACAGCCGCCACCCAGCGCACCATCTCCGCCCTCCCAGCAGCCCCTCAGCGTTCGCCCCGTGCCCGCTCTGCCAGGAAGCCGGGCATCTCCTTCGCCCCAGGCACCTCATGCCCTGCCCCTGTTACCCCCGCTGCCCTCAGTGAGGAGGTCATTGACCTCCTCCGAACGCTCATTGTTGGGCGGACTACCCTTTTGAATGCCATCCAGGGGGTGGAGAGGGAGGTTCATCGCAGCAATGCGTACCTGGAGGGCATTCATTCGGGTCAGGCTGCCCATCAGCGATCGTTCCAGGCTCTGGCCTCAGCACTGACGGCAGCCATTGTCCCTGTCTCCTGCCTCCCTCTACTAACTCCCTCCTCCCAGTCTCCTGTTCCTCTGCCTGTCCCACCCACACCATCAGACCAGCCTGCACACACCTCAACACCCAAGAGAAGCTCATCCAAACATAAGCACCACAGATCACGCAGACATTCACACACGCAACATTCCGATGCAGACATGCGAACAGTCACTACCACCTCTGTGACCCTCACCTCCTCGTCTCCCTCCTCCCTCCCTGTGACGTCTACACTCACACCTCCATTCACCTCACCATCAGCCAGTGTTTCCATCACCAGCACACCCTCCAGTCCAGTCCGCACACGTGCAGTCACCACCCCCACTGCCATTTACACGTCCCCTGTGTCCTCTCCCACTGTGTCTGTCACCCCCTCTTCCACACCACACAAACGCAGCCACCCACCCACCCAACAGCCATCCACCTCACGACAGCCTATCCCTCCTGCACCTGCACCCAAAGACAGCAAACGTGACTCACCTACAACCACATCCTCTCCCTCCACTCCCATTCCCACTGTACCTACCACTCTCCATTGTCCCAAGAAACTCTTCCTCGCCACTGCTAACTTCTTTCCTGACCCTGAGCCCCCCCTCCTTCTCGTCGGGGTAAGAAGAGCACCTCAGCCACCACCAGCCCTGCAGCCCCCTTGACAAGGGTGCAGGGGTATTGGAGCCCACCAGCCCGCATGTCTGGATCTTCGCCCAGCAGCAAGGGGACAGCCAGCCCACCCCCTGGGAAGAGGAGCAGAAGGCGGAAGGGGCGCCGCAGGAGCCCGGCTTCTACATCCCCCCCGGACACCACCCAGACACAGTCACCAGCCACAGCTCCAAAGGGAGGAAAGGGCCACAGACTCCCGACTAAGGAGGGCAAGGGCAGCAAGTCGGAGAGGTCAGGCTGCAGGCCTGCTGCCCAGGAGGAGCCCACCACCCCCATAGCCGCTGGCCAGGGAGGACCCAGCCCAGCTGGCCAGGAGGGCCCCACCACCCACAGCCCAGGTGGGCATTGAAGGAGCACCATCCCCGCTGCCCAGGAGGGCACCACCAGGCAATGAGCAGTTGGCCATAGACCGGCCGCCATCTCAAGCACCGCTGAACTGGGCCCCGCCGTCTCAAGAACCGCTGAACTGGGCCCCGCCGTCTCCAGCACCGCTCCGCTGGGGACCGCCGTCTCAAGCACCGCTGAACTGGGCCCCGCCGTCTCAAGAACCGCTGAACTGGGCCCCGCCGTCTCTAGCACCGCTCCGCTGGGGACCGCCGTCTCAAGAACCGCTGAACTGGGCCCGCCGTCTCAAGCACCGCTGAACTGGGCCCCGCCGTCTCAAGAACCGCTGAACTGGGCCCCGCCGTCTCCAGCACCGCTCCGCTGGGGACCGCCGTCTCAAGAACCGCTGAACTGGGCCCGCCGTCTCAAGCACCGCTGAACTGGGCCCGCCGTCTCAAGAACCGCTGAACTGGGCCCGCCGTCTCAAGCACCGCTGAACTGGGCCCCGCCGTCTCAAGAACCGCTGAACTGGGCCCCGCCGTCTCCAGCACCGCTCCGCTGGGGACCGCCGTCTCAAGCACCGCTGAACTGGGCCCCGCCGTCTCAAGAACCGCTGAACGGGGCCCCGCCGTCTCCAGCACCGCTGAACTGGGCCCCGCCGTCTCAAGAACCGCTGAACTGGGCCCCGCCGTCTCAAGAACCGCTGAACTGGGCCCCGCCGTCTCCAGCACCGCTCCGCTGGGGACCGCCGTCTCAAGCACCGCTGAACTGGGCCCCGCCGTCTCAAGAACCGCTGAACTGGGCCCGCCGTCTCAAGCACCGCTGAACTGGGCCCGCCGTCTCAAGAACCGCTGAACTGGGCCCCGCCGTCTCCAGCACCGCTCCGCTGGGGACCGCCGTCTCAAGCACCGCTGAACTGGGCCCCGCCGTCTCAAGAACCGCTGAACTGGGCCCGCCGTCTCAAGCACCGCTGAACTGGGCCCCGCCGTCTCAAGAACCGCTGAACTGGGCCCGCCGTCTCAAGCACCGGTGAACTGGGCCCCGCCGTCTCAAGAACCGCTGAACTGGGCCCCGCCGTCTCCAGCACCGCTCCGCTGGGGACCGCCGTCTCAAGCACCGCTGAACTGGGCCCCGCCGTCTCAAGAACCGCTGAACTGGGCCCCGCCGTCTCCAGCACCGCTCCGCTGGGGACCGCCGTCTCAAGAACCGCTGAACTGGGCCCTTCAAGGCAAGACCCGCTGAACTGGGCCCTTCAAGGCAAGAAGCGCTGAACTGGGCCCTTCAAGGCAAGAATCGCTGGCCCTTTGGCAGACGTGGCAGGGCAGGATCTGTCTCGGGCAGGGCTGCAGGATGTCCTCTGGCCAACATGCCTCCTCCAGTGGCAGTGGAGTCTGTTATGGACTGTTTGGACTGTGGCTTTGCTCTCCCCAGGATGGCCCAGTGGGCAGGCCACCCACTGTATGGACTGTATGGACTGTGGCTTTGCACTCCCCAGGATGGCCCAGTGGGCAGGCCACCCACTGTATGGACTGTATGGACTGTGGCTTTGCACTCCCCAGGATGGCCCAGTGGGCAGGCCACCCACTGTATGGACTGTATGGACTGTGGCTTTGCTCTCCCCAGGATGGCCCAGTGGGCAGGCCACCCACTGTATGGACTGTATGGACTGTGGCTTTGCTCTCCCCAGGATGGGCCAGTGGTCATGGAGTCCCCTCGTGGATCTGGCGTCGTGTACTCAAGTGGCTGAGGTGCCCCCCCTTCCCTTCCCCCTGAGGTGCCTGTCCTATTTTCTTTCTGATGCCCCTGCAGTGTTCTCTCCTTGGAGTTCTTGTCGTGGGACTGGGCCTTGCCCCTTTGCACAGGACCCCTGTGGTCCACGGACAGTGGTTGGACTACATTTAGTAGCTGTATATATTTTGTACATAGTTTATTTATTTATTGTGATTACTGGTGTCCATATTTCAATATATCTGCCCGTTTATGATCTCTTCTTTTGGTCTTTGCATTATTTCGGAGGGGGGGGTTTGTGGGTTGTGACAGTGATCTGTGGGAATGCATTGATGTGTGTGTTGTAGTGGGTGTGGGTGGGTGGGTGTGTGCCGGTACTCTTTTCCCTCCCCTGTGTCGTAGGTGCAGTACTCACCGATGTCTTCCGCGCCGCAGGGTGTGCTCCTGGTACAGGAGCAGGTATAGGAGTGCGGGGATGACTTGCAACTCGGGTTCCATACTGCCGGAATCTCGCGTGGAGTGCGTAGAGGTGAGCGTTTTCCCGTTCGTAGTCTGTTTCCGCCGTGTTTTTATCGGCGGTGCTCCCGCCCCGGAAAAGGTGGCGGATTGGTGGGTCGTGATAGGGTGGGCGGTACATTGTCTGCCGCCTGGCTGTTGGCGGGGACCGCCGCGCTGTTTGTTTGTTCCGCCGTGGCGGGCGGAGTGTTAATGCGGCGGGCTGTGTTGGCGGTTCCCGCCAGGGTCAGAATTGCATATTTTGGACTGCCGGCCTGTTGGCGGCTTGGCCGCCGCATTATCACCGACCGCCAGGGTCAGAATGAGGGCCATAGTCTTGTTGACCCATACTCTGCTGCTGGTATTTATACAGGTCTGTCATCATATCACCCGCCTGTTCACTTGGGAAATAGCTGTGTAAAACAGCAAGCCTCTAAACATTTTTCCCCCCACACACTCATTGGAGCCCCTCTAGCATGTTCCCTTTGAAAAAGATCAATGGCATCACCAACAGCTTCTTTAGAATGAAGTAGATGATTACTGTAGTGTTTATATATTTATTCTACCTTTTGTACATTCACTTTTTCTATGTGTCCACTTGATTGCAGAACTTCATCAATACAAGTTATATTTCTAGTAACATCAACATTTTTGTACTAACTAGTGCTGGAAACATAACTGTTGTGTGGGTGTGTGCATCAGTTTATGAAGATCCCCCTCACTGTCTGACTGAATGGGTTGTTGGTTTTATCCTTTTACTAACAGGTATATGCGTTGCGCTATAGGTGGGCCATTGCATATATAAGAGAGCATAAGAGTCTGCAAGTGTACGTCAAACTCAGAAAAAGCTGCAAATGACATATTTGATCATTTAACCACAAAGCACCTTACTCTATGGCCTACTTACAAACCAGCTGAGTACTGAACTGTCTGAATTAAAACAACATTTTAAGGATAGACAAGCAGCCTTCCTAATGGCACGTCAACCTGAGAGGAAACCCGCACCCTCAGGGGCTCGTTGTACAAGCCCTATGGGCCACCGCTGCATGATTTTTTTTTTTGATACGGCGGTGGCGCTAGCAGTACACTGTACTGCTCCAGATTTACAAACTGACACATTTGGCCTAATGCATTAGTTTGTAATGCTCTGTGTCAGATTACCTCTGCACCAGGTATAATGTATGCAGGCTAGGAGATCCTGGGCAAAACGCCACACAGAACTGGCCGACTGAAATTTACAGCTGGACTGCATCAGAATTCCCTTCCCACCATATACTCCTACTAACCTAGCAGTCCTCACCTAAAATATCACTAAAAATCAATAATATTCATATTTGAAATCATTTATTTAATAGACAAATAATAATTGTTTGTTAATTCATTATTACTTAATAAACATCCCACATTAAACCCTATAATCCTGGCAGCCCATAACTAAAATATATCTTAAATAAATAAGTAGACCAAAATTTACATATTTAAAATTCAATTGAATAATGAATTTGAAAATAATAATTTATAGTTAAATAACTGTTACTCAATAAACTTCTCACCCTATACCCCTACAAATCTATCACCCTGCAACTAAAATATAAGTAAAACTAATCAGAATCCAAAAACCAAATACTTAATTAAAAATTAATATTACATTGTTAATTTGTACTTAAAAGTAACTTCCTACATTACACCCCTACAGTCCTCAACTAACATATAAGTAAAATAAATAAATAGAAAATCAATTACATAATTAAATACCAATTACTAAGGCCCTCATTCTGACCTTGGCGGGCGGCGGAGGCCGCCCGCCAAAGTCCCGCCGTCAGGTTACCGTTCCGCGGTCGAAAGACCGCGGCGGTAATTCTGACATTCCCGCTGGGCTGGCGGGCGGCCGCCTTCAGGCCGCCCGCCAGCCCAGCGGGAAAGAGGCTTCCACGATGAAGCCGGCTCGGAATCGAGCCGGCGGAGTGGAAGCTGTGCGACGGGTGCAGTTGCAGACAGTGAAATACTTGTAGGGGCCCTCTTACGGGGGCCCCTGCAATGCCCATGCCAGTGGCATGGGCACTGCAGGGGCCCCCAGGGGCCCCGCGACCCCACCTACCGCCATCCGGTTCCCGGCGGTCGGACCGCCGGGATCTGGATGGCGGTAGGGGGGGTCGGAATCCCCTCGGCGGCGCAGCAAGCTGCGCCGCCTTGGAGGATTCAATGGGGCGGCGGTACACTGGCGGGAGACCGCCAGTGTTGCCGGTCCGACCGCGGCTTTACCGCCGCGGTCGGAATCCCCATTGGAGCACCGCCGGCCTGTCGCGGTGCTCCCGCGGTCCTCCGCCCTGGCGGTCTTTGACCGCCAGGGTCAGAATGACCGCCTAAGTGCTTAATAATTATTTATTAATTAGCTTCCCATCCTATACCCCTATATTCCTAACAGCCTACAAATAACATACAACAAACATAAATCAGTATTACACGATTTACATAATAAATATCAATCCTTTAAATAAACAAAATGTATTAAATGGTTCCTAATTTATTATTACCTAATTAACCACCCAATCCAGGTACAAACACAACAACCCTTTATAAAATTATAAATTAGCATAACAAATTAAGTAGGTAATTCTACATCACTTAAAATGGCATGCTAATCTTTTAAAAAGTCAATTACTGTTATATAAACAATAGTATCACATAAAATTCATATCTTAACTAAAACACATAAAAGTGATTACAATTATATTTTCAACACCATATTACTGAAACGGATATTAAAACATAAATATTATTTAAAACAATATCACTTACCTCAAAAAATGATATTCATGTCAATGATATTTGTGTGTTACAGTATTTAATTTCCAATATTTCTGTCTCCTGATGTTTTTAAATCAACATTTTGTCCAAACACTAAATACATTTAAAAAAGTTGAGAAATAAAAAAGATTACTAAAATAGAATAACGGCTTTTGAACATATGATATATAAACACAATAAACTTAAATTATAGCAATTGTGAAATGATGGAATGAAAAATGTCACACAGCCAGTTCTGGTTGTTAGTCAATAATATTAAACTTACTAATTTTAATATACGTGGACTGATTTACTTCATTTTGTGCCAGACTTGCATCACAGCAGTCTCTAAATCCATCTCAAAACCTATTTGCATTTGTATTCCTATAGAAAAATGTATTTGTATGTGTAAATGGCCTTGAAGTAATACATAAGTAGTGCTAGTGCTACTTTGTATTGGTTTGCATCAAGGGAGAATACTATGGTTGGTACATGGAGTTCACTTGCAACCTCAATGTTTTTTTAATGTAAAGCCCTATCTGCTACCATATGTAGGCAGGGCTTTGCACCAGAGAATAACACCTCTTTGAGATATTTCCCTGTCCTGATCTATACTTCTCATGAAAATCAGCTCATAGTTGCATAACAACTTTAGAAATTTGGCCCATAGTTCTTTATTTTTACCCATACTGGTTACTTATTGCCAAAGACCTATAAACTACCTTCCCAAGACATGTGTCTGATGCCCACTGTTACTATGGGCCTGATTACAACCTTGGCGAATGGGATACTCTTTCACAAACACGACGGATATCTCACATCCCGTTTTTACAAGTTCTGTAGGATATAATGGAACTTCTAGTATGGCGGACTGGATATCAGTCATGTTTGTGACAGAGTATCCCATCCGCAAAGGTCATAATCAGGCCCTATAAGCAGCCTGAGGCTAATATTAGAAGGCTACCCTGCTCATGAAGAATTGTACATTACAGTGCATTTCAAATATCTGTGTTAGGTATGAAACATTATCATTCATAATTTTATGTGATGGAAAGTTAGTATACATGAATATTAAGACGAGGTTAATGAGGATTCATGAAAGTCTTGGGAGAGAGAACTCTTGTCAGTGGGTAAAATTATCCTCCAAACTATTTTAACATGTGGGACAAATAAAACATAATTCAGTCTACAAATAAAAAGGTTTAGCATATGCTTTCTACTCCCCATTGCAAGGTGGTCCTCTCCCCCCCAAGGTTTTCAGGACTCATCATTAGTCTCATCCTAATATTCAACGGCAAAATGCCTTATGAGCTCTTCAATCCATGGCTAGTAGCTTGCACCTGGATGACGCAGACCAGTGCTGGAAGGGTCTCAGTGATAAAGCATGCCACCAGTTAATAGAATCTTCTGTCATGAAAATAGGGATACTCATGATTTTGAGATCTACTAATGAAATGCAATTATTGGCAGTCAGTACTCTTTTGTGCATAGGCTACAGGTTGGGAGGACATACTGCCTCTTCCTTTTACTTCCTACCTCCCTTTTTAATGATATGAGAAATATTCAGCAATATCTCCAACCTCATAGAACAAATACTACCATCCACACCAATTCTAGCACAAACGGAATATTCATTCACTAATTTCAAAAGAATAAGTGCCAGGGACTAAGGTTTTGCCCAGTAGCCAGTAGCTGGTGCTATTGATGGCCGGAGTGTTGTACAACAAGGCTGCGTCATCTTGATTCCACCTCATAACCCTTCAGTCCACCAGATACACCTTACCTCTTTATTTCACTTTTGCAGATTATTTTTCATCTCAGTTTTCTCTCTATCATTGTTTCTATTTCTTTCTCTTTCTCCTTCTTTCACACTGTTGTGTATTTCTTTGTCTTCCTCTGGATCAAAACCTTTTAGAGGAATAATAAGTGCTGGGCCCCAAAAATAAGTGCAAATGGGACCCACCTACAAACACTGGCTCACATTAAGCACAGGGGCTATACAAGAGATAGTCCACTTGAGGTCATTCATGCTAACTAAAAGATGGATTGCTTGTTTTTGGCCATGCATTCAAATTCCTATCATAAAGAATTGACTCAGAGACTGAATACATTGCGTTGAGCAATTAAAATCCTACTAGTCTACAATTCTACAAGAGCCCCTAAGCTCTTACCTGCTTCTCTCTGGTGCAGATCCACTTCAGATACTATGTCCAGCACTGCAACAGGACTGAGCATAATCAGTAACCCTGATGAAGGCTACTACATCTCAGGTAATAAATGATGAAATGTATAAAATATTGAGTTGTACCTCTGACCCATTACATGTACTAATCTGTCACCTGGGTGATGTGTGATGCACATTCTTATAACCAATCTGGCACTCTATTGTTTACAAAAAGTATAAAAGTACCTTGTAATATGAAACAGGTTGTCAGTGAATTATTTTTCTTCATTATTTTGTGCTTTATTGTGTTTTGTTGGATACTGGTTTAAAACATGTTTATTATGTTTTGTTGGAAACTGGTTTCAAAACATGTTTTTGTCACATTCCCTATTAGAAACAACTATTGCACTGATTAATTAAAAACTGTAATGTTCACATCTGTGTTAAACACAGCAAAGTGCATGGGACATGCCTGTATATGTGAAAACTGGGGTGCAAAAACTGCAAACCATTATTTATGGCATAGTTTTCCTGTTTAAACCAATATATTTTCTACCCTCAGCTAAACCATATCCATATCACAGCTATCTTTTAAAAAGGGTACTTCTTTACCTTCCAGTGATGATTTTTGAATACAAAAGAAGAGATTGGTATCAGCCCAGCTGGGTAAATTGTCCGACATGAAATTGAATACAAAGGATGCATTTAATACATATTTTTGCTTTTCAGTTCTGTTGCAAAGTATTAATGGCCTGGTCACATTTAATTAGGACCAGGGTGTGAACTTTTGGGCCTGATGGAAGGGTACATGCAGGACTTAATTTGTAAATAAAAACGTGATAGTGCCCAAAGCTCTCCTATGAAACATGCAGCTGCTGTAATTAAATGTGCGAGCACAGAATACTGAGGCAGCGTAATTCTGAAGCCATCTTGGGCCTTTTTAATCTATTTACCATTGCTCCCAGCCCCTTCAGCTCACTCTTGCAGCTTTCTGCTCTCTTCCTTTGTGACGCTTTTTCGTTTTTCGTTTCCACTGTCTTTCCCATCTATGTATTTTGCTCGCAGTAAAAGCTTGAGTCAGAAAAATAGGTGTCAGCCCCCGAAAATAAGTGCTGGTGCACCACACCCGAAACCACCAGCTCAAATTCTGCACTGGGTACATGCAGCGACAAGCTCTCCAATGTTCTTACCAATCTATCATCAGGACATTAACCCTCTTGCTTGTTGTATATAAGTCTATTGAGAACTCAGCCTGTCCTTGTAGATACATTTGTTCAAGAATGTTTGCATAAGGATTTAATATAGAAATCAACAGATGTGAGTTACAGCTTGTACAATCTTTCATATTCAAGATGAAGACAATTGCATCTCTCCATAGTGTTGAATTCATGATAGATTTAAATAGGAAGTTAAAAAAAGCATCTTCACCAGATTTTAGATAATTTTATAATACTTAGAGGTCATCTCATCTCTCCCAGCTACCTTTCTATACTGGAGAGTTGTTCTTACCCGTTTACTAGAAGAAGGAATACTTCAGAGGAATCTCAACTTTGCTTTTATGTACCTAGGGGTATACTCATGAGGGGCTTGTTCGCAAATTTTTCAACAATATCTCTGAGGCCACAGAAAGGCACTTTGCATGTCTATGTATGGCTCATAGATATGTAGTTAGGCAAAGCAGCACAAATCAATGTGTTGCCTTATTCTGCATTGGGGAGGCATTCCATTGACATTGCAGTGGGTGTTCCCATGCCACATCCATGGATTTTGACACATACCTATATTTACAAGGGCATGTAAACCTGGGGAACCATCAAAGCCTTATGCCTCCCCAGGGGAGGCTCAAGAAGGATAAATATCTTAATTTCTCCTCGTTGTTCTCTCTTTCTGTGTGTGCTGCATATTGCAGCACACATAGAAAGAGGAAGAATCCTCTCATGATTGTTTTTTGCATGATGGTGTCCCTTCCCCCTACAAAAACAAACCTGCATACAGCGCAAGGGTTCCTGAGTTGGTGCTAGGCAGTCAAACGGCGCAAGTGCAGGAGGAAAGGAAAGGAATGTGTTGTATTGCATAGATACAGCACATTCCTTCCCTTTCAAATTGACACAAGGCAGCAAAACAAGGTGAGTTGCTGTGCTGCCCTCGGTCATAAACCCATAAATCTGGGCCCCACTTAATATAATGCCATTTCACACATATATTGCACACATCTTGCAGACACTTCTGAAACAGGGTATCAACCTTAAAGAAAACTGATTACAATTCTACATTTTATTGGGCGATATCTATGTCTGCTGTGGTGTAAGAGTTATAGGGGGTGATTCTGACCGCGGCGGTCGGCGGTCGCCGCCCGCCAAGCGGTTCCCGCCGAAAGACCGCAGCAGTCATTCTGGCTTTCCCACTGGGCTGGCGGGCGACCGCCGAAAGTCCGCCCGCCAGCCCAGCGGGAAACACCCTTCCCACGAGGAAGCCGGCTCAGAATGGAGCCGGCGGAGTGGGAAGGTGAGACGGGTGCAGTTGCACCCGTCGCGAATTTCAGTGTCTGCAAAGCAGACACTGAAATTCTTTGTGGGGCCCTCTTATGGGGGCCCCTGCAGTGCCCATGCCACTGGCATGGGCACTGCAGGGGCCCCCAGGGGCCCCACGACACCCCATACCACCATCCTGTTCCTGGCGGGCGAACCGCCAGGAACAGGATGGCGGTATGGGGTGTCAGAACCCCCATGGCGGCGCAGCAAGCTGCGCCGCCATGGCGGATTCCCATGGGCAGCGGAAAGTCGGCGGTACACCGCCGGCTTTCCGCTTCTGGCCGCGGCTGTACCGCCGCGGTCAGAATGCCCGGCGGAGCACCGCCAGCTTGTTGGCGGTGCTACCGCCAACCTCCGCCAACCTCCGCCATGGCGGTAATTACCGCCAGGGTCAGAATGACCCCCATAGTGTCTTTTTCATTCTGTGCTTCTGCCCTTTCAGTTTGATTGTCAAGAGTTTTCTATAGATACAGACCTCATCATTGTGATCACGTTTACCTATGACAAAACCTTAAGCTCCATCTGTAGATCTGGGATGTCTGTTTGAAAACGGTCCTTGCTTCCAATTGCTATAGGATCATGCAGAATCGGTCCCACCCTACTTACCTCCAATTGTAATTTGGTATACATGAAGCTTTATTTTGCCTGGCTTGCAGAGCCTGACATATTGGCTTTAAAATATCAAAAATTTTAAACACAGCTACTGTCCCAAGGGAATTGGAAGTAGAGATGCAGGAGGTGCTGTAACACCCCCAGAAATAAGTCTGTTGGAGTTCAGAAGGTTATTGAAAAATAAAGAGCCTTTTAACTTTTGGTTTATATTGTCATGTGTACTGAGTGTTCAAAGACAAAGATCAATTGTAAGGCTGTGTCTTTTGCCAAACTGCTGCTTATTTTGAAAATGGTGTTTACTTTTATTTCTCTGACTGAAAAGTGAAAGGGTTTTGTAAAAGGGAACCTAGATGACAATTTTGCTGGGGTACAGTAAATGAAAGGAAAGAATATACAATGTCAGTTTTTTTTTAACACAACATTTAAAGACCTGTAAACCAACTGTACAGATATTTCAAAATCTATCAGCGATTGGGAGAGCGCAAGTGAAGCACTTCTTTTGTGAATTCTGAATTGTAAAGGAAACAAAGGTTTTAGTAGGATCAAAACAAATCAATACACTTTACTTGGTGATGCACAAATAATAGATATTTGCTGAAACCCGCTTTCCACACATTATCATTGGTGCACTACATAGTTTTACCACAGCTGTGCAAATTTAGTGGTCATTTCAATGGAAAATGTGCTGTTTGTAAATAAAAGTGTGCTACCACACCAGTGGTCCAAAACGCACAACTGGTTACATATCACACCCTTACCACTCTCCATCTGAACTGGCAGAGCATATTTGTTACTCTTGTTTGTATAACCCTTTGATTTTTCACATTCCTTAAGACTTTAGCAATATAACATTAATGGAAGCATCCCCACTCTGAAAACGGTTCCAGCATCACTAACTGCCCCCAGATTAGAAGAGAAAAGCCACTCCCATCAGTATGATGGGCCTAGCATCAATTTACAGTTTAAGGTTCATTGCATGGCTGTAGACTAACTGCTTGACAATTTCCAGTGTGAGTGCTAATGTGAAAATATCACATGCCAACCAAGTCTGGTTGGTGCCAGTTAACTCCGGTCAACATCGGAGGATGGTTGTTGACCGTGTCAAACACAATCAACAGGCTCTTTCTTATGAGGACCGCGGGATGACATTAATCCCTAGCTCAGAGCTTCCTTCCTGGGAAATAAACCTCCACCTTGTACATGTGTCTGCATCTGGTTTGGCATCATAATTTCCCTAGTCCTAGATTGTACATAGTGATACCTATTCCCAGCTGTTTTAACATTTTGGTAATGTAATTTCATAGTCGGTTAGTAGAATCCCACAACTGTTCCACTAAACGGAGATATTTCCAAATGAACTGGAGAAAACATATTCTGTAAGAGAAATAGAAAACGAAAAAGGACAAGCAAAGCTCTCTAAAAGAGATTTTTGATGAAATTAGAAAGGAATGCTTTACTAAGATGCCATGTATTGAGGAGTAATATAGATGCATTTTTCCTTTTCACTGATACGACTCAAGGAAGCATGGAGTCTGCCAAAGTCACGAACTGTTAGAGACAGTCACCCTTACTTACCCCCTTCACTCCTGTGGTGAATGGTGAGGTGTAGCTCACCAAACGTTTTACGTACACGTTGTAGGGCTAAGCAGTTCCTTTGGCGCACCCTTATGAACCCCAAACTCAATTAAGCCAATCGTGCTTGCACAATATCGTCAGTTTATTAACAACCAAATGTAATTAATTGCAAAAGACACTCTTTAGTTACATGATGCATGCAAAAGGCACAATCAACGGACCTTCTTTGATCTATACCAATGCCATTTTCAGTGTATACCTGACACATTTAAAACCACGACAATTATGATGCTCGAAAGAAACAAACAGTACTTTCAATTCAATTGTGCAGCATACGACGCGAGGCAGAAACAGGTAGTTTATGAAAAATCAATTTATTTCTCTGATATTCTGTGCAATTTTGTGAAAACATATAATATAACTTTGCTGCAGATCAGGAAAACTTATCTTTCTACTCAAGTCAAGGCTTGTGGAATTTCTTCCATGCACATACTGCACTCCTGCACAAAAACCTTGTGCATCGAACTTTTAAAAAGCCTACAGAAACGTCTGCCTCTAAGCGATTACTCTCATCTTTGTGCTTCTGTACTTGGAACCATATGTCGGCATTGTCACACTCTCTCTTACACTTTGGGTTGCATTAGTCACACATGTAAAAGTCAACCTGGTGTGTTTCTATCTTGGTCTAATGAATGTTGATGTTTGCGTGGAATTATGGGCATCTGAATTAATTGTAAAAAAAATGCAGGGGCATATTTATACTCCGTTTGCGCCGAATTTGCATCGTTTTTTTCAACGCAAATTCGACGCAAAACTAACTCCATATTTATACTTTGGCGTTAGACGCGTCTAGCGCCAAAGTTCATGGAGTTAGCGTCATTTTTGTGCATGAACACCTTCCTTGCGTTAATGATATGCAAGGTAGGCGTTCCCGTCTTAAAAAATGACTCCGATGCATATGCGTCGTATTTATACTCCCGGGCAAAAATGACGCCCGGGAGTGGGCGGGTCTAAAAAACCCGCATTAGCGCCGGATTTTAGCGCCTGGGTCAGGGCAGGCATTAAGGGACCTGTGGGCTCAGAATGAGCCCAGAGGTGTCCGCCCCTGCCCCCAGGGACACCCCCTGCCACCCTTGCCCACCCCAGGAGGACACCCAAGGATGGAGGGACCCACCCCAGGGACATTAAGGTAAGTCCAGGTAAGTATATATATTTTTTTTTTTTGTGGCATAGGGGGGCCTGATTTGTGCCCCCCTACATGCCACTATGCCCAATGACCATGCCCAGGGGACAGAAGTCCCCTGGGCATGGCCATTGGGCAAGTGGGCTTGACTCCTGTCTTTGCTAAGACAGGAGTCATTTCAATGGGGGATGGGCGTCGTAAAAAAATGGCGCAAATCGGGTTGTGGCGATTTTTTTGCCTCAGCCTGACTTGCACCATTTGTGGACGCCCATACGCCATTTTCCCCCTACGCCGGCGCTGCCTGGTGTACGTTGTTTTTTTTAACGCACACCAGACAGCGCCGGCGGCTAATGCCGGCTAACGTCATTGAATAAATACGGCGCCCGCATGGCGCTTCAGAATGGCGTTAGCCGGCGCTAATTTTTTTGGCGCAAAACTGCGTTAGCGCAGTTTTGCGTCAAAAAGTATAAATATGGCCCGCAGTGTGGCACAGTATAAATTCAGAACTGTAATTATATTTTTTACGTTTACGCTGCTTTTGCGTCAAAATTTTTTACAAAGGCAGCAGCAACTTTTTATAAATCATTACTATGTGTGAGAATTACGTGTGCATTTCTGAATGGAAGTCTGGTACCATCACTTCTCAAAAAAGGACGCCACCTCCCCCTGCCGTCCCCATCTTTTGATCAGAGAACAGTGCTCTGCAACCCTAAAAGAAATACCAAAGGACATTAATAACATTTTGTTTATGCCTTTTGCTGGATCATGATTACCTAAGGCAGGTTGCAGGGATTTTCTTACTCTGTTCAGTCCCAGAGGGAGTGCAATATTCCAGTTTTATGAAAAGACAAGGGCATATTTATAAGAGGCGTACACCACTGTTGCATCACTTTTAGGGCCAGATCTAAGAAAAGTGGCTCTGCACCCAGTGCATCAACACTTTTCTTTCACCACCACACTCCACAAAGCCAGACATGTCTGCACATCCCAGTTTCAAGGACAGTGAAGTGTGCATAGCTTTGTGACACACAACATCAACACCACATCAATATTACACCTACTAATTGAAATGATACTGTCACATTGCTTACAAGCCATGGCCTGTCATGATATTGAAGTCACATAGGTAAGGATGTGCCACTTAACCAAAACACCCCTGTAATGGACCCGCATGTCACCCACATTGCAAGAGAATGTAAAGCAAACGGGATGCACAATAGTTTATGAGAAAAATATCCAAAGTTCACAATGTAAACAATACCTGCACAATAAGGATGGCAGTATCAGGGGGACCCCAGGAAGGATGTTGCCTAGGACACATTTCACTTTGCACATGCTCCTAAAACACTATTTGCTCAGGAACTGGGCCTTCATATATCTCAGGGACAATCTACAGTATACCAAAGTGCCATGCCTATGTGCCAAATGTGTAAGTCAAGACAAGAAAGCAAACACAACAGCATCAGCTTGGGTTACACATATAGATGAAGTAGTTGGAAGGTAGACACATGAAAATGTACACATGGTCAGTCAAATGTATAGAAAGGTAGCACAGTTGAACACATTCCATGTGTGGATAAAGAAAAGTCTAGTTTGCACAAACGATAAGCATGTCCAATCTGCATCAGGGGGACAAATGTAACTCAATAGACATTGATATTGGCCAAACTAAGATAAAATACTTACCATATCAAACCACACACAATGCGATGCCACCCCAATTGGATTACCACCCACATATCCATCCATTGAACATCTCCCCTTATCCTGGTTGACACTAGCACTGCTCCCAACGTCCAATCTTGCCAACTACAGCAAATGGATCAGCAATCAGGGTGAATCAAACACAACTGTAGGCATATATCACAAATTACTCGGGAGCATCAAAAGTGTGGAAAAGTAATTGCAAGACCAATGTGTACCACAAATAAAGCCTGTTTTTTTGTGCTTTTTTTAAAGATCTCCAAATATGAGTAAAGGCCAATGGCCAGTCCACAAATAATAGTCCATGCAGACTGTTGTGCACCACAACTTGACTCTCTGATCACTGCCATAGGAACCTCTGCAGAAAGGGGCATCAAGTGGCCTTGCCAGGCACCTGAATGATCACCCTTGGGTGGAGTGGGATCGGATTTAGGATGGGTGGGTTTGGCTTTGGGAGGGATGGGCTTAACTTTGGGAGAGGTGGGCTTCTTCCTGAGGGTGGGAGGGATATGGCTAGTTTCAGGGGGGGTAGGGCAGGTGTGACAGGGGAGGACTTGGACATGGAAGGGATGGGTCCGGATGTGAGTGGGGTCCTTTTGTTTTTTTGAGGGGGGTTCACAGGGGTAGGGGCAAGGTCAAACAAGTAACTTTCTCTGGGGAAAAAGGGTAGGGTCTGCAGACTAGGGGTTGTGTTATCTGTGGGTGTTGTTGGCGCTGGTGTGTGCGTGTGTATCTGAGTTGTGCTTGGGTGGTGTCTGTTGCCTGTTGTGAGTGTTGGTGTTTATATCTCTTGGGGGCTGTGAGGTGGAGGTGATGGCTAAGGTGGGAGTGGTGGCTTTTGGGGGCATGGTGTATGTGGTGTATGGGTCTGTGGGAATGGGGTGGTGTCTGGAGGTATGGTATGTGTGGTGGCTGTGTCTGTGAGTGTTAGGGTGGTGTGTGGGGGCATGGCGTGTGTGGGTCTGTAAGTGTTGGGTGGTGTCCGGGGCTGTGATGTGTGGGGTGTGTGGGCTTGTGGGGGTGAGGGTGGTATCTGCGGTATGGTGTGTATGTTGACTGTGTCTGTGGGTGTTGGGGTGGTGTCTGGGGTTGTGGTGTGTGGGTCAGTGGGTGTTTGGGTGTTATCTGGGAGTTTGGTGTGTGGGTCTTTGAGGGTGGGGGTTGTGTCTCGGGGGAAGGTGGTGTGTGTGATCGACTGTTGAGTTATCATGTGCTGGTGTGTCTTGTGGTGCTTATGTGTGCTCTTGTGTGTGGTGAGGTGGGTGCATGCAGTTGTGTGTGTGTGCTTTGGACTAGTATGGGAACAGGGAAATTGGATGGGGAAGAGATAGGTGGTGGGGTAGGCTGTGCGTAATAAGGCTAGAGCCTAAAGAGATCTCTGTGGGCCGGACATGGCACTATGAATGCCTTTCAGGTACGCAACCACCTACTGATGCTGGCTGCCCTGCATATGGATGGCATTCAGAATTTCAATCAGACCGACCAAGATACTCCTCTTAAGGTCAATAGCCTCCTCACTCAGGGCAGCAGGGGTAACAAGGGCAGAGGATGAGGTGCCTAGCACGAAGGAGACACCCACCCTTCTGGGTGAGTATGCAAGCAACAGGAAGGGTGGAGATGGAATTGGGGGTGGTGGACAAGGATGGAACAGGTAAAGGTCCTGATGGGTCCCCTACCACTAGGGAGTTGCCAATGGAGGAAGACTCTAAAGATGATGATGTTGATCCTGTGTCCTCTGGGGCACTTCATTCACCCTCTGGGCCAATGGGTCCCTCCCTGCTTGATGTCTCATGACTGAGGTTCTGTGGCCAGCGGCTTCCCCACTTGTTTTGGCCCTGTCTCATCTGCTTGCTTGTACGGATGTTGAAATTGCAAAGAGAAATAGGGTCACTACATGTGCCTGATCACACGGGAACAACAGCTTTGATTACCAAACATTACCATATTATAACACATGAACTGTGAAGAGTTGCCCAAAGGAAAATCAGAATTGCAGACAACTCCAATTGCATGGGTGAAGTTGTGCAATCACAATACCCATGTAGCAAGTATGAGACCTTATCACCTTGAATGGTTTGGCTTATGTAGTATCCCTCAGTAAACTGTTGCCACAAAATAGTATGATGATACCAAGGTCATTCTCACAGATCCCACACAAGGTCATGCATCTGACTAATGTTCATATTCCCAATACCCCATCATGATGAAATGGTGGCCAAATCATCTAGCCATGTTGCACACAGAAGTACAGTGCCAGAAGAATGTGACATGGAAAGAGCCATGTCACACTGTAAAAAATCCCCAATGGTAACGCCACAATATGCCCATTGTCTAAATTGGCTCATGGACATTTTACTAATGTTACTCTGATAGATAACATATCTTGCACAAATAAGCACACTGGAGACAATCTGGGCAAATGTTGGGAGGTTTATCTGCAAATATCCACACCACAATGAATCAGCTAGCCCAGGGTAATCACCTGTCTTGATTGGTGCTGCTGTGAATACCCTACTCAGATTGCATAAGTAAAAGCCAATGGTTCATTGGATTTTGTAGAGGCTCAGGGAATTTCTGGTACCTGAAGAAGGTCTTAACATGTTGCTCAACGGGAAGACACATCACTGTCCCCTTTTGGAAGGCAAACACAGATTCCCTTGGATGAATGAGTGTATACAACCACATATGATTCACACATTCTTGCAAGTCACTCCATGTTGCATGTCAACAGTTAGGTAATAAACCTTCACAATTAAACATGTGCTAAGCACTCCACCAAATGATTCTACATCAATGACATGGAAATGCACATTGTAAGTAAAAACTGTAGTCTTACCTGGCATGTCCTTCATAGATTCTGCAATTGTACATGCCAAATTACATGGAGTATGGAGTGATAGGTGAGGGTATGTGTCAATCACCAATCAATGGTGACACGCCCCTGTCTGTGGCATCACATAAACTGTAGCCCCATCATAAATGTCCAATTCCAAACACATTTTGGCATGCACACACATATGTGAGGGAATCAGACCATCCCATGAAGATAGGTATACCATGCATGAAACAGCAGTGAAAATGATATGGTGAAAGTGAAAGGTACACATGCTAACATGTCCGCACAAGGAATGATGATCGCAACAGGGATGTTACCAAAATCATCTCACTGAACATTCACTACTTACCATGGGGAATCATTGCTCTGTGGCTGCACCCAATGGACAATGTATGCTCTGTTGCATGCATGATGGCCACCATCACATGAGAGACAGTAGTGAGGCACCAGCCTCAATCATGACATACTGAAGACAAGTGGCCTGTGTGGGACAGATGCCAATATACTCACTTGTGCAGACACATGGTTGAGTACAGTGATCTATTACCTCGTGTTGTTTGTTGTTGGGGCTGACACAATGAAGACAAGTGGACTGCTGGGTACAAATTTCACCCACAACATTAAACAACATGACCTGATTGATCACTGTACTCAGCCATGTGTTAGCCCTGGAGAGTATAGTAGTAGTGTACTGTACTCTGTTGTGTCCTAGGTCATTGGGCAAATAGGCAAGGCACATCAGCATGCACCAATTTCCATACCTACATAAACAATAACTCATCTTGTGTCACACATGGCCCATCTTCAATCTTCAGGAGAAAATGGCAGACTCTAACATATCAACTTTGCAATGTAACAGGCAGGAATATGTCTAGGACTCACACTCTTATAGCTGATGTGCTCCCCTCAAATGCCTATCAAGTTTTAGGTAGGCCAATGACAGGATGCCTACCATCAGGGGTGTCAAGGTCTGGCATGAACCCAACCACACTGGGAGAACAGCCCCAGTTTGACCATCACAATCTTCAGGGCCCAACATCTCAGGTCCTCCCACCTCTTGTGACACTGGGCACTCCACAGGCTATGGACCCTCAGGGTGCACACCTCCTGGGCCATGACTCTCTAAATCCTATTCTTCTGATTGCCGTTGACCTGTATGGATGCCATAGATAAATGAAGAGGTTACAATTCCATTTTTTTGGTCAACTGGTTGTTTCACACACATTTTAGAAACACTAAGCACAAACATTTTGTAATTGTCCACACACCACTAGTGTAAAGCACACATGCTGATAAGTACAGGGACATAAATACATACTTTTTGAGTCATCTGCAGACTAACCCTCTACCCTGCTCATGGCCTACACTGACTAAGCAAGCACACTGCCTTCAGGTAGCCCAGGCTGAAGGAACATGTACTGTGATGTGAGCCACAATGACATACACAATGACATACAAAAAACTATTGTGACCTGCTGAAGGATAAACTGCTTGGGCCTGACTGGACAGACACATTCACACCCAGCCACATTGGCTCAATGCATACAGTTCCTACAAAAAACAACTATAGTACAGACCGCACCCTAAGACTTAAGTAACAATGAAAGAGCTGCCATAGGTGGTACGTGAAGTCTCTTCCCTGTGCATGTGTGGACATGTGGCCTACTCAATGTAATCTCATACGGCTTCTGAGTGGGTTGGTGTGGTATGTACTTGTAGCACAGAATGCACCTTTTACCATATGTGGCAATCATACATAGATGGCATCCAACATAGTAAGGTATGTTTGGTCTGAATGATTGCATGTAACCAAGCTAATGAGTCACATGACATGCCCTGCCCTGAATTAAGCAATTGTCTGCACAGTAGGTTTGTCACTTATGCAATACACCTTTACTGTACACATATGACTTATGTAAAGGTGACAACAGAGATGGGGGAGTATGGGACCTGTCATAAGTCAATGACACACATTGCCAATGAGGGTCAACAGAAATATGCTCTAGGTCAGGTGATCACCTTAGTACCCATTCCTAATGTAGCCAATGTACAAAGGCCTTCAGGCCAAGTCTTAACCCTGAAGACTACTTTTGTCCACATCCAAAGATCTGCAAATCTACAGGGAGTGGGTCTGGTGCGACAGTTATATAGCCACAGTAAATCTACCACAACATGGTCTATGTCCCATGTGGTGAGAGTCATTGATGGCACACATATTGCCTTTGTGTCACTGCAGGCCAGTGAACAAGTCTATCACAATAGGAAGTACTTATATTCTATCAACATGCAAGTTGTCTGCTTGGAAGGTCTCTACATCTCAAAGTCTGTGACTAGTTCCCAGGTTCAGCCCATGATTCGTTTTGTACTGTGGAACAGCACCATACCCCAGCTGATGTCACAACTGCAACCAGAGAGGGCCTGGCTGGTTGGTAAGTCACATCTGTCCTGATTGTGTGTGTGCAATGTCACATGCTACAATCATGAAGTGAGTGATTCTGTCACGTAGGCTCTCATTATTCTAATGAGACTACTGGATTTTGAGCAGCAGAATCACCTGTGGTGTGGGAGACTGAGTCTATCCCACTGCGGGTGACACCTGTCGCTCTAATCCGGGTTTTTGCTCCGGCTAACTAGCAGTGCCTCATCCCTACCACAGGATAGTGATGATTGGGCAACCGAGCGCATGACATACTAGGCTTCTCAGGGAAGTCATGGTCACTCAGGTCGCATCCGGTTCTCTCATTTACAACTTAGTCCCATATATAAATGACAAACAGAAGCAGTATATGTTTCAATGATGAGTTTAATAAAACGACTGCATCTTAGATAACAAAGCATGAGCTGCAATAACCAGGATGACACAACATGACAGTATTAAAATTGTGACGAGAAGAGTGAAGCAGAAAAACAACGCTATCATATTGTCACTATAATCGATGGGCTATTTCCTATCTAGGTGATAATTTGAGCACAGCATGTTAAGCTCTAATTCTTCCTTTCAGGATCCCTTGGGAAGACATCAACCCCCATACCTGAGCAAAGGCCTGTGGTCTACATTAGCATCTGTAGCGAAGCATTCAGCAATCAGCATACAGTCGTGGTTCCCTGGCTGGAATCTCCCTCCAACATGTAAGGGACAAGGGAGTGTTTATATAATAACACAGCTGATGTTCTGAGAAAATGTCCCTATGTAAGGATGTGTATTTTCTATGAATGTTGGAGACTAAACTTCTACCACGTTCACCGGCAATGTACCAAACTGCATCCTTGAATGAAGCACAGAGTGATCAAGAATGTCTTGTTTAAGAACGGAGTGCTAGCCTAGGCAAAAACAGTTAGATAGGTGAAAATAAACAAGACCGTAAAATGGTTATTGCAATAATAATAAAGTGAATCTGAATAAAATATATCTAGGTTAAAGTGTACAGCGGCCTAGTGTGTTAAAATAATGTCTATGTTTCTGACATCATGACAGCCTATGTGTTAAACAACGTAATAAAATCTCTTCTGAAATGAAGCACTCATATGTATGTGTTGGTGTGTAATGGTTGTAATCCTGAACTGGACACTGTTTACATGCAGCACATCCCTGCTTGCACAAGTCGCTTGTATTTTCATCATATGGTTCACATGGTCTTACATATCTGCATAGCTAAATGTGGATTTTAAGACAGCAGACAATAAGTTTATGATGGGTGAATTTATAAAAATGCTAATATAGAAAATACATTTGGGACAGAAAGAAAGATAGAAAGATGTAAAGGGAAGGGGTCAGTCATGGTGAATGAAATTATTGGAGTAGATGCCACACTATTAGAAGTCCAAAATGCAGAATAGTCCTCCTCCCATTGGAACTGAAATGTTGTTCAGTATCAGTCCACAGGGTGTATGTGTGGCACACAAAGGAGGACATTAAGGAAGAGGTTTCTTTCTGGCAGTGGTGGGTGTCTTGCCCTCCTCACCTCCTGGATTCTTGTATGGAAGTCCCCGATTGTGACAGGGGGAGAGTCAGCTGCTGTAGAGGCAGGGTTGTCTGATGGTGATAGTGCCTCTTGCAGGGCCTGCCTTCCTGTGGTTGCTGCAGATGTACTTAGGCTTGAGGTAGTTGGCCCACAGGAAGGGATGCATGCTGGTGGAAAAGTCACGCTCAGGGTTTTGTGGATGTCCCTAGGCTCAGCACCCTTCTTAGGCTGCCCATGTTAGAATTGTGGTCATCCAATGCTTGGATCATGTTCCTCCGAAGCTGCGTTATTTCCTGGATGTCAGTGAGTAGCTGGCCCATCATGCCTTGGGACTCCTGATAGACCCCCAAGCCATGACTGATGGTATCCTGGTTGACAGCAGCCCCAATGGCATCACTCCAATAGTTCACAGCACCCTCCCAAGTACCCTATCCCCACAAGACTATGCCCTTGGCACAGGGTGCCCTCTCCAACTGGGTCTTCGACCTTCAGTGTCAGAAGTGTTGGGTTGCACCTCAGGATCCAGGACTGGGGGGCTCAAGATGGTTGAAACAGTGCACAGGTTGGGGGAAGCATTGCTGTCTGTGATTTTGACACATAAGGGTTGGAAGGTGTTGTGGGCATAGTGAGACTCACTGTTGCAATCTGACTAAGTTGCCCAGATGTGCTAAGACAGTCCTCTACATCCACACATCCAGGAGTGTCATCATCACTGAGGGCTTCATCCAGGGGTAGAGTGGGAGTCTGGTCAGTGGATGAGGTCTGCCCAGGGGTGTGCCAGCTTGACCTGTTGAGAAACAGAGTACATTGTTATTGGTTGAAATGTGACATCTACCTCCAAAAGTCTTGTGTTACAGTAAGTAGAGACATTGGACATTCCTAAGTAGTAGGTAAGTCTATTTTGCCATGTTACCGTGGATTGGAGTATTTGACATGACATGTGTGAAGCTTGCCTAAACGTTTAGACTCAAGCAGCTCATTAGCTGTGCTGATTAGTTGCACTTTGAAGGAGGGTATCAAAATGGCATCTTTCTGTTGGAGCTGGTCCTTTCTTTAGGGTCATCCCCAAAATATTTTCCTCCTCACTTCTATTTTTCTGACCTGTTTTTGTTGGCTTTTGAACTCTGAGCACTTTACCACTGCTAACCAGTGCTAAAGTGCACATGCTCTCAGTGTAAATTGTACTATTAATTGGTTTATCCGTGATTGGTATATTTGATTTACTGGTAAGTCCCTAGTAAAGTGCAATAGAGGTGCCCAGGGCCTGTAAATCCATTGCTACTAGCGGGCCTGCAGCACTGATTGTGCCACCCACATAAGTAGCCCTGTAATCATGTCTCTGACTTGCCACTGCAGTGTCTGTGTGTGCAGTTTTAAACTGTAAATTCGACTTGGCAAGTGTACCCACTTGCCAGGCCTAACCCTTCCCTTTTCCTACAGGTAAGACACTCCTAAGGTAGGCCCTAGGTAGCCCCATGGGCAGGGTGCAGTGTATGGTTAAGATAGGACATATACTTATGTGCTTTATATGTCCTGACAGTGAAATACTGCCAAATTCATTTTTCACTGTTGCAGGGCCTATCTCTCTCATAGGTTAATCTTAAACATGATTAAAGCGTAGCTTCCCATTGGAAGTAGATAGACCTGTGGAGTTTGGGACCTCTGAACTCACAATGTAAAAATACATCTTTTAGTAAAGTTGATTTTGAGATTGTGTGTTTGAAAATGCCACTTTTAGAAAGTGGGCATTTTCTTGCTTGAACCATTTTTGTGACTCTGCCTGTTTGTGGATTCCCTGTCTGAGTTAGTTTGACAGTGTGGCTGTTTGCACCTCTCCTCAGACAGTGACACAAAGGGGGCTGGGGTGTAGCCTGCATATTCTGATGAGCCATCTGTGCTAGGAGGGGGAAGGAGTAGGCACTCGCACCAGAAAGGGCTGTGCCTGCCCTCACACAATGCAGTCTCCAACCCCCTAGTGTGTGTCTGAGGCCTTGCCTGGGCAAGGCAGGATGACAGAAACAAGTGAGACTTTTCCTTTGAAGAAAGCCTACTTCAAAGGCCAAAATGGGTATAAGAAGAGGACCCAAAACCATAGACTTTAGATACTTCTTGGTGTAGACCCTCTACCTCATAGACACTTCTGGACAAGAAACCTGCTGGTGAAGAATCCCTGAACTAGACCTGCCAAGAGGAACTGCCTGGCTGCCCAAAGGACTAATTGTGACTGCTTTTCTGACGAGGACTGCTGCCTTGCTGTTGCCCTGTTGCCTTGCTGCTCTCTGGCTGTGCTGAGAAGTGCTCTCCAAGGGCTTGGATAGAGCTTGCCTCCTGTTCCCTGAAGTCTCAGGACCAAAAAGACTTCACTCTTGCAACTGGACTTCTTGTGCGGTTAAAATGTTTGATGCACAGCCTGCTAAAAATGACGCACAGCCTGCCCAGCAGTGAGAAGTTCACTGAACGCGAACCGGGACCACGCAGCGTGACTTCGCAAGGAGAAGGTTGATGCAGCGCCTGCGTTGTGATAGGAACTTCGATGCACGGCCCACTGGATCGACGCACAGCTGACCCGGGATGACGCAGTCTGACTTCCAGAGAAGAATCGACGTAGTGTGAGGAAACCAAGTCCACGCACCAAAAAATCGACTCAAAGCCTTCCCCTGTGTGGAAAATAACAACGCAAGTCAGTGTGCGAAGGGGTGAAACCGACGCACACCTCCCCGTTTTCCACGCATCACCTCCTCTGCGGTCCCTTGCGGAGATTTTGAACCCAAATCAGGTACTTTGTGCTTGCAAGAGACCTTTATTGTTTTTAGGAGACATTTACTTGTTTTGCAACGAATTAAGACACTTTATATCACTTTTACCGTGATATCTCAACAATCTACTCATTGCTTTTTAATTGTTTTGACCTGTATCTTATCAGATAAATATTACATATTTTTCTAAAAACTGTGTAGTGTATTTTTGTGGTGCTACATAGTGTTATTGTGTGATTTATTGCACAAATACTTTACATATTGCCTTCTAAGTTAAGCCTGACTGCTCAGTGCCAAGCTACCAGAGGGTGGGCACAGGATATTTTAGATTGTGTGTGACTTACCCTGACAAGAGTGAGGGTCCTTGCTTGGGCAAGGGGTAACCTGACTGCTAACCAAAGACCCCATTTCTAACATGTAGTATATTATATCTCCCCCACTCAAATATCCCTAGATTGACAAAACCTGTTGGATTATTTCAAACGGCACATGAAATTACATTCATATTGCTGTACCTAAAGCTGGAGAGGTCAAGCCATGTAGTTCGTCTCATTAATCACATTGATAGTTCACTCTGAGCATTTTTTAACACTCAAACCCTCAATATCAGGCACAAGTATAGTACTGGAGACCAAAGAGGAAATTATAAAGTAAGGAGAAAATTAGAGGATTCTGGGGGTCATTCTAACCTTGGCGGTCGGTGATAAAGCGGCGGCCAACCCGCCAACAGGCAGGCGGTCCAAAAAATGGAATTCTGACCCTGGCGGGAACCGCCAACACAGACCGCCACATTAACACTCCGACCGCCACGGCGGGACCGACAAACAGCGCGGCGGTCACCGCCAACAGGCAGGCGGCAGACAATGTACCGCCCACCCTATCACAACTCACCAATCCGCCACCTTTTCCGGGGCGGGAGCCCCACCGATAAAAACACGGCAGAAACAGACTACGAACGGGAAAACGCTCACCTATACACACTCCACGAGGAAGGAGGACAGCATGGAGCCCGAATTACACATCCTACCGGCTATTGTCTACCTGCTCATCTACCAGGAGTACGAACGCCGGCGCAGACGACAACGGTGAGTACTGCACCTACGACACAGGGGAGGGGGGAGAAGGAAAGCTTACGGGCACACACATATGCGATACACCCACCCCCCCAACCCACCACCCCAATACCTACACACCAATGCAGAGCAACAAGTCAGAGTGACACCCCCCAAACCCCCCAGAATAATTCAAAGACATAATTCAAATGAAGTTTAAAATTTATGTATAAAATAGGTTCATTTAAGTCATGGTAAATATGCCATATGAAATATACAAAAGAAATAATGAACATAGTGCAAAGTATAAACATAGTCAATAAGTCCTGCACAGTCCGTTCAATATCCATAGTCCGTGGGCCAATGTGTACAAACACATGGGCAAAGCCCACACAGGAGACCGGAAACCATTGGAGAGAACACTGCTGGGGCATCAGATGAGAAAACAACAGGCACCTCAGGGGGAAGGGAAAGGGGGGCACCTCAGCCACATGAGTCCACGACGCCAGATCCACGAGGGGCCTCCATGCCCACTGTACCATCCTGGAGAGTGCAAAGCCACAGTCCATCAGATGGATAACCGACTCCACTGGTATTGGAGGAGGCATGGTGCCCAGAGTGCTTCGTGAACACCTGCTCGACACAGAACCGGCACTGTCAATGGACCAGCGGTGCTTGAGACGGCGGTGCCCAGCGGAGCGGTGCTTGAGATGAAGGGCCCAGCGGAGCGGTGCTTGACAGGAAAGGCCCAGCGGAGCGGTGCCTGACAGGAGACGGCGGGGCTCAGCGGAGCGGTGCTTGAGATGAAGGGCCCAGCGGAGCGGTGCTTGACAGGAAGGGCCCAGCGGAGCGGTGCCTGACAGGAGACGGCGGGCTCAGCGGAGCGGTGCTTGAGATGAAGGGCCCAGCGGAGCGGTGCTTGACAGGAAGGGCCCAGCGGAGCGGTGCCTGACAGGAGACGGCGGGGCCCAACGGAGCGGTGCTTGAGATGAAGCGCCCAGCAGAGCGGTGCTTGACAGGAAGGGCCCAGCGGAGCGGTGCTTGACAGGAAGCGCCCAGCGGAGCGGTGCTTGAGATGAAGGGCCTAGCGGAGCGGTGCTTGAGACGAAGGGCCCAGCGGAGCGGTGCTTGACAGGAAGGGCCCAGCGAAGCGGTGCTTGAGATGAAGGGCCCAGCGGAGCGGTGCTTGAGATGAAGGGCCCAGCGGAGCGGTGCTTGAGATGAAGGGCCCAGCGGAGCGGTGCTTGACAGGAAGGGCCCAGCGGAGCGGTGCCTGACAGGAGACGGCGGGGCCCAGCGGAGCGGTGCTTGAGATGAAGGGCCCAGCGGAGCGGTGCTTGACAGGAAGGGCCCAGCGGAGCGGTGCTTGACAGGAAGGGCCCAGCGGAGCAGTGCTTGAGATGAAGGGCCCAGCGGAGCGGTGCTTCAGACGAAGGGCCAAGCGGAGCGGTGCTTGACAGGAAGGGCCCAGCGGAGCGGTGCTTGAGATGAAGGGCCCAGCGGAGCGGTGCTTGAGATGAAGGGTCCAGCGGAGCGGTGCTTGACAGGAAGGGCCCAGCGGAGCGGTGCTTGAGATGAAGGGCCCAGCGGAGCGGTGCTTGAGATGAAGGGCCCAGCGGAGCGGTGCTTGACAGGAAGGGCCCAGCGGAGTGGTGCCTGACAGGAGACGGCGGGGCCCAGCGGAGCGGTGCTTGAGATGAAGGGCCCAGCGGAGCGGTGCTTGACAGGAAGGGCCCAGCGGAGCGGTGCTTGACAGGAAGGGCCCAGCGGAGCGGTGCTTGAGATGAAGGGCCCAGCGGAGCGGTGCTTGAGATGAAGGGCCCAGCGGAGCGGTGCTTGACAGGAAGGGCCCAGCGGAGCGGTGCTTGAGATGAAGGGCCCAGCGGAGCGGTGCTTGAGATGAAGGGCCCAGCGGAGCAGTGCTTGAGATGAAGGGCCCAGCGGAGCGGTGCTTGACAGGAAGGGCCCAGCGGAGCAGTGCCTGACAGGAGACGGCGGGGCTCAGCGGAGCGGTGCTTAAGATGAAGGGCCCAGCGGAGCGGTGCTTGACAGGAGGGGCCCAGTGGAGCGGTGCCTGACAGGAGACGGCGGGGCACAGCGGAGCGGTGCTTGAGATGAAGGGCCCAGCGGAGCGGTGCTTGACAGGAAGGGCCCAGCGGAGCGGTGCTTGAGATGAAGGGCCCAGCGGAGCAGTGCTTGAGATGAAGGGCCCAGCGGAGCGGTGCTTGACAGGAAGGGCGGAGCGGTGCTTGTGCTGAAGGGCCCAGCGGAGCGGTGCTTGAGATGAAGGGCCCAGCGGAGCGGTGCTTGAGATGAAGGGCCCAGCGGAGCGGTGCTTGACAGGAAGGGCCCAGCGGAGCGGTGCCTGACAGGAGACGGCGGGGCCCAGCGGAGCGGTGCTTGAGATGAAGGGCCCAGCGGAGCGGTGCTTGACAGGAAGGGCCCAGCGGAGCGGTGCTTGACAGGAAGGGCCCAGCGGAGCAGTGCTTGAGATGAAGGGCCCAGCGGAGCGGTGCTTCAGACGAAGGGCCAAGCGGAGCGGTGCTTGACAGGAAGGGCCCAGCGGAGCGGTGCTTGAGATGAAGGGCCCAGCGGAGCGGTGCTTGAGATGAAGGGTCCAGCGGAGCGGTGCTTGACAGGAAGGGCCCAGCGGAGCGGTGCTTGAGATGAAGGGCCCAGCGGAGCGGTGCTTGAGATGAAGGGCCCAGCGGAGCGGTGCTTGACAGGAAGGGCCCAGCGGAGTGGTGCCTGACAGGAGACGGCGGGGCCCAGCGGAGCGGTGCTTGAGATGAAGGGCCCAGCGGAGCGGTGCTTGACAGGAAGGGCCCAGCGGAGCGGTGCTTGACAGGAAGGGCCCAGCGGAGCGGTGCTTGAGATGAAGGGCCCAGCGGAGCGGTGCTTGAGATGAAGGGCCCAGCGGAGCGGTGCTTGACAGGAAGGGCCCAGCGGAGCGGTGCTTGAGATGAAGGGCCCAGCGGAGCGGTGCTTGAGATGAAGGGCCCAGCGGAGCAGTGCTTGAGATGAAGGGCCCAGTGGAGCGGTGCTTGACAGGAAGGGCCCAGCGGAGCAGTGCCTGACAGGAGACGGCGGGGCTCAGCGGAGCGGTGCTTAAGATGAAGGGCCCAGCGGAGCGGTGCTTGACAGGAGGGGCCCAGTGGAGCGGTGCCTGACAGGAGACGGCGGGGCACAGCGGAGCGGTGCTTGAGATGAAGGGCCCAGCGGAGCGGTGCTTGACAGGAAGGGCCCAGCGGAGCGGTGCTTGAGATGAAGGGCCCAGCGGAGCAGTGCTTGAGATGAAGGGCCCAGCGGAGCGGTGCTTGACAGGAAGGGCGGAGCGGTGCTTGAGATGAAGGGCCCAGCGGAGCGGTGCTTGAGATGAAGGGCCCAGCGGAGCGGTGCTTGACAGGAAGGGCTCAGCGGAGCGGTGCCTGACAGGAGACGGTGGGGCCCAGCGGAGCGGTGCTTGAGATGAAGGGCCCAGCGGAGCGGTGCTTGACAGGAAGGGCCCAGCGGAGCGGTGCTTGAGATGAAGGGCCCAGCGGAGCGGTGCTTGACAGGAAGGGCCCAGCGGAGCGGTGCCTGACAGGAGACGGCGGGGCTCAGCGGAGCGGTGCTTGAGATGAAGGGCCCAGCGGAGCGGTGCTTGACAGTAAGGGCCCAGCGGAGCGGTGCTTGACAGGAAGGCCCCAGCGGAGCGGTGCTTGAGACAGCGGGGCCCTCTTTAGCGGTGCCTGTCTTGGCGGGGCCCTCTTCAGCGGTGCTCTTCACGGCAGGGCCCTGTTCAGCGGTGCCTGTCTTGGTGGGGCCCTCTTCAGCGGTGCTCCTCCCGGCGGGGCCCTGTTCAGCGGTGCCTGTCTTGGCGGGGCCCTGTTCAGCGGTGCTCTTCACGGCGGGCCCTGTTCAGCAGTACCTGTCTTGGCGGGGCCCTCTTCAGCGGTGCTCCTCACGGCGGGGCCCTGTTCAGCGTTGCTCCTCACGGCGGGCCCTGTTCAGCGGTGCCTGTCTTGGCGGGGCCCTGTTCAGCGGTGCTCTTCATGGCGGGGCCCTGTTCAGCGGTGCCTGTCTTGGCGGGGCCCTGTTCAGCGGTGCTCCTCACGGCGGGGCCCTGTTCAGCGGTGCCTGTCTTGGCGGGGCCCTGTTCAGCGGTGCTCTTCACGGCGGGGCCCTGTTCAGCGGTGCTTGTCCTGTCTTTCAAGGGAGCCAGACCTGGCCAAGACTCCCCGCTTAGTCGCCCTCCGACCTTGCGGTAGCGGGGCCCTCCTGTGATGGAGTCTTGTGCCCGTGGGTGTCGTCCGTCACACCCGGTGCGCTCGGCTGCTGCATGTCTTCTCCGCCCTGCTGCCCTTGCCCTCCTTCGCTGCAGCTCTCGGGCCCTTGCCTCCCTTAGATGATGTGGCAGGTGACGTGGCAAGGCCACTCTCTGTGGTGGCAGCCGTCTCAGGCTTTACGCGCCGGCCCTTAAGTTTTCTTGTCCTCTTCCCAGGGGGTGGGCTGGCTGTCCCCTTGCTGCTGGCCGATGTTCCTTCCCTAGGAGCTGGTGGACTCCAATAGCCCTGCACTATGGTGATACTAGATGCAGGGCTGGTGGTGGCTGAGGTGCTCTTTGGACTCTTACCAGATGGAGGGGGTGGGTCAGGTGATGCAAAGAGGTTAATTTTGGAGAGGAAAAGTTTTTTAGGAGCAATGGGAACGGTAGGTGCAGTGGGTATGGGAGTGGAGGAAGAGGATGTGGTTGTAGGAGAGTCAAGTGTGCTGTCTTTGGGTGCAGGTGCTTGGGCTGGAGGCTGTCGTGAGGTGGATGGCTGTTGGGTGGGTGGCTGCCTGCGTTTGTGCGGTTTGGAAGAGGGGGTGACAGACACAGTGGGAGAGGACACAGGGGACGTGTAAATGGCAGTGGGGGTGGTGACTGCACGTGTGCTGACTGTAATGGAGGGTGTGCTGGTGATGGAAGTACTGGCTGATGGTGGTGTGCATGCAGGTGTGAGTGGAGACGTCAAAGGGAGGGAGGAGGGAGACGAGGAGGAGGGGACACAGAGGTGGTAGTGACTGTTGGCATGTCTGCATCTGGATGTTGTTTGTGTGAATGCTTGTGGGATCTGTGGTGCTTATGTCTGGATGAGCTGCCCTTGGGTGCTGAGGTGTGTGCAGGCTGGTCTGATGGTGTGGATGGGATAGGCTGAGGAACAGGAGACTGGGACTGGGTGGAGGGAGTTAGAAGAGGGAGGCTGGAGACAGGGACAATGGCTGCCGTCAGTGCTGAGGCCAGAGCGTTGAACGATCGCTGATGGGCAGCCTGACCCGAATGAATGCCCTCCAGGTATGCATTGCTCAGATGCACCTCCCTTTCCACCCCCTGGATGGCATTCAAAAGGGTAGACTGCCCAACAATGAGCGTCCGGAGGAGGTCAATGACCTCCTCACTGAGGGCAGCAGGGGTAACTGGGGCAGGGCCTGAGGTGCCTGGGGCGAAGGAGATGCCCGCCTTGATGTGTGAGCGGGCATGGGGCGAACGCTGAGGGGCTGCTTGGAGGGCGGAGCTGGTGCGCTGGGTGGCGGCTGTACCTGTAGTTTCGTTGGGCACGGATGTTGCCGCCACCGCAAGGGAGCTCCCTTCCGAGGACGTGTCGGTGTCGCTGACGTCTCCACGGGTCCCCATTGTGGAGCTCCCCTCGCCCTCCGTCTCACTGCTGAACTCGGAGTCCGTTGCATGGCCCTCTGGGGCCATGTGAGATGCAGCTCCCTCGTGCGCCGATGCCACTTCTCCTCCGCCTGATGATGCTAATGCACACATGCACAGGAAGAAAAAGAAAATGGGTGGGGGGGAAAAATGAAAACAGGTTGAGTGCATGCATTGGCAACACCGTTGGCGGAGAGGACAGACACAGAAGCCCCCTGAACTACGCTGCGCAATCGGGGTACACTACTCAGTTCTTGTGACTAGGCCTACAGGTCTATGGACGACAAATGCACACATGGGTGATGTAGGACCATGGATAGCTGTACTTGGTAACCTACAGAGGTGGGGGGCGGGGGCACAGGGCCATGGCTAACGGAGGGGACTAGCCTACAGAAAGCGCCCTGGCCTTGAGTTACCCACAGCCCTCCTCCCCCAACCAGACACCTCCACTGCACGCAAAGATAGCAGAATGTGCTGATACTCACCCCCTTGTGTCTGCTGTGATGTCCTTACGCGCCCATCCAAATCGGGGTAGGCCACCGCCAGGATCCGGTACATCAGGGGGGTCAATTGGCGGCTGGCACCCCTCCTACGTTGGGAGGCCATCCCCAGCAGAGACTCAGCGGTCTTTCTGGTCCCGCGGCGGATGTCCTCCCACCTCTTTCGGCAGTGGGTGCCCGTCTGTTTTGGACCCCCAGGGCCCAGACGTCCTTGGCGATGGCACGCCAAATGTCGACCTTCTGATGGGCGCTGACCTATTTGACATGTACAGGGTGGGAAAGGAAATATCATCACTTTTCAGCATGGTAGATGTGAGTGGCCCCCCCTCCCTACCCTTGCCATGTGGCACATGTTCCCATCTGTTGTGCATTGCACTCCTCATTCGCTCCCCTCCCCACCATCTTACATACACCCCACTCAACACAGGCATAGCTCATTCAGCGTGCACCCTGTGTACTAACCTGTTGGTCTGGAGGACCGTAGAGTAGCGCATACTGGGGGAGGACCCCATCAACAAGTTTCTCCAATTCTTCGGAAGTGAAGGCAGGGGCCCTTTCCCCAGTCACAGCAGCCATTGTATCTCCCAGACCGAGGTCACAGCAGCACTTGCAGTATAGGTTCTCTCCTGTGGATGATCAGGTCTCGAGTGATTAATCAGATAGAAAATGGCGGTCACGCCCGCGGCGGTGCGTACCGCGGCAGTGCGTACCGCGGCGGTGCGTAAAGCGACCGCCGGCGCACATCGTCATTGGCTCCTGAGACCCATAGGGTTCAATGTTAACCAATGCTGCTTTGCGCCGCGGTCTTCGACCGCCTACCGCCATGGTGTGCCACACCAGCGCAGTGACCTCACATCCCACTGTCACACTTCACAGGTCAGGCAGCCGCCATTTCAAGGGCCCACATGGCATGATTTCTACTGCGTCACACAGGCCTAGGCCTTGCATTGCCACTCATACAAGCCGTTCCATGCATAGCGATTCGTGTACTGTGCAAGCTGTGTGAACGAACCTGTGGGTTGCTTGACTCTGTGCTCCATGTTGTCCTTCCTAGGCACCGTCCGCTAGGACTTGCGAGGAGAAGGATGAATCCTCCCGTGTACCGACCGCTGGTGGACCTGTCGACAGTGGAAGAACGACATATCATACTTACATACCGGCTTGACAGAGCAACTATACATGAACTATGTGCCCAGCTGGAGCCAGACCTGATGTCCCCCATCCGCCAACCCACAGGGATTCCCCCTCTGGTGCAGGTTCTGTCAGTACTCTATTTTTTGGCAAGTGGGTCGTTTCAGACAACAGTGGCCATATCATCTGGGATGTCTCAGCCTATGTTTTCAAAGGTTTTGTCCAGAGTGTTGTCTGCCCTGATGAAATACATGCAGAGATACATTATTTTCCCTGAGGTGGGCGAATTGGCTACAGTGAAGGATGATTTTTATGCCCTTGGACATATCCCCAACATCATTGGGGCCATTGATGGGACCCATGTGGCTTTGGTTCCCCCCAAAGACAGTGAGCAGGTGTATCGAAACAGAAAAAGTTATCATTCGATGAATGTCCAGGTGGTCTGTTTGGCTGACCAGTACATCTCCCATGTAAATGCCAAGTTCCCTGGGTCAGTGCATGACGCGTATGTCATGCGAAATAGCAGCATCCCTTATGTGATGGAACAGCTACAGAGACACCGTGTGTGGCTAATTGGTGACTCTGGTTACCCCAACCTGTCGTGGCTACTGACCCCAGTGAGGAATCCCAGGACAAGGGCAGAGGAACGGTACAATGAGGCCCATGGGCGAACTAGGAGGATCATAGAAAGGACCTTCGGGGTCCTGAAGGCCAGGTTTAGGTGCCTGCATATGACAGGGGGATCCCTCATGTACTCACCAAAGAAGGTGTGCCAGATCATCGTGGCCTGCTGTATGCTTCACAATCTTGCATTGCGACGCCAGGTGCCTTTTCTGCAGGAGGATGGTCCAGATGGTGGTGTTGTTGCAGCTGTGGAGCCTGTGGAGAGTGAAGAAGAGGAAGACGACGGGGACGACACGGACAACAGGGATAAAGTCATACAACAATACTTTCAGTAGCACACAGGTAAGAAACAGCCACCCCAATTTACATTTACTTGAGGCCTCATGCGTCTCCACTGTCTGTGTTTCCCCCCAGTTCCTGTTAACTGATTTGTGACTTTCCCTTCCCTTTTCAGAGCTGTATGACCCACTGCCTGACTTCAGCTTTGTTTGCCCATGGACTAAAGCTTATTGAAATTGGTATGTTGTCATCACAAAGTAACTGGACATTATTGCACCGTTATGTGTAATACATTTGTTAAGAATACAAGCAGACTCCTGTTTATTTAAGTGGAATAAGTGATTTATTTAAAGTGCTAGATATAGGTACATGATTGGGAAGCGGGGATGGGTGGGGGTGGAGTAATGTCCATGGCAGAGTCCAGTTCTCAGTCGCACAGGTGCATTGTCCATATGCCTGTGAAAGGATGGAGCAGGGGCAGTTCAAGGTTGGACAGGGTGACAATGTGGGACAGTGGGATGACATCAGGGGGTATCTTAGGCTGGCGGGGGTCTTGCAATCCTACTCTGTCTTCTTGTGAGATCTCAGGTTCCGCTTGCGGGGTGGTTCTTCTTCTGCAGGAGGTGGGGTTCTGGTGGCCTGTCGTTGTGTGGGGGCCTCCTGTCCTCTGGCGCCGGCGGAGGTGGTAGGCTGTTCCTGGCCTGGGCTAGTGACAGGGGCCCTTTGGGGTGCCACATGGTCCCGCAATGTGGTGACCATCTGGGTAAGGGCCAGGACGATGGTCCCCATTGCGGAACTGATGTTCCTCAGTTCCTCCCTGAACCCCATGTACCGTTCCTCCTGCAGTTCCTGGATCTCCTGGAACCGGGCCAGTACCGTCGCCATCGTCTCCTGGGAGCGGTGGTATGCTCCCATGATGGTGGAGAGGGCCTCTTGGAGAGTCGGTTCTCTGGGCCTGTCCCCCCCCTGTCGCACAGCAGCCCTCCCAGTTCCCCTGTGTCCCTGGGCCTCTGTCCCCTGGCCGGTGTGCCCACTACCACTGCCCCCAGGTCCCTGTTGTTGTTGGGGTGGTGGGTCAACCTGGGTGTCCTGTAGTGGTGGACACACCGCTGATTTACGTGCCCTGGTTTTCCCAGAGGGGGTTGGGTCTGGTGTAGCCTGTGGCTGTCTGTGGGGAACCGACTGTCCAGAGGTCCCCGATGGGCTGGGCTGGTCGTCTGGCTCCAGGGAGACAGAGCTGCTGTCATCGCTGGGGGCCTCTTCTGGGGGTGGGATGGACATCTCTGGACCCTCCGTGGCGGTGTGGTGGCGTTCGGGTCCTGCAGGGGTATAAAGGTATGGTTATTGCTTCTGTGTGTGGGATTTCGTGTGATGGGTGGGTGTCCGTGTACCCATGTGCAGGCATTTCCTTGTGGGGGCTTTTGTGAGGGTGGCTTGTGGGGGTGATGTGTGTGTGCAGTGGGCATGCTTTGGTGATGGGTGTCCAAGCTTTGGGGTCGCATGCAGGGCTTGGTGTTGGGATGGGTGGGTTGTGAGGCTTTTGCTAGGGGTTGGTGTGATGGGGGAGGGTGGGGGTATGATTTGGCATGCAGGTGGGGTGGGGGTGGGAAGCAGTAGTGAAGATTTGCCTTACCAGAGTCCATTCCTCCGCCTACTCCAGCGAGGCCCTCAGGATGTGCAAGACTTCCTCCTCCCACGCAGTAAATTCTGGGGGAGTAGGTGGGGGTCCGCCGCCAGTCTTTTGCACCGCTATGTTGTGCCTTGATACCATGGAACGCACCTTCCCCCGTAGGTCGTTCCATCTCTTCCTGATGTCCTCCCGATTGCGTGGATGCTGTCCCACCACGTTGACCCTGTCCACTATCCTTTGCCATAGCTTCATCTTCCTGGCAATTGTGGTGTGCTGCACCTGTGCCCCGAAGAGCTGGGGCTCTACACGGACTATTTCCTCCACCATGACCCTGAGTTCGGCGTCACTGAACCTGGGGTGTCTTGGGGGTGCCATGGGGTGGTGTGGTTGAGGTGTGGGGTGGCGTTTGTGGTGATGAGTGTCGTGCGTGTGGTGGTGTGTGGTGTTTGGTGCGTAGATTCTGTGTGGGTGATGGTGTTGTGTGCCTCTGTGTTGTGGGATTCTCTATTCTGTGCTCTGTCTCTAGCCTTCGTCAATGATTTCGGGTGGTAGGGGCTTGTGGGTGATGTGGGTGTGTGTTTTATATTGTGTTGGGTGTGTGGGAGTGGTGTTAGTATGTGTATCAGGTGTGTGTATTTCGAAGTGACCAATGTGGCTGAGTTTTCTATGGGTGTGTGTATTTTGACCGCGGCGGTGTGTACCGCCAATGGAATACCGCGTTTGAAAGAGCGCCGCGTGGATTTGTGGGTCGGAATGGTATGGGCGTATTTCTGTTGGCGTGACGGTAGAGGTTTGGTCAGCGCCATTTTTTCGCTGACCTTTGGTGTGGCGGATTATTGAGGATGTCGGGTTTTCGGCGGTTTGGCAGTTGCGGGTCAGAATGACCGTGGCGGTTTACCGCGGCCACGGCGGTGTTATGGCAGTCTTCTGACCGGCGGTAAGCGCCTTTTACCGCCGAGGTCAGAATGACCCCCTCTGTTCTTTCACTCTGTCCCATAACAGTGAAGGTAGAAAAAGAAAGGAAACTGGGTTACCTATGGGTGAGAGAGAGAGACAAAACAAGGGAGGAAAATAAATGACTTAGAGTTTCTCTAATTATTATGCAGGACCTTATGAGGGCTGTTTACAAATGCATGTTTCTGCTGGTCCTGTCAATTTTCAAAAGTACCCCAGGATATCTCATAGTTAGGGCCCACCACATCCATATGGAGGCGGTATATCCATCTCTGTTCAAACATTAACAGAGTCATTGTTATATCAGGGCGAATCTGCACAAGTTTCTCCAATACACACCATTCCATATCAGTCTTGTTATGGCCCTTCTCGATGAAATGTCTCGTAAGTTTTGTAGCATCCCATTTGCACTTAATGCTATGATTTTCTACTATTCATGTCCTGACATTTCTTGTTGTCATCCCTATATAAAGTAAATTACAAGGGCATCTGATCAAGTAGACCAAAATTTCAGAATTATAGTTCATAAATGATTGCAATGTCCAAGGGGTCCTTATACCTACATGTAGCTCTTTGAGTCTCCTGGTAAAGGGGCACACACTGCAATTCCCACATGGAGCATGTTCTGCTGGAGAAGGTGTATCCTAGAGGGTTCTTTGCTGCCCTACTGGTTTAGTATTTCTTGGGCGGGTGCGTACCAGGAAATCCTTGATATTTATGGCCATCCTAAAGGAGAAAATTTGTCTTTCCAAAACAAGGCCCCCTGACTGTAGAATTCTCCAACGTCTCTCCAACGTCTGTTGATAATCTTTTTTTGGTTTGTCAAATAATGGACTCAAGGTAATTACAGAGATCAACTTCTCCTTTTTCTCTTTTGCAAAGATCATCAACTGCTGTTCCCTGTTATTATTCAGAGCTCTCTTGTTAGCATTCCTAATCAATCTGCTGGGATAGATTTTTCTCAAGGGGTTTCCCAGATAGTTTTTTTGCATGTGACTTGTACTTCAATACGTATGAACAGTTCTGGCATAAGCGAAGGAACTGCCCTACTGATAGGTTTTCCCTCAGGGCCTGTGGGTGGAAAATGTCAAATCTCAAGAGACTATTGTGGTCTGTTTCCTCAGTGCTCTCTGGAGACAAGAGGGTTCACATCCCTAAAGGTCCAATGTCTGACTTTGTGGTAGGAGACAACATAGGTTGGTGGTTTGAGGCTTATGAGATTTCTCTGCAGATACATAGGGTCCCTGAGGTGAACTGGGGGGCTAGTCTGTGGAGGCACATCCATAGAGAGGGAGCACCCTATTGGCCATAGATGCAGGGGATAGGCTGAGGTAACCCACCATGAAAGAAGCCCTGATCAAGAAATTTGGTCTGACCCCAGGGAAGTACAGTCAGAAGTTCAGGGACAGTCAGAAGCTATCCCAATAGACCTGGGCGGATTGTGTTGATTCCTTTTGTAAAGCACTGGTTAGTTGGGTGAAGCGCAGTTAAGGAAAAGATTATCAAGTGCTACTTAACTTGATTGCAAAGAAGCATATATTCAGTCTTCCTTTTCCAGATCTGTGCCAACACCTTGTTGACAATAAGCTCACTGCCCCCAAAGAGCTTGCTAAGAAGGTGGACTGATGGTCACCTGATAGGTGGGCATGTTCATTCGAAGAAGGAGGGGTGGACAGAAACAAATGCAAGGAGTTCTCTAAAGTGCCAGCCCAAGATAGTTCTTCGAGTCAGGACTCCCATCCCCCCACTGACTAAAAAAAGAGATGGCAGAGATGACAGTAGGTCTGCATCTCTCAAGTGTACAAGCAGGAAGGACACTTCAAGGGAGATGTCAAGTATCACAGGTGGGCACAGCCCTCACCCCCAGTGGGCAGTCACTGGGATTGGCTAGTGTAGTGCTTGGGGAGGAGATTGTCCCAGATAGTGTGGGGGACAGTGTAGAAAATACCCTAGTGACCGTGGGTGACCAAGAAATGGTGTGGAGAACCCACATGCCTAGTAATATTAGAAAGGGCTGTGGATCACCATTGTTGGCAAGAGGGTGGAGTCTCTGAGAGACACTTGGGCCAGTATGACAATCATCTGTTCTCATCTGGTGTCCACAGAGCAGATAGTCCCTAATGTGTTCCACCAAGTTGTTGCTGCTGACAGCCATAATAGCCACCACCCAGTGACTCGGTCTCCTTTGAATGGAGGGTCCTTGAGGGTAGTTGTGAGTCCATCCATGCCTGTGGAATGTCTGATGAGCCTAAGGCTCCTGAGTCTGGAGTCTGGAGTAACCTGTGTTTTGGTGGTCCCCCGTTCTACAGGACCTTATTACTGGGGCTGGCTGATGATTTTACCTTGGCAGGTCATTTGGGGGAGGACAAGACCTTTGACAGGCTTGTCATCCACTTTTACTGGCCTCAAATGAGAAATGCCTCAAATGTTTTCTGTAGGTCCTGTCCTATCTGCCAGGCAAGTGGCAAGACAGGAGGGAAGTGCAAGGCCCCCCGACAACCTTTTCCTGTCATTGGCACTCCCTTTGAAAAAGTGTGCATCCACATATTTAGGACTCCGGATCCCAAAACAGCAATGGGCAGAAGATTAATTCTGGTCTGGTGGACCAGCCCACCCTGAAACTGGAGGCTATACCCCTAAGGACTGTGGCTGCACATGCAGTGGCCAGGGTTTCCCCAAGGAGGTGGTATTTGACCTGGGCACAAATGTCATGTCAGGGTTTATGGAGATCATGTGGAAAGAGTGTGCGTTAACCTACAAGTATTCTCTACTCCTTACTGCCCTCAAACCAATGGACTTGTTGAAAAGTTCAATAGGACCCTTAAAGGTATGATTGTGGGTCTGTCAGAACCCATGAGGTGTAAGTGGGATGTCTTCCTGCCATGTCTTTTATTTGCATACAGGGAGGTACCACAGAAGAGGGTTGGCTAAAGCCCCTTTGAACTTATGTATGGGCACCGTGTGTGAGGACCTTTCAGTCTAGTGAAGGAGGGCTGGGATCAAGCTCCCCAAAGACACCTCAGGACATAGTCAGCTACGTTCTGACACTCCACAACCAAATAGCACACTTCCAGAAGCTATCCCAGGAGAGTCTGGAAGCCAACCAGGACAACGTGAAACACTGGTATGACCAGAATGCCGCTCTGGTTGAATTTTAGCCTAGTCAAAAAGTGTGGGTGATGGAGCCTGTGGAACCCAGTGCACTGCAAGTCAGTTGGTCTGGGCCTTATGAGGTGAAGGGGTCTAAGGGTGATATCACCTACTTCATGGACCTTAAGACTCCCAGGAAACCTTTGAGGGTCCTGCACGTTTATCACCTCAAATCCCACTTTAAGCTGTTTGAGATTATGATGTTCCTGGTTACCGATGATGGGGTGGAACAGGAGTGTGAACCTCTCCCTGACCCCCTATCTTCCAAGGGGCAGAATGGGTCAGTGAATGGTGTCAACCACTCCCCTACACTGGCCCTAGACCAACAGAGAGACTGCCACCATTTCCTGTGGCAATTTGCCTCTCTATTCTTACTTACTCCAGTGCTCATCAAATGGTGTACCCATGAAATTGACACTGGGGACAGCACACCTGTGAAAAATAAAATGTACAGGGTGTCTGACAAAGTGAGGGCCAGTATTAAAGAGGAGGTTTCCAAGAGGGTGTCATTAGGGGTTATTGATCCCTCAAATAGCCCTTGGTCCAGACTAGTTCTGTGTGGACTACCTAGGTCTCAATGCCGTCACCAAGACTGATGAGCACTGCATCCCCTGAACAGATGAGCTCATAGATCTGCTTGTAGCTGCGAGGTTCCTCAGCACTTTTAACTTAACGTCTGTGTACTGGCAGATTGCCTTGATCAAGGTGGCCACAGAGAGTTCTGTGTTATCTATCCTCTAAGGGTACTTCCAGTTCGAGGTGGTGCCATTTAGGTTGAAGAACACCCCTGCCACTTTTCAGAGGTTGGTAAACCAGGTCTTAATTAGATTGGAGAACTTCAGTGCTGCCTACCCAGATGCCATTGTAGACTTCAGTTTTCGCTAGGAGGACCAAATGTGCCACCTCAAGGAAGTGCTTCAGGCTCTGCAGAGGGCAGGCCAACTACCAAGGCCAGTAACTGCCAGATAGGGAAGGGTTCAGTTGTCTACTTGGTCACCAAGTGCGAGGTGGCAAGTTGCAGCCCCTCCAAGATAAAATTGAAACCATTTTGGCTTGGGAACCCCTCAAGACGCTGACAGAGGTGAAAGCCTTTCTAGGCCTCACTGGCTATTACAGGAGATTTGTCAAGAGATATGGCACAATTGTTCCCCCCCCTTGGCATAGCTGACTTCTAGGAAGCACCCACATCAGGTGATCTGAACAGAGGCTTGACCTAAAGCTTTTGACACCCTGAATGAGGCCATGTGCAGAGCACCTATGCTCAAGGCCTCTGACCTTTCCCAAAAATTAATTGTGAAGACAGACACCTTAGAGCATAGCATAGGGGCCGTGCCTTCACAGGTAAATGAAGAGGGCCTAGATCAACCTGTAGCTCTCATTTGTAGGATCTTACTTCCCAAAGAATAGAGGTAGAACAAATTAGAAAGGGAAGTCAATGCTGCAGTGTGGGCTCTGAAAAAGCTGAGAACATGCTTGCTTGGTATGCACGTTTGGGTTCAGACAGACCACGGGCCCCTTACATGACTAATGCAGATCAAGGGTGAGAATCCTAAACGTTTGCGGTGGTACATGTCCCTAAACATGGGACACTGTCCTGGAACTTCTCAGGATCAATGTGATGCTCAATGGGGTTTGACTCTTGATAACCCCAACTGCTGAAAGATATTACAGCTCTGTCAATTGAGAGGATCAAGCAAAGGTAGAGGAGGACAGGAAGGGTTAGCTGGAAGGGAGACCTGCAAGATGCAAAATCAACATTTAGTATATGGTACCGTGTGAACACCCCTTATGAGAGTTTTGGACTTGTTATGCTACACTACCTTAACTGAAAGAGAAAATAAATAGATTTGTCATTTCTCTATATTACAGGGAGGTTAACTGTAGTTGGATCTACACTAGTAAACATAAATATGCACTGCTACATATAATGCTTCATTTATGGAACAGAGCACACATTATTATATGTTAACACACTGCTGTCATACCGTTGCTTATACATCATAAGGGAAAGCTTTTAGGCTCCAAAATCCCTGCTAAGCCATATCACATAGATTAATAATCAGACACAAAATTAAAAAGAAAACAAAGTCTTCTCGTCTTAGAGTCTTCCTCTGTGCATCACTGCATACTGAAGCAATTCTTTACATGTATCACCTATGCAAAACCCACAAGCACTGAGCAGTCACTCTAATTCTATACATTTCTACTTTTTTGTGTTTTCTGTCATAATCAACAAGTTTTAGCAGAGCCCACATACATATAGTCAAAAGTAGTGAACGACTTAACAATGAACAAAGATTAATGGAGCCCATCCGCTGATAGTTAAATAATGAACAGATTACACTATCATTAAATCACAGCAGAGCCCACCAGCAACAAGTCTGCCATCAAAAGGGATTTGCCTGCTCTGACGGGAGATCTATGAGGGCAAGGAGCCCAAAATGAGCTGTTCTGAAGTCGGGCTGGGAGAGCCCTATTGTTGATGCAAGTGCACCCTACCACACTGCAGCCTTAGGACACCGCCTCTGACTTCAGGGTAGCTGTGTTCTTCTTTTCAGAGGCAACCTCAGGAAATTACTATGGGGGCAGGAAGCAGACTGCACCTTGCTGACTTTAGCTGAGAGGCTAACTGGGAGGCCTATCTATAATACATTGGAGAAGTTCAGAGCCTGTACTACCGACTTCTGAGCTTACCAGGGGATACATTTAAGGAATTTTCTCAGCATTCCTAATATCCAGCATGCAGTTTTGACCACAGCAATGATTGGGGTTTGAGGGATGTGTGTGTCAACTAAGACACCTACATTTCTTGCCAAGTCAGAAGGAAGGGGGGGATGGAACAACTGGAAAGTCAGGCCTCTGACCACAGAGGGGGTCAGTTCCAAATAGTAGGACCTCTGTTTTATCTGTGTTACATTGCAAAGAGTTAGTTTTGAGCCAGCCCATCACTGCTGTCATGAAAGCAGTACATTTGATGTTAGCTTCGCAGTCGTTGTTGTAGGTCAGCAGGAGTTGGGTATCATCAGCATAAGAGACCACTTGAACACCAAAGGCTTAAATAAGATAGGCCAATAGAGGTCATATAAAGGTTAAAAAGTGTGGGGCTCAGAGCTGAGCTCTGTGGTACTCCATAAATGACTTTGGCATCAGGGAAGAATGGTTTAAGTAAATCTTTTGTTTCCTAAGCTCTAAAAAGGGCTTACCCTCTACCCCAATGTGGGTGAGGCGTTGAAATAGGATCTTGTGGGAGATTCTGTTGAATGCCGCTGAGAGATCTAACAATATTACTGTAGTGCAGCATTTTGACCAGCATCCAAAGAAAATTTAATGGTATCAGGAAACACCATCAGTGTAGTCTCCATAACATGGAGGGCTGTAAAGCCGGCTTGAGATGGGTGGAGAAGGCTAGAATCTTCCAGAAATTGCAGTAACGGGGGGGTTAACTGCTTTTTCTAATATCTTAGAGACCCCATGCAGCAAGGATGTGGGTGTGAAGTTGGAACTGATTTTAGGGTCAGCATTAGATTTCTTCAATAGAAGGATAACAAATGTGTTTTTCCATGTGGGGGGGTACTTATCCCTGAATGCAGGGAATTGGCAAAAAACTCAAGGTAGATGGGGCTTAGGTAAGACGCTAAAGTCCTCACAACTTGGGGGAAAAGGTTATCTAACGGGAAACCAGATTTACTCATAGAAAAGATGTCCTACAGTACGTCATACATCAAGGGGATAAATTGCAGCAGTTTATACTGTGCTTTAAGCATAGTAGGGCATTCGCTGCTGCTGGTAGCGGGTTCTTGCTATTGATGAGATTATCCTTTATTCTTTGTATTCTATCCTCAGAAAATTAGCTCATCTGAGAACACCAGTCTCAAGTTGCGTTATTATTTGCTTTTTTGATTGTGCTGGCAAAAAAAGTATGGTGTGCTGCTTTTACACCAGTGTGATATGTGCTCTGATCTGCTTTATACCGGCTGTTGTAGAGCCCCTTATGGTGTCTTCTCCTGAGGCCTTCCAGCCTTTTACGACCCTTTCTTTCTTTTGCAAGTTCAGTTGTGAACCAGCAGGCAGACTGTAGATGTCAGGTGGTCTTCATGTTTGCTATCATTAGCAGCAGCCTCAGAGGGCTGGCATCGTTAGCATGGATTCCTGAAACATATTTGCCTTCTGATCTCCTGTTCTGTTGACCTCTGTTTTACTGGCTTTAGGACTGTGGGCACTTTACCACTGCTAACCAGTACTAAAGTGCATGTGTTCTCTGCTTAAATCATGGTAACATTGCCTTATCCACAAGTGGCATATTTAACTTACATATAGGTCCCTAGTGAAGTGTCCTACATGCACCCAGGCCTATATATTAAATGCTACTGGTGGAGCTGCAGGACTGGTTGTGCACCCACTTCAGTTGCCCTTTGAACATGACTCAGGCCAGCCATTGCAGAAGCTGTGTGTGCAGTTTTAAACTGCTGTGTCAACCAGGCAGGTTAATGTTCTTGCCAGGCCCAAACCTTCAATTTGTTATTCACCCCTAAGTTAGGTCTTGGATAGCCCAAGGGCAGGATGCAGTGTATTTAAAAAGTGGGACATGTACTTTTAAGTTTTACATGACCTACTAGTGGAAACTCCTAATTTTATTTTTCACAACGGCAAGGCCTATCTCTCCCATAGGATACCAGTGGGATTGCCTTATTACATTTTATAAGTATAATTCCATTTGGGAACAGATGGGATCCCCACATTTGTGTCTATGGAATCACAATTTAAAATTACAACTGTGCTGAAGTCAGACTTTAAATTGTAATTCTGAAAATGCCACTTTTAGAAAGCTTGCATTTTCTTACTTGAACCTTCTGCCTATCTCTGAATATACACCTTGTTGGGTGACAGCTAGGCTCTTATGCATTCCCTTCAGACAGCTAGACATAAAGGGAGGTTAAGTGTGACTGATGGGCCATCCACATCCGGATGGACGATCCTAGGCAGGATGGGAGGGAGGATCTGACACTTAAACCTGAATGAGCTGTGTTCTAATCCCACACAAAGGGTTGCATAACCTCCTGTAATAAGCCTGGAGCCAGGGCAGGAGGGCAGGTACTCTGTGCACTACAAACTCCTATCTTTCAAGTCCCCCCTAATTCAAAAGGCACCACTGGGTATAAGAACTGGACCTCAGACACCACCAACTCAGAATACTTCTAGACATGTGGATACTCCGCCAGGAAGAAGGACTACTGTGCTGCAGAAAGGACTGTCACTCTGCTGGACTCTGCTGGATTCTTGCTTAGTTGTAATGACCTGCTGCCTTCCTTGCCTGGTAGTGAGAAGGACTGGACCTGAAACTCTTCACCCCAAAACCAGATTGACTCCTAGGGCCTGCTGGATCACCTTCTGTTTTCTGAAGTCGCAGGGACACAAAAGACTTCCAACACATCTGCTACAGCTCCTGGGCCCATTTTCAACCAGCTCCTGACCCCTAAGAGGAGCCCTGGTTGTTTTGCTCCTGAAATCAAGCTTTTGTGCTCTTTGTGACCTTGAACAGGCCCACTCGCACCGGAATGGCGCTGCTCATATGTAGAATCAGCTCAAGCCACTGCATGTTCACCTCTTTGCAGAGCAAACATTGCCGCTAGTGACGGTGGACCACTGCCAGTGACACTCTCCTTGATCCTGGCAAACTTCTTCCAGTGAACAGGAATCTTGGCTCGACTTTTAGAAGGTAAAACTTCAGCAAGACATGTCTGGGACTGCCTCAGACCCAAGCTCTATTGAGGACAGCCTGAACATTTAGATTTCACCCAATCTAGTATGACTAAATAGAATTGCCCTGGTTAGTGCTTTCTGCTTTTCAGCACTCTACTGCATTTTATTCTTTAATATCTTGAATACAATTTTTTGTATTTTTGTTGTTTTGGACTTGCTTGATCCATAATATTAAGCTCTATTTTTCTAATCAAGTATGGTGTCTTTTTGTGTTGTGTTCTCACTGTTTTATTGTTTGAAGTGTTCCACAAACACTATACACATTGCCTCTTAAGTTAAGCCGGACTGCTCTGTGCTAAGATAGCAGAGGGCAAGCACAGGTTAATTTATGGTGTGTATCTGACTTATATTTAACCAAGGTATTCAGTTTCTGCCAGGCCAGAGTCAGACCATGGAGAAGAAAGTGGAAGAGAAAGTGAGGAAGAGGTCGGACCAGCACCCCAGGGGCAAAACAGAAAACTGTTCCTTTAGGAAGAAGAGCCCTCACACACCTAGATGGGTGTCATGCTTCATCATCGGGTATGCTCCTTGTGCAATGCTCAATGAGCACCCACAAGGTGGCTCTTTAGTGGAGATCTTAATTCTAAAGCTCTATGTGAGGTATGTGGGTGTAGAGACTATAGTGTAGATTAGTGTGTCATAGTGATGAAGTGCAGCTATGAATGTCTAAAATGGCTAAGTAGTCATCCAAATGAAATGTTAATAACTGAGTCTATGCACCCCCCACTTCCCTGCACATGCAAACACCCTCCCCCCACTTCCACCCACATACACGCACCCTCCCCCTCACTTCCACACACATACACACACCCTCCCCATCCAACCACATATAACCATCCACGCACCCTCACTCGCACTCACACATACACACCCACCCTCCTCAATCATGCACACCCCCACACCCCACTGTATCCATTCATGCACTCCCCACCTCAACCATTCACACACTCCGCCTCTCAGCATTCATGCATATGTACTCCCCCTACCACATTCATGCACACTCGCAGACACCGCATCTATTCCCGCACCCAGACACCCCCACTCACACACATACATGCACACACCCCTCCATGCACCCAACACCCCCCTGTTCGGACGATCTACTTACCTTTTCCTGTGAGGTGGTCATCCAGGAGGGGATGGGTCCTGGTATTTTCCACTGCCAGCACTGCAACCCCAACAGGACTGGACCACGCTGTATTACATATTGTATTATGGCAGGCAGAGCCTTGTTGTCGTGGCGGTGCTGGTGCCGGAACCACCTCTCTTTCTCCGTTGGCCAGGCCGATGGGGTCTGATTTCCACCTGTAAATGGGCAAAATCATACCTAAGTCAAAATATGGGGGTCTGTTGGTGGCAGCAGCTCCAGCGGACTTGGAAAAAGTCATAATGACAACCTATATGTTTGTTATAAGGCCAGTGGGAATCACTTGTCTTGTGTGTTTGATGTTGTTTTACAATTCACTATGCTAGAGGCAGACTTAAAACTGGTAGCAGCATGCTTCATGTTTTCAACGCATCTTGCACTCTTACCACCTCTTGATTGATAAGTTGGTGGCCAAAGTGATTTCTCTCTTCTTTCTATTTTACCGGTCAGCTGGTACTTCACAATGACCTTTGTGTAGGTATCAGCATACCACTAAGAGGTTAACAGGGATTGGATAAATTTAAGATACTAAAGACGGTGTAGATTAGGCCAATATTAGTCCTGACCAATTGCCATTTGATCATTACTGACTTAACTAAGGCAAGAAACATGTTGACCTTGTTTTCCAATACATCTATATCTGATCATTGTGGCCCTCATTACAACCCTGGTGGCCGGTGTTAAAGTGGCGGTAATACCGCCAACAGGCCGACGGTAAAAAAAATGGAATCACGACCATGGCAGAAACCGCCAACACAGATAGCCTCTTTAACACTTCGACCGCCACAGCGGCAGCAACAAACACCGTGGTGGTCACCGCCAACAGACAGGCGAAGACAATGTACCGACCACACTATTACAAGGCACCAATCCGCCTGCTTTTCGGGGTGGTACCAACGCCATCAAAAGCATGGCGGAAACATGAACTGGAAGGAAAACCACTCACCTCTTGACACACAAAGAAGAACTAGGACACCATGGAGCCCGACTTGCAGATCCTACCCATGTTGCTGTATCTATTAATACACCATGAAGTGGAAAGAAGGAGGCGGCGGCGATGACGACGGTGAGTACTGCACCAAGCACACAGGGGAGGGGAGGAGGGAAAAGAGAGTGACACACACAAGTGACACGCAACACCCCACCCCCCACCCACAACAACCCACACACACATATCAAATAACATCAAAGAACACCCCTTCACCCCCTGGAAGAACGCAAGGACCAAAGGAAATTAGTTGAACTAGTGTAATATTCAAACAATCAGATACACCAATTGAACAGCAAATAATCAGTATAGACAAATAGTAACAGCAAGTACACAAGTCCGTACACTATCCCATGAAATGTCTGTGGATCAGTGGTCCCAAAATGCATGGGCGAAGCCCACACATGACACCCTGTTTCAAAACGGAGAAAACACTACAGGGGCATCAGGTCGAAAAAAAAAACAGGCACCTTAGGGGGAAGGGGAAGGGGGGCACCTCAGCCGGATGATGGTACGACGCCACTGCTCCTTGAGAGGGCTCCATGCCCACTACTTGGCACTGGGGAGTGCAAATCCACAGTCTCTCAAGTCTTTCAAGTGGGTGGGTTGCCCACTGCTTGGTCCTGGGGAGTGCAAAGACACAGTCTCTCAAGTGGGTGCACTGCCCACTGATTGGTCCTGTGGAGTGCAAACCCACAGTCTTTCAAGTCTCTCAAGTGGGTGCACTGCCCACTGCTTGGTCCTGGAGAGTGCAAAGCCACAGTCTCTCAAGTGGATGCATTGCCCACTGCTTGGTCCTGGGGAGTGCAAAGCCACAGTCTCTCAAGTGGATGCCTTTCTCCACGGGTTCTGGAGAGGGCTTTGTGCCCAGAGTGCTTCATCCTGCCAAGGACTGGGTTAGTGGATGTATCTCTCCACTGGTTCTGGAGGGGTCTCAGAGTGCTACATCTTGCCAAGGACTGGGTTAGTGGATGCCTTTCTCCACTGGTTCTGGAGAGGGCTCTCTGCCCAGAGTGCTTCATCCTGCCAAGGACTGGGTTAGTGGATGGCTTTCTCCACTGGTTCTAGAGGGGGCTCTGTGCCCGGTGATGCTGCACCTGGTGTGTGGCAGTTGACTTCGTCTCACCTGGGTGTCTCAGCCAACAGGTAGCATGATACTCCATGGAGGCAGACCCACACTCCATCCTGCAGCGACTTAGGCTGCCAATTGCTGGTTCGTGTCAGTGCTGGAGGTGGTGTCTCAAGTGGCGTGTCCAGGGTCCAGGACGTCACCTGCATACTCTGACGGCTGCACACTGGGGATGGGGCTGACGTCCGACAGAGTGGCATCGGCTGTGCACGTGGCAGTGCTGATGGTGGTGCAGGTGGCGGTGGCTGCGGCGGAGATGCTGCCAGTGCTGGCCGTGGTGCAAGTGACTGTTGCGGTGGATGGAGACACCATACCGTGTCTGCCAGCCTCGGATGGCTGATCCTTGGGGAGGATGCTGCAGACTGACATTGTGGCAGCGGTGGTGCAGGTGGCGGTCGGAGCGGCGGTGGTGACTGTGGTGCATGTGGCTGCCATCCCTGATGGTATGGTGGACACCAGCCCCTCACCAGGAGACATCGTGCCGAGAGATGATGTGCCCTTTGGCTTGTGGCCCTTCCCCATCTTGACAATCGCTGCAGGGACCTTGGCACTGTCCACTCGGTGTTTGGGTGAGGCTTTGCTGGGTGGGTGGTGTGACTGTCCCCTGCTGGAAGCCAGCCCTTTTTTTACCTTTGCTGGTGGTAGAATAGGGTGGTCCTTCTTTTCTGTCAGTGGCACACTGGTAGCTCTGACGGGTGCCCCCTTAGACCGTGCTGGAGTAACAAGGACCACAGCGGATGCAGATTTTGTGGCTGAGGTGTTAAGCTGGGATCTAGACATCCTGGCCCTAACGGAAGGACAGGGGGAGCTGTAGGGAAGAGGTCAAAGTTAGCTAGGAAAAGTTTTTTTGACACACTGGGATGGGAAGATGGAGGGGGTGTAGGAGTGGAGGAAGAGGTAGTGGTTGTAGGAGGTGTACGTCTGCTGAGTTTGGGTGAAGGTGCTTGGTTAGGAGGCTGTTGTGAGGTAGATGGCTGTTGAGTGGGAGTGTGCCTGTGGTTGTGTACTCTGGGAGGAGGGCTTACAGACACACTGGGAGAGGACACAGGGGATGTATGAATGGTAGTGGGGGTGGTGATTGCACGTGATCGGTGTGTAGTGATGGGCGTGCTGGTGATGGATGCAGTGGCTGATGATGTAGTGTATGCAGGTGTGAGTGGAGATGAGACTGGGAGGGAGGTGGAGGACGTGGAGGAGGGGGACACAGTGGAGAAAGTGGATGTTGGTATGTGTGCATGGGTATGGTGCTTGTGTGAGTGCCTGTGGGATGTGTGGTGCTATGTTTGCCTGAGCCACCTTTGTGTGTTGGAGTGTGTGCATGCTTGTCTGATGGTGTGCTTGGGATAGGCTGAGGTAGAGGGGATTGGGTCTGGGTAGTGGAAGTTGGAGGGGGGAGGCTGGGCAGAGGGACAATGGCTTCCATCAGTGCTGAGGCCAGAGCCTGAAATGCTCTCTCTTGGGCCACCACGCCAAATGAATGCCCTCCAGGTATGCATTTGTTTGCTGCAAATGCCTCTCGACACCAACTTCCACTACCCAGACCCAATCCCATCTACCTCAGCCTACCCCAAGCACGCCATCAGACCAATATGCACACACATCAACACACAAAAGTGGCTCAGGCAAACATAAGCACCACACATCCCACAAGCACTCACACAAGCACCATACCCATGCACACATACCAACATCCACTTCCTCCACTGTGTCCCCCTCCCCTACATCCTCCACCTCCCTCCCAGTCTTGTCTCCACTCACATCTACATGCACTACATCATCAGCCACTGCCTCCATCACCAGCAAGCCCATCACTACACACCGCTGACATGCAATCACCACCCCCACTACCATTCACACATCCCCTGTGTCCTCTCCCAGTGTGTCTGTAAGCCCTCCTCCACAAATGCAGGCACACACCCACTCAACACCCATCTACCTCACAACAGCCTCCAACCCAAGCACCTTCACCCAAACTCAGCAGACGTACACCTCCTACAACCACTACCTCTTCCTCCACTCCCACACCCCCTCTATCTTCCCATCCCAGTGTGTCAAAAAAACTTTTCCTAGCAAACATTAACCACTTCCCTACACCTCCCCCCTGTCCTTCCCTTAGGTCCAGGATATCCAGATCCCAGCCCAGCACCTCAGCCACCAAATCTGCATCCGCTGTGGTCCCTGCTACTCCAGTACGGTCATAGGGGGCACCCGTCAGAGCTGCCAGTGTGCCACCAACAGAAAAGAAGGACCACCCTATTTCCCCACCTGCAAAGGTCAAAAAGGGTCCGGCTTCCAGCAGGGGACAGTCACACCACCCACCCAGCAAGGCCTCGCCTAAACACTGAGTAGACAGTACCAAGGTCCCTGCAGCGACTATCAAGGTGGGGAAGGGCCAGAAGCCAAAGGGCACATCACCTCTGGGCACGATGTGTCCTGGTGAGGGGCTGGTGACCACCATATCATCAGGGATGGCAGCCATATGCACCACAGTGACCACCACCGCTCTGACCGCCACCTGCACCGCCACCTGCACCACCACCTGCACCGCCACTGCCACAACATCAGTCTGCAGCATCCTCATCAAGGATCAGCCATCCAAGACTGCCGGAGACGGTATGGAGTCTCCATCCACCACAACAGTCACTTGCACCGCGGCCATCACTGACAGCATCTCTACCGCAGACACCGCCACCTGCATCACTATCAGCACCGCCATGTGCACAGCCGATGCCACTCTGTCGGACGTCAGCCCCATCCCCAATGTGCAGCCGTCAGAGTCTGCAGGTGACGTCCTGGACCCTGGACACGCCACTTAAGACACCACCTCAAGCACTGACTCGAACCAGCAATTGGCAGCATAGGTCGCTGCAGGATGGCGTGTGGCTCTGCCTCCATGGAGTATACTGCTACCTGTTCCAGGTACATCACGTGGCTGAGACACCCAGGTGAGACGAAGTCAACTGCCACACCCCAGGTGCAGCATCACTGGGCACAAAGCCCCCTCCAGAGCCAGTGGAGAAAGGCATCCACTCACCCAATCCTTGGCAGGATGAAGCACTCTGGGCACAAAGCCCCCTCCAGAACCAGTGGAGAGATACATCCACTCACCCTGTCCCTGGCAGAATGAAGCACTCTGGGCACAAACCACCCTCCAGAAACAGTGGAGAAAGGCATCCACTCACCCAATCCTTGGCAGGATGATGCACTCTGGGCACAAAGCCCCCTCCAGAACCAGTGGAGAAAGGCATCCACTCACCCTATCCTTGGCAGGATGAAGCACACTGGGCACAAAGCCCCCTCCAGAACCAGTGGAGAAAGGTATCCACTCACCCAATCCTTGGCAGGATGACGCACTCTGGGCACAAAGCCCCCTCCAGTACCAGTGGGGAAAGGCATCTATTCAGCCAATCCTTGGCAGGATGAAGCATTCTGGGCACAAAGCCCCTCCAGAACCTGTGGATAGATACTTCCACTCACCCAATCCTTGGCAGGATGAAGCACACTGGGCACAAAGTTCCCTCCAGAACCAGTAGAGAAAGGCATCTCTTTGGGAGACTGTGGATTTGCACTCCCCAGGATCAAGCAGTGGGCAAACCACCCACTTGAGAGACTTGAGAGACTGTAGCTTTGCACTCCCCAGGACCAAGCATTGGGTAAACCACCCACTTGAGAGACTTGTGAGACTGTGGCTTTGCACTCCCCAGGACCAGGCAGGTGGCATGGAGCCTCCTCAAGGAGCAGTGGCATCGTACCATCATCCGGCTGAGGTGCCCCCCTCCCCTTTCCCCTGAGGTACCTGTTTTTGTTTTACCTGATGCCCCTGCAGTGTTCTCTCCGTTTTGAGGCAGGTGTCATGTGTGGGCTTCGTCCATGCTTTTTGGGAACACTGGTCCACGGACATTTCATGAGGCAGTGTACAAACTTGTGTACTTGCTGTAAATATTTGTGTATACTGATTATTTGCTGTTCTCTTGATCTATCTGATTGTTCGAATATTACACTAGTTAAACTCATTTTGTTTGGTCCTTGCATTCTTCCAGGGGGTGACAGGGTGTATCTGTTATGTTATTGGATATGTGTGTGTGTGTGTGTGTGTGTTGTTGTGGGTGGAGGGTGGGAGTGTTGCGTGTCACATGTGTGTGTCACTCTCTTTTCCCTCTTCCTCTCCCCTGCGTGCTAGGTGCAGTACTCACCGCCGTCGTCACCACCGCCGCCTTCTTTCCACTTCGTGGTGTATTAAGAATTACAGCAACATGGTTAGGATCTGCAATTCGGGCTCCATGGCGTCCTAGTTCTTCCTTGGGTGTTGAGAGGTGAGTAGTTTCCCTTCGGTGTACTGTTTCCGCCATGCTTTTGATGGCATTGGTACCGCAGCAGAAAAGCTGACGGATTGGTGCCTTGTAATAGTGTGCAGATACATTGTCTTCCGCCTGTCTGTTGGCGGTTACCGCCGCAGTGTTTGTTGCTACCGCCGTGGCAGTCAGACTGTTAAAGTGGCTGTCTGTGTTGGCGGTTTCCGCCATGGTCGTGATCCCATTTGTTTTACCACCGGCCTGTTGGCAGTAATATTGCCACTTTAACACCGACCGCCAGGGTTGTAATGAGGGCCAAAGTGTCTCAGTCTATCCAACAGCACAGGAACTTCAAAATAGAATTCATAATGTTCAGTTCAAGGACCTTCAATTGGATCCGCAGTGTTATCCCAAAACTCCCAAAATTGCCTCTGTCTATCATTTGCAGCAAAGTATGTCAATTCAGGTGAAGATACCTCTGAGAGAGCACTCTTCTTCTCTTGGATTTCCTCAGTGCCAGTCCATCGTTCTCATTCTCAAATGTTTTGCACTCATGTTTCTTCACCAAGACCCAGTCGCTAGGACATTGCTCTTGATACAGGGCTGTAACTACTTCAACTTGATGAGACACAGAATGCACATCAGCTAGCCCTTTACAGTAGTCAAGGACCATATCATCTGTAATGTTCACACATGTATTCACAGGAATGGCTGGCAACTTCATTGTCATACCCATGGGGATCCCATGGAGAGGCAGTCTTGTCTTCCGATCAGGTACACTGCAAAGACTCATTAATACAAGAGGCAAAGCATCTGGTCATTTCAAAGATGTTGAAGCGCACACCTTTGCCGGTCTGCATTTCAGTGTCCCATTTATCTCTTCAATAAGATCCAAAGCCTCAGGTCTATAATTGCAGTGCAATCTCTGTTTCACTTGCAATGCTGCACACAGCAGTCTTGGGACCTCATTATTAAAATGAGTCCCATGATCTCATTCCAGAGAAGTTGGTAAGCCAAACATGGGTATAAGATCCCTCAACAACAGTTTTGCTACAGTGAGACTGTCATTTCTTCTGGTTGGGTGAGCTTTATCCCAGTGCAGGAATATATACACAATCATCTGGACATACACAAAACCTTCTACACAGAGACATCTCGATGAAGTCCAACTGTATCTCATTAAAGGGTCTTCCAGATCTCCCTATGTGACCCAGTGTTACTGTAATTCTTGTTCCAACATTGTTCTGTTGATACACAACACATCTGTGACACAACGCTTCTGCCATCAATCTGAATTTTGGATTAAAGCATGTTTGCTCACACAACCTCATCATGGAATCTCTACCAACAGGAGCTGGACAGTGAAAATGCTGAGCCACTGGGGGTAATAAACTGTTTGGCCACACTGGTCTGCCATATATTGAAACCCAAATGTCATCATCTCTCTTAACACAACCTGTTTTAATCCAACTCTGCTGTTCATCCTTGGACACTTCTTCCTGAAGCCTCTTCACTTCTTCCCATGTTTCTGCAGTTAGCAAAAAGTTGAAATTGGTCCCATTCCCTCATTTGTATATTGTAAGGAAATGCCTCCTTGGCATGGTTACCCCCTGACTTTTTGCCTTTTGTTGATGCCTGGTATGATTGAAAGTGTGCTGGGACCCTGCTATCCAGGCTCCGGCACCAGTGTTCTTTCCCTAAACTGTACCTTTGTTCCCACAATTGGCACAGCCCTGGCACACAAATAAGTCCCTTGTAAATGGTACCCCTGGTACCAAGGGCCCTGTTGCAGCTGCAGTATGTTTTATGCCACCCTGGGGACCCCTCACTCAGCACATGCACACTGCCTCACAGCTTGTGTGTGCTGGTGCGGAGAAAATGACTAAGTTGACATGGCACTCCCCTCAGAGTGCCATGCCCACCTCACACTGCCTGCGGCATAGGTAAGTCACCCTTGTAGCAGGCCTTACAGTCTAAGGCAGGGTGCACTATACCACAGGTGAGGGCATATGTGCATGAGCCCTATGCCCCTACAGTGTCTAAGCAAAACCTTAGACATTGTAAATGCCGGGTAGCCATAAAGAGTAAATGGTCTGGGAGTTTGTCAGACACGAGCTCCACAGTTCCATAATAGCTACACTGAAATCTGGGAAGTTTGGTATCAAACTTCTCAGCACAATGAATGAACACTGATGCCAGTGTGGAATTTATTGTAAACTACACCCAGAGGGCACCTCAGAGATGCCCCCTGAATACCAGTCTAACTCTTAGTGCTAGGCTGACCATTTTCTGCCAGCCTGCCACAACCAGATGAGTTTCTAGCCACATGGAGTGAGTGCCTTTGTTACTCTGTGGCTAGGAACAAAGCTTGTACTGGGTGGAGGTGCTTCTCAACTCCCCCTGCAAGAACTGGAACACCTGGCGGTGAGCCTCAAAGGCTCATGCCTTTTGGTATAGCGATGCCCGTCCCTCTGGCCACTGCCCCCACTTTTGGCAAAAAGGCAGGAGAGGATAGTGAGAAAAACAAGGAGGAGACCCACCAGTCAAGACAGCCCCTAAGGTGTCCTGAGCTGAGGTGACCCCTGCCTTTAGAAATCCTCCATCTTGAGTTTGGAGGATTCCCACAATAGGATTAGGGATGTGCCCCCTCCCCTCAGGGAGGAGGCACAAAGAGGGTGGAGCCACCCTCCAGGACAGTAGCCATTGGCTACTGCCGTCCTGACCTTAAGACACCCCTAAATTTAGTATTTAGTGGCGACCCAGAACCCAGGAAATCAGATTCCTGCAACCCTCACAAAGAAGAAGAGCTGCTGACCTGAAAGCCCTGCAGAGACGACAGTGACGACAACTGACTTGGCCCCAGCCTTACCGGCCTGTCTCCCGACTCAAAGAACCTGCACAGCGACGCATCCAACAGGGACCAGCGACCTCTGAGGATTTAGAGGACTGGCCTGAAACCAAAGGACCAAGAAACTCCAGAGAACAGCGGCACTGTTCACCAACAGCAACATCTTTGCAACAAAGAAGCAACTTTTAAAGAGCTCAATCTTCCCGGAGGGAGCGTGAGAATTCACACCCTGCACCTGATGCTCCCGGCTCGAGCTCCAGAGAACTAACACCGCAGAGAGGACTCCTAGGTGACTGTGACTTCGTGAGTAACCTGAGACGACCCCCCTGCACCCCTACAGCGATGCCTGCAGAGAGGATCCAGGGGCTCCATCTGACCGCGACTGCCTGGTAACAAAAAAAACAACGCCTGGACCAAGCACTGCACCCGCAGCCCCTGGGACCGAAAGGAACCATCCTCCAGTGTTGGAGTGACTAACAGGCAGCCCTCTTCGTTTTGGGCCCTCCTTTGACCTCTGCACCTGGCCGGCCCTGTGTTGCTGGTGCAGTGACTTTGGGGTTGCCTTTAACCCCCAACGGTGGGCTGCCTATGCCCAGGAGACTGACTGTGTAAGTGCTTTACCTACCTCAGAAACTCAGAAACTTAACCATACTTACCTCCCCCAGGAACTGTTGATTTTTACACTGTGTCCACTTTTAAAAGAGCGTATTGCCATTTTAACCTATGCTGTGTGTACTACTGCTTTAATTCAAAGTTCCTTATTTACCTGTGTGTAGTACCTTGCATTTTTTGTATTTACTTCAAATCTTGAATCTTGTGGTTTCAAAAGAAATTAAGAAAATATATTTTTCTATATAAAAACTATTGGCCTGGAGTTAAGTCTTTGAGTGTGTGTTCCCCATTTATTGCCTGTGTGTATACAACAAATGCATAACACTACCCTCTGATAAGCCTACTGCTCGACCACACTACCACAAATAGAGCAATAGTATTATCTAATTTTGTCACTATCAGCCTCTAAGGGGAACTCTTGGACTCTGTGCACACTATCTCTCACTTCGAGATAGTATATACAGAGCCAACTTCCTGCATATATGCTGACACTAACTCCAGTCACCACATTAAGGCAACCAGGCAGCGCATAAGCTACAAGATCAAGCTTAGCGAAAGCCATAAACTTTTGGCGTTTCAATGTATAAGCACTGAGAGATCACAACCCTCCCTCTCACTGCAGAAATGTGCAAATTACATTGTAATTAGGCATTACCAATGCTGGGGCACGAAAGAGACTGTCTCTCAAGAAAGGTAATTAAGCAATCATTATCCCAGGGTACCTGATCAGACACAGTGTTGTGTGTCAGCCTCTGAAAAGCCTTGGCCACTAGGGAAAAGTTGGGTATCCACTGGCAACATAGCCCATCATTCCCAAAAACAACTTGACTTTCTGTGTGGTTGGCAGATTCATTTTCACAAAGGCTAAAAATCTCTCTTGTAACAGCTCTCAAACTCTAAGGTCGTGTGCCACTTCACCGCTGCTGCTGCAATAACTCAATGGTACTGTGACTCTTCCACAGTCCTGTAGCCCAATAATTTTAGACCCGCTGTTAAGATGATTTCATTGTTTGTTTTCCTGCTTTTCTTTTTTTCCTATTATCATTTTTGCATACGTTAAATCCTTGTTTAGGTACTCCCATTTCTGTTCTCACCCCATTGTTATTTTGCATACATTATGGGGGTCATTATGAACATGGTGGGAAAGACCGCCGACCTCTGTGGCGGCGGTGAACAGAAACACCAGTACAAAATTGCACAGTTCTGTACACCTCAAACCCTCATGCATATGTAACAGACATGGCTATGTCCCCCAACAGGCACCACCACCCATGCAACCCTAATGGAGGGGACAAGGAGTGCCACAGCACTCCCGGGAGACAGAGACACATCACAAGATCCTGGAGAATGACCGCTGGACACTAATGAGAAGGCAAGCCCCTCACACAGCCCTGGATGCTCACCATGCAGCAGCCCCACCCAGGAAAACACTGTCACCCCTAACACCCAGTCAAGACCAGCAGGCCAGGGGAGGCGTACCCACACCAGTGAACATAGGGCACAGACAGGTGGAACACAGCTACAGAGGCCACAGTCTCCCACTCCCAACATGCAGGAAGGCGAGGGCCCCAGTACAAATGGCAGATCAAGACCTGCGCAGGGGACACAGGCACAGGGGGCCAGGCCAAGGTCAAGTGCCCCAGTGGGTCAGAGGGTAGGGTGACGGATAGATGCAGCAGCCCAGGACGTCATTACAGAGGTTTTGGGGGCCTACCAACATACCCAAGACAGGTTGGCACAGATTGTATCCACCTTGCAGCAAAGTCAGAGGATGCAGTTGGAATAACAGCAACAGGCCATGGAGCAGTGGAAAGAACACAATGCCACAATGGCCACCATTGCTGGAGCACTGCTGCACTTGGTCAAAAAACAGTCAGACACCCACACCGGGCAAGAGGCCCCCACAACTGCCCTGGACAACCAGCACCAGATGACCTAAGCAGCAGAAACAGCACAGTAAATACCCTCCCAGGAATCACAAGGGCCAACCATGCCACCCCAAGCAGCTCCACAGCAGGCGCCCAAACGTAGTCTTAGGCCAAGATATGGCACTGGTAACCCAGCTAAGAACAAGCCCCCCTGCAACAATTGACACCCAACCCTTACGACCTCCATCACTGTACATAGCACATTTCACTGTACTTGACAAATAAACAACATTTCACAACTGTAACACTGTCCCCTGTCTTCAATGTTGAACAAAGTGGAGTATGGATGCAACTGGCAGGGAACAACTTTATTGTCAATTTGTGCCTGGGGGTTGTAATGTGTGTTTCAAATTATGCAAGGAGGTAATGCATATATTGTCTGGCAGTACCATGCTGACGAGGTCCATGTCTCACCTATCGTGACCAATTCCCCCTATATGCCATGCCACACTTACTGTATCTGTCACTAACCCCAATGACAGGCTTAAGTCCCACACAGTTATTGAAAGTAGAGTTATATCAGTTGGTTCCTGGAATTGACATCTTCCCCTTCCTCATCCTCACCATCACTCTCCTCACCTCTCTGAGGTAACTGATCAGGACCTATAGCACACTCCATCTCCAAAAGGGGGACTGAATGTCTCACTGCCACGTTGTGTAGCGTGCAGCAGGCCACCATAATTCTACACACCTTATCAGGCCCATAGGCCAGGGAAACCCCAGAGATATGTAGGCACCGGAATATGGCCTTTAGGAGACCTATAGTACGCTCTATCACCCTCCTAGTATATCCTTGGGCCTCATTGTATTTCCTCTCTGCATCCTTCCTGGGATTCCTCACTGGTGGCAGGAGCCATAGCAAGGTTAGATAGCCAGAATCACCTAGAGAAAGGGTCAATACAGATTTGTCATTGGAATGTCCTTAGTCAGAGAGGCTGGTTTTCTGCAATGCGTCAGTTAGTGACAGGCAAACGTACCTCTGTCCTCTTGTACTTCTTCCATCTTCTGTGGCACACTACTGTTCCTCAAAACAAATGAATCATGGGCAGAACCAGGAAACATAGCATTCACATGGGATGTGTTCTGGTCTGCAGTACATACCAATTGGATGTTCATGGAGTGAAAGTTCTTCCTGTTTCTGTACACCTGTTCTCTCACTCTTGGGGGGATGATAGCTATGTGGCTGTCATTGATGGCACCTAGGACATGGGGGAATGTTTGCAAAGCCATAGAAATCCGACTTGATGGCAGGGAGGTCAGCACTTTGGGGGAATCACACATAGGATTGCAGATGTTGTACAAATGCATTCAGAAATCTTGTCAGTACCTGGCTGAACATTGGCTGTGAAAAACCAGCACCCATGCCCACTGTCACTTGAAATGAGCCTTTGGCCAGGAAATGGAGTGCGGAGAGCAACTGCACCTCAGTTGGAATGGCATGATGATTGCGATTTCTGGGAGTCAGTGCCAGATCCAGTAATGCACATAGGTCCTGAATAGTTGCACGTGTGAGTCTGTAGGTGATTATGATCTGACGCTCCACCATAGACCCCATATCCACAAGTGGTCTGTACACAAATGGTGCCCTTCCTCGCCACAAGGGTCGGTACCTATAAGGGGTAAGAGAAAGGAGTGATGTGCACTCATACACTGGCAGATTTGCTACATACATGCAGTGCATTCTTCATAGTAGTGTCTGTACAAAACTGCAACCTGACAGATGTACATGTACATCACTAGGCGGGAATGGAGTAAATCATGTGTGATCATATACTCAATGGATCAAGGCCTAGGTGCTTCATATGTCTAGTAGGCCAAGCATTGTGAGTAGTATTTAATTTGAGATGCGTAGGTGATGACAAAATGTCTGCCCACTGTAGTTCTGCCCCTTCGTTGTGGAAGTGACCTAATACTGCTAGCGGTTGACGTCAAAGTGTACGCGGTCTTGACCGCTGTTTGCACCCTCATTGGCTAACATGGATGCTAATGGGGAATCCTGGAGTATCATGATTGCCGCCGGCCGTGACGGTGTATACCGCTGCGGAACGTACGCAGGTTCGTCATCGTTGGATCACTTGACTCCCTGATCTTGTTTGGACAGGTACTGCACTCTGTGTACTGCTGTGGCCTGCCTCTGACTATGGATGTTCCACGTGATGCAGAAGCAAGGGCCCCGGCCTTCACCCAGGAGGAACTGGAGAAACTTGTGGAAGGGGTCCTGCCCCTGTACGGCAGGCTCTACGGCCGGCCAGAGGTACAGGCAAGCCAGGTTTGGGGGCCACTGTGTGAGTGATGGATGGAGTGGATTGCACAGATGTGTGCTCCTGTGAGCCAGGGTGGGCCTTGGTGCCTGGAATGCTACGTGCCACTGTCTGGGAGTACTGTCTGTCCTATGTCTGACAATCTGCCAGCTGTTGCCATCGTGCAGGTGCCTCACCTCCGTGTTTCATTTCTGTGTCACCCTACTGGGTCAGCGTTCACCAGAAGAGGGCACATTGGCATGCCATCGCCAAGGCGGAGCACTCACTCTTGAAAGAGGTGGGAGGACCTGCGGCGCTGGGGGCGGAAGATCACTGAGGCCCAGCTGGGGAAGTCCTCCCAACGTGGAAGGGGTGCCCTGGCGGCGGCGTACCCAGACCTGGATGGGCGCTTGAAGGCTGCACAGCAGTCATAAGGGGGTGAGTACTCACAAACCACACTTCAGCCTGGAAGGATTAGTATGTGTGCGATAGGGCTCAGGGTGCCTAGAGCATGGAATTTGACTGGTGTCCAGCTACTGTCTGCTCCCCAAAGGGTGTAGGGGTGTCCTTGTCAGGTTTCACCAACCTCAGCTTCAATACAATTTCAGGATATGGGTGTAGGTCAGTATACTGCTCAGTAGTCAGGGCCATGGCCATGGGCATAGTGCACGGTGCAGCCTGTTGGGTGTGTCTGCTGGGTAGGTGTATGTCTGCCCATTGTGTATCATCATTTAGCTACTTACAAGTGTTTCTCCTGTTTTGTCTCCCCATCCCTGTTCTCTTGTGTTTGTCTGGTACAGCATCAACATAAGGCGAGGGAGCTGGGGCACCGGCAAGTGGGGAGGCAGTGGCCCACGGATCCTCCGAGGCAGAGACAACGGACGCCCAGGGGACCAGTGGGTGGGAGGGCGAGGGGACTTTCATGGGGGAGGCTACTACCACAGGAGGTAGTGACTCTGAGACCTCCTCTGATGGGGGTCCTCCTGCAGGGGCGGACCCTAGTGGACAAACCACTACAGTGAGATCTTCCACCACCCCCATACCATCAGTGCCCTCCCTTCTGCTCTGCTCCCCACCGAGTTGCCCTTGTCTGCCCACCCAGAAAGGTGGGCGTCTCCTTCGCCCCAGGCACCTCCTCCCCTGCCCCAGTCAGCCCTGCTGCCCTCACAGAGGAGGCTATTGACCTCCTGAAAACCATCTCTGTAGGGCAGACAACCATTGTCAATGCCATCCAGGGTCTGGCTTCTGAGGTGCAGCAGACCATTGCCTATCTGGATGGCATTCATGGTGCCGTGTCTGCCCTACAGAGATCTTTTCAGGCTCTGGCCTCCTCCTGGACGGCAACCAGTTTCCCTGGCCATTCCATCCCCCCTCCAACCTCCTCTACCCCTTCCAGCACCCCACTCCCATCACCCATCCAAAGCGCACAATCCAACCCAGTTACAGGCACACAAGATGCATACTTCCAAACACAAGCACCACACCTCCCACCACAAGTATTCACACAACCAACAGACACCTGCACACACAACAACATCCACTTCCCCCAGTGTGCCCACCTCTTCCGCCTGCCTGTCTGTCCCCTCTACATCCACACCCTCATGCACTGCACCTTCACTCACTGATACTGCTCCTCTTCCTGCACTCACCACAATAGCAGACAGCTGTACATGCACCCCATACACCAAACCTGCACTTACCACCTCCACTGTAGTTGACACATGCAGCACACTCACCCGACTTGCAGACACCCACCCAACATACATCAACACTAGCTGTCTGTCTTCTCCCACTGTGTCCACCCCCACCTCCCAAAACACTCAAATGCACCAAGACACCCACCCATCAGACATCCACCCCACCACGGCATACTGAGCAGTCACCTGCACCCACTACATGTACACACATACACCGCATACATCCACTCCCTCTGCCTCCACTCCCACGCCCTCAGCCACAACCACCCCAATTGCTCCAGAAAAACTTTTCCTCTCCGTGCAGACCTGTTCGAACCCACTGGCCCACCCCATCTTGTCCCAAAACGTGCCCACCTCCTTGCCCTTTCCACTCCTTACACATCCCAGCCAACCCCGGTCCAGCCTTTCAATTCCCGTGCCCCTTCTCCGGTGAAGAAGAAGGCCCGCTCAGAGCCTAAGGCATCCTGCTCTACCCAAGCCAAACAGCTCCCACCCCCTTCAAAGGAGAAGCCCACCCCCCCCTCCAACCTCCTCAGGCAAGTCTAAGTCCCACTCCCGTCATAAAGCCCCACTCCTACCCCCCACCCCCCTTCTGTGAGGTGCCTGGATCCCCATATGATGCCCCGGGCAGTGGAGTACCCAGCACTTGCGGGAGTCAGGTGTGGCCAGTTGTGGCCAAGGATAATTGGCCTTATATGGACATTAGCCCTGTTGGCACTGTTTTGCTCAGTAAGCTACATATTAAAGTTTTGGTGTTGCCTCTATTTGGGCTGCACGGAGTTCCACCCTCGTGTTCTTTTTTTATTATTTATGTGTATGGGGGTATTGTATGTACTATGGCCAAGTTGCAGTGGCCTTCAGTTGGGGACGTCCCTCTTGGTATGGGGTATCTGACTTGTGCTGCTGGGAAGGGTTGGGGGGCGTTGCGGAGTGGGTGAGTATGTAACTGTGCCCTTTCCTCCCTTGTGTCGTAGGTTGCAGTACTTACTGTTGTCGTCTTCGTCGGCGGTCTTGGCCGTGTAGATATATGGCAAGGAACAAGGCTGGTGTGATCTGCAGCTATCTCTGTCCATGGCTGCAGCTGCATGTTTTGTGGAACTCCGGTGAGTGTTTCCTTCTATTTGTTTCATTTCTGCCTGGCTTTGTCTGGCGGTGGTTCCCGTCCCGGAACTGGCAGTGGAATGGTGGTTCATATTTTGATGGGCGGGTTGGGCCTTTCCGACGGCCTGTGGGAGGACTCTCCCGTCGTCAGCAGGACTCCTTTCCTGGCAGTGGGTGGTGCGCGGGATTCGTGTGTTTCGTTTGGTTCATTATTTGGTGGTCCGGCCCGCTCCTCTGTTGGTGGTTTCTACCGCCGGGGGAGCGGAACAGACCACCATGTTCATAATGAGGGCCTATATTTGTGTTTCACCCCATTGTAACTTTGAATACATTGTGTTCCTGGTTCTGCATCCGGGTTCCTATTTTTATCCATTGTACTTTTGCTTACATTGAGTTTCTGACTCTGTTCTGTTTTTCACCCCATTGTAATTTTGCCTAAACTCGAATTTCTCTGTTGGATCGCCTGTTGATTCTTGCTGCCCCACTCTCACTGTTTTTCCCTGCTCCTTGCCCTTCCTGACAGCCCCTCCCATCTCTCAGGACTACTTGTATAGGCTGATGTGTGGCTCCAGGGTGTAGCCCTAGACCTCCAAGGTCAAACATGCTACTTCCCTGCTGCTACTGTGATAGCTCAATTATACTGTGACTCTGGCACAGTCTTGTAGCCCACTAAGTTTCAACCAGCTGTTTGGGTGACTGCATTGTTTGCTTTCCTGCTTTTTTGCATTATAATTTGTGCATTTATTATATTCTTGTTTCTGTATTCTGGTTCCTGTCCTCACCCCGTTGTTATTTTGCATATAGTATATTTCTGTTTCACCCCGTTGTAACTTTGCATACATTGTATCCCTGGTTCTGTATTCCAGTTTCTCTTTTCACCCCACTGTACTTTTGCATACATTGGATATCTGTTTGTTATTCCATTTTCATTTTGCCTACACTCGTGTTTCTCTATTGGATCACCTACTGCTTCTTCCTGCCCCACTCCTGATGTTTTTCTTACTCCCTGCCCTCCCACCTCCTGCCTCCTTGCCAGCCCCTTCCACCTCCTTTGACTAATCATGGAGGTTGCTGTGCAGATGCGAAGTGGATGCCTGCAGCAGCTGCACCGCTGCCAAAGGCAAGCCCATCTGCACTTGTCTGCACCTGGACTACACCCAGCACCAGGAACCCTGGTTCTGCCACCCTGCGCATCTACGCCACCAGTTAGCTCTGAGCACTGGATCCTGGATACATCAAAAACAACCACAGTTGCAGCACATCTCCATGCACCACCAGAGGGATGTTCTCCTGCCGGCACTATTGTTTCACATGCAGCACTGATGCACTCAACAACACCAGAAACACTGCTTGCAAGACCATATCTACCTCAACAGCCACAACCGCCACACCACAACTCCAATGCATTTGACTCAATGCATGATCTCTCGGAAAACAGCCTACAGAGATCTGAAACTTGATCACATCCTGCACTCCATGTCATCTTCCTCACAGAGACCTGGCTGAACCCCTGCCCCTCTGCAGCGGACATCACCATTGTCACGCCCGAAGACTGCAAGATAAAACATTGGGACTGAAAACCAAACACAGAGTAGGTATAGTCATCATCTACAAAAACACCATATGCTCCACAGCCTCCTAGGATGGCCCAAGCCCAATAATGGAGTACCTCAACCTCCATCTCCACACTGATGGACAAAACACCATCAGAGGCACCCTCACAGATATCATGTCCCCGTTAAACTCCAAGCACTACATTCTTCTGGGAGATCTCAACTTCCATCTCAACGACCCCAGTGACACCATCCTACCGGACCTCTCAGAAAGCATGAGCAGCATTGGCTTCACACAACTGGTCACAGAGCCCACTCACATTGCTGCACACATGCTTAACCACATTTTTATGTCGGGTGACAGAGTCATGTACAATCACATCACATAGCTCACCTGGACCAGCCATTACAGGGTTAACTTCAACATCTCAGGGCCTACCAACATGGGCACCGAAGCTCTAACTCCAATCACAGAGACTGGAGAAAGAGTTCAGAAAATCAGAGGAACAATGTTCTGAAGTCTCACCTCTACAACATAGCACATCACACAGTCAAAGCTGTGAAGAATTTCTCCCAGTGGATCTCAGAATGCACTGGCACAATTGCCCCTGCCAAGCTAACAAAACTCAAAAGACCCACGGAAAGAGCCAGCTGGTTCATCCCGAACTGCAGTCCACTAAATGCAATTGCAGGCATCTGGACAGGATATGCACACCAGCAAAGAAACAGGATATTTCACATCTTTGAAAACATCACTCAACGAGCACCACTGCCTGATAAAAGAAACAAAGAGGAACACACTCACCAACTGTATAGTAGCCAGCATTCAATGCAACAAGGAACTTTTTGCCATTGTGAAGGAGTTCTCCAAACCAATGACAGCTGCAAACAACATCACCCCTTCTCAGGAACTGTGCAACACCCTGGCGGACCTTTTCCAGGAAAAGATCTGTCATCTAATAAAACTTTGAACCCCAACCTATTACCACTGGCAGCATGAACCATCTACCACCAACAAACACAAAACCTGAACATCTGATCACCCACTGGGGCCATCTCACACCACAAGCCACAAACACCATCAAGAATCCAGTTTACTCAAAGGCATCCACTGACCCCTGCCCACATCACATTTTCACCCTCCGGTGCAAGACAATTATCAATGAGCTAAAAAAACTCCTGAACACCACCCTCACCCAGTCTCTTTCTCAGAGGACTGAAAACACAAAAATGTAAGGCCCCTTCTGAAAAAAGCATCCGCCGAGCCAGCAGACCCCTAGAACTACCGACCCATCTCTCTGCTCCCCTTTCTAGCAAATGTCCTCGAGAAGGCAATATACCAGAAACTCATCAAACACCTGTAAAACAAAAACCTCCTAGACCCTTCCCCATTCCAGATTTTATGCAAATCACAGTAAACAGACAGCCCAGATCTCAGCTATGGATGATATCCGCAGTCCTCCTGGACCATAACAAAACAGCAGCCCTCATCCTACTGACCTATCACCCTCTTTCAACACTGTCTCCCACCATGCTCTGATAAACAGACTTCACCACAGTGAAATCCAGGGACACACCCTCAAATGGATCCCCTCATACCTCACTGGAAGAATCCGGAAGATCTAACTCCTTCCATTCACCTCTGAACCAAGAAGATCATCTGCAGCATCTCCCAAGGATCTTCCATCACCCCTGCCCTCTTCAACACATACATGGCCCCTTGGCCAACATCATCAGATCACATGGGCCCAACATCATCTTCTAGGCTGACGACACCCAGCTCATCCTCTCCCTGACAGCAGACTATTATCACTATAGCCAACTTCCACAAAAATGTCTGATGAATGTCACCCACTGGATAAAAGACGCAACACAGACAAGACAGAAGTCCTCATCTTTGGGAAAAACACCTTTCCATGTACTGACACATGGTGGTCTAAGGAACACGTCACACCCCCTGCCCCGACTAACTATGCACACAACCTCAGCATCATCATGGACAGCATGCTATCTATGAAACATAAGATAAACACACTCTAATCAGCCATGTTTCCACACCCTACTCATGCTCCGTAAGATCTTCAGGTGGCTCCCAGTCAATGCCAGAAAGACCATCACACAGGCCCTTGTCACCAGCAAGTTGGAATACGGAAACACTCTCTACATAGGAATCACTGTATGTCTACTGAAAAAACTACAAACAATACAGAACTCAGCAGCAAGACTTGCCCTCAACAACCCCACCTTAAGAAGCTACACTGGCTCCAAATCCATAAAAGGCGCCAGTTCAAAATGTTGACCCATGCTTACAAAGCCATATACAAAATTGGACCAACTTACATCAACCAGCGCTTGACTTTCCACCATCCAACCAGACACCTACGATCCACCTCCCTCTTCCTCACAGACACCCGTCAGATCCACAGTGCGAACAGCGGAGGACACTCCTTCTCCCTTCTACCAGCCAAATCCTGGAGCAACCTCACTCCACACCTCAGAACCTCCCCACCACTACAGCAATTTAAGAAAGAACTCAGGACTTGGCTATTCAAATGAGCAAACCACCATGCAGCAGCCAGCCCTCCAGCGCCTTTAGACCCTCATGGGTGATTTAAAGTGCTTGACAAATAATTGATTGATTGATTGATTGCCTGACACTTTTCTCACTCCTTTCTCAACTTGATGTCTAAGATACTGAACTTCTTTCTGCCAATACAGCATCTTTCTGGAGATTCTTTATGTCCAGTCTCAACCAGGTGGTTCAACAGTGTAATAGTATCTCATTTGCAAAATTCTTGATATTGGATGCCACTAATGGGTTGTTGATGTATTGTATTAGAACTGAGTTACAAGGCATGACCAGGGACTCCAGATTTTTTAAAGAATCTGGTTTAGATTGAGGAGCTATCACGGTACCCTTCTAGGACTCAGCACCATGCCAAAACCCAATTTCCAACCAAAACGCAAAGAGGAACTGACTGTCCTCATGCAACGGTATCGAGAAAAAGGTTTGGACCTCACTGCCTTTGAACACTTTGCAATTGTTCAGGGTTGTTATTCTGAGATGGTACAAGCTCTGACTTCTGGAGCTAATTAACTGGGTTAAGACGACATTCCCTCTTCCAATGCCTCAACATGTTGCAGAAATGAAAATGGGTTGTCTTCTTCAAACTATTGAGATCCATCCCTGTACTAGGTTCAAATGGGACTCCTCGATCTTTACCCTGCATTGGATTCGGTCCCTGATGATACACTCCTTGCATAGCACCAACATTCCCCACAAACGGCTGAATCTGAGTAATCCTCTGAATAGCTTCCATCTGAGAGACAATTAACTTCACCTTCAGCTCCACTTGCTTCATTTCAAATTCATCACTGCAATACTTTGTATACCTCAAGATCTCATGAACTGATTTATTCTGCCAACAAATCAAGTGTTGTTGAATCAACATGCTAATCTCAGGCCTGCGACAAACATTGACACAAAATATCCAATATCTTTGGATTCAAGTGCTTTAATTCCACTATACTGCTTAAACGCCTGCAACAATCGCTCATAGTAAGTATGAATCGATTCTTTGGGTTCCTGAGATGTTCTATCAATTTTGATCCGATCTGCATCTTGGGGTGGTACCTTTGACTTAAAAAATGTCATCATTTCTGATATTTTTTCATCCCCCACAGCGAAGGGTCATTCGTCACCAGACTTCATTGTGGCTCTGATTCAGGTCAATAAACAGACACCTTACATTCCACCCACAAGTCACTCAGAGCTACAATATCAAACAGAGGGGCAGATTTAAGAGCCCATAGTGCCCCCTTGTGCCATATTAGTGTAATTTTCTTTTCTGCTAATGTGGCCCAACAAGGCCAAAATTGCCACACCAAATTCACAAATTGGCCCAATGCATGCATTTCGCCAATTTGTAACCCTGTAACAGGCATAATGTATGCAAAGGGGGCATTTCACCATTAAGAGGCCGAAAAAATGGAGCAAAGAAATCTAAGCAATTTCTTTGCATCATTTTGTTGGCAATTTTAACACCTGCTTAGAGCAGGCATTAAAAATAGGCACATCATTGTTTAAAATGGGCCTCAATGGGCTTTGCAGGATTAGCATAAAAGTTTTTGACACTAATCCTGAAATGCTCTGAACTAGCGTAAATTGTTTGATGCTAGTTCCCTAACTACCGCCATCTTTGATATGGTGCACACACGCTGGGATTAGAGGGCTGATAAGGGGTGCAAGAAAACTGGTGCTGCACTGGGTGCAGAGCCACTTTTCTGAAATCAGGTCCTGGGTGTTCAAAATAACCCACAACCACCTGTGAAGAAGAAAAAGAAGACTTTATTCGGTATGAAAAAATTCATCTATTATAACAAATAATCACCAATACATTAGTTAAAATAACAATTAGACAATATACAATAAAAAAACACACATCAAGAATATAAACCGATAAGACCTCATTCATAAAAACAATAAAATAAAAGAATTAATTCTAAGAACTCTACGTTTTTACATCAAGTAATAGCTCCCTTCAAGAATGATCCCAGGCCCCTCCACACCAATACATCTGAGGCCATTTGCAGCCACATAAAAGCAGGACGATATTGCACGAAACCCATGGGCTTTAAAAGAGGTAATAAAAAACGAGTTCTAAACGGTGCATAAAAAACACAAAACAATGTAAAATGGGGCAAGCTCTGTTTGGACACCCCATCATAGGGGCAGGGTCTAATAGATTTTTCCCCATACTGGCCTAGTGGGAAACATAGATTACTTCTAATGATCCCCAAACGTAATCGCGTAATAAGAGACCTTTCCCTCACATCATTTACCTCTAAGAGATATCGTTCAGGGCCCGCCCCCATCTTTAGCATAATAAAATCCCTGACCGATTTTTTCTCTAAGGCCTACTCCTCCCTTTTAGTCTCCTGGATTCTCAGAAAATTATCCTTAATCCAATTTCTATCACGACTAGCCCTCAGGATATTCAAACAAATCAGGCCGCCCCAGATCATGGGCCATCTTCCTTATATACATCAGCCAGGGAATGTTCTTTACATTGTCACAAGCCAAACAATCCCTTAAAATATCACTATTAAAAGTAGCATGTTTGTTACTCCAGATTGAAATCCATAACAGAAGGGGAGCCAACTGGATATTGTATTGCACAAACTCAAGCTCCAATTCCAAATGAAGGCAAAAACCAGAAATATTTTGGCCAACTCCCAATAGCCTTCTACAGAACCGATTTTCTTCTACAGTAAGGGCTCGGGTATCCATATACCCCCAAAGTGCAGCACCATACAGCAGGACAGGGAGCCATTTCCGCCTATAGATTTCAAGCAAAGGCTTAATAGGTTTACTTCCTACCCTTACAGTAAAGTCAAAAGTCACACCAACTGTTGCATGAAAAAGCACACCCCTTCTAGCAATACAGGGTTTCCAACATCCTTTCTCATCAAAGATGACTCACAACTATGGGAACTCATGGACCCTGCTAATGATTTGATCTTCGATTCTTAGCTCCCCCACCCTACTCAAGGGTCTTCCGCAAACCATAAAATGTGATTTCTTATAATTAATCTCTAGGCCCAAAGCTGACATAAAGGAGGCATAAGCTCTGACTACTTCACGGAGACCATTCATAGTGCGGGCCATAAGGATCGCATCATCCGCGTACGTCAACACAGGGACATCAATATCATTCACCTTTGGAACATCCCTACAGTGTTCCATCAGAAAATCTGACAATCCATTCGTATAAAGAAGGAACAGAGTGGGAACCAAAACCCCCCCGGCGCACACCCCTTGAAAGCTTAAAGGCCTCTGAACATTCCCCATTAGACCCCACCCTCACATTTGCAACCCTTCCTGAGTGGAGATACCGGAGCAACTCTAAAATATTAGGATCCATCCCTAGCTGATTTAACCTCTCCCACAGTATAGACCGGTTCACCTTATCAAAGGCACAACTAAGGTCCATAAAAGCAAGGTAGAGGGTACCTTTCCTAGCTTTCGTATATTTACCAATCATCATCAATAGGCTAAGACATTGTTCTCGCGTGCCGAGGCCTTCCCTAAAACCATACTGGCCCCAGTTTAAGATATCATTTCCTATCATCCAGGCCTCAATACGCCTTAAAATAATCCATTCCAGAATCTTCACAGAAGAATCAAGGAGAGAAATGGGGCGATAAGACGTAGGATCATTTCAATCGCCCTTTTTAAATACTCGGATAATACAGGCCAGTCTCCAAGAGGCAGGAATGCCCACAGTAACTGCCGTATTGAGAACATTTAAAAGAATAAGTGCCCATAACTGGGGACTGGATTTATACAAATCCATAGTGTTGGACTTTTTTGCTTATGCAGGGTCATCCTCAATCTTTTTGCCTCCTTGCTCCTATTTTTTCTGACCTGTTGCTGTTGGATTTTGAACTCTGAGCACTTTACCACTGCTAACCAGTGCTAAAGTGCATATGCTCTCTCTGTAAAATGTGTATGTGATTGGTTTATCCGTGATTGGCATATTTGATTTACTAGTAAGTCCCAAGTAAAGTGCACTAGAGGTGCCAGGGCCTGTAAATGAAATGCTACTAGTGGGCCTGCAGCACTGGTTGTGCCACCCACATAAGTAACCTTGTAATCATGTCTCAGACCTGCCCCTGCAGTGTCTGTGTGTGTACCTTTACACTATAAATTCGACTTGGCAAGTGTACCCATTTGCCAGGCCTAAACCTTCCCTTTTCTTACATGTAAGGCACCCCTGAGGTAGGCCCTAGGTAGCCCCAAGGGCAGGGTGCAGTGTATGGATAAGGTAGGACATATAGGCCCTCATTCTGACCCTGGCGGTCGGTGATAAAGCGGCGGCCAAGCCGCCAACAGGCCGGCGGTCTAAAAAATGCAATTCTGACCCTGGCGGGAACCGCCAACACAGCCCGCCAACTTAACACTCCGACCGCCACAGCGGTACAAACAAACAGCGCGGCGGTTCCCGCCAACAGCCCGGCGGCAGACAAAGTACCGCCCACCCTATTACGACCCACCAATCTGCCACCTTTTCCGGGGCGGGAGCACCGCCGATAAGAACACGGCGGAAACAGACTACGAACGGGAAAACGCTCACCTCTACGCACTCCACGCGAGATTCCGGCAGTATGGAGCCAGAGTTACAGGTCATCCCCGCACTCCTATTCCTCCTCATATACCAGGAGCACGCCCGGCGGCGCGGAAGACATCGGTGAGTACTGCACCTACGACACAGGGGAGGGAAAAGATTACCGGCACACACCCACCCACCCACACCCACTACAACACACACATCAATGCATTCCCACAGATCACTGTCACAACCCACAAACCACCCCCCTCCGAAATAATGCAGCGGTTCTTGCCTTGAAGGGCCCAGTTCAGCGGTTCTTGCCTTGAAGGGCCCAGTTCAGCGATTCTTGAGACGGCGGGGCCCAGTTCAGCGGTTCTTGCCTTGAAGGGCCCAGTTCAGCGGTTCTTGCCTTGAAGGGCCCAGTTTAGCGGTTCTTGAGACGGCGGGGCCCAGTTCAGCGGTTCTTGAGACGGCGGGGCCCAGTTCAGCGGTTCTTGAGACGGCGGACGGTCTATGGCCAACTGCTAAATGCCTGCTGGTGCCCTCCTGGGCAGCGGGGATGGTGCTCCTTCACTGCCCACCTGGGCTGTGGGTGGTGGGGCCCTCCTGGCCAGCTGGGCTGGGTCCTCCCTGGGCAGCGGCTATGGGGCTGGTGGGCTCTCCCGGGGCAGCTGTGCCGGTTCCTCCCGGGGCAGCGGCTATGGGGGTTGTGGGCTCCTCCTGGGCAGCAGGCCTGCTGCCTGACCTCTCCAACTTGCTGCCCTTGCCCTCCTTAGTCGTCGGCCTGTGGCCCTTTCCTCCCTTTGGAGCTGTGGCTGGTGACTGTCTCTGGGTGGTGTCCGGGGGGGATGTAGAAGGCGGGCTCCTGCGGCGCCCCTTCCGCCTTCTGCTCCTCTTCCCAGGGGGTGGGCTGGCTGTCCCCTTGCTGCTGGGCGAAGATCCAGACATGCGGGCTGGCGGGCTCCAATACCCCTGCACCCTTGTCAAGGGGGCTGCAGGGCTGGTGGTGGCTGAGGTGCTCTTCTTACCCCGACGAGAAGGAGGGGGGGCTCAGGGTCAGGAAAGAAGTTAGTAGTGGCGAGGAAGAGCTTCTTGGGACAATGGAGAGTGGTAGGTACAGTGGGAATGGGAGTGGAGGGAGAGGATGTGGTTGTAGGTGAGTCACGTTTGCTGTCTTTGGGTGCAGGAGGGATAGGCTGTCGTGAGGTGGATGGCTGTTGGGTGGGTGGGTGGCTGCGTTTGTGTGGTGTGGAAGAGGGGGTGACAGACACAGTGGGAGAGGACACAGGGGACGTGTAAATGGCAGTGGGGGTGGTGACTGCACGTGTGCGGACTGGAGTGGAGGGTGTGCTGGTGATGGAAACACTGGCTGATGGTGAGGTGAATGGAGGTGTGAGTGTAGACGTCACAGGGAGGGAGGAGGGAGACGAGGAGGTGGGGGTCACAGAGGTGGTAGTGACTGTTGGCATGTCTGCATCGGAATGTTGCGTGTGTGAATGTCTGCGTGATCTGTGGTGCTTATGTTTGGATGAGCTTCTCTTGGGTGTTGAGGTGTGTGCAGGCTGGTCTGATGGTGTGGGTGGGACAGGCAGAGGAACAGGAGACTGGGAGGAGGGAGTTAGTAGAGGCAGGCAGGAGACAGGGACAATGGCTGCCGTCAGTGCTGAGGCCAGAGCCTGGAACGATCGCTGATGGGCAGCCTGACCCGAATGAATGCCCTCCAGGTACGCATTGCTGCGATGAACCTCCCTCTCCACCCCCTGGATGGCATTCAAAAGGGTAGTCTGCCCAACAATGAGCGTTCGGAGGAGGTCAATGACCTCCTCACTGAGGGCAGCGGGGGTAACAGGGGCAGGGCCTGAGGTGCCTGGGGCGAAGGAGATGCCCGGCTTCCTGGCAGAGCGGGCACGGGGCGAACGCTGAGGGGCTGCTGGGAGGGCGGAGATGGTGCGCTGGGTGGCGGCTGTACCTGTAATGGCGGGGGGCACGGATGGTGCCACCCCCGCAAGGGAGCCCTCTTCCGAGGACGTGTCCGTGTCGCTGCAGGCTCCAGTCGTCCCCGTCGTGGAGCTCCCCTCGCCCTCCGTCTCACTGGTCCAGTCTGACTCTGTGGCATGGCCCTCCTGGGCCATGTGAGATGCAGCTCCCTCCTGCCCCGATGCCACTTCTCCTCCGCCTGATGATGCTGATGCACACAAGCATAGAAAGACAAACAAAAAGGGGGGGGGAGAGAGAAATAAAGGGATATTGATTACATGGATCTCCGGTACAGTTAGCGGACATGACAGACACAGATGCCCCCTGCACTAAGTTGCGCACTTGGGGTCCGCTACGCATTCCGTGGAACCTGCCCTACACGCCTAGAGTTGACAACTGCACCCATGGATGACACGGCCCAGGGATGGCTGTACTGACAAACTACTGAGGGTGGTGGCTGGGGACACAGGGGCTTACGGGGGTGCCCAGCCTACAGATATCGCCCTGGCCTAGGGGGACCCACAGCCCTCCTCCCCCACCCAGACACCTCCACTGCGCGACAACAGAGTAGATAATGCTTGGACTCACCCCCTTGTGTCTGCTGTGCTGCCCTCACGCGCCCATCCAAATCAGGGTAGGCCACCGCCAGGATCCGGAACATCAGGGGGCTCAGTTGACGGCAGGCACCCCGCCTACGTTGGGAGGCCATCCCCAGCAGAGACTCAGCGGTCTTCTTGGTCCCGCGGCGGATGTCCTCCCACCTCTTGCGGCAGTGGGTGCCCCGTCGATGGTGGACCCCCAGGGCCCGGACTTCCTTGGCGATGGCACGCCAAATCCCGATCTTCTCATGGGCGCGGACCTATGTGACACGTACAGGGAGGGAGAAATACCACGTTCAAGTTACTCAGCATTTTCCTTTCCAGTGGCCCAACGCCCCCCATCCCCGCCAGGCCCCCCGCCAGGCCCCCCGCCATGCCCAACATGCCCCCCATCCCCGCCAGGCCCCCCGCCAGGCCCCCGCCATGCCCAACATGCCCCCCATCCCCGCCAGGCCCCCCGCCAGGCCCCCCGCCATGCCCAACATGCCCCCCATCCCCGCCAGGCCCCCCGCCATGCCCAACATGCCCCCCATCCCCGCCAGGCCCCCCGCCAGGCCCAACATGCCCCCCATCCCCGCCAGGCCCCCCGCCAGGCCCAACATGCCCCCCATCCCCGCCAGGCCCCCAAGCCAGCCAGTGGCCCCAAATCCAGATTGAATTAAACTCACTTGTTGGTCTGGAGGACCGTAGAGTAGCGCATACTGGGGGAGGACCCCATCCACAAGTTTCTCCAACTCCTCTCCAGTGAAGGCAGGGGCCCTTTCCCCAGTCGCAGCAGCCATTGTCCCTTCCAGACCGAGGTCACAGCAACACTTGCAGTATAGGTCCTCTCCTGTGAAAGTTCAAGTCGCAAGTGGATAAGTAGATAGAAAATGGCGGTCACGTCCGCGGCGGTGCGTACCGCGGCGGTGCGTCCCGCCACCGCCGGCGCCCTTCGCCATTGGCTCCTGAAACCCATAGGCTTCAATGTTAACCAATGCGGCTTCGCGCCGCGGTCTTCGCCCGCCGCCCGCCGCGGTGTGCCACGCCAGCGCATTGACCTCACATCCCATTGTCACACTTCACAGGTCAGGCAGGCGCCATTTCCAGGGCCCACATGGCTCAATTTCAACTGCGTCACACAGGCCTAGGCCTTGCATAGCCACTCAGACACGCCATTCACTGCATAGAGAATCGTATACTGTGCTAGCTGTGAGTACGTACCTGTGGGTTGCCTGACTGTGTGCTCCATGTTGTCCTTCCTAGGCACCGTCCGCTGGGTTGGGCGAGGAGACGGATGAATCCTCCCGTGTACCGACCGCTGGTGGACCTGTCGACAATGGAAGAACGCCACATTATCCTGACCTACCGTCTTAACCGTGCCACTATCCATGAACTGTGTGCCCAGCTGGAGCCCGACCTGATGTCCCCCATCCGCCAACCCACAGGGATTCCCCCTTTGGTGCAGGTCATGTCAGTACTCCATTTCTTGGCAAGTGGGTCATTTCAGACAACCGTGGGAATTGCTTCCGGGATGTCTCAGCCCATGTTTTCAAAGGTGTTATCCAGAGTGTTGTCTGCCCTGATGAAATCCGTGAGGAACTACATCATTTTCCCTGAGGTGGGCGAATTGGCTACAGTGAAGGGTGATTTCTACGCCCTTGGACATATTCCCAACGTAATTGGTGCCATTGATGGGACCCATGTGGCTTTGGTTCCCCCAAGAGACAGGGAGCAGGTGTACAGGAACAGAAAAAGTTACCATTCAATGAACATCCAGGTGGTGTGTTTGGCTGACCAGTACATCTCGCATGTAAATGCCAAATTCCCAGGGTCAGTGCATGACGCCTACATCCTCAGGAATAGCAGCATCCCTTACGTGATGGAACAGCTACAGAGACACCGTGTATGGCTAGTGGGGGACTCTGGGTACCCCAACCTGTCGTGGCTACTGACCCCAGTAAGGAATCCCCGGACCAGGGCAGAGGAACGGTACAATGAGGCCCATGGGCGTACTAGGAGGGTGATCGAACGCACCTTTGGCCTCCTAAAGGCCAGGTTTCGCTGCCTGCATATGACCGGTGGATCCCTAATGTACTCACCTAAGAAGGTGTGTCACATCATCGTGGCCTGCTGCATGCTTCACAACCTGGCTTTGCGCCGCCAGGTGCCTTTCCTGCAGGAGGATGGTCGAGACGGGGGTGTTGTGGCAGAGGTGGAACCTGAGGAGAGTGACGAGGAGGAAGACGACGGGGCTGAAACAGACAACAGGGACAGAATCATTGAACAGTACTTCCAATAGGACACAGGTAACATTTCAAAGATAATTTAGTAAATGTTAACTACTCTGCAGCATCTCTGCTGCCTGTCTATTTGCCCCAGTGTATGATGACTGAGTTTTGGCTTTTCCCTCCCTATTTCAGATCTGGGGTCCCCACTACGAGTCCTGTGCTTCGTTTCCCCATGGACTACAGCTTTGTGGCAGCTGTTTGTTGACTTCACCATGTACAAGGACATATTTGCACTGTCATGTCAATTACAATCTATTGAAATCACAGCCAGACTCCTGATATTTTGGTGCAAAATAGGTGTTTATTGAAGTGCTCAAAATGGGATGGGTGGTTTCAAGTGGGTGGGGGCTATGGTGAAGGAATGTCCATGGCAGAGTCCAGAGTAACAGTCACACAGGTGCATTGTCCAGAGGCCTGTGGAGAGATGGAGCATGGGCAGTTCGAGGATGGACAGGGTGACAATGTGGGACAGTGGGATGACATCAGGTGGTATCCATTGCTGGCGGGGGTCTTGACATCCTACTCTGTCTTGCGAGATCTCAGGGCCCTCTTGCGGGGTGGTTCTTCTCCTGCAGGAGGTGGGGGTCTGGTGGGCTGCTGCTGTGCGGGGGCCTCCTGTCCACTAGCGCCGGCGGAGGTGGATGGCTGTTCTTGGTCCAGGCTAGTGGCAGGGGCCCTTGGGTGTTGTTCAGTGTCCGCCCTGCTGTTTACGAGGTCCTGCAGCAGCCCTACCATGGTAACCAGGGTGGTGTTGATGGCTCTGATGTCCTCCCTGTACCCCCGATAGTGTTCCTCCTGCAGCACCTGGATCTCCTGGAACCGGGCCAGTACCGTCGCCATCGTCTCCTGGGAGCGGTTGTATGCTCCCATGATGGTGGTGAGGACCTCGTGGAGAGTGGGTTCCCTGGGCCTCTCCTCCCCCCCCTGTCGCACAGCTGCCCGCCGAGTTGCCCTGTTTCCCTGGGCCTCTGCCCCCTGGCCGGTGTGCCCACTACCACTGCCCCCAGGTCCCTGTTGTTGTTGGGGTGGTGGGTTATCCTGGGTGCCCTGTAGTGGTAGACACACCGCAGATTGATGCGCCCTGGAGACAGAGGCATGGGCCCGCTGGGTGGGAGCTGTGCTGGTGTTCCCAGAGGGGTTAGGGTCTATAGTGGCCTGTGCCTGTGTGAGGGGAACCGACTGTCCAGAGGTCCCCGATGGTCCGGGCTGGTCATCGGTGTCCAGATCGACAGAGCTGCTGTCATCGCTGACGGCCTCTTGGGTGGGGGGTGTGGATAATTCTGGCCCCTCCGCCGCGGTGTGTTGACGGTCGGGTCCTGCAGGGGTATAGAGGTATGGTTATAGTTTCAATGTGTGGCATATGGGTGTATCTGTGGGTTCCCGTGTCCCCAAGTGCTGGCATTCGTGTGTGGGGGCTTTGGTGAGGGTGGCTTGTGGGGGGGATGTGTATATGCATTGGGCATGCTTTGGTGATGGGTGTCCATGCTCAGTGGACGCATGCAGGCCTAGGTTTTGGGATGTGTGGGTTGTGATGGTGAGACATTGGCGGGGAATAGATGTGCTGGGGGTGGGGGTGAGGATGGTGGTAGGGGTGAGGATGGTGGTGGGGGTGAGGGTGGGGGTGAGGATGGGGGTGGGGGTGAGGGTGGGGTTCGAGGATGGGGGTGAGGGTTAGGGTCTTATTTGGCATGCAGGTGGGGGGGAAGCAGTATTGAAGCTTCAACTTACCAGTATCCATTCCTCCGCCGACTCCTGCGAGGCCGTCAGGATGCAGGATGTTCAAGACTTCCTCCTCCCATGATGTGAATTGTGGGGGTTGAGGTGGGGGTCCTCCGCCAGTCTTCTGCACGGCGATGTTGTGCCTGGATACCATGGAACGCACCTTCCCCCGTAGGTCGTTCCATCGCTTCCTGATGTCTTCCCGATTTCTGGGGTGCTGTCCCACTGCGTTCACCCTGTCGACAATCCTCTGCCATAGCTCCGTCCTCCGGGCAATGCTGGTGTATTGTATCTGTGTGCCGAACAGCTGGGGCTCTACACGAACGATTTCCTCCACCATAACCCTGAGTTCTTCGTCTGTGAAGCGGGGTTGTCTTTGGGGTGCCATGGGGTGGTGTGTATGATGTGTGGGGTGGAGTATGTGTATTTAAGTGAGTTGAGTGTGGTGGTGTGTGTTGTTTTGTGTGTGGATAGTGTGTGGGTGATGGTGTTGAGTGGCTGTGGCTGTTATGTTTTTGATGCTGGTGTCTCGCTCTTGTCGTCTTTACGAATTTTTAAGCGTAGGGGTTTGTGGGTGATGTGGGTGGGTGTTTTATATTGTATTGTGTGTGTGGGAGTGGTGTGTGTATGTGTATCAGGTGTGTGGGATTCAAATCGTCCAATGTGGGTGAGTTTTGTTCGTTTGTGTGTATTCTGACCGCGCCGGTGTGTCCCGCCAATGGAATACCGCGTTTGAATGACCGCCGCGTGGATTCGTGGGTCGTAATGGCATGGGCGTATTTCTGTTGGCGTGACGGTGGAGGTTTTGTCACCTCCACCTTTCCGCCGACCGCTGGTCTGGCGGTCTGTTGTGGCGGTCGGATTTTCGGAGGTTTGCCTTCTGCGGGTCAGAATGACCGTGGCGGGTTTCCGCGACCGCGGCGGGATTATGGAGGATTTCTGACCGGCGGTAGGCGCCTTTTACCGCCGAGGTCAGAATGACCACCATAGTAATGTGGTTTATATGTCCTGACAGTGAAATACTGCCAACTTTGTTTTTCATTGTTGCAAGGCCTGTCTCTCTCATAGGATAACATGGGGGCTACCTTTAAATATGATTAAAGTGTAGATTCCCGTAGAGAGTAGATGGACATGTGGAGTTTGGGGTCCCTGAACTCACAATTTAAAAATACATCTTTTAGTAAAATTGATTTTGAGATTGTGCGTTTGAAAATGCCACTTTTAGAAAGAGAGCATTTTCTTGCTTAAACCATTCTGTGACTCTGCAGTGTTTGTGGATTCCCTGTCTGGGTCAGTTTGACAGTTGGGTTGTTTTTTACCTCACACTAGACAGTGACACAAAGGGAGCTGGGGTGTAACCTGCATTTCCTGATTAGTCATCTCTGCTAGGAGGGAGGGGTGGAGTGGTCACTCTCATCTGAAAGGACTGTGCCTGCCTCTGACAATGCAGACTCCAACCCCCTGGTGTTTGTCTGAGGCCTTGCCTGGGCAAGGCAGGATTTCACAAGTAGGTGTGAGTCCCCTTTGAAGAAAGGTGACTTCAAAGACTAAAATGGGTATAAGAAGGGCACCCAAATCTACAGACTTTAGAAACACTTCGGGAACCAAGAGGAACCTCTGCCTGGAGAAGAGCTGATAGCTGAGGAAGAAGTGCTGCCCTGCCTGTGACTGTGCTTTCTGGAGCTTTCCTGCAGTGCTGCTTCTGCCAGAGTAAGAGGGCAAAGACTGGACTTGGTGTGCCTTCCATCTTGTGAAGAAATCTCCAAGGGCTTGATTTAGAACTTGCCTCCTGTTGTTTGAAGTCTCAGGGACAGCAAAGACTTCTCTCTGCCAGCACCTGGAGTCTCTGGAGAGACTCCTGCTCTGACAAGTGGTGCCCGATCCAGTCCCTGGGCCCTTGAAAGAAAAGCTGGTGGAAATCCAAGGAAATCTACTTCGGACGACTCCGGACCGACGCCGCTGCTGAATCCGGTAACGCCGCCTGCACCTGACGCCGTGACCTTCGCTGGAACGTGACGCTCTTCGCAGGCCTGACGCCGCTGCGCCCCGCTAAAGTCTGTGACTCCGTGGAAGTTGCCGCACCACGTTGTCACCGACGCCGCTCGAAGTGCACGGATTCAACGTTTCGCACAGACGCTGCGATCCCCGACTTCGCGCATCGGCTTGTTTTCATTCTTCACCAAAGGTACTGTACTTGGGGGTCTACACAACTCCGTGTCCGGCGCAGCTGGTGTTGGCTTGTTGGGAACGACTCCGTCACGACGCTGTGTTAACATCTCATCGAAGCATTTTTTGTTTCTAAGCGCTATTTTTGAGTTTAATCTCTAAAGATTCATAACTTGACTTGTGTATGTCGGATGTTTGTCATTTTGGTCTTGTTTTGTTTAGATAAATATTTCCTATGCTTCTAAACTGGTGTTGTGTCATTTTGTAGTGTTTTCATTAATTTACTGTGTGTGTTGGTACAAATACTTTACACCTAGCGCTCTGAAGTTAAGCCTACTGCTCTGCCAAGCTACCAAGGGGGTAAGCAGGGGTTAGCTGAGGGTGATTTTCTTTTACCCTGACTAGAGTGAGGGTCCTTGCTTGAACAGGGGGTAACCTGACTGTCAACCAAAGACCCCATTTCTAACACATAGGGATCGAGTCCGGGCCTGGAGCTTTATTGCTAGCACTACTCTGTATCGCATCAATAACCTCCTGGGGCGAAAACCTAATTGCTAGGTTAGGAGCCATATCATACTCATTGTCCCAGTTATTTTTTTAGGGGGACACCCTCAAAAGTTCTACAGAAGTGAATTACCCAGGCCTCTGGGGCAATGTTACATACAAGGCCCTCAGATGTCTCTGTATCAAAGGAACCTCTATTTACCACCTTCTAAAACAAACCAGGATCCTTCAGAACTATGGCACGCTCTAACTCTTCCCAGGCTTTTTCTTTATGTTTTAACTTACTATCCCTCAGGGCCCTTTTATACTTAATTCTAGCTTCTTTTACAAGGACCCTATCTCTAGGATGTTTCTTAACGGCCATCTTCAAGTTTGCCCTGGCATCATAGCACGCCTTGTCCAACCAACCAGATTTGTGTTTACTGGGGCATCTGCCTATTGAAAATAAACAGTCTCTCACTGCTATTGCATCCATAACAGCCTTAGGATTGGGAGCCTCTATCAGAAGTATTTCCATAAATAAATGTAAGTTTTCCCCCACCACCCTTCCTACGACTTTTTGGGAATCTACTTGTTACCACCTGTGATATTTTTACAAATCTCTCAACTTGCTTGTGCCATTCCACTGGCTTTTCCCACATTTTTGGAAAGTCATTAGTGAACGATGTAAGATCATCTCAACTCCAAGGCACATGTGCATAACCTCCACCAGGAACTTCTTTCAATGGGAAATTTCTCACTCCCCACTTTCCCACTTTCCCACTGTCCCACTACAGGAGGTGGTTCCCCTGTGGGTTGCTTTGGATCTTTCTTTCTCACCCATTGAGCTATCCATTAATCCAACTCACTCCATTTTTCAATATTTTAGATCAATTTCTCAATTTGTGTTTTCATCCCTGGAATTCTCATATTGGTTATATGCTTATCATTGAAGCATACACAATAAGTCCTCTGTAAAGCTTTGGTCTTGTTTAAATCTATCCTGTATCTCCGAGTTAATTCCGCTAGTTTGCCATAAACGTGTCCTGCACATCTAGTACTGTTCTTAAACATGAACACCAGTTCATTTTCATGATAAGTATCTAAGCAAGCCAGTTCAAGATTCCCACTAATATTTTATCTAGTTCTAACTTAAATTTCACCACCTCAACCAAATTCTCTCTTTACGGTGACTGAATGGTTCCCTGTCTCAACTCCATGCTCACACTTTCCTTTGAAGAGGTATCCCCATTAAAAGCCTTCACCCACTCATCTATTTCCTTGTCACTTGTTAGACCTGGCATGCTTGGTGTGGTCTCTCCTGTCTTTTATTTTGCCTCTGCTTCCCATGGTTTGACTGAGTGCTGTTTTTGTTGTTTTTGGTATTCTGGCCACTGCTGACCAGTGCTAAAGTGCAAGTGCTCCCTGTGTAAATTTAATTGGTGATTGGTTTATCCCTGATTTGGCATATTTGATTTACTCGTAAGTCCCTCGCTAACTGCATTAGAGGTGCCCGGGACCTGTAAATCAAATGCTACTAGTGGGCCTGCACCACCGATTGTGCCACCCACATTGGTAGCCCTGTAAGCATGGCTCAGATCTGCCACTGGAGTATCTGTGTGTGCAGTTTTAAACTGCCAATTCTACCTGGCAAATGTACCCACTTGCAAGGCCAAACCTTCCCTTTTTGTACATGTAAGGCACCCCGAAGGTAGGCACTTGGTAGACCCATGGGCAGGGTTTGGCGTATATTAAAGGTGGGACATGTAGTGATGTGTTTACACATCCTGACAGTGAAATACTGTGAAATTTGGTTTCCACTGTTGCAAGGTCTATCTCTCTCATAGGTTGGCATGGGGACTGCCTTTAAATAATTTTTAAGTGTAGTTTCCCTTTGGGAGCATATAGAGATGTGGAGTTCAGTGTCTCTGAACTCCCAAATTACAAATACATCTTTTGGTAAAGTTGGTTTTTATATTGTCTTGCTTAAACCATTCTGTGACTGTCTGCTTGTGTATTCCCTGTCTGGGTCAGACTGACAGTTGGGCTGTTTGTGAATCCCCCTAGACAGTGACAAAGGGAGCTGGGGTGTAGCCTGCCGATCCTGATGGGCCATCTGGGCTGGAGTGGAGGGAGGAGTGGTTATTTACAGGTGAATGGGCTATGCCTGCCCTCACAAAATGTAGTCTGCAACCCCTTGGTGTGAGTCTGTAGCCATGCCTGGGCAAGGCAGGATCTTGCAAACAACAAAGACTTTCTTTTGATGTTTGCCTACATCAAAGGCAGAAAGCAGTATAAGTAGTAGACCCCAACCCCCATATTTTTAGATTATGTGTGGAACCAAGAGGAACCTCTGCCAAGGAGAAGTGCTGAAGAGCTGGGGGAGGAGCACTACCCCATTGCCTGTGATTGCACTTTGCTGGGTTGGCCTGCAGTTGCTACTTCTCCCTGAAAGAGGACAAAGACTGGCCTTTGTGGTATATTCCTCCTTGGGAAGAATCGTCAAGAGCTTGGACTGAGCATGTTTCCTGTTCTGAAGTCTCAGGGCCATTGTAGACTTCCTCTGCCAGCATCTGGACTCTCTGCTGAGACTCCAGCCAAGTGGTGCCTTATCCAGTCCCTGGGCCATTGAAAGTTGAAGCTGGTAGAACAAGGACTGAAATCCATGCACAGAGAGCCGTGCAGGGACAATTTCAATGCACCACCTGCAACGCGGCTGCAAAAATGACAAGCCACCCACCTCGTGGCTGAAATTGATGCATCATGGTTGGAGAAACAATGCAACAGCCACTTGGGGCTGCTGAAAATAAAGCAAACCTCATGCAGTGTGGTCTTCCATCACCCTGCGGCCGGATTTCTCACCCATCACCACTGGGCATAAAAATCAACATAAACCTCTGTGGACCCGAGGTGCCCCATCTGGAAATCAACGCATGGCCTCATTTGCAAGTGAGAAAATGACACATCACTAACTTTTTCGAAGCACACTCGCCCGGGAGGCTTTATTTGTAACACAAGCCAGGTACTTTTTGTAAGAAAAATGTTTCCATGGTTATCTATGGCGTAAGACTCTTTTTACTTTGAAAATTCATAACTTGATTTGTGTATCTTGGATTTTTGTCTTTTGGATCTTGTTTGATTTAGATAAATATTGCCTATTTTTCTAACCTGGTGTGGTGTCCATTTTGCAGTGTTTTTTTTACTGTATTACTGTGTGTTTTAGTACAAATACTTTACGCATTGCCTTTGAGATAAGCCTGAATGTTTGTGCCAAGCTAGGAAGGGGGGAGCAGGGGGTATGTTAAGTGGATATCTCTATTGCTCTGACTAGAGTGAGGGTCCCTACTTGGACAGAGTGCAAACTGATTGCCAATCAGAGACCCCATTTCTAAGAGCACTAGAAGACTATTACTACAGGAATTGTAGTCATATTTCCATTTCCATGGCCCCACATCTACTAGGATTTAAAGGTGGCTCCCATATGGGTGTTCTAGTAGTTGTCATTTTGTGGAAAGTACCTATAGCAGTACATCCTGAAAGGTTGAATGTAAAATCTGCACTCACCACACATGGAGTACTCATCTGCTTTGGAACTAAAATAACAAATTCTCTAGTATCAGAACTTGCTGGAACTTTGCCACAAATTGCAGCTAGGACAGCCAAATTAAAGGTTGTCCTTCCTGGACCTTCAGACTCATACATAGGGACCACAGGACCATTAGTAACTGGGACAGTCAGAGCATCAACAGTGTTTGGGGCAAAATCAGCTGAAGCATGAAGTGCTAACCCTTCTCCTCCTGGTTAATAATGTGTGTTAGCCGGCGTGACATCTAAAAGGCTGTCTCCAGAATTACTGTCACTGACCTCACTCATATCATCTGGTTCCTTCCGCTTTCCCTCCTTTTGTTTCTTGTCTCTTTTCATTCCAAGCATTTAGTCCCTCATACTGTATAGGTCTAGGAGGTGGTTTCATCTCATGCGACACCCTCCTCAGATTTTCATTATTGCTCAAATTGAATGTGTCATACTGTGGAAACCGCAATGCACGTTAGTTTTCCGTGATCTTCTCCCATTGACCAAGACAAACGCATGTATAGGGCCCTACATTTATCGCCATATAATGACCTGGGGTCTTTGGAAGGTGCCTCTTTTCCGTATCTACTAGGTGTAAGAAGTCTCCTCTAAACAAGTTGTGCATAGCCTTGAAACATTTAAATTTTCCCAAATCAAATATTGATAATAACAATAGTATTTTGTTTCGCATCAGTAAGTAAAGCTGCATCTACAATCCCTTGTTCAGCAGTAACAACCAATCGCAGTGCGACCCCTTATGACACCCACAACTAATATCAGCACAGCAACAAACCAATCAATCTATACCAGCACAGCACACTGTGACATCAATATCGCTCCCCATAGCGGCTCACCCTTCTTTACAATCTTCACACTTGCACTTTCTTCAACATCACACACATAAAGCAAAATACAATACAATAACCTTTGTCTGCTCCACTGATGAATCAGCAGTATCCACTCACACAACAATCTCAAACACTTCAAATGAAACCTCAACCTGCGGGGTATCAACCAAACTAGTGTAGATTCACCTGCCACATTAAGATCCACTATACCAATCACCTCAAATTCACACAAAGGTAAATTTCCTATGTCAATTGTGCAGTCAACGACGTCTCACAATGAGCATCATCAGACTTAGCAGACAATGATAATATTGTGTCTTCTACACCTTTTAATACTATCCTGGGATCTAAGGTCATGTCGGAACTGACAACAACTTCTTTACTAAACATAGCAGTCACAGAATATTCAAAACATCTCCACAAAACATCATCCAAATTCACAAACACCACAAACTAAACGAAACCACTGCAATTTGCAACCCTATTAATACTCACACATTGATTGTCGATACAACTCTTTTCTTAATCTCCAAAACACTGCCAACCCTCCAAAGTCTGGACATGGGCACTATGGAGGGAGCTCCGGGGACTAACTAATCTAGAACAAAGGGTTCTAGCTCCCCTTACTTCAGGATCCTAACCATCCTACTCTGCCACCATCTGAGAATGCATCTGGCCCATTTTCTAATTTCTCGTGTTCTGATTAATCTTTTCAGGAGTTCCGATAGGTAAGATGAAATAAACCAACACTTACACATCAATTAACAGTGTAACCCATTTGGTCACACATTACATCTCAGAGGTGGAAGTAAAAAAATGTTAGTACAAATTCAAGGCCAGACTTATGTAAATGAATCACAGAAACATCCTATATAAGTAAATTAAAGTGTCTAATCAGATTAAATTATACCAGTATAAGACATACAAGGATCTCTGCTGCATCTGTTGCAGCACTACAAAAGATGAGAAACAGAACTTTGGGTTCAGAGTCTGAATTTCGATCTTCCAGTCTAGTCATTTGACAGCTAATTAGATCTAAATATTCTAACGTTTCTAAAGGTAAACCTAAGTACTGATGCAGTATTTCAGTAACCTAATAATAGCCAAAAGTGTCAGCATAACAGAAACCTCAGTAGCAATTCTGCACCACAGCTGTGCGTAGCATGACATCACTCAGCCAAAGTCAAAATAGAGATATCTTTATCCCTTTAAGTCTTTAGGGAATCTGCTCTAGTCAAAGGGTACAAAGAGTCTGCTTCACCCAAATAACTGAACACCACATTAGACCTTGCAGAACCTTATAGAATCTACATCATCACCAGCAGTTTTCCATTGTCTGTGCACAGTAGAATTTGCAACTCCATCACACTTTCATCCCACGATCCAGGAACTCACAAAGGAGATCTTCTCTCTTGTCCATTTGTTGGTGTTTCTCGTCCCTGCCAATATGTCCTCGCATACCTCTTTTTATCTAAAATACACAGCATGGCTTTCATTAACTGTAAACTTGTGCAAGCGCACCTGCAAATAAAGAATAATGCAACACGAGCAAAACTCCATGTTGAAAGTTAAGCATAGAAAAACATTTCAGGCCTTTGATTAAGTCAATTTAATAAACAATTAAATGCAAATTCGAATACATGGCTATACGAGCAATTCTCCTCATAAGTATAGTAATTGGTGAATAACTGTGATTATAAAGCGCTAACTGCAATACCATAATCTTAACACATTGGATGTAAATGCATACATGTATTATATTTCAGTCGATTAAAGTCATTATCAACAGGCATATACCTTTCTACATTTATACTTGTAAGAGCACATTGAATAATATGATTTCTGTGCACCATGTTAACATTAATACATTAGTGCACACATTAGTGCAAACTTATACATGCTGTTGATTACATTTCCATGTCACTTCTGGAACCCATAATGGCTCAGCCAAGTTATGCTCTCTCATTATTGATTATTCAATCTGCAAGGTAAAGAACTACTAAAATAAACCCCTTCAGGTGTATTTTCGAGGGGGGGAAATCCTGCTTCTGTAAAATAATGTACATTTTCTCGCTGAGTAAACCTATTAAGGGGAAGGATTTTAATGCTAACATTGTTCAATTGGATTTCACACACAAAATGAAACACTTTGAATCCCGAAGCGAGCATTAGTCATACAATAATTGCATTACCATAGTTCTGAAACTCCTGTGTTTTTCTGCCCTCATTTCAAGAGTTTGTTATATCAATACAGATGACAAATGATGAAACTGCAGCAGCCTCTGTATTTTTCTATCACCGCAATAACTCTTATTAATAGACGAGGTGGTACAGCACATGCTGCAGGCTGTTACCCTTTTGAACTCAGTCACTGCAGCACAGAACCACTGGGAACAACTGTATGTTTATTGTAACCCCAATTTCCCTACAGAGGCATTATATTTCCCAGGATTCAGTGCCAGAATAAACAAAAGCGAGAAAAAAGGCTGGTGCCAAGAGACGACTTCCTTTTTTCCCTACCGCAAACCGGCTTCCGAGGAAGGGTCAACAGCCTCTGCTTAGCCAGTTCCAGATCTCTATCAACGTCAGCTTCCTAGTTTTCCCGTCATCTCTCACTCTTTCTCCCTCTGATGAGAATACATTTACTCTGCTGACCTTAAAGTGCTTTTTTTCAATATCTCATTAGGGTGAAATGGAATATAAACTGGAAATACAGACACAGATGTAATATACTCCCTGTTTCAACCTGTGAACTATCCTGGCCTCCCTGTGGAATTATCTGCATGCTGCGTTATGAAGACTTTCTCCATTTCTGTTTAAGGGGTTCCATTTCGCGAAAATAGCCCTCGGGTTTTGCAGAATATTACACAATGGAAATGCCTGGTTATATCAAACTGTTCACCTCAAGACTTGTACATTTAGAAAATGTGTACCACAAAATGACTGACGTACAGCATAACACATTTGGAGTTTATTATTTGATTTCACACACATAGAACACGGGTACAAAAATAATTTAAGGGAAATGGGTAAAAGCAGAAATACACCTACTTCAGCAATAATGCTTCTATATGTGCAAACTTATTTACAAATATATGCACAGCTAAAGCATGAGCTAGTCGAAATGTATTTAGTCACAGTCCCTATACAATATATACACTTAATATGCATTAATGGTTTGACAATTTAATTTGATATCGTGTAAGAAAACAAATCTGCTCAAACTGGCTTGGAGGTATACATTTTCTTTTTTATGTTCCGTCAAAACAGATACCTTACAAATTATTATACTTGGCAAAAAAAAGCAACACAAAGTTTTACATTGATACAGAATAATTAATTTGTTTCAGCAATGAGACCGGATGTTATGGAGTGTTCAGACAACCTTCAATTCAGCTTCACAGAGTAGTGCTTGCAAAAAAGGCAACAAGTGTTGTGTGTGATATCATCAACAATGATATCAGTGTTGACACCACATATCGCCTAGTTCAAGTCCCTGTAGTCTCCCATACCTTGCAAAACACGTATACAACGTCCAAACTCGTATAATAGGACACTTTTTTTTAGCTTTCTTTTTCACTAAAGGGGGCCACTTTATTTTGGTGCCTGGGATAATTTTCTTTCCCAGTCTGACCCTGCACGAATGTTAGTCATATTAGAGATGCAAAGATGATGGAGGTGCTTGTAGTATATCATCAAAGAAAAATAGCCTTCGCTAAAAAATCTTTACTCAAGTGTAAGATATGGTTAATGTAGCTCATAACCAAATGCCATTTATTTGCAAAAATCTTATAAATTAATTGAAATAAACTCTGTTTAATTGATTTTAAAGTTACAAAGTAAAACTGAAAATCTCAGAAATTCAGCACTTAAACTTCTGTAATTAATTTCCCATCATGACCTCACCTATGACATTACTGATGGCAACACAATTTACATTACTGGTGACATTATAGACTGCATCTGGTAGGAAATGATATACCACATCACTGCCAAGATCACATACGACAACGACAACAACAACCATATATTAGATCACTTATTTTTTTTAAACTCTGCATCTCACGCTCTACTTATGACAAAGTGATATCATTGATGATGTCATTTAAGATGTGTATAATAGATGGCAATGTATTTCAAATCATTCATATGGTTTAAAAAATAAAATACACTCATTTGAGAGGTATACTAATTACATTCAAATCTGGGACAAAGTGGCTGATTTGTCTTAATTGTAACTCATTAAAACTATTTTAAAAAGTAGAAGTGATACCACCTATGCAACACAATCACGTATTTTTCATCCCCATCAATGCCATACTCGACTCAATACTTGTAGTATATCAAAGGCTTCTTCTGAGGGTGACCATCTCCCTCCAGGTAATTCTGAACCCTTTTTCCCTTTCAGCACCTTCGTTCGACAGATGAGGTGGGGTTCCTGATGGGAAATGAATTAAAGGTGATGAGCAAGGTGTGTGGTGAAACGTATAGACATACATTTTTGCCATAGTGAGCTAATAATTCACAAAGTTATCAGGCTTGATGTACTGGCACACCTTTTTGGCTATACTGGAAGCATTTCCAGGTATATAGATATGAAACTATTTATTGTATAAAATATATATTTTTTTAATTACTAGTTCACTACATCAGATGGAACATAATTAGTAGTGACCCCTAATATAAATGTAGAAAAAAGTATCTGTGATGGAATGAAACCCTGATATACTGTTTTTAATATTGTGACTCTGATGTAAAGCAAAGGACTCTCATACCCTCTGAACTACAGATTGCTACCTGGAGACTCACCTTTAAGCATATCATGAGAGGGTAGACTTTGACAGCGCTAGTCCTAAGGGGAAGCCTCATTAAGCCCATTAACGGAGCCACAACTGATGGTTGCTGAGGCATATCTTTTGAGTTGTTGAGATGCAATAGGGGTAGCTACCTAGTGGCCTCTCAGTGTAAAATGAAGCCTACAAGACCATGCCTATGGAAGTTATTTTTTGGGAATTTGTTATTGCATTTAAAGTTAATGAACATTACACAACGTGGACTCTAACCTAAGCCTTTATGAATATTCGTCTATATCAATGATGAAGGACTTGGCAATTTTACTGGTACATATGAACCTAATTTCCTGCTAGACAAGCCCACATGCACTGGAACTAGACTCCTCTGTTAGAAGGGAAATCTTGCCCTCAGCCTGATTAGTCAGACCTTTGGCACTGTAGCTTCAGTCTATTGTCCGAATTTGTTTTATAAAATTAAAGCAACAAAAGCAGCTCAAATATTTTTTCTAACCCATAAGGGGTGGTTCTGTTTTAGGGTGTAGGAACGTTGCCCCATTCCACTGCCAGCATATAAAAATGCTTTTGATTTACCACAGCATTGTGTTGCTCATGAGTCACGTGTCTGGTCAAGTCAGGGCATGTCTTGGCCAGTCTGCTGATGGGCAGGCAGCAGATATTATTCAAGTGTGTATGCTTGGTTTAATAGGTCCAGGAGAAACACAGCACAACTTCTCAACTCCCTTTCGAGTGCTGTTCACGCCAACCCATGCATTGCTCTCATGCTGTTTACTAGTAAAAGCAGCACGAGAACAACGCATAGACTGGTTGTGTTCACAGCAATTCAGGGTGGTCTGTCTCCGTTGACCTATGCTCAGAAGGCCAAGCGGGAGTATGCGTACTAGCGAACATGGCCAATCACTGAGTCATTATTTTTAAGTCTTACAGTGATTGGTCATGTTTCCGTTGCTTGCGGAGTCACAAAATGCACAACATGAGGGGAAGCAGATTGAAAAGGGCAGTCACATTTTTTGAGTCCTCTGCAGCACAGAGCAGGTGCTTCCAGGCCCTGGTGAGAGGCCTCACATTTGAGAGTAGAAATGTTCATTCGATATTTTGGCACCAGACAGGTGTGCGATGGGCATGTAATAACGTATTTGCCGTCATTAACAGTGCATATTCGAGGAACGATTTGAGTGAAACACAGAGTTTGCGACTTGGAAACAAATTCTATCGTGAAATGTTTCTTTCTTTCTATGAGGAAGCTGTGCGCACTTACATTTTATTTTCACTTCCACCACGATAGCTTTTAGAACATATCGCCATGACTTCTCAGACCTATGTAAGTCGAGTTTCAGTCTGTAGTGGCTGCGATGTGTCATAAAAGGAATTTTTTCAAATCTAAGCAGTGTTGTCCTGCAATACAGATTGTGCAAAATATGCATCAACAACCCTTATTTCACAGAGAAGAATCTTCGTTTTATTTGCACAGAAGTAACATAAGCATTCTTTCAACAGAACAAAAAGAGAACATTCTGATTGGCCTCAGTGCCTTGACATAAAATGTCTGAAGCGTTATGTCCACACTTGCCATTGTTGAACTGGGGAGCCAGGTTTGAGTCTCATATTGGCTGAACATCATGGGCCCAATACACAAAGGTAAACTTAGACCAAAAGTCTAAAGACTAAAAGTCTAAACTTAGACCAAAATTCTAACTTTACTATGAGTAAAGTTAGAATTTTGGTCTAAGTTTAGACTTTTGGTTTAAGTTTAGGCCAAAAGACCAGGGGCCATATGTACAAACACTTTTTCCCATAGACACAGAATGGGTAAAAACCTTTGGTACATCTGGGCCCAGAAGTCTAAGTTTAGACACTTGGGGCATATTTAAGAAAAGTGGTACTGCACCCAATGCATCGTCACTTTTTTGGAGCTTCTTAGTGCCCCCTACTGCCACCATGTGTGTGCCATATTTAAAATATGGCGCACCATGGCACAGGCTAGGGGGAAATAGCATCAACATTTTTGATGCTATTGATGTACTGTTCAGGGTTAGCACCAAAATTCTGGCCCTAACCCTGAACAGTACATAGGGGCCCATTATAAATAATGGGGTGCTCCCTTTTAAAGCCTGCTCTAAGCAGGCATTAAAAATGCTGGAAAAATGACGCAAAGACTTCTCTTAGATTTGTTTACACTATTTTTTCGGCCCCCCCTAAAGGGGAAGCTCCCCCTTTGCATTCATTATGCCTGGTGCAAGCATAACATGGCGCAAGGGGTTACAAAGTGGCACAATGCATTAATTGCACCACTTTGTAAACATGGCCCTGCATTTTTGGCCATCTACTGCCAAATTAGCATAAAACAATTATGGTAATGTTTTAATAGATGGCGCTAGGCCCTCTTAAATTTGGGCGTTGGTCTAAACTTAGGCCAACAATCTTAACTTAGACCAAAAGTCTAACTTTACTATAAATAAAGTTAGACTTTAGGTCTAAACTTGGACTTTTGCTCTAAACGTAGACTTTAGCTCTAAGTTTACCTTTGTTAATTGGGCCCCCCATGATTTTGCACAAATTACTTAATCTTCCTGGTCCTAAAATAATGAATGTGACTTTGTGGAATGTGTCTGGTATTGATGTAAAACACTCCAATATGTTTAGGTCTAGTTTGCGTTATTCAATACTGTAAAAAAAGATGACAAATGTTTACATTGATAAAAACACATTAACTCAAAGCAGATCCTATTTCACTTATCAGCTCTTCAAAGAGCTGCATAAACACATATGCATTTATCTACAGTACACAAGTTCAATATTTTCACATTCCATGCCACGTTTTATTGACATATGTGACAAGTAATTTAGCAGTAGGTGTAATAATATTAAGTAATGATATAAAGTAACCAATGGTAACATGCTGTAAGGTGCATTACTTGTTAATACTGAAATGGTCCCTTTCTTCCCCGCGAGAGCGCATGGCAAGTAAAATTCCAATGTGGGTCTACTCTGTGTATGTCATTTACTGATTTTAGTGCTCTGGCGCATTCAACATTTTCAGAAAGCCTAGGACATTACAATACAACTTGAGTACTCCCTGGGGGGGTGGATTAACCCAGTGTGTTATGCCAGTGCTTCAAATGAGGAACAGTTGCCTCGTATAAAAACAAACAAACAAAAACAAGCATGGGAGCCTCTATCACTACTAACCTGCCCTCACCCCAAACCAGTAAGACCTGATGAAGAAGACCAAATGAAATGGAAGGTGAAAGAAACATTTGTAAGTATTACATAGTCCACAGTCTAAAAATAATGACTGAAGCTCGCAGGCCCGCATCTTGGTACAGAGATGAAATGGCAAACCTGATAGCGACCATTTCCTTCACTATTTTGCATGTAGGGTAAAATTCAAACCAAGGGGCAGATTTACAAGGCCCTAGAGCCATTTGCACCACATTAGCGTAATTGTTTTTTACGCTAATGTGGCTCAACAAGGCAAAAATCTCTGTGCCATATTTACAAAGTGGCGCAATGCATGCATTGCACCACTTTGCGGTCCCTAGCACCACATTATGCCTGTGCTAGTCATAATGTATGCAAGAGGGACGTTCTGGCATTAGGAGGCCCTCAAAATTGGCATAATGAAATCTACAAGACTTCATTGTGCCATTTTCGGCATCATTTTTTATGCCTGCTTAAAGCAGGTGTTAAAAGGACTCACCCATTGAAATCATTGGGCCTCCTTGCACTTTGCTGCACTAGCATCAAAGTCTTTGATGCTAGTGTAGCAAAGCTTCACAATAGCATAAAAAATGTTGATGCTATTGGCCTAACACGTGCCTTGGTGTGCCGTACTGTAAATACAACGCACCCATGGTATTGTTTGGTGGCTGTGAGGGGGTGCAAGAAATCTGGTGCATCAGTACTGATGCGCCAGGTTCTTGCAAATCTGGGCTTAAGTATACTCTGTTCGTGACTGTGATGCTCTTAAAGTGAAAGAGTACATTTTACTGTTTCTTGATCAACTTCAATGAGGCCTATATAAGAGGCTTATATATGGTTAAACAATGTCTTTGGCAAATGTAATGCCCCGTAAAATGCACCGTGTGCAACCTATGACAATTCATAATCTATGTCTGGGTCACTCGTAGAACACCTATGGAGCCCCGTAATTCGCTCACCATTCAATGTATATTACATATGGAAGAGATTGATTTCAGGAAGTAAAGGTTTAATAAACCTTTTAATAAACATTTCATATATTCAACATTGTTTTTGTCTTGTCATAAACGGTGGTTGGGTAACCAGCTCGCCAGGCTCTTGTAACCTTCGGATCTATTATGAGGTCAAAGTGCTCCTCTGATACTGTTCTTGTTGGTCTCAAGAAACCGATGAATTTGGTGCACCTCCAACTACACGTGTGTTGTGTACATGCTAGAACTCTAAGACTGTATTGTTTTCTGGTGCATTTTTTAACTATATGACAAAAAACAGGTTTGGAAACATTTTAACTCATTGGAGAGAAACAAAACATTCGATTTTGGCAGGAAAGTCACAATACTATGTTTTGTGAGACAGTGTCTCTGTCTGTACAGTTTCATGAGTATTAGCTACATGGCAATATTGTAAATCAGTCTCTGCTCTTGCAAGCATTGGTCCCGTATTTTTACCATTCTCCATTATTGCTGAGCTTCCTCAAGAATAGAGCTTCACTAACAGAACTATGAGTGAAAATTGTTTTTTCCTGGATTCATTAGAGTGTATTGCTCAACTATCTCCCCAACTGCTGCTTGCTATTTGCCCCTGATTACCATTTTCATTCTGACATTACTAGTTCATTATACGATCATATTTGTTACATGGTTAGCATTGATCTAGCTTATTTATAACGTGTTTCTATATAAAACATATGTGAGGCATTTTTAAAACATACATACCTGACTACAGATTTATGTCCCATTTTTGCCTTGGACTGCTCACCCCAGCTACCCAAACAGGAGAGATACCCCTACCCTTTTTGATGGAACCTGAGCTTTCACTCTTTAGGATAACCCAACGGTCCCGGTAATTACTATCTGTGGGGAAACAGGAATGCAAGTGTACAAACAGAGAGATATAAACCTCTTTCTTGGTTCTGATGCACAAGGTGCTTTCTCCCTGTGTGTGGGACCTATTGTTCCCTACCTGGGGAAAGGAGTGACTTTTATCCACTCCTAAAGCGGACAGTGCTAGCACCACTGGACCTGGTGGCTCAGTGGTGTACGTGCTGCAAGGTTCAGGATTTACAGCGGCATAACAGGCTGAGGCTTCATTGGTATAACCCCAGGCCCAGATTTAGTAAGTACTTGCATCATGCAAAGTGATATTTACTAAGCCATGCAATTGGCAATTTGTGCTGCCTCGTGTGACTTTGTAAAGAAATGTAACGCAACACAGCAGCTTGTGCAGTGTTGTGTTACATTTCATAGTTGTAGGTGTTCCATTGATAGAGTCTGGGTCTTCCTCTGCATTCGCCCATAGAATTTGACACATTCCAAACTGACTAAAATCAGTAAACCTGAGATTGTGCCAAAATGGTATGCCTCCTAAGGATGGAGTAGTGAGGAGAAATATTTCTATTTGTTCATTATCATCATCATCATAAATACTTTATTCAGTACATTAGAACCATAGAAGTTGACATCATACATAAACATCAGAGCATACAATTAATCATAAAAAAAACATTCAAATACTTAAAACAGGCAACTGTACATACATAAAAAGATAATGGCCCATATTTATACTTTTTGACGCAAAACTGCGCTAACGCAGTTTTGCGCCAAAACAATTAGCCCCGGCTAACGCCATTCTGAAGCGCCATAAGGGCGCCGTATTTATTGAATGGCGTTAGCCGGCGTTAGCCGACCGGCGCTGCCTGGTGTGCGTGAAAAAAAACCACGTACACCAGGCAGCGCCGGCGTAGGGAAAAATGGCGTTTGGGCGTCCAAAAATGGGGCAAGTCAGGCTGAGGCAAAAAAAACATCTTAACCCGATTTGCGCCATTTTTTTTTGGCGCCCAGATGCCATTAACATGACTCCTGTCTTAGCAAAGACAGGAGTCATGCCCCCTTGCCCAATGGCCATGCCCAGGGGACTTCTGTCCCCTGGGCATGGTCATTGGGCATAGTGGCATGTAGGGGGGCACAAATCAGGCCCCCCTATGCCAAAAATAAAAAAAATAAAAATACTTACCACAACTTACCTTTTCTTCCCTGGGGTGGGTCCCTCTATCCTTGGGTGCCCTCCTGGGGCGGGCAAGGGTGGCAGGGGGTTTCCCTGGGGGCATGGGAGGGCACCTCTGGGCTCATTCTGAGCCCACAGGTCCCTTAACGCCTGCCCTGACCCAGGCGCTAAAACCCGGCGCAAATGTGGGTTTTTTAGTCCCGCCCACTCCCGGGCGTCATTTTTGCCCGGGAGTATAAATCCGACGCAATAGCATCGGAGTCATTTTTTTAGACGGGAACGCCTACCTTGCATATCATTAACGCAAGGAAGGTGTTCACGCAAAAAAATGACGCTAACTCCATGTACTTTGGCGCTAGACGCGTCTAACGCCAAAGCATAAATATGGAGTTAGTTTTGCGTCGAATTTGCGTCGAAAAAAACGACGCAAATTCGGCGCAAGCGGAGTATAAATATGCCCCAATATAACATCATCATCAATGATTGCTGTGAATTTGGAGGTTGGTCAAGATACAATTTAACACAGCATGAATAATGACTTCACTCCTCAGATCACTCAGATAAGTGAAGGGCAAAGAACTAGATCTAATACCTAAAACCAGGAAAACTTTGCATAGAGAAGGCCTCCTTGGCACAATTTACAAATGACAGAGCAAAAAAAAGGTGCATTGTTGTTGAAAGGTGGGTCATTAGTTGTATGGCTTGCACAAGTAATGGGTCCGCAAAAAGTGGCTTAACTCCACCTTGCAAATACGGGCTGTGGTTAGCGCCACAGGAGCATTATGAAAAGTTACGCTCCTGTGGCTTAGGGGCCTATAAATACAGCCCTTTCTTTCTCACTGCAGCGAGTGCTGCCTTCTCATAGAATTGCATTGGAAATGCTCTGCCTTATGTGTAGGGGGGATTGTCTGATTTATGAGGGGTAGTGTAGCCATGTTTGGTATGGTTGTAATGGTAGTGAGAAATGCTGCTTACTGGAGTAGGTGGATTTTTTTATTATCATTACTGAAATGATATTTCTAGAAAGTGAACATTTCTCTGTGCTTAGGACTCTAGTGTTTTGCAGCTTGACTACAATCCATGTCTTTTTAAAATATTGCCACCCGAGAATCACTGCTGCAACCCAGGTGTTTTCCAGTTACAGAGCTTGTTTTAAGTACACTCCTTCCAGTGCCCCCAGGGCACGCAGTGCAGAATTCTGGAGCAAGCGCACTCCTAGTCGTGCCCCCAGAGAGCAGAACACTACAAGAAGTGCCCCCGGGGCACCAACTGGCTCCCACTGTCGATGGACCACCGCTGCGACCTGGGCTGACGGCCTTAGACTTGCGCACCAGATCAGGTGCGGGCGAGTCAGTGTTGACAAGACAGGAGGGGAGGAGGCCTCATCGGAGGTGACCAGGCGCATCGGATGTTCCTTGATGTCGGGCGGGGAAGGAAGCCTCATTGGAGGCTCCCCACCACACTGGGCCCCTAATTTGTTTTAGGAGGTTCCGGGGAGGGGGAGGCATCATCGGAGGACCCCCCCACCCCTTGGCCCCTCTTTCTGTTTTGGGGCTCTGCCTCCCCCCTTGGGAGGGCTGGTTGGTGCCAAGGGGGGGGTTTACAGAGTCCATAGGTGTCCGGTTCAGGTGTAGACCCCAGGAGGTGCGCCTGCATAAAATTGGAGGTGGTGCGTGCTGCTCACCTCCCCTCAAGCATATAGCGGCCCCTGTTTTGCACAGTGAGAGCACTGTGGGCCCCCACATTTATCTCCATGGCACTCGAGGTGCCCTTACTATAAAAGGACAGGTACAATGTCACTGGTAACATGACGGTTTTTGGCACTATGAGGATGCTATGCTAACCTGTTTTTTTGTACGATGTGCCATATATTTGCTAATGTTCCTTTTATAGGCATTCTTTGCTAATATGTTTTCATGACTTTCCATACATGTTCTAATGTTCCAGGTATGGGCATTTATTATACTGTTATGATAAGTGCATTTCTTTAGTAATGTGACTCCTGGCTACTGATTATGTTGCAGAATAATAAGTAAACTTTGTGTTATGTGTGACTGCTGCTGGTTTTTGCAGAGTAACAGTACTGTGCAATGTTCTGCCAACTGTGTGGGTTGTAGGGTATTACTGACATGTTGTGTTTGGTCTAATAATGTTTTGTACAAGACAGTTTATTTTTAAATAACTTGGTGTTGTGTTTCTTTTGTGGTGGGGATAGTGCATCACGTGTGTTGTGTGTGTTGTGCAAACGCTTTACATATTGCCTCTGGGATAAGTCTGACTGCTCGTGTCAAGCTACCAAGGGGGTAAGCAGGGGTTACCTTAGGTGTGTAGCTCCCTCACCCTGACTAGAGTAGGTGGGTTATGCCTGGCTTAGGTGCATACCCTAGGCACGCAGAAACCCCATTTCTAACAATTGAGGTATGTGAAACTTCAGTAAATGTGGCCCCAGTGTTTCACCTTCCTCTTAACACAGTGGGTGTACTGCAAGTTTGGCACAGCAGGAGAACCAATGATTTTCAGAGGTGTCTTGTTACCTTTGCTTCCAAATGGCATTTATTTACACCATGAGAACGTTTTACCAAATGCACTGCTGCAAGAAACCTAGGCACGAATTAAAATGATCATAAAGAAGAGCGACATTTGATATCTGACTCTTTTTAGAGTATGTGATGACTTCAAAGGCCTAAATAGTCAAGGTTATAGGTGTTTATTTTTGAAGAGTACAGAAGCCTTGGTCTGCATTTCATTTCTTTGTTTTTATAGGACAAACCTTTGAAATAAATTGAAGGTTCCACTGACAAGATTCAATCATCTTTTTTAACTGAGATATTAAATTGAAAGCTCTACAAACACAATGCAATCATAGTTTCAACTGGGATAAGAAATCGAAAGTTCCACAGACACAATGCCATTTTTTCCATCTGAGAAACAATGTCAAAAGCCAATTCATCTAGTTAGTGTATTTCTATATAAAAGTACTCAGAGAAGTAAAACTTCGTAAACAATGCGCAGATAAGACTCATTGACTGGCTTTCTTCTGGCTAATTTGCAAGACTAACTTATCCAGATTTTCAATAATATGTCACATACACAATGATTGTCTTGTAGGGGATGTGGGCAGCTTTGAGTTTCATCTTATAGATACTTTGGGCCTGACATATACATTTTCTACACAGCATTATACTGTTGGTGATGCTTTAACCTCAGAAATAAGCCACAAACAGCACAGATGATAATACAATCCAGACTCTTGTGCATAGATATCAGCACCATTCTTTCTACACTATTAGATTGACATTCTGTGGCCATTGAAATGTTACAAATATCACAAAACTCATGCACAGTTTATATGTCACATTACACAGAGACAAAGTGGTTGTGTAGGTGCTGTTTATTTTAAAGTGCTGTTGTGCAATATTTACATAGTCCACTACTGTAAGTCCATTAGTGTGACGCATTCTATTGAGACGCAACACAAGTGCATTGGTGAGGGACATGTCATTGAACATGCTGTGAGGGAGTGTCATTCAGTGCAGAGGAACATGAATTAGGTAGTGAGAGACAATTTGCAGTCCATAGTGATAAGGTAAACAGTGTGTTGGAGAACAGTGCATGTTACCAACTGTAGTAAGACTGGCATGTTATCAAGCACAGGACATAGGAAAATCACTGCCCATGTGGCATGGACTGGTGTGCCAGGTACTCCTACTGGTGAAGGTGATCTGTTCCATATCGTCATCTTCTGATGTGTGTGTAGTCTCATCTGCCCTTGGTGGTGGTGGGTTTGAGAGGGCAACACACACTTCAGTTTTTGGAGAAGTGGACTCTGAATTCCCGTTAGGTGCCAAAGGTGGAACTATTAAGGGCATAAATGCAGCCAGGAGGAGCTGCTGGTTATTGTGTATAGCAGCAACATCACTGTGGTAGGCAGCCAGGTCGGCCCTGAGGCGGTGATGATTGTATTCATGCATGCAGTGAAATATTTGGGATGCCAGGAGTTGTGGCAACTCCCTAACTGCAGTGGTGAAGTCCCTCACACAATGTTGTAGTCCTTGCAGTAGGGATTGTTGTACTTGCATGGCTGCTGACTGTTCTGCGGATGTCATCATGCACATGCGCATCCCCTCAAGGAACCTCCTTGGCCAGCTCCCACAACTGTCCTCTCAAAGGTGGTCTCAGTGTCATCAGAGTCCTCAGCTGTGTTTGAGCTGGCAGGTCGTACTATTGGGGTGGTGGGTGGGTCCTCTGTGATGGCTGCTACTTCTGTGCTCCTCCTTGCGACTGAAGGTGGGGACATCTTGGAGGGTTTCCTGGCTAGTGGTTGTCAGCTCGTCATCCAGGTCATCAGGGTAGTCCAGGACAGGCATATCCACAGGAGAGCCATCGTCCTCTTCAATGAGATATTGTACAATTAGTGTGTCTGTGTTGTGGCAGTTGTAATGTGACGTCACTGACTTCCTATTAGTGGGATATTGTATCTTGGTTCCTGTTCATTGTTCCTGTCATTAATATTAGCATTCTCACAGGCCTATGCCCCACCTGCATGTCACATGTAGTGTGGGCATTTGTGGAATTGTCTGCGTCACATCCTCTAGGTGTAGGTTCTGTCCAAATTCTGTCTTGCCACCTTCTTGTCCTACTCAACCCTCCCTCTACTTCCATTAGCATAGTGAGGCCTTGCAATGCCTGTTGGTGTTCTGATGCCACTTGCACCACACATAACAATATGGGCCTGACCCGGTCTATGATATTTCATATACACCTTTAAGTTGCTGAGACCTAGCACATACCATGTATTGCATTGGCATGACACAATACAGATGTCAGCATTGGTCAAGTGTCATGTTGATGTTTGCCAATTTGTGCTACATTGGATTGCACTGATGGGCCTGGGAGAGTTTAATTTCCTCTTATGACTGTGCGGGTGTGTTTCACTAGCTAGACACATATGTCCTCCCCCTCAATGCTGTTGTCTTAGCACTATGACAGTTGAAATGTTGCAAGGTGGCACTGCAGCTATTGTAACACAGGCACGGGGTAGACCCTGGAATGGGCAGCATGGGTATGACATTACTGCTGTGTACTTCATAATGTAAGTAACAATACATGATGTTTATTGCACCTATAGACATGAGCATTTGACAGGATTTACACTTTGTTAGGAGATTGATCAGTTCGTCATCCTGAACCCTCTATTTTGAGTGTGTTTATTCCATGGGCACCTAACTGCCATTTCCTAATTGACCAGCACACCCAGCACAGGTGGTAGTGGCAACTGTTGTCAATGGTAAATAACGCTTGAGGAAATGGCCTGAGACTGGACGTTGTCCCCAGTTCATGTTCTGACAATGCCAGCTGTCCTGTGACAGCTGCCCAGTTTTACATTCTACCCTACCCTCCTGGTCTGCTACAGCATTTCCAGCAGCCGTGACATGGTGGAGTACCCCCATGCAAAGGTTGTTGGTGTTGTGTTATGCTGTGCCCCTGGATGGCCGTGCACAGCCCATGCACCCGTGCCGTGCCCCTTTCCACTGCCTGATTTCCATGGCTTATATGCATTGTGTAGTAGGTATGCATCTCCCCCTGCTTGCAATTAACATTTAGGCATTTTGGTCCCCCATGCAACTTACTCTGCATATGTGTTGTTTCCTGGTAGTCAGCGCTGTCCTGCGATTCCTGTGACGATCTCCTCTGCGATGATGGCTGCCACCATCTACTCCATCTCGTCCAGGTCCTCCTGTGGTGCTAGACTCCCACCTCCAGTCTGCAGTGCTGGCTTCCTGTTCCTTGCCATTTTGTCCTGTGTCCTGCGCTTGCAGTCATGCCAGCGGTTCTTGCACTCTGTGACAGTTCTGCTGACCTCTGCCACACGGTTTATCTTGTCGACAATTTGTTGCCAAATTGCCTCTCTCCTCCCAATTGGCAATTTAGAGGTGATGAAAAGTTGGTGCTGGTGCTCCGTCACCTCTCTGACCAGTATTTCATGCTCCTCTGCACTGAAAGGACACTTCCTTTTTTTCTTGTCTCTCCCCTGGGTCTTGTCTGAGTCCTCCTGGCTGGCCTCTGGTAGACTGGGGTCTCCCTGGGGTCTCTCCTGGCTTCTGGGATCTATTTTGGGGCTCCTTAGCACTGTTTGCTGCGTTTGCGGCGCTTTTTGACTCTAATGCAGGGAAAATTGGCACGATTTTGCAAACCTGATAAGAGTCATTTTCCCTGCGTTAACGTCATTTTGCTTTATGACGTGGTGCAATGGTTAGAGTAAAAAAAATTGACTCTAACCCGTGCTTAGCGCCACTATGCACCAAAGTATAAATTTGATGAACGGGTGGCGCTAAGAAATGGCACTAGCCTGCGTTACATTTGTTGACGCAAAACTGCGTTTGTGCAGTTTTGCGTCAAAAACTATAAATATGGCCCTTATTCTCACACCCTGAGAGACAGGCCCTGCTGCCAATCCCCACCATGAACGGCAAGTCAAACAGCTCTTGTTTGCTGGGAGCAGAGGTTTCCTCTGTTTCCCTGCTTGTAGACATACGAGCAGGGAAACAGAGGAAACAATTGCCCTCACAGACAGGGAGTTGCATGTTTAGCAGCTCCCTGTATGTGACAGCAATGCCGGCTCTTGCAGGAGTCAGACAGCAGGCTCGGACTGTGGAGTCATTCAGGCTTGTTCAACAGGTCCCCAATGGTTGTGAGTGGATGCCCTGACATGGCGGGGCCCAGGGGAATGTGGTCCCCCCATGGCCAAGATTGGCCCAGGGAGAGGGGGCCGTATGGCCCTTCGCCCCCATTTAATAGTGGTGCACCCTAGGGGATATGGTCCCAGGGTGAAATCAGCAAGGGGTTGGGGGCCGTGCAGCTCCTTTCACCCACAATGGCCATTCACCCAATGAGGTAGGGCTTACTAACTAACCAGTAGAAAGTACTCCAGTTGCAGAGACATTTTGTGCAAAACTGTGGACACTTGTTGGATAAATGAGCAGGTGAACTTCCGTTCTGGCCATGATGCTCATTTCACGGAAATATTAAACCTCAACAGGAAGTACAAATATAAACATACCAGTTGAAGCTCCACTTCTGTAAAGGACAAATCATCCTATCACACCCACTTGCACAACCAGACACTCTCGCAGCCACTCTCACACCCAGAAACACCCTCTCATACCTATTCTCATACCCAGAGAGACAGGCCCTGCGTCCAACTCCCGCTTTGCACAGCCAAAGGCTGTGTGCAGCACTGGGTTGGGTGGTTAGGGCTGTTGGCCCTGCAGCCATTCCCACTGCACATGGCAAAAGGCTGTGCATGGCAGAGAGTTGGGTGGTTTTAGGGAGTTGGCTTGCACAGCCGGAGATTATGCAGAGTGGTGGGTGGATTAATGTGGAGTAATGACAATTACTTAACATTAAAGAAAAACATAGAAATTCACTGAAAAAGACAAATGTTACAGGGATGTTATAGTTAAGTTCTGAATTTACTCACACAAAACCAGAGAAATTCAGCAGTTATTTCAAATAACTTGAACTTGGTGCCCAAGGTAATTATAACTCATGCCTTAGCCATGCACAGCTAATTACCCCAGATAGTACAGCACTCATGACAACTTTTGTACCATCAATAAAAATATCAATGAAACATTAGCAGTTAAACTATTGAAGGAAAACTGTGAATGGTGGGGGTGTGAGTTATAGTTACTTTATAATAATTCAACCAAGTCTAGTGATGCCCATTAGTGACATCCCTCTTGCATTTATATATAGGAAAATAATAAGATTGATTCACAATGAACAGAAAGAACAAATCATGACAACATATGTATATCTTGTGAGATTGTTGTGTTGGGGTAAACAATAAAGTATAAATTAATGATTGGGGGGTTCAATCAATATAGTTTCTAGTACCTTGACATTGTCTGTTGTAATATAGAATTATCTGGTTACCGTACAATTTAAAGACAAATGACAAAAACAACAAATCTGCACAATTATTGAGGGATTCCTACATGTCTTTTGATGACAATAAAAAGTGGTTTGTGGATTTGTTGCTGTATCTCCAATGATAGCCTTCGAGTAAGTCTCATATGACACATTACCACTCCTTCAGGTCACCAACTTACACTTCCAAGGGCCCAGGGACTGGAGGTGGCATCAGTTGGCAAATCAAGACCCTTAGCAGAAGAGACCACACACTGGCAGATTAAGTCTTTGAAGTCCCTGAGACTTCTTAACAGGAGGCAAGATCAATTTGAACCCTTGGAGAACCTTGGAAAGCAGGATGTAGAAAGCAAAGTCCAGTCCTTTAACTTCCAGGACAAAAGCAGAAAGCAGCAAGCAACGGGCTACCACAACAAATCAACATACAGGTTGGCAGTCCCTTCTATGACATCTATCTGTTCTTCCTGGTAGAATGTCCTCAGTCCAGAAGTGTTCTAACTTTGTAGTGTCAGGGGTCCATTACTTATACCCACTTCCGTCTTTGAAGTAGGCAAACTTCAAAGAGAAGTGTTTGCAGTGCACAAGACCCTGCCTTTCCCTGCTCTGGCCCCAGACACACTCCATGGGGTTGGAGACCGTTTTGTGTAAGGACTGGTACAGCCCTATTCAGGTGCAAGTGTCTGCTCCTCCCACCACTCTACCTCAGGAAGACCAATCAGGATATGCAGGGCACACCTCAGCTACCTTTGTGTGACTGTCTAGAGTGAATTCATAAACAGCCCAACTATCATTCTGACCCAGACTTGTATTAATTCATTCATTCATAAATACTTTATGTGGGCAATACCACCGTAAATGCATAACACAGTAAAACATGGCAAACATACTTTGATAAGTTGCATAAAATCATAGACATAAAACAGTAAAAAGTAAGAGATAAAAAACTGGCAAGGCTGGTTACATCAATCAACACCTCAGTCTGTCTGGCTCTACTATATGTCTAAGAAATGGCACTAAGGGCCAGATTTATTCTGGCCTTGTGCCCTTCCAATGCCACATTACCGTCATTCTTTTACACTAATATGGTGATGGAAGGGGAAAATGCTGCACCATATTTACATAGTGGCACAATGCCTGCATTGCACCACTTTGTAACCCCTTGCACCACATTATGCTTGTGCCAGGCATAATGTATGCAAGGATGACATGCCCACGCTGGGGGGAGCGTAAAAATGGTGCAAAGAAATCAATGAGATTCCCTTGCACCATTTTTTTCAGCACTTTTTAATGCATGCTAAGTGCAGGCATTACAAAGGGTCTTCCATTTATTACAATGGGCCTCTGGGTGCTTTTCAGGATTAGCATCATAATTTTTTACGCTAATACTGCAAAGTGCCAGACTAGCGTAAAAAATTATGATGCTAGACACCCTAACTACCTCCATGGTGCACCGTATTTTAAATACGGCGATACCATGGTGGCATTAGGGGGACTCTAAGGAGCACTAGAAAAGTGTCTTGATAAATCTACCACTAACTTCCCAGTAAAGAGGTATACAAGCCAAAACCATTGAGCACCTCCAAACTCCACCCTGTTTGGGTAACCAGAATAGCACTAGCGGTAAATCAAAGACAGCAAAGTTAACAAAAACAAATACTTCATACAACAATACTTGCTGTCTTGTCCTGATACTCCAAACAGCCAGCAAGAAGCGCAAGACGGAATAGACCAGGCTTTGTCTAGCATCGGACTTCAATATCCTAAGTGCAATTCGGTGTTCCCTAACCACACAGAAATAATACATTTTTTCCTGTTCTTAGAATAGGCCGGACAGATGAATAGAACATGCTCATCTGCCTTCCTGGCTTCCCCATGCAATTCACATGCAATCCTTGCAGACTGGGCCTTGTTAGACCAGGTACTACTTAAAGCTGCAATTGGTAAGCAGCTATAAATGAATTGGCAATATGGTTTCCTGGCAAAAGGAGGATCTATTTAATCTAGGAATTGCTCTAACCTAAAGGCATCCTTAAACTGGAGGAAAGAGTTAGTCAAGGTCCCCTGCGCTGGAAGAACAACAAATTGGGCCAATTTATATTGCCAATACAACCATTTTAGTTCTAGCTTGCTAATGACAGGGGCTATCCCTAGATTATCCCACAGTACACCACATCCCAATTCCATTAATAGATCTTTCACAAACCTCAACTAGGGAATATTTCGAGAGCCAGGGATGCCTATTACCTCCTTAAGCCCATCACAATATGAATATAATTTAGGGGAGGCCCAAGGATTACGCTCATAAAGGATTGGCCATCGTAAAGGGCTTGAGATCCAGGTCCAACCTAAGTGGGAGAAGGTGGGTATTGCTGGGAAGCCCAAGCAATGAGAAAAGAAAATGGTCTAGGTTACTAATAGTTTAGACAGTATTTTTAACCCCCCCCCCCAACTCAGCCCCATAAAGCCTGTTATTTATAAATTTAGAGAGCCGGTGTATAGTTTGATAAGGGGAATTGCGAAGTTCCATTAAGAGTCCCCCGTGTGTTACACTAGTTTTAACCTCTGTTTTTCTACATGGCACCTCCAATCTAGGTCTTCTGTGAGGGTCAGCCCAAAATATTCAAAAACTCCTACAAGGTCTAGTCTAGAGGGACACCAGCAAGCTTGGGGTCTGGTTAAAGATTCTCTGCAACCCCATAGGCAATTTAGAAATCAAAAGGGTGTCATCCGGAACAATAATTCCCTTGGACCAGTTTGCAACAACTAATGTTTTGACTATTTGGCAGCAACATGAGAAAAATTTTGTTACCAGGCATTACAAGACTTAGCATTTAGTCCCCTGTCCTGAAGTAAAAAAAAAAAAAAAGAAGAATATAAGCCTGCAGGTTAGAGATACCCCCGAGGCCCTGTGGAGGAGACCCAGCTAGGACCAAAACAAATGAAAATCTGCAATTTTTACTGCAATCCCATGGGGCTCCTGCAGAATTGTGGCAAAAAATGCTGGCCTGTCATTTAATCAATATTCTGGGGTGGAGGGCATGAGTACCCCCCCTCCCTGAGCCCACTTTGGGCCCTGGGAACCCCATACCCAGGTAAGAATATGTGGCAAATATGGAAGGGAAACTGTGTGGTTCTCATCCCAGAGCCATTCTAGCCCACAGGAACCTCATCCCCAGGGGCCCGTTTTTTGTTTAAAAAAAAAAAACAGGGGGTCATGTGGCCCACCTCCTGAGCCTTAAAAAGCCCTGGGGACCCCATCTCCTGAGGCTGACTGGTTAAAAATAAAAGGGAGGGGGCAGAGTGGCCACCCTCTCTGATCCATTTTATGTTTTTGGGACTCATCCTCCAGGACTGGAACTCAGTATAACCGAAGAGAGGCCATCAATGATGTCACAAATTATGTCATAGAACATGTCTGGTGTAATATGTGAGGTCATAAGCAGTTCATGGCGGGGAGCACGTTATAGTTTGCTCTGCCAACTATAACAGATGAATTTCTGGTATTTTTAGATCAAAACGTTATGTTGACATTGTCATCAAAGACATATACATACGTATATATCATATATATCTCATATATACCTTTAGGGGGATCCCTACCCTGCACCCTTATGTCATTTTTTAAACTTATTTTCAGGATGGGGGTCCAAGTCCTCAGTGTCCTGTAATATTTGAAACAACATTTTCTTTTATGTTTCGGTCAGCCATCCAGAGTGCTTGCAGGTTCTCACACAGGATGTTCATTCCTGCGGAAGCAAGGTGGACCAAGGTTAAAAAAAAACAAAAAACAAGGCCAATCAGAATGTTTGTTTAAGTTGAAGTTCCCTTGAACCCAACCGTTCAGATGTACTAAATCTTTTTATCTCAATTTCTCAAAAAATGCTGAACAGACAAATCACAAAAGGCCTTCTTTATGTGCCAAGATCTAACTTCCTGCCAAATTTAGTGTAATTCCGTTCAGCAGTTTTTGCGATATCGCATTTCAAAAAAGTCTATGGGAAATGCATGAGGGTTTTGCATTTTGTGACCCCTCTTCTTATTTTGTGACCCCTCTTCTTAGCCCTTGTTTGATGGATCTCCCAGAAACCTTCCATGCAGAAAATAGTCAATAAAGGGCACTTTAAAAAAAAAAAATCATTAAGATTTGCCAAACTGCAACAAAGTTATTAATAAACCAAGAAAGGCATTTTCTATAGAAACGTAGACCTAACTATAACTTTCCAGTGATGATCGCCACTGGGTTATATATTCACACATATATACTCAAACCAAAATACATTTAAACAAAAATTTGTAGACTTACCAAAAACAGATCCTATATAATGGCCATGATATAGTGCACTTGAGATGTAAATATTTTTAAATGTATCTTCAAGACCCAATCAAGAAATTAAATCAGTTTATAAGAAGTATTGTTATGCGAGTCCTTACCTGTCTTATTTATTACTGTACAATCACAAGCTTCAATTATAATGATATATAAGAATTCCTCAAAAACAGCTGTCGAAACTTCCGTTTTTATGTGTTTTTCAGATCACCATTAAGTTCCACTTGAAGTGTCGGTGATTTTAAACTTGCATCTACCCCAGTTCATTCAGGGTAATCAGATTTGCACGTCTGTCGCATGTAAACAGGGTTTGGCATTTGTGTGGACCTGAGTTTGCAGTGGGTAACAATGAATTGCATAAATAAGTACAGCTGTTCTAGTCCATCCCCCAATTACGCCACCTTTTTTGAGCACCTACTACTGGCTTCACACAGAGTGTGTCACCTTAGGATACTGAAAAAGTATTTTATCGTTGCCCTTGCTAACTATATGAATGTGCGTTTTTGAGTTCAATGCTTTTTGCAGTACATGATCAGTCTTCAGGCAAGCTGAACGTTCATGTGTGAGGCTTCTGATTGTAGCGGTTACAGGTGTTAGCTTTTAACCTGTGGTTAACCATTTAGCAAAAAAATAAATTGAAAGTGCAGTAGATCCCTGAATCGAGCCACCCTGTAACGGATCAGGCCTGCAGAGGGCAGCTTTCAAATATGGAATGCAGGGTCATATTTAAGAACCCCTAGCACCACCTTAGCACTGCCATAGTGTCATTTGTTTACGCTAAGGTGGCACTAAAGTTGCTTTTTCCATGCACCATAGTTACAATGTGGTGCAATGCATGGATTGTGCCACTCTGTACACCCTTGTGCCACATTATGCCTGTGCCAGGCATAATGTATGCAAGGGGGTCGTTCTGCTGCTAGGAGGCCCAGAAAAATGGTGCAGATGTAACAGATTTCACTGCGCCACTTTGGGTATCATTTTTAACAGCTGCTTATAGCAGGTGTTAAAATGATGCTCCCATGGAAACCTATTGACATTCTTTCACTTTTGCTACACTAGCGTCAATATTTTTGATGCTAGTGTAGCAAAGCACCACAATAGCATAAAAAATGTTGACGCTTTTGTGCTCACGACTGCCATGGTGCACTTTATTATACATACAGTGCAACCGTGGTGTTGGTAGGTGCCAGAAGGGGGCGCAGAAAAAGTGGTGCATCAACTCTGATGCGCTACTTTTTAATAATATGGCGCAAAGTATTGCGATGGGAACATTTATGAAGATGGTGTTCACATCGCAAACCATTTGGGTATTTTTGTCAGTGTATGTTATTGTAGTTAGTACATGACACAATTCGTCATTTGTATGGCGTTGTGGTGCTGTCATCTATCTTGGGGAGCCTCATCGTACAATACTGTTTCCGTCGCAAACTGGAGCCTTTAACATGCTGTGTCAATGTGTCCTGTGTGGTGGTGGTGGGGGCCTTCTGGTATGTCTGGTTGGGACGAAGTGAAATAGTCAACAAACTGTAGGTATGAAGGCATGTTTTCACGCATAATTAAAAAAATTTCTTAATATGTACTTGGAGACCTTTCCTATTTGAATATCTAGAACATATTTACAATTGGATAAGAGAAAGCCATTGATTGTTGCATGATGGAGCTAAAATATAAATCTTTATAATCGGCTGTGTCAAGAATACAGCCCTTTTTTTTACCTGACCAAGGGTCGTGGCTGAGACCAGCGTTTGGAATTCAAGTTCTAAGAGCATGTGTATTAGGTATAGCAGCACAGTGTCCGTCATACTGTAATAAATATAGTAATCAATACCATGAACCGTGCACTGGACGTGATGGGAAATGCATTTTCATGTAAAAGAATTGATCAAAGTAGCAAATATTTCACCTAGAAGCTTTAACGGCTGTACAAAGAGACAAGATTGTACTTTCCATGAAAATACATAAAAGTATTCCCCACCCTTGAAATTTCCCCATTGTTTTCGGACTAAGTGCAGAATAACGTTCAAGGAGCTATGCATAGTGTCCATCGCATTTTGGCACATTATTTTGAAATACCAACAATGCCTGGTCGCTCACTCTGTCTGTTTTCAGAATTTGGGATCCAGATACGCCTACCTACCTACCTACCAACAAGATCTCAAATGAACCACAAATAACCCTGTTTTTTTTTTGAGGGTGTGAGGCGAAATCTGGATAAACCTGGATTTCACCTTGAGGTCTTAACCAAGCTATCAGCTTTTCAGGGCGACCTTACAGGCATAGCTAGCTTTCTGCAGGTTTTGGATCCTGTCAACTGGCTTTTAGTCCATCTGAGCTCCCTTTTGGGCATAGATTGCCAGATCCTCTGACAACAGGATGTGGCAACTCAAACAAAAGCAGCACATCTGCAGTTTATGTGTTGATTCCTCCAAGGCTACTTCAAAAGTGTAAATAAAACAACCACATGAAGATGACCAGACAGACGTCCTCGTTCTCTTCTTTGGGATTTAGCGTAGCTTTAATGATCCAGAACTACTTTTTTGAGAAACATTATGAACAATGAATTATTTTTTGATGTTGCATAAAGGCAACAGCATGGACAGGGCACACAAATGCACTCTATGGAGTGCTTTCACAACAAGATATAATTAGCTCCAAAAGACAAGAACAGGAAGTAAATCCGGCATTAGCTGACCAAAGAGAAACAAGCCAATGAGAATGACAATCAGGTCAACGAATAGTAAGAGATAGGCGTGCTCAAAGTCCCAAAATGTCAGGCAAGAAACAGCACATGTGCTGTGTCAGGTAACACCTAAAAAGCTTTGTGATTGATTATCTTATTTCTCCAGACAAATAATACAGTGACAGGTCTCTCCAAAGTAGAACTGGCTTTAGAGTTGGTGGCGTTTGGTGCAAGTCTTCCCCCTCCCCGCCCATTAATTCCGTCTCCAAGAATGTTCTCACTACCATTTTCCAAGAGTGCCCCTCACCTCTCTATAGCCCCTCTCTGACGTAAGTTTCATAATTTTTAAAGCACTAATCATAGTTAGCTAACACTCACATAGTATGTATTCTTTGCAGCAGGCACTTTATCCACCTGCACTACTTTATCATGAGTAAAAGCTGGCATTAGACAAAATTCCCAAATCTCACCAGCAGTAACATTAATCACCAGACTTATCTTTACATTTTTATTGTTGCCTTGAAAAGGCTGGATGCACAAGGATGTATCCCTGCTTTTAAACCCATACGTTATTTTTTAACACATCGCCGTGTGATACATCCACAGTGTAAGAGCCCTCCACCTATCTCGAGTTTTTGGAATCTATCGTTAATAGCAAATATGTACTGACAGAGAAGTGCCTATGGATAGCCATGGCAGGCTAAATTTCGCAAAAAGTATTTGTAGACTTGTCACTTGGTTCTATGTTTCGATGTAGATCAGAACAATTATTTTGTCAATTATGAGAAAAAAGGCGTCCGATATCAGAAAACTAATGACGAAGTACATCCATGCGTTTAAACATGTTCAGACCTTTTTTATTCTAGACTTCATCGACATTCGATGTTTTTAATATTTATTACTAAATGATGTACTTCTCCAAAGTCATTTTTTTTTTTTTTAAATATATTTATTTCCCTTTTCAAGCTCCGTTTTTAATGTGAAATGCTAAGATGTGCGCGAGGAAATTTGTTGTAAAAATAGCAAGCTCTTTACGTCATCAGTTTCGGTTGTACTGTCTGTTTATGTAAGAGTCACTCCAATTATCAACTAACGTAACATCTGTATTCAGAAGTGCATCGTTTGATATGTTTACTTTTAGCAAACGAAAGCTTATTCGAAGGCAATCGTTACCACTCAAGCTTGTGTTAGATCATATTATTATGAAAGGAGCCAAGTTTTGTTCCAGTTGAAGAGCAGAACAGTTTGTAAGTGTGTGCAGAAAAAGCTAAGCAAAGCAAACGTTCACTAGATTTGTTGGCTAAGAACAGAACTGCAGATCCAAAACTCGAATCTTAGTAGGACTGTCTTAGCCTTTAATCTTTCCAATGTCAACTGAATAAGAGCAGTGCCCCTGAACAGGTAACGTTTTTGTTTACATTATGAAGAATTATTATGATTGTTATTATTATTATTATTATTATTATTATTATTATTATTATTATTATTAATAACTAATTATACTAAACTCAAAGTGAATATAATAATCCAAGTTGGACAATGGGGCGCTTAATAATGCACTCAGATCTTTCCAAGCACTGTAAGTAACATGGTGCTACTTTTATTAAGTTTACCATTCTTGGAAGCATGGAAAGCTGATTTAGCCTTGCTGGGACTCAAATATGTGACTTGCGCAACAGAACACATGTTATCTCACAGAGCCTTGGTGCTTGCATAGTAAGAAACATATATATTTGTTAACAATGACAATCAACCATAATAAACAATCAATCATAAATGTGGTGCTAGCACATTAAAACACAATTTGCAATGACTGGACTTGACGTAATATTTGGATTACAATTTATTTTCTTTTTTAAACTCTACTCTTCATAGCCCATAAAAATGAAGATTAGCTCTCAATTGACAAGCATCTACTAAGTAAATAGTAAAATTATTTTTATGAAAAATCTTTTACCAATTAGGCCTCCTTCCCACAAAGTAACTGCATGTACCCGGAACAATCTCAACTGACCAAACACCTGACCTTCTCGGAGAGGAAGGAAGAAGTTCAAGACCATGACATAAAGAGTATAACTCTGATTAATGAAAATTACCATTAAGTAAACCAGCAGTTCCCGCCCTGCCATTCTTACTCAGCACAGTCCAGAAAACTGAGGACATAGTAGGCAGCTTTGGAAGCCCCCAGATCATGAGCAATTCAACTAAAGTGAATCATATAAGAGAAAAATGTTTTATTCATCCAATCATCAAAGAAGAAGCAATACATGAGATTTCAGGGCACATGCATACTACGTGAAGTATCCACACAGTGGGCAGGAGATATAAACATTTAGGCAAAGCCAAAGTAGCATCCTTACAAATACATGGTAATGAACTTACTTGAGTACCACCATGGCATAGAGAACTTCCCCTCTATGTCTAAAGGGTGAGGAATTTAGGTCAAATGCTAAGCTAGGCTGAGGGCAAGCTCAACTACTGAGGTTTGAAATCAAAGGTGTTTGTGTCGTGAGACAAAGGGTTAATGGATGATCTATCCGGGCCAGATCCAATTGATTCCAAAGTTTGGAGAAGAATACAATGTGAGAAATGGAACTGAGAGTGAATTTAGGGCCGAACATACGGGATGGTAGAGGAACCAGGCCCCAAGTCAAGAACTATACATCTAAGGTTCCCTGTAATATGGAGCCCTGGATTCACCCAGGCATCAATCTGACCTGACGACACAGTTGACACAACCTTTAATGTCATCATTGCAACATCTACTGTGTAATGTCATTTGGTGTTTCAAAAAAGATAACATCATTGTCCAGAAGACCAAAGGAAGGTTCAAGGGGGACCACAAGAATTATCCTAGATCTACCCAAGTTGAACCCAGATAGCAGGCATGAAGAAACCCCAGGAATTGATTCATATCTCCTCAGGATTCCCTGGAAAATTGTTTAGCACCCAACTGGGCATGCAGAAAATAAGGGGCACAACTCACCTTAAAGTAATCACTCAGGAAATAAAACATCCAATGGGTTCTATAGCCAGAGGGGAAGAGTTTGGGAGAACACCAGGAGATGACTGAAACTCAATGTGCAGAATATCCCTGAATGCTGTAGTAGTGCCTTGATGTTTGCAAAGCAACATGATATACAAAGGTGCAACAAAACTTTGGCTTTCAGCCCTAATGCCATGAGAATAAATTTCAATAGCAAAAGATAGGTGAAAGATTGTCATTGCAATCAAAACCGAGGTAAATGCAGAGACCACCTCGCATGAACTCACAAAAGCCCGAGGAAAGGAACACCCATCACCTATAAGGTCAAAATGGTGCAACCTGAATAACAGGCATCTCTTCCCTGTTGATCTTGAGTTCATTTAGAACTTAGAGATTGAAAAAGTTCAACATTCAATTGCATCTTGCATTAAAAGACCAAATACTTTGATGACAGGATAGTAGGAAACAAGGAGGAGAGAGTCTAGTAATCTAATTAACAAAACAGGTCTTCAGTGCTTTTTTGCATATGGTATGGCACATGATGCATTTCAAACCGATAGGAAATATATTCTACAACCTGGGTCCAAGTTAAGAAAGAGACCTAACTAGATTACCTGAATTTAGGGGTATTTGTCAAGTAAAATTAGAATCAAGTAGTTTTGTCTGTTTTTAATGAGCAAAATACAGAGGCAAAAGGAGATTTTTTCAGTACCATAATATACTTTAGACATAAGGCATAGGGTTCTAAAGGTCACCCTTTGATAAATATGGAGGTAATGCATTTGTTTATTGTCTTCTGAAGCAGGATTATATGGTGCCCACTCCGCTGGACTGCCTCCTCCACTTCCTTCAGATGGGGAGATTGTCTGCAAGATCCTAAGAAGGAGAGGAAAGGAAAACAACAGACCTCAAGGTCAAGGAGAAGATAGATGACATATCATCCAAGTATCTGATTCCCTCACTCTGGAGCAGAAACTGAGGAGCAGTGCATTCTGGCTAAATGCCACAAGACCCAACCAAGAATGGCAAACCTTTTCCCAATTTACAAAAGACTTTCAAATGAAAGAAAAAATCCAGAGACTGTGCAAACACTGTCCAGATACTCACGCAGCTTTTACTGATCTGAAGCGCAGATGGAACAAAGTGAATGGAGTTATATCGAAGAAAAGAGGGTCTGAGCAAAGAGAATAGAGAGGGAAACCTGGTGCACCCTGTTCTGTTAGTTAAAGTCGTAATCACTAAATTTTCTATATGGACAAGCAGACCTTTCTCCTCTAGTTAGGCAGAGAAAATGGGACTGTCATCCATAGTACTCTAATCACTCTCTGACTGTAGTACATTCTAAACTCCTAGATAGACCACAGGGCCTCAGAAGAGTCTAAACCCAGCTTAGCATATCAGCCTTTAAGGTTGGCATCTGGTATCAAGACTATGGGGCGACATGCAGATTGAAATTGTCTTTTTAAAGCCACATATTCAACATGTGTGCTAGACATGCCAGGATAGCATGGGAAACTCATAATACAGAGATTCCAGCCAAGACACCATGAAGTAAAGATTGTTGGTGTAACCTTGTCCATAACACCACAAAAATGCAGGCCACCTTGTGCACATTGGTTTTAAATTGTAGGAATTGGTGAACACAAGGCACCTGATATTACTAGAAAGCCTACAAGTGCACTTTCATCTACAAAGGAGCTATTGCCACCCAGGGCAACCATAAGAATGACCTCCTTTAGAGTTTCCATCATATTGTAAATTTAGTTTAATTTATTGTTGACCCCACTTCAAATCAAAAATTGATCGACCTCCCCGGATACTATTTACCAAAGAGAGGAGAGAGAAAACTTTCAGCCCAATCTTTTTTTAGAAACTGCCACCACTGCCCTCGGCATTAGCAAGCCTCCTGTCCTCAGTTTGAAAGCTCTCCTCCTGAGTGTGCCCCCTGCTCCAGTATGTGAGACTCCCATCTACAGGAGGTGTACGGGCAATCCAGCGGGATGGGCATCATATAGCTATAAGAGCTTTTTGTTGTGGGAGTGGTTAGAATAGCCAACATTAGTCCAATAGGATCTGCTACAGTTCCACATTTCTTAGGTTAAAAGTTGTAGTGTGAGGCAGGTTACAGGAAACGTTATAGTCTAACAGATGATAATGCCCTCTGCAAAGACATTGCCACCCAATTTTCTGCAGAAACTTCTGGAAAGGATTTTAGGTTGACACATTGTATTGTCACTGGAGGTTGTCCCTATAAAGCATGCAGGTAAGCACTCTAAATAATATACCTAAAAAATGTGTGTGGTCCTCGTCCATGAATAATAAAAGAGTAACCCTTTTTGTTTGTCTTCATGAAGTGCACTTTGTTAACAAGAATAGTTAACGGGAACATTTATAAGTGGCTATTCTGTAGGCACTATTGGTTTACTGTTTAGGAAGGACGTATATGGTTTCAGAAGGCACAGTGCATGAAGTTTAACTCAGGCATTTACCAACTAATGGAATGCACGAGCAACACCAGGTAAAATTGGACCACTACTAAGAATTACAGAAATTGAACCTGGAACTGATGTTCCATGTTGTTTACTGCAGAAGCAGCAAGAGTGGAGTCATGATACGTCTGCTGAATTAATGTATTGGCATTCCATATATCAGTTGTTTTTCTATATATGCCATGGAAACAAGGGTCACATCACAAGATACAATGTAGGATACTGGGACCTATGTCTGGAGAAATGTGCCTGTCCCTGTAATGGCAATTAGAGAAAGCTGAAACATGTTAACTGGAAAGATGTGACGATATCATTGCTCGATTGGCTATTAAATCTGGTGACACAAAAGCATCAATAAACCATTTTTTTCATTTACCCACACAAAATATTATACTACTTACAGCGTCAAAAAGAAGAGATATAAATAATGAGAGAGGAAAATACCCTTCCCAAATTAGCCGCTCATGACAAGCAGACTAGGGGCATCAGTGTTCCTCAGTGTTTGCAATGACCCTTAGTGTTTGCAACTTACAATTTGCATTTTTTTGCAGCCCATAAATTGCGAGTTGGAAACATTGATGTACCACAATGTCTGAGACACTGTTTGAAATTCCCAAATGGATTGCAAAGGACCTGCCTCATTAATATTCATGAGGCAGGTCGCATTTTGCATTTTGTGTTGCAGTCTGCAAATTGCGAGTCACAAACATTGATGTGCAACTCTCTTTGAGACACTGTTTGAAATTCCCAAATGGGTTACAAAGGACCTGCCTCATTAATATTCATAAGGCTGGTCGCATTCTGTGACCCGCTGGAATTGACAGCAGTCACACACGCCTGCAAGGGTTAGCAGACCACCATGTCTGTGAATGATTTTTAAATAAAGCAGTTTTCTTTTTAATGAAGCCCATTTTTCTTAAAGGAAAATGGAATGCATTTATATGGGACCACAGTCTGCTCTGAAAAAATGTGGTCGTCCCCATTCAAAAAGGGGAAGTGGTCCATTGGAGACCCATTCCTGTTTGCGAATGGTTTACCACCTCCTTCGAGGAGTCGGTTAAGTAAGAATGTTTTGCAAACGGATGCCATGTCACAAAACATTCATACATACCAGTGCAACTCATTATTAGGAAGGGATGCCCTGTACATGCTCCTTCCTAATATTGAATCCCAAAAGCAGAATGCATTTTACTGGTTGCAAACTGTAAAATGCATCATACATGGCCCTAGGTGTCCATAGGTCATTATGAATCATGACACCATAGGTGGTTGAAGGGTCATCATCCAATGAGATTGCATGTGCATATGGCTGTTATCTAAAGAGGTTTGACAACATCTAGCAGTAGTGTTAGACTTTTTCTATGCTGAATTTTTGCACCCAGGCCAAAACACATAGGGGGTCATTCTGACCTCGGCGGTAAAAGTCGCTTACCGCCGGCCAGAAGGCCGCCATAACACCGCCACGGCTGCGGTAAACCGCCACGGTCATTCTGACCCGCAACTGGCAAACCGCCAAAAACCCGACTTCCACAAAAATCAGCCACACCAAAGGTCAGCGAAAAAATGGCGCTGACCAAACCTCCACCGTCATGCCAACAGAAAAACACCCATACCATTCCGACCCACAAATCCACGCGGCGGTCTTTCAAACGCGGTATTCCATTGGCGGTACACACCGCCGCGGTCAAAATACACACACACATAGAAAACTCAGCAACATTGGTCAGTTCGAAATACGCACACCTGATACACATACTAACACCACTCCCACGCACCCAACACAATATAAAGCACACACCCACATCACCCACAAGCCCCTACGACCCGAAATCATTGATGAAGGCGAGAGACAGAGCACAGAATAGAGAATCCCACAACACAGAGGCACACAACACCATCACCCACACAGAATCCACGCACCAAACACCACACACCACCACACGCACCACACTCATCACCACAAACGCCACCCCACACCTCAACCACACCACCCCATGGCACCCCAAAGACACCCCAGGTTCAGTGACGGCGAACTCAGGGTCATGGTGGAGGAAATAGTCTGTGTAGAGCCCCAGCTCTTCGGGGCACAGGTGCAGCACACCACAATAGCCAGGAAGATGGAGCTATGGCAAAGGATAGTGGACAGGGTTAACGCGGTGGGACAGCATCCACGCAATCGGGAGGACATCAGGAAGAGATGGAACGACCTACGGGGGAAGGTGCGTTCCATGGTATCAAGGCACAACATTGCGGTGCAGAAGACTGGCGGCGAACCCCCGCCTACTCCCCCAGAATTTACCGCGTGGGAGGAGGAAGTCTTGCACATCCTGCATCCTGAGGGCCTCGCAGGAGTAGGCGGAGGAATGGAATCTGGTAAGGCAAATCTTCACTACTGCTTCCCACCCCCACCCCACCTGCATGCCAAATCATACCCCCATCCTCACCCCCTCCCCCATCACACCAACCCCTAGCAAAAGGCTCACCATCACAACCCACCCATCCAAACACCAAGCCCTGCATGCGACCACAAAGCATGGACACCCACCACCAAAGCATGCCCACTGCACACACACATCACCCCCACAAGCCACCCTCACAAAAGCCCCCACAAGGAAATGCCTGCACATGGGTACACGGACTCCCACCCATCACACGAAATGCCACACACAGAAGCAATAACCATACCTTTATACCCCTGCAGGACCCAAACGCCACCACACCGCCACGGAGGGTCCAGAGATGTCCATCCAACCCCCAGAAGAGGCCCCCAGCGATGACAGCAGCTCTGTCTCCCTGGAGCCAGATGACCAGCGCGGCCCATCGGGGACCTCTGGACAGTCGGTTCCCCACAGACAGCCACAGGCTACACCAGACCCAACTCCCTCTGGGAACACCAGCACAGCTCCCACCCAGCGGGCCCATGCCTCTGTCTCCAGGACACGTAAATCAGCGGTGTGTCCACCACTACAGGGCACCCAGGTTGACCCACCACCCCAACAACAACAGGGACCTGGGGGCAGTGGTAGTGGGCACACCGTCCAGGGGACAGAGGCCCAGGAACACAGGGGAACTGGGAGGGCTGCTCTGCGACAGGGGGGGGACAGGCCCGGGGAACCGACTCTCCAAGAGGCCCTCTCCACCATCATGGGAGCATACCACCGCTCCCAGGAGACGATGGCGATGGTTCTGGCCCGGTTCCAGGAGATCCAGGAACTGCAGGAGGAACGGTACATGTGGTTCAGGGAGGAACTGAGGAACATCGGTTCCGCAATGGGGACCATCGTCCTGGCCCTTACCCAGATCGTCACCACATTGCGGGACCATGTGGCACCCCAAAGGGCCCCTGTCACTAGCCCAGGCCAGGAACAGCCTACCACCTCCGCCGGCGCTAGTGGACAGGAGGCCCCCACACAACGACAGGCCACCAGAACCCCACCTCCTGCAGAAGAAGAACCACCCCGCAAGCGGAACCTGAGATCTCAAAAGAAGACAGAGTAGGATTGCAAGACCCCCGCCAGCCTAAGATACCCCCTGATGTCATCCCACTGTCCCACATTGTCACCCTGTCCAACCTTGAACTGCCCCTGCTCCATCCTTCCACAGGCATATGGACAATGCACCTGTGCGACTGAGAACTGGACTCTGCCATGGACATTACTCCACCCCCACCCATCCCCGCTTCCCAATCATTTACCTATATGTAGCACTTAAAATAAATCACTTATTCCACTTAAATAAACAGGAGTCTGCTTGTATTCTTAACAAATGTATTACACATAACGGTGCAATAATGGCCAGTTACTTTGTGATGACAACATACCAATTTCAATAAGCTTTAGTACATGGGCAAACATAGCTGAAGTCAGGCAGTGGGTCATACAGCTCTGAAAAGGGAAGGGAAAGTCACAAATCAGTTAACAGGAACTGGGGGGAAACACAGACAGTGGAGACGCATGAGGCCTCAAGTAAATGTAAATTGGGGTGGCTGTTTCTTACCTGTGTGCTACTGAAAGTATTGTTGTATGACTGTATCCCTGTTGTCCGTGTCGTCCCCGTCGTCTTCCTCCTCTTCACTCTCCACAGGCTCCACAGCTGCAACAACACCACCATCTGGACCATCCTCCTGCAGAAAAGGCACCTGGCGTCGCAATGCAAGATTGTGAAGCATACAGCAGGCCACGATGATCTGGCACACCTTCTTTGGTGAGTACATGAGGGATCCCCCTGTCATATGCCGGCACCTAAACCTGGCCTTCAGGACCCCGAAGGTCCTTTCTATGATCCTCCTAGATCGCCCATGGGCCTCATTGTACCGTTCCTCTGCCCTGGTCCGGGGATTCCTCACTGGGGTCAGTAGCCACGACAGGTTGGGGTAACCAGAGTCACCAATTAGCCACACACGGTGTCTCTGTAGCTGTTCCATCACATAAGGGATGCTGCTATTTCGCATGACATACGCGTCATGCACTGACACAGGGAACTTGGCATTTACATGGAGATGTACTGGTCAGCCAAACAGACCACCTGGACATTCATTGAATGATAACTTTTTCTGTTTCTGTACACCTGCTCACTGTCTTTGGGGGGAACCAAAGCCACATGGGTCCCATCAATGGCACCAATGATGTTGGGGATATGTCCAAGGGCATAGAAATCACCCTTCACTGTAGCCAATTCGCCCACCTCAGGGAAAATAATGTAGCTCCGCATGTATTTCATCAGGGCAGACAACACTCTGGACAAAAGCTTAGAAAACATAGGCTGAGACATCCCAGATGACATGGCCACTGTTGTCTGAAAAGACCCACTTGCCAAAAAATGGAGTACTGACAGAACCTGCACCAGAGGGGGAATCCCCGTGGGTTGGCGGATGGGGGACATCAGGTGTGGCTCCAGCTGGGCACATAGTTCATGTATAGTTGCTCTGTCAAGCCGGTATGTAAGTATGATATGTCGTTCTTCCATTGTCGACAGGTCCACCAGCGGTCGGTACACGGGAGGATTCATCCTTCTCCTCGCAAGTCCCAGCGGACGGTGCCTAGGAAGGACAACATGGAGCACAGAGTCAAGCAACCCACAGGTTAATTCACACAGCTTGCACAGTACACGAATCGCTATGCATGGAACGGCTTGTATGAGTGGCTATGCAAGGCCTAGGCCTGTGTGATGCAGTAGAAATCATGCCATGTGGGCCCTTGAAATGGCGGCTGCCTGACCTGTGAAGTGTGACAGTGGGATGTGAGGTCACTGCGCTGGCGTGGCACACCGTGGCGGTAGGCGGTCGAAGAACGCGGCGCAAAGCAGCATTGGTTAACATTGAACCCTATGGGTCTCAGGAGCCAATGACGATGTGCGCCGGCTGTCGCGGTACGCACCGCCGCGGTACGCACCGCTGCGGGCGTGACCGCCATTTTCTATCTGATTAATCACTCGAGACCTGATCATCCACAGGAGAGGACCTATACTGCAAGTGCTGCTGTGACCTCGGTCTGGGAGATACAATGGCTGCTGCGACTGGGGAAAGGGCCCCTGCCTTCACTGCCGAAGAATTGGAGGAACTTGTTGATGGGGTCCTCCCCCAGTATGCGCTACTCTACGGTCCTCCAGACCAACAGGTTAGTACACAGGGTGCACGTTGAATGGGCTATGCCTGTGTTGAGTGGGGTGTATGTAAGATGGTGGGGAGGGAAGCGAATGAGGAGTGCAACGCACGAAAGATGAGAGCATGTGCCACATGGCAAGGTTGGGGAGGGGGGGCCACTCACATTGACCAGGCAGAAAACTGATGCAATTTCTTTTACCACCCTGTACATGTCACATAGGTCAGCGCCCATCAGAAGATGGACATTTGGCGTGCCATCGCCAAGGACGTCCGGGCCCTGGGGGTACACAACAGACGGGGCACCCACTGCCGAAAGAGGTAGGAGGGGTGCCAGCCGCCAATTGACCCCCCTGATGTCCCGGATCCTGGCGGTGGCCTACCCCGATTTGGATGGGCGCGTGAGGACATCACAGCAGACACAAGGGGGTGAGTATCAGCACATTCTGCTATCTTTGCGCGCAGTGAAGGTGTCTGGGTGGGGGAGGAGGGCTGTGGCTATCTCCAGGCCAGGGCGCATTCTGTAGGCTAGGCCCCTCCGTTAGACACGGCCCTGTGCCCCCCCCCCACCTCTGTAGGGTGCCAAATACAGCTATCCATGGTCCGGCCTCACCCATGTGTGCATTTGTCGTCCATAGACCCGTAGGACTAGTCACAATAACTGAGTAGTGTACCCCCATTGCGCGGCCTAGTTCAGGGGGCTTCTGTGTCTGTCCTCTCCGACAACTGTGTTGCCAATGCATGCACTCAACCTGTCTTCATTTCTCCACCCCCCCCCCCATTTTCTTTGTCTTCCTGTTCATGTGTGCATTAGCATCATCTGGCGGAGGAGAAGTGGCATTGGAGCACGAGGGAGCTGCATCTCACATGGCCCCGGAGGGCCATACAACAGACTCTGAGTACACCAGTGAGACGGAGGGCGAGTGGAGCTCCACAACGGGGACCCGTGGAGACGTCAGCGACACCGACACGTCCTCGGAAGGGAGCTCCCTAGCGGTGGCGGCAACATCCGTGCCCACCGCCACAACAGGTACAGCCGCCACCCAGCGCACCAGCCCCGCCCTCCCAGCAGCCCCTCAGCCTTCGCTCCGTGCCCGCTCGCCCAGGAAGGCGGGCATCTCCTTCGCCCCAGGCACCTCAGGCCCTGCCCCAGTTACCCCTGCTGCCCTCAGTGAGGAGGTCATTGACCTCCTCAGGACACTCATTGTTGGGCAGTCTACCCTTTTGAATGCCATCCAGGGTGTAGAAAGGGAGGTGCATCGGAGCAATGCATCCTGGAGGGCATTCATTCGGGTCAGGCTGCCCATCAGCGATCGTTCAACGCTCTGGCCTCAGCACTGACGGCAGCCATTGTCCCTGTCTCCAGCCTCCCTCTTCTGACTCCCTCAACCCAGTCCTAGTCTCCTGTTCCTCTGCCTATCCCATCCACACCATCAGACCAGCCTGCACACACCTCTACACCCAAGGGCAGCTCATCCAGACATAAGCACCACAGATCCCACAAGCATTCACCCAAGCAACATCCAGATGCAGACATGCCAACAGTCACTACCACCTCTGTGTCCCCCACCTCCTCATCTCCCTCCTCCCTCCCTGTGACGTCTCCACTCACACCTGCATGCACACCACCATCTGCCAGTACTTCCATCACCAGCACACCCTCCATTACAGTCCGCACACGTGCAGTCACCACCCCCACTGCCATTTACACGTCCCCTGTGTCCTCTCCCAGTGTGTCTGTCACCCCCTCTTCCAAAGCACACAAACGCAGGCAGCCACCCACCCAACAGCCATCCACCTCACAACAGCCTCCGTCACAAGCACCTGCACCTCCACCCAAAGACAGCACACTTGACTCTCCTACAACCATATCCTCTTCCTCCACTCCCAAACCCACTACACCTACCCGTCCCTGTCCTCCCCAAGTCCTTTTCCTTTCCAACCTTGAGCTCGTTCCAATCACTGACCCACCCCCTCCATCTGGTAAGACCAAAAAAAGCACCGCAGCCACCACCAGCCCTGCATCTACTGTGACCATAGTGCAGGGCTATTGGAGTCCACCAGATCCTAGGGCAGGAACATCGGCCAGCAGCAAGGGGACAGCCAGCCCCCCACCCCCCAGGAAGAGGACAAAAAAGAAAAAGGCCCGGCGCGACAAGTCTGAGACGGCTGCCACCAAGGACAGTAGCCTTGCCCCGTCACCTGGCACATCATCCAAGGGAGGCAAGGGCCACAGAGCTCCAGTGAAGGAGGGCAAGGGCAGCAGGGCGGAGAAGTCAGGCAGCAGGCGAGCTGCCCAGGAGGGCCCCACCAGCCCCATTCCGGGTGTGACGGACGACACCCACGGGCCCACGACTCCATCACAGGAGGGCGCCGCGACCGCAAGTTCGGATGGTGAATGAGCGGGAAGTCTTGCCCAGGTCTGGCTCCCTAGACACACAGGACAAGCACCGCTGAATGGGCCCCGCCGGGAGGAGCACCGCTGACCAGTGCCCCGCCGGGAGGAGCACCGCAGAACAGGGCCCTGCCGGGACAAGAACCGCTGAACGGGCCCCGCCGGGAGGAGCACCGCTGAACAGGGCCCCGCCGGGAGGAGCACCGCAGAACAGGGCCCCGCCGGGACAAGAACCGCTGAACGGGCCCCGCTGGGAGGAGCACCGCTGAACAGGGCCCCGCCGGGTGGAGCACCGCTGAACAGGGCCCCGCCGGGAGGAGCACCGCAGAACAGGGCCCCGCCGGGAGAAGAACCGCTGAACAGGCCCCACCGGGAGGAGCACCGCTGAACAGGCCCCGCCGGGAGGAGCACCGCTGAACAGGGCCCCGCCGGGAGGAGCACCGCAGAACAGGGCCCCGCCGGGAGAAGAACCACTGAACAGGCCCCGCCGGGAGGAGCACCGCTGAACAGGGCCCCGCCGGGAGCAGCACTGCAGAACAGGGCCCCGCCGGGACAAGAACCGCTGAACAGGCCCCGCCGGGACAAGAACCGCTGAACAGGGCCCCGCCATCTCAAGCACCGCTCCGCTGGGCCCTTCCTGTCAAGCACCGCTACGCTGGGCCCTTCCTGTCAAGCACCGCTCCGCTGGGCCCGCCGTCTCAAGCACCGCTCCGCAGGGCCGTTCCTGTCAAGCACCGCTCCGCTGGGCCCTTCCTGTCAAGCACCGCTCCGCTGGGCCCTTCATCTCAAGCACCGCTACGCTGGGCCCCGCCGTCTCAAGCACCGCTCCGCTGGGCCCTTCATCTCAAGCACCGCTCCGCTGGGCCCCGCCGTCTCAAGCACCGCTCCGCTGGGCCCTTCCTGTCAAGCACAGCTCCGCTGGGCCCTTCCTGTCAAGCACCGCTCCGCTGGGCCCTTCCTGTCAAGCACCGCTCCGCTGGGCCCTTCATCTCCAGCACCGCTCCTCTGGGCCCTTCATCTCAAGCACCGCTCCGCTGGGCCCCACCGTCTCAAGCACCGCTCCGCTGGGCCCTTCATCTCAAGCACCGCTCCGCTGGGCCCTTCATCTCAAGCACCGCTCCGCTGGGCCCCGCCGTCTCAAGCACCGCTCCGCTGGGCCCTTCATCTCAAGCACCGCTGGCCCATTGACAGTGCCGGTTCTGTGTCGAGCAGGGCTTCAGGAAGCAGTCGGGGCACTATGTTCATTCCTTATTTTTGTATCTTTTATATGGCATATTTGCCATTCCTTCAATGGAGCTATTTATACATATATTTTATTGAAAATTTAAATTGTGTCTTTGCATTATTCCGGGGGGTTTGTGTGGTGTCACTCTGACTTGTTGCTCGGCATTGGGGTGTAGGTATTTGTGGTGGGGGGGTGGGTGTATGGCGCATGTGTGTGCCCGTAAGCTTTTCTCCTCCCCTGTGTCGTAGGTGCAGTACTCACCGTTGTCGTCTGCGCCGGTGTTCGTACTCCTGGTAGATGAGCAGGTAGACAATAGCTGGTAGGATGTGTAATTCGGGCTCCATGCTGTCCTCCGTCCTCGTGGAGTGTGTATAGGTGAGCGTTTTCCCGTTCGTAGTCTGTTTCCGCCGTGTTTTTATCGGCGGGGCTCCCGCCCCGGAAAAGGTGGCAGATTGGTGAATTGTGATAGGGTGGGCGGTACATTGTCTGCCGCCTGCCTGTTGGCGGTGACCGCCGCGCTGTTTGTCGGTCCTGCCGTGGCGGTCGGAGTGTTAATGTGGCGGCCTGTGTTGGCGGTTCCCGCCAGAGTTAGAATACCATTTTTTTGACCGCCGGCCTGTTTGCGGGTTGGCCGCCGCTTTATCACCGACCACCAGGGTCAGAATGACCGCCATAGTGCCAGTTGTTTTGCTGTTTCAAAAGGCGAAATTTGCCTTTTGTGACCACAAAATGGCCTTGTAGCATGTACCATCCCTATGTTGCGACTCACTATTAGAAAGGGGTGTTCCAAATCCCCAAATGCGAAATTGCGACGTGCCTCATGAATATTAATGAGGAAGGTTCCTTGCGCCCCATTTGGGAATCGCTAACAGTGTCTCAAACACTGTTGTACATTTTGTTTTGCAACTCGCAATTCACAAAAAATCACACATTGCGAGTCGCAAAAAAAATGGTTGAACACCTGGCCCATAAAGGTGGTTCCTGGGTAATTCAATCCTACTCAAAAGGATAACAATAAACAAAGGAAATTAGCGTGGAGGTAGAAAATTAAAACAGCACTCAGTTGTGCCATCAGTGAAAAACGTTTTGGACGCTGACAACTTTAAATCAATTGCAAAATGAAGTGTTTACTGCAAAGCACATTAAAAGTCAAACTGTACGCAGACAAAAATTAATAATACATTCTGCTTGAAAAGGTTATGGAAATCATTCAGAAGTGCTGCAGACTGATGATGAATTTTGCAAACAAGCCTGGCTTTCCATTAGGACGACGAATTCCACCTTTGCCTGGCCCTCTCCCCTACTGTCGGTAAATAGACAGTAAAGTTCCCTGTTGCATCTGCTCGGAGTGCATGACTAGGGGAGCATTAGTAATGTCCAGATGCAGACAGCTCTATGGGGATGTTTCTTGCCAAGAGCGAAATGAATGCGGTGACAGTGTCAATCACGACCAATAGACTATGTTAATTCCTTTCAAACACTTCTTTCACACTCCAAAAAAGCGCTCATTAATAATGCATGGTCATATAAAGGGGAAGGAATGTTTTCTTCTGAAAACGATATCATTCATTGTTCATTGCTTCTCTGATGAACAATAAACCACATTTCTGAAGGACAATTTTGCTTTTGTCTCGAGGACTATGCCGAAATGATTTCTTCCTTATTATACTAATTGGGTGCTTTCATTTTGCAGCATGTGCTGAAGATGTTGTATTTTATGACTGGCTGCTTGACTGGCATTCTGCATTGTGAATACCTTATCAAGCTTCAAGAATTGCAGGTTTGAGCACAATACAGGCATTTCTTCTCCTCCCCGTGCAATCTGTTAGGGTAACTGTCAGAGCGGCAGACCTCTACATTTGGAGCGACTTTCTAAGACAAGCGATGGGCATTTGAGAGGGAGAACCAAATAAGAAAGGCTTTGGATTTGAAAAGGTTATGTATCCCAAGGAGATTGAATTCTTATTACTCTGTTTTGGCAAAAGCAAAATCTAATTATTCTCACATATGCCCAATATGTTCCCTGACAAATACAGCAGTTTAGGCAATTCATTGACTGGATGAAATGTATTAAAAAAGTATATTTTCTAAAGTAAGTTTGTGTTGTTTAATTATTGTTTGTTTTGTTGAATACCTAACTCCTACATTTTAGATGTTATACTTTGCTAGTTGAACTGGGAAGTCTCTGGAACTCCCTTGAACTTTAGTAGTCCTCTTTTGGGAGTATTGCCATGGCTCCCAGTCACTCCAATTAAACTTAAACTAAAGAAATCCGTCCACAAATATACTTAAAAACCATCAGCCAATTTTCGTTTTGCAACAATTAAACAGCTATTCTTTTTACTTTCTTGGGCACCAGAGGAAACCATGCAAGAGGCCCTATCCTTCCACAGACAACTGTCTTCAGCTTCAACATTTAGGGCCTCATTTACGAGGCCCTAGCGTCACACTGCGCTACTGGAGTTTTTTTATTTTTTTTAGGCTCTGGTGGCACAGTGTGCCAACCCAAATTTAAAAGGCCACGCCAAGCCACCTTGCGTGACTTTTCATTGACTCTTTTCACGTATAATACTGTGTGAAAAGGACGTTCAATGGGTGTTACTTGGGGTGTTTACAAGTCTGGGAATGTTTCAGATTCCTACGTCACCTCAGGGGTGGCATAAGAATGACACCACAGGGAGAAACATCTGTATTTCTCGCAGTTTTTTCCTCTTCCCATGTGTGCTACATTCTGCAACACACATAGAAAGAGGAAAACACCTCTTGGGTTGTTTTTGTGCAGGAAGGTGTGCCTTCCTATACAAAAATAATCATCCCCACAAAGCAGGCATCCTTGCACCATGGTGCAAGGGTACCTATGATAGTGTTAGGCAGCAATTTGTGCACCAGCATAGGAGGGGAGGACAGAAATGCTCTGTATCTTGTAGATATAGCACATTTCTGCTCCGTCCCAGTGGTGCAGGGCAGCATAGCAAGGCACTTGCTGCACCTCCCTGCACCACAGACCTCATAAATGAGGCCCTAAGTTCGTATAACCATTACGTCTCTCCCTCAACCATATCATGAGAATCTAGTTTTGTGCCAAACACCTCTTTTACCCCATAACAGTCCAACAATTCATCCTAAATTTGTAAATCTTACAAAAGAGAACAGTCTAACATATACATTGTCCTCATATTATTATTGATTCGATTGCCGCATTATAACAACACAGCCATTGATTTTGACCTGTGGTTAATTTGTAAAAGAATAAGTTCCAGGGCAAATATTTTGCTCGGAAGCATGCACCTACATATAGTCCCTGTTTCTTCATCTCACTGTTGCAGGTTCTTTGTCTGTTTTTCAATCTTGTTCTTTCAAAGTATATTGAGGAAAAATATGTGGTGGTGCACAAAAATGATTGCTGTGAACCCCTTCTGAATGGAAGACAATCAAAAATGCTACTGCAGAACTCTTAACTGGCTACTGGGTGTGTACCTGGGAAGTTTATATTCAGAGTTTGTGGCGTAACAGCCAGAGCTGCCTGTTTCAAAGCAGAGGGAAGCAGATTTGAGTCTTGGCGTTGGCTCAACACCCTGTGATTCTGGGTAAATCACCTATTCTCCCCATGTCTACAGCTCAGCGTCTGGAGACCCTCATGGGTGATTTGTAGTACTCGATGTATTTCTTTATTTCAGCTTCCTCTCCCTTTAATTGTGCATAGTCATCTGCCCAGGCATAGAACCCCAGATAGCCAGTCTTTCATTGGTGCAGGAACTTGAACTCTTTCTCTCCCACATTTCTATCCTTATGTCTAATTCTCTCTAGTCCCCACCTTTCGCTCTGCAAAAAACAAAATGTAACCAGGGGTACAATGTGAAACTTAAAATGTAAAAATAAACAAATAAAGAAATACATAGAATGCTGGCTGCAGAGGTTCTCCTTCTAGGTCTAGAACGCGGGGTGAATTTATTGTTGAGGCCCCTCCTACATAAGCCTGTCAGTAAAATGAAAATAAATGCCTTAAATATAGAATTATAAACTACAAAAATGTAAAACATTTTCAATTCATGTCATTTTTTATGCCAAAATGTACATAGTTCAGCAGCCAAATAGGAAAACAATGAGGCTGCTACTGATCAGCTTCAAGAAAGAGCATAAATAAAGTAGAAACGTTAAGAAAGTCTGGCTAATAGCAGAAAGACAGTGAAAAGAAACATTTTTTTTTAAAAAGAGAGAAGGTTTGGGAGAGCGCTGGTTTTTCTCCTGTTCCAGCATCTAAATAGTAAATATAGCCTGATGCTACAGTATAACTAAAATGTAATCTCTGACCAACTTCTTTTGTGAAAAATAAATCAACCAATTGAATATAGCACTGCACCTGAAATATTCTAGAGCCCCTAAATTCCCACCACAGGATAAACAAGTGGGTGGATGTGCTTCTGGATTTAGTAAATTAAACTATTGATAGCTGCTACAATCACTACTAAATATAACAGTCCGCATATATGTTGATATGCACAAGTAAACTTCACCATGAAGTCTTGGATTAGATTAATAAAAAAGACACAGAAAAGGTTGCTTTGCCTCCTGTTTGCTTCTGTATAATTACTTGTACACAGAGTAGAAGCTGACTTTCATCATATCCATAAGACCCCAGTTAAGAAGGAACTCCATATATTTAAAGGTGTGTGGGTACTTGGTGAATTGGTATTTAGCTACCTTGGACTTGTCGTAAAATGATCATTGAAGAAACCTTGGGGCAAATTTACTAAATAATGATGCTGCCCGGCGCCCCAAGCCATTGTGCTGTGTCAAGTCATGCCATTAGGAAAGTGCAGGGATGCATCGTATTTAAAACAATATCACACATCCCTGTACTTTCCTCAGTGCTGGTGCACAATTTGCAACCTAGCCCCAATGCAGGCATCCTTGTACCATGTTGCATGGGTGCCTGTGTTGCAGGGATGATTGTTTATGTGCAGAAAGGGAGACCTTCCTGCACATAAACAACCATTAATGATGTTTTCCTCCTTCTATGTGTGCTGCAGAATGCACCAAGTGAGATGAATGTGTGGTTTCAATTACATAATCAGTTGTGCACTTGCAAAGGTAAAGTAAATGGAATGATGCATATTATGCACCTGGTCACACAGGGCTGACAAAGCCCATATAATTTATGCTCAACCTAAGGTGCAATGCCATCAATGATCAGATATTTAGGGGCATATTTATTAAACTTTCATGGAATGCAGGTAAGGAAGCAATGTTGCTGTGCTGCATTGCGTGAAAGGGAGAGGGCAGAAATGCTCCGTATTTACAAATATATGGAGCATTTCTTCTCTCTCCTTGTGGTAGTGCACTTCAGATGCAAGGGTGCCTGTGTTGCAAGGAGAATTGTTCTTGTGCTGGGAGGGATACCTTACTGCACAAAAGCAATCTCTTGAGACATTTTCCTCTTTCTATGAGTACTGCAGTTTGCAGCACACATAGAAAGGCGAAATAAAGAGGAGAAACAAAAATCTCCTTGTTACACCATCCTCTGGGAGATGTAGAGATTTCAGGTGAATTCAGTTTTACAAACCTTTGTAAATGTGGGATTGTGTGAAATCCATGAGTGAATGCATGGGAACACCCATGTTCCACCCATGGAACGCCTCACAGAATAAAATGTAACGCAATGCTGCACAAGTCACTACATTGTGTTACATTATAATTACAAAACCAGGCATGGTGGTGCAAATAGACCCTTGCTTGGCTTTGTAAATATCCACTAGCATTTTGCCTTATGGATGCACCACAAAAGTGGTGCAACCATAGCACGAAATGTTAGTAAATATGGCCCTCGGTCTTAAATGCATCTCTGTCTGGCATCAGCATGGGATCTGACACAACCTAAGCTGCAGAAACCTCATTTAGCAAATATGTAGGGCCTGATTTACAAGAATTGATGCATCACTGCATTATAGCAGTGATGTATCAAAATAACTTGTACATCTGTACAACAGAATCCTATGCCATGGATGTGTCGTATTTACAGCACAGAGCACCGTGGTGCAAGGATCCTGGCTCCATCTAAAAAACGTATGCATCTGTGTGTGCCATGTCATAATGGAATCTGATGCTCCTGCTGCAAAAGTGACAATGGAATGACTTGTGGCACATTAAGTAACGCCACTCTCCCTTGCTTCACTTTTGAGTGTGGAATGTAAAAATAAATGTTGCATCAGGGGAAAAAAAGGCACACTTGGCACACTTCACAGAGGCAACCTTGGAGCAGACAGCAGAAGCAAGGACAACTACCCCAGTACCACCAGGATGTCTGGAAAGACTCCCAGGAGAAGAGGAAGAGAAAGTGCAATTTCAGTGAGGAGGAGAATGATAACTTGATCACTGAGGTGACACAGCACTAACATCAGCTCTTTGTCACCTCTAAATGGCCACTGCGGAGGAAAGGACCATTTGGCAGTCCATAGTAGGGAAAACAACAGCATAGGACAAGGGAAGAGGACTGTCATCAACTGCAAGAAACACTGGCATGATTACAAACACCTGATGAGGGTGAACCTGGACAGAAACCTCAACGCAGCAATGTAGACAGGAGGAGGGAGCCCAGTGCCCCAGGAAGAGAAGTATGCCGTGGCGGAGTGGGTGGAAGCAGTCATCCTATACGAGTTGGTGGCTGGACTACCAGGACAAAACAGTTCAGCAAATTGGAACAACCAAAGACAGCAAACATGTCTAACTTGGCTACATGTGATTTGTTTTACTACTCTCTTACTAAAGAAAAACCGTAGGGACACCTCAAAGCTGTGAAAGCATGATGAATAAGGAACATGGGGGCATATTTACAAGCCCCTTGTGCCTCCTTGCTCCACATTAGCGTCATTTTTTTAAAGCTAATGTGGTGTTAGGTAGCCATTTCCGATGTGCCATATTTACAAAGTGGCACAATGCTTGCATTGCGCCACTTTGTAACCCCTTGCTCCATGAGGCCCAAAAACAAATGGCAAAGCGCCACAATAGCATCAAAAATGTTGACGCTATTGAGCAAACAACTGCCATGGTGCACCATATTGTAAATACGGCACAACCATGGTGTCGTTAGGTGCTGGTAAGGGAGGCAAGAAAAGTGGCACCTCATTTATGGTGCGCCACTTTCTTGTAAATATGCCCCAGAATGCTTATGCAGCTGAATGTGCAATTACTTACAGGTGTACGCAATGAAACAGATAACTTGGGTACATCAAGGATATGTCTGGTACAGTGAACAATTCACCACAGCACTGCACCTTCATAAAAAAGACATTAATTTATTTGTCCCTGGCCATCAAAACATACTGGTGATGCATACCTACACATTAATTCTAGAGATTATCAGTGAACTGGCCAAGTCATTTTCATCCTAAGCAGAATTGGCAGCCTTAACCATTACTATAATTTCTCAATTTTTCACTTTCATGCTAAAGTTACTGAAACGTGAAGCAGCTCAGTAGGGTCAATATATTTCCAGTAATAACCTTTTAGATGACTGTCATTTGGGTTTTAGACAGGTTTGTAGTACACAAAATGCCTTTCTCCAGGTAGTCCACGATGCAGTCCTTATTCTTAACACTGGTAACTTCTGTAGCCTCATCCTCCAAGATTGGTTTACCCTCATTGATACAATAAATCACAATATGCTTATTGGGATTCTCCAAAAGGACATGGGCATCAGTGGTGTAATTCTCAATTGCTCCATTCCTCACTTGACCAGTCAGTCTCAACAAATCAAACCTAGGAACTTCTTTTCCAGTGTAGTTGTTATGACAATGGAGTTCCCACAAGGATCCATTTTGGACCCTACTTTTTATCTGTATGTGAAACCACTGTTTTATTAAAAACTTATGAATCGGAAAGAGAACTTTGGAATCCACTGTCATCAATTTTCCCATGATACACAACTATCCCCCGAGACTTCCTATCCTCATAATGTTTTACACCTCACCCAAATATTACAAATCATGCAGGAGGTGGAAAATATCATCTATCTGAAACACATCTCATTAAAAATTAGTTTCTTAACTTACCTTCGCTTTTGATGTTAATGGTCCAATTACCTGACTGAATTATACAGTGTTCTTGGCTGCAAACGTAGAATTATCAACATTGATTCATTACTTCTGTGGAGGAATTGTGAACGTATCCTATAAAAAGATCTGAAAACACTAGTGCAATTCCTTGATTATGACAGCCCTTTGTTGACTCCCAACCATAGAGTACACCACACTCCTTCTAAGGCATTTCTGAATGCAGCACAGACTTTGGCCCATATTTATACTTTTTTAGCACCGCATGTGCGTCATTTTTTGACACAAAATCGGCGCAAACTTACAAAATCAAATTGTATTTTGTAAGTTTGCGCCGCTTTTGCGGAAACAAATTACGCAAAAGCGGTGCTAAAAAAGCATAAATATGGGCCTTTGTCTTTAGAACAAAAGATAGGATCACATCACTGCAATGCTATTAACATTTCAATGGCTCTTCATTGATGCAAGAGCATGCTTCAAGATCCATTCCTCTGTTCCTGGCCTCCAAGCTAAAAATATCTAGAGTGCCCAGGCTGTTATACAGTGCAGAGTCACTTATCCTAGATGGAGAATGTCCATATTTCATAATCTTGATTTAACCTTGACGCTTATTATCTCTACATTTATGCGGATTGTGAGTTACATTTTTTGGGAAAATAAAAATAAAGATTTATTAAAAGAACTTACAGGTTTCAAACAGGAATATACAATGACCTAATGACCCAACCCTTCTCTGGCAATGCAATCAGAATATGGTACTCCTTGCTCCCAGCTTGAGACGCCACTTCCTTTCTGACTGCCATCATGACTTTTTAGCTCATTTTCCCACAGACACTTTCATTCTATTCCCAGTTAAATGCATGTATTTGTAGTTTTCTTCAGCCCAATATGACTTGAATGTTTCTCTTCTGAACGTGCCCCTACTCTTCCACTGACACGAGCCCCCTACTCTCCAACTATCTCTTATCTATATTGTATTTTAACTGTATGCTCGGAACCTTTCCTTTATTTCAAGTTCCCATTTGAGCATACCTCCTTAACATTATTTTACTGTCACTAATATTTTAGTTCCTGTGCTACTGCTCCTCTGTATACAGCGATTGTAATGGGTTTCTTCATATTGTACATATTACTCATTTTTAATCATAATACACATTCCATAGTTATACATTTCCACCTCATCTATATTTTCTGTTATGTGCCTGGGAACCATACGGTATCACTCTACCAACACCTTACTCATTTATCTCATTTATATTTATCACTGTAAAGCACTCAGGTCACGTTTTTTTATACAAAGTTACATAAATGAATAAACGGTGCAGGCTTCATCTGTTAACAGCGATTTCACCTGTTTTCTGTCTACACATGACACATCACCATCATTTTCAAACACAACTATACTTTAACATATCTTCAATAAAATAATGATTAATGCAGTCTCAATGAAACATGTACCGTCAGCACTGTAAAACAGAGCCACCAACATGAGAAATATGATCTTACATACTTCTGTTTTTTTAGAAATGGTGAAGGAAGGCTGACTAAGTGAGTGTTCACTACTGATATCTGTAATGATATGGACGTTGAATCCAAGCAGGGCCAGAATCCCATCCTTCCATGGGCAAGAAATTGAGGGCCCATAATTAGGATAAAGGACTCATTTTTTTGTTTACAGGTCTGACAACCAGTATAAGTGTGGGTTAAAGGGCTATATGAAAAACCAAGTTATTCTTACCAAGGTGAGCCTTACTCCTAAGCAGGCATGCCATCTCATGAATGGCACTGGCAATTGTGGTTTCTTGCAACTAGCATTATGAACATTCACAAACACACAGGCCCTCATTGTGACTGCGACTGTCTTTTGCTGCCGCCAGTGCTAGCGGTCTTCCAACCACCGTATTATGACTGCCACCAGACATCACCACAAGCAGCATTCATTACGGCGGTCATCGGCGCTTGGGCGGGTCCACTGTCGGCACCATCATGCTAGAAAAAGACTACCCACAAAAATACAACCTGTAATTATGTGTGGCAGTCTTCTGGTGGTGTGGCGGTGCTGGCGATGGGAGCACTGGGTCCCGTCCCCTCACGAAGCAGCACCTTGTCATACAAAGTAAGTGTCGTCTGCAAGGAGAGGGGCTTGGGGCTGTGTGAATGGGTGTGTGTGAGTGTGTGTATGCATGTATTGAATGTGGTGGGGAGCGTGTGTAAATGTGGTGATGGTGATGCATGTGTGGATGCATGTGGATGGGGGTGGGCGTGAGTGCATGGGTGAATGTGTAAGTGGTAAGGGGGTGTGAATGAGTGTGTGCAGGTGAGTGTATGTTTGGATATGTTGGTGAGTGGATGCATGCATGTGTGATGTGTATCGGTATGTATGCGTGTCTTTAGGCATGCAGGTGAGTTCATGTGTGAGTGGGGATGTGTCTGTGTGTGTGATTTTGTGTGTGTGGGTGCATGTGTGGATACCTTTCCGCCAGCATTTTGTGGCAATGAGACCGCCAGGAAAATGCTGGCGGTGTCCTTGGTCGGAATAACCTCAGTGATTATCCGACTCCTGCCAGGCTGCAGGTGGAAACCTCCAGCCCAGCAGGCATGCGGCCAAACCACTGCAATCTTAATATTGCGGTCTGCACTGCAGGTCCCACGGTGGTGAGACTGGTAAAGCGGCCATGGCGGTCCATGGACATAATGGTCATAATGAGGACAACAGTGTCTGTTTTTTCTGCTTAAGTGTCACCTGCGTTTTGTGATTTGTGTCTCCTTTACAGTTTCTTTAGTCCTCATTTTGCCTTAACCATTACGAAATGTCATATATTACAACACTTGAATCAATGAGAAGAGAAATATCATGTAAGATAAAATTTGAGATAATGAATGCCATTTTGTTTGTATATTACAAATGAAAAATAATATTTTGTGAACAAATATTTGTAATAAAAACCGTGGGGCATGCTTGATGATTTAAACATAAATTATAAACACAGCTCACATGAATCAAAGGGGATTTAAGGACTTGCTTTCAGAACTAAAATAGTCAATGTTTATTTAATTGCTTATTTAATTGCCAAAGTAATTTGGCAAGTAACTTGAAATTAAAAAAGAAACTTGTCTTAGGACTTTATAGTTGGACGGATCTTCAGCTCGATTATAATGGTTTGGCAATCTCTTTTCTGAATGAGAGGCTGATTACACAATTTGACTTCAGACAGGCTTTTTAATGGATATACTCAATACAACAACACAAACGGTAAGAGTTTTAAAACAATTGTATATATAGCATTAAACAATACAAAATGCACTTCTAAACATGTTGCTAATTTGTTAGAACGTAAAATTTAGGGGCATATTTATACTCCGTTTGCGCCGAAATTGCGTAGTTTTTTTTTACGCAATTTCGACACAAAACTAACTCCATATTTATACTTTGGCGTTAGACGCGTCTAGCGCCAAAGTCCATGGAGTTAGCGTCATTTTTTAGCGTGGACACCTACTTTGCGTTAATTAGATGCAAGGTAGGCGTTCCCGTCTAAAAAATCTACTCCGAGGCATGTGCGTGGGATTTATACTCCCAGGCAAAAATCACGCCCGGGAGTGGGCGGGTCAAAAAAAATGACGTACGGCCGCTTTTGCGCCGTTTTTTAGCGCCTGCAAAAGGCAGGCGTTAAGGGACCTGTGGGCTCTGAAGGAGCCCACAGGTGCCCCCCCATGCCCCCAGGGACCCCCCCTGTCACCCATGCCCACCCCAGGAGGACACCCAAGGCTGGAGGGACCCATCCCAGGGACATTAAGGTAAGTTCAGGTAAGTGTTTTTTTTTATATTTTTGTTGTGGCATAGGGGGGCCTGATTTGTGCCCCCCTACATGCCACTATGCCCAATGACCATGCCCAGGGGACAGAAGTCCCCTGGGCATGGACATTGGGCAAGGGGGCATGACTCCTGTCTTTGCTAATACAGGAGTCATTTCTATGGGGGTTGGGAGTGGAAAAAAATGGCGCAAATCGGGTTGAGGTGCAAAAATTGCCTCAACCTGACTTGCCCCATTTCTTGACGCCCAAGCCCCATATCCCCCTATGCCGGCGCTGCCTGGTGTACGTCGTTTTTTTTAACGCACACCAGACGGCGCCGGCGGCTAACGCCGGCTAACGTCATTCAATAAATACGGCGCCTGCACGGCGCTTCAGAATGGCGTTAGCCGGCGCTAATTTTTTTGACGCAAAACTGCGTTGGCGCAGTTTTGCGTCAAAAAGTATAAATATGGGCCTGAGTTTTTAATATTTTAAAGCAAAATCTCATTTGTAAGACTGAAGCTGCATTATAGTTTCAACAGTAAGCACTCAATTACCACTTTCAGAAGCTAGAACTTACCAATAAAAAAGAAAGGATTATTAGCACAAAATTATAGCCTGCTGCCTAAGGCTATACTGGTTAGTAATGGCACCTCAAGTTATAGGCAGTCTATAGTGCAAAACATTAAGGTGGTCATTACAACCCTGGCGGTCGGTGTTAAAGCGGTGGTAAGACTGCCAACGGGCCAGCGGAAAAAAAAGGGAATTACGACCGTGGAGGAAACCGCCAACAAAGACAGCCACTTTAACACTCCGACTGCCACGGCGGTAGAAACAAACAGTGCGGTGGTCACCGCCAACAGACAGGCGGGAGACAGTGTACCGCCCACAGTATCACAATCTACCAATCCGCCACCTTTTCTGGGGCGGATTCACCGTGAACAAAAATACGGCGGAAACAGGACTTCGAAGGGAAAACGCTCACCTCTGCACACCCCACGAGGAACCAGGACGCCATGGAACCGGAGCTCCAAATTCTGCCAGCCTTTATCTTCCTGCTCCTCTATGAGGAGCACGAACGCCAGCGGCGAAGCCCACAGTGAGTACTGCACCTATGACACAGGGAAGGAGGGAGGGAAAAAACAGTGACACACACACGCAACACTCAAAACCCCCACATCTTTGACAGGAGAGGACCTACACTGCAAGTGCTGCTGTGACCTCGGTCTGGAAGAGACAATGGCTTGAGTGTCTGGGGAAAGGGCCCCTGCCTTCACATCGGAGGAGTTGGAAAAACTCGTGGATGGGGTCCTCCCCCAGTACACGCTACTCTACGGTCCTCCAGACAAACAGGTAAGTACACTGGGAGCATGCTGTGTGGGCTATGCCTGTGTGGAGAGGGGTGGATGTAAGAAGGAAGGGGGAAGAGTGCGGCGTGCATGAAACGACAGTGAGTGCATGTGCCACATGCCAAGGGTAGGGATGGGGGCCAATCACTTTGACGGTGCAGTTGGTAATAACTTTCTCTTCCCCCTGTACAAATCATGTAGGTCTGCGCCCACCAGAAAAAATATATTTGGCGTGCCATCACCAAGGACGTCCGGACTCTGGGGGTCTACCACAGACGGAGCACCCACTGCTGAAAAGATGGGATGACATTCGCCGCTGGAGCAAGAAGACGGCGGAGGCTCAGCTGGGGATGGCCTCCCAACGTGGGAGGGGTGCCTGTCGCACCATGACACCCCTGATGTTCAGGATCCTGGCGGTGGCGTACCCGGAGTTGGATGGGCACTTGAGGGCATCACAGCAGACACAAGGGGGTGAGTATACTCGCATTCTGATGATTGTGCGCACAGTGGAGGGGTCTGGGTGGGGGAGGTGGGCTGTGGGTTTCCCTAGGCCAGGGCGAGTTCCGTAGGCAAGGTCCCTCCGTAAGGCAGGCCATGTGGCACCCCACCCCACCTCTGTAGAGTGCCAAGTACACCTAGTCATGCCCCTGTGTCATTCATGTGTGCAGATGTCGTCCATAGTCTAGTAGGCCATTTCCCAGGAATTGAACAGTGGACCCCAAGAGCGGGGCGTAGTGCAGTGGGCTTCTGTGTCTGTTGTGTCCGCCAACAGTAGCCGTAATGCATGCACTCAACATGTCTTTCTTCTGTCGTCGTCCCCCTTTTTGTGGTCTCCCTGTTCTTGTGTGCGTTAGCATCATCAGGTGGAGGAGCAGTGGCACTGGAGCACGATGGGGGCTGCATCCCACATGGCCATGGAGGGCCACACTATGGAATCTGAGTTCACCAGTGGGACAGAGGGCAAGGGGAGCTCCATGTGGGGGACAGGAGCTGACACCAGTGACATGGACTCGTCCTTTGATGGGAGCTCCCTTCTGGTGGAGGCAACATCTGTGCCCCCCCATCTACAAGTACAGCCGCCACCCCCCCTTCCAGCAACGCCCTCCCAGCAGCCCCACAGCCTTCGCCCCGTGCCCGCTCACCTGGGAGGGTGGGCATCACCTTCGCCCCAGGCACCTCAGCCCCTGCCCCAGTCACCCCTGCTGCCATTGACCTCCTCAGGTCCCTCACTGTTGAGCAGTCTACCATTTTGAATGCCAACCAGGGTGTAGAAAGGCAGTTGCAACAAACAAATGCATTCCTGGAGGGCATTCATTCTGGTCAGGCTGCCCTTCAGCGAGCTTTTCAGACTCTGGCCTCAGCACTGATGGCAGCCATTGTCCCTGTGTCTAGCCTCCCCCCTCCACCTTCCTCCACCCAGACCCAATCCCCTGTGCCCCAGCCTATCACAAGCACACCTACAGACCAGCATGCACACATGTCAACACACAAGGGAAGCTCAGGCAAACATAAGCACCACAGATCCCACAGGCACTCACACAAGCATCACACACATGCAGACACAGCAACATCCACTGCCTCTACTGTGTCCCCCTCCTCCTCGTCTCCCTCCTCCCTCCCAGTCTCATCTATACTCACACCTGCATGCACTACCTCTACAGCCACTACTACCATCACCAGCACACCCACCACCACACCCCGCTCACGTGCAGTCATCCAACAGCCATCCACCTCGCTCCCCAGGATTGCACAGTGGGCAACCCACCCACTGTAGAGACTTGAGTGACTGTGGCTTTGCACTCCCAGGATGGAACAGTGGGCAACCCACCCACTGTAGAGACTTGAAAGACTGTGGCTTTGCACTCCCCAGGATGGAACAGTGGGCAACCCACCCACTGTAGAGACTTGTGAGACTGTGGCTTTGCACTCCCCAGGATGGAACAGTGGGCATGTGGCCCTCTTGAGGATTTGGCGTTGTGCACTCAACCGGCTGAGGTGTCCCCCCTATCCCTCCCCCTGAGGTGCCTGTTTAGTTGCTCTCTGATGCCCCTGCAGTGTTCTCTCCGTCATGGTTGGGGATCTTGTGTGGGCCTCGCCCACTGTGCAATCCTTGGTATATATTTTGTACATGGTGTATATATATATTTTTGCCTACTTGATGTTAATATATTACAATGGTTTCACTCATTTTCTATTGTCTTTGCATTTTTCCGGGGGGTTGGGGGTGTAACTGTGATGTATCATGCTGTATTAGTGTGTGTGTTGTCGTGGTTGAGGGTGGGGGTGGGGGTGTTGCGTGTGTGTGACTCAGATCACGGCCGCAATCCACATCTTGGGTTTGACGCATCACGTTCAAAACCGGCACTGTACAACGCTTCCCTGGAGCAGACCCTTGCATCCTTTGTCAACGGGACCTTTGACAACAACACCAAAGCTCCAAACTGACGCATTGCCTCAGCTACTAAACACATCCCCAAAACTAGACTTTGCATCACAAGCCTGTTGATGGTATCCTCGACACTGATGCAACAGGACCTCGCACTGCAGCCTTGCAGCATCTCAGAACCAATGCATTGCATCGGCTAAGCAACTTAAACTTGGATCCAAGCAACACTCCGCAACCAGAATTAAGTTACTTGATCAGTGGAACTAACAGGGTCCCTGTAGCCAGCCATGTTCCAGTCAGCTGAACTTTTGTCTTTGTCTCTGTCCGGTGTGACCAGATATCCTGGTTGTCACTTTTTGCTTTCAAGCTCTAATCTACATTTTATTCTTTCAGAAATCATAACTCAAGTTCTATTGATTGGATTTGTTGTGATTTTGGTCTTGTTTTATTTATTAAATTAAGCTCTATTTTTCAAAGCTGGTGTGGGATCCTTTTTTGAGTGATGTTATCACTTTTTTACTGTTTGAAGTATTGCACATATTCTTTACACATTGCTTTCAAGATTAGCCTGATTGTTCTGTATCAAGATTCCAGAAGGTGAGCACTGGTTAATTTAGGATTTGCTTGTGCCTTACTCTGATAAAAATTGTGGTTGTTGCTTGACCAGGGCTCCCACCCCATTCAGCCAACGTCTCAATTTCTCACAGTCTTTCACTACAAGTCAGAGAAGAAGTGTGCGTTGGCATGTCTTACACACAATAGTTAGTGTTGTTCATGTCACTGATAAAATCAATGTTGAATTTTAAATATTTATTATTAAACTGTACTTGCTTTAGAAGACCAGTGGAAGTTACCTTCTTCTCATTGCTGTTGCTCAGTAAACTGCCCTAAATGCAGTCAATGATATTCAGTGGTTTACTTCCAAAATGGCCACTGCATGTGGTCATGCTTATGTTGTGCCTTGATATGAAACATGCTTGCTACTTATTCTCTCCAGGGGCCAGGACTGCACTCACTCCATGCTGATATTCTGCCTGACCTTGAAGAACCAGGCATTGCACATGGGCTTGCCGTCCCAATTTCCATGGGTGAATGGTCTGAACTAAAATGAAGAGGTACCAGAGTTTTTATAGAATTACAGGATGTCAAATCATAGTACTACAAGTAGATCACATTTGAACTGTATTGAGGTAAGACACCCCACACAAGAATTGTTCCTGGTCTGATGCCATGGAATAAAAGTCAGGAGATGTTTCTGTGAAATGTGAATGGAGGAGGGAGAGAGAGAATGTACTCAGTAGGTATAGGATGGTGTACTATAACAGAAGGCAAGTGACCAGGGAATCCATTGTGAGAGTTTTGGATTTAGGGGGCCGAATATAAGTTTGGCGGACGGGAAGACCCCGTCCACTGAACTTATGACGGGTAGGTTGCCACCTAACTGGTGACCTCCTTGCTGGCCCCATTATGACCAAATGAAGGTTTCTACCCATCAGCCCAGAGGAAAAGTGGTGAAACTATTGTCACTGGCTGGTAATCTAGCTGGCGGCAATGTTGTCACCCGCAAGGGGCACCAGCACCCTTGTAATGCCACTGACTGTGCAGCAGGCAATGCACCTTACACGGGTGCTGGACAGGGGGACACCTGCACTACCTTTGCCCCCCTGTGGCCCCATGCACCTTTTCTCCATCAGTCTTTTTATGGTGGTGAACTGTCATGGAAAAGCTGGCAGAGAACCACGTTGTAATCAGCAGGGTGGCCCAGAGTTCAGCACCGCCCTGGCTGATTCCAAACTGCAACTCCATCAACCTGTCAGGAACATTGATACCAGTGAAGAGGGCAGCCGTTTGGTGGTCCGACCTCCAAACTCTCAATTTGGCAGTCAGACCACCAAAACGGCAGTGACCATGACCACCACCCGGAATCTAGCAGTCTGTTGACCACCAGACTTGTAATGAGACCCTTAGTTTGAGTGAAAACACCTGTAAGTTGTACATCCTGGTTCAAGACCATTGATGGGAGGATTTGGATTATGGCCATATCTTTGTGTGTGAGAATTAGAGTGAAGAATTGTTTTGTGCTCCTGCTCAGATGGGAGTCGTTGGATGAGAAAAAAAGTCTCCACTGGAATCGAAATGTGGAAATAAGTGTTCCTGTTTATGTGGATATAGGGTTCAGAAAAATATAGTTAACCTTGATTAGATTTCCTTTTGAAATTCCCCTATCTAAGTTCTTGAGTTTGTGCATAGTGTATTTGCCACTTGATTTGGACTATTTTCATTGAATTAATGGGCTGTTCTATTGGTTTGTTTGCATATCAATTTTTATTATTTCCTGTTTTTCTTTTGTTTGGTTTATATTTTTGGTTGTTACTAAATGCAGATGTGTTGCAACATGTTAATCAGTGCTGCTCTAAGCCATAGGTTGGCTCGACATAGCTGGTTTAAGATTGTTGTTTAACTATGGCTTTATGCTCTGTTATTCTGATTGCCTTTGAGCTGATGGTGGATGGGTTGCTTCCAATAAAGCTCATCACTTTTGCTCGCTGTCTGAGTGATGTCTTGATTACAGTAGGCATTTCCAGACAGTATCGCTGTGCCCTTTTCTATATTTACAAGGTGGCGTTAAGCCACTTTATGTGGCTCAACGCTGAAGTGACTTTACGCTGCCTTATAAATACAGCCTCTTTACATGCATCCCTTTCTGTTGGAGCGGTGTGCAATGGGTGTTGCTTTGGTCGTTCCATTGCAACATCCATTGCATTTTGATGCTGCCCCAGATTACGAGAAAATGTAATCCTGAGGCAGAACCAAAAAGTAACGTGCTGTTAGAGTGGTGCAACGAGGAGAAATACTTTTATTTCTCCTTGTTTTTGTTTTTTTGTCTGCTACATTCTGCAGCAGACATAGAAGTAACCAATCACCATTATTGATTGTTTATGTGCAGGAAGGGATATCTTCCTGCACATAAACAATCATTCCCTGCAATGCAGGCACCCTTGCACTGTGGTGCAAGGGTGACTGCATTGGTGCTAGGCAGCTCATTTTAGCACCGGCGCTAGGGAAAACACAGGGGTGCGTTGTATTGTAGTAAATACTGTACATCCTGAAATGACAGCGCGGCGCTGCGAACTTTGCCGCAATGCTGCACTGCGCCACTTGACACTAAATGAGGCCCTTCATTTTTGGTCTCATATAGCCATCTGGAAAACTTAAGTACTATTGTTTCTCAGAAGGAAGGCTAGTTCACTGGGTTAAAATACATTATAAATTAAGTAAAATGTTGGAACATGCTTGAGCAGATATATTATTTCAACAATGTGTCACTGTGGCCTCCATCCCAAGTATAGAACAAATATTGTATACGTATCGACACTATAACATTTGAAATAATCGTGACCTATGGGATCTCCAATGTCTCTAAAATCGTGTCCCAGCATTGACGCATGGTGGAATACGCTCCTCTTTTAAACCCGGGTAGGACGTTTTACATGGTATGAACCAATGCTATTTTAACTCAGGCAGATGTATTGCCCTTCTCCATTATTATCCAGAACAAAAGTGAAAAGGAGGGACGAGAAGTCGGAAGCAAATTATTATAAATAAAACATTGTTTCCCCAACTTTAGCATACCTATAAACGTGTTCAGTCTAGGAATGATGATGACGTACTTAAACACACACACGTCTGTTAATAAATTGCAATATTATAAAGATGTCAAATACACATACAGCCATTTGTTCGTTTAACTCGCCGTTCAGGATGAGCCTGTGGTACTGCCCGAGGGCTGGTGGGAGGGTCTCTCAGAAGCCTCCGGCTCCCTCGCTCTTCGCACAGGAGAGGGTCTGAGCTCCCCACGTTTGTGAGGATGTAGCTTTTTCTGCGCTGCCTGCCGGGCATCTTTTCAAATTATACACTTCTAAATGGCCTCTCCATGCCCCTCTGCAGTGCTCGCGCCAGTGAAATGCCGTCATCGCTTTGCATGCACGTTACACCTTGTAATCTGAATCCCGTGTTTGGGCAGAAATTCATCTTCAGCTTCATGCTTTAGCTCTGAAATTCAACACTAAATTATAGTTAAGGCATTTGAGTCTGTCTTTGGCTGACAACTCTGCAATTAAACTGCCATTTGGACAGTGATCAGACATAACATGTTACTTCGCCAAGTCTTCTCTGTCGCAATTGTTTTGAAAAGCTACACAGTCACTTAATTGGTCCTAATGTGTTTCTTATTGACTGACACACTTAATCTTTACGGTGTGCCTTGACATAGCTAATCTTCACAGTGGACGTCCTTATTCCAAATAGTATATTGACAAAATTACCTTTGTTGAAGAATCTAGTTTGATAGACTGGAGGGTTCTGCAGCATTTACAAACCAACTTAAAGTTACCAGGTAAAAAACGCCTATTTACGTTTTAGACACAAACCCACTGAAGTGACAGGTTAAAATACAATGGGTGCTCCATATTAAGATAGCAAACTGGCTAAGAAAATACTCGGGGTTAAATGTAGTTTAAAAAAGCACAGCGAAACATTGCATGAAAATCAGCAGCTTTGCATTTATTACGAGAATGATAGAAAGGGCACAGGTGTTGTATTTATAGAGGACTGCACAGCAATAAGTCCTCAACAATGCATATACAAGTAAACAGCTGTTTTCGATTGATTTTAAACGGGATTTAGGGGCATTTTTCTTGCATCGCCCCTACCCCACCTAATGACACCATGGTTGTGCTGTATTTACAATGCCATGCACCATAGTGGTCGTTAGGAAAATAGTGTCAAAATTTTTGATGCTATTGTGGCGCTTTGTGCACTAGCATAAAAAATGTTGATGCTAGTGCAACAAAGCACAAGGAGGCTCCTTGATTAAAATGTGTGTCATTTGAACGCCAACGCCTGCTCTGAGCAGGCGTTAAAAAATGACAGAACAATTGCTCCGTGAAATGTTGTAAATTGCACTGCGCTGCTTTTTTAGGCCTTCCTATGTTGAAACTCCCCCCTTGCATACATTATGCCTGACGCAGGCCTAATGTGGTGCAAGGGGTTGCAAAGTGGAGCAATTCAAGCATTGTGCCACTTTGTAAATATGGCACTGGGAAAAAGCCACCTTAGCATAAAAAAAAAAAGGATGGTGCATATGCCAAATAGTTGATACATGTGAGTAGATCTTTTGACCTTTGTTCTTGAGGCTATGGTAAGGCGACAATATATGATGAGCCAAGGGCAAATTGTGTAATATTCACTAATATTCCACATATTGCATGTGAACATTTTTTTTGCAATGCACATTTGTACATTGTTTTGTGCCTAGGTTTATATGCCATTAGGTGTGATGCAAAGCTACTTTGGGTGATTTTAGTATTTATGAATTAGTATTGAATCCTTGAGGGTGTTTGTGCTTCTCCTGCCCCATTACACCCACTTTACATTGAATTATGGTGTGTTTTTGCTATGTGATGCAGGCCTTTTGGCCCAAAATTGCTTTTGTGCATTAAGGCTGAGACACTTTATGTTCTGCTTCTTTTTGCATCTCGCTGTGTCAATTTGTGTCATGTGAGCACCCATTCAACATTTTTGTAAAAATGGATGTTTGTTCAGATTTTAAAGTATACTATTCTGTTTTGACAAATACCCTATTGCTCTATTTTGAGAGCAAAAACACCCAACTCTGCAGAGTGTACAACACAGCTCGCCATGTTATGAGGCGGGAGCCACCTCTGAACTTGTAACTGAGGGCACCATTACTTGGGTCATTATATTGGTTCTATTGATGATGTAAGGAAAATATAAGTACAAGGTCAGCCTTTAGAAATTATACATTATGGAGACTGAGGCCCTGTATCCCTTTACTATTTATGTTGACTGAAGCCTGAAAATCAGCAGAAGTCTTTTTGTGTTGGCAGATATCGGCATGAAAGAAGAGCCCCTATAGTCCCTTCTGTAAGCTGGACAAGATTTCACATGCAAACAAGGTATTATTCTCTACCTGTGGCTTATGAGGACTTACACAACAAGAAAGCACAACTCCTAGGGTGATGGTTATTGTACACTACCCCGGAATATTGCACAATATGAGCTCTCCAAACAGAATTGTCTGATGGGCAGAAAGAGTCCCTCAAACTGCGACACAGACTCAGGGCTGGGCTGGAAACCAAAAGGAGCTGGAAACTTTTGTCAGATCAGCCCCCGAAGGATGCATAGTGAGTCTGACAGCTTCAATACGGCTTGGGAGGTCCCCATACAAAATTTAAGAAAAAAATGGCAACAAAATGTGCATTCATCAACACATTTTTCATTATATATTCAATTTTATTAGTTTTTAAAGCCTGGTAAATTATGTCCTTACAGTACACCAGGATACAGCAGTCTTTATTGGGGCTCTTCTATGAGTTCCTCACCATCACTCTCTAGGAGTGCCACTCATCTCTCTATAGCCCTGTTCTCACATGTATGTAATTTGTTTTATAGCACCACACTTACAAGCATAGGGTGGTCGAGCACTTTACATAAGACAAAGGGGACTACAAGGTGTAGGATTCACATGTCATCCATACTAGTAGGCATTTTCTAAGAGTGCTTGGTGTGGGGAAGCATAAATTCAGAATTCAAAACATAACACTGTGGTTAGGGTTGAGAACAATTTATTTCTACCCAAAGAAACCCTTTTCTAGCAAACGTAATATAACCAAAGACGGGGAAAACACATAACTTTCTAACTGGTACCATGCAGTTTGTATGCAGCTCTTTGATGGCAGTTCATCGCTCACTGTGCTGGACTATGATTGTTACTAATGAACTGCACAGTTACAAAGGTATCTCTGTGACAAAACCAGTATCGCACTCAGCATTGCACATGAAATACTGAGCAGTGATCTGCATAGAACATGTTCTTAGCAGCAGGCATATTTGCCAACTCTGTTACTTTAGATGAGTCAAAGCTGCCAATAGGCAAAACTCTGATCCCTCTCCAGCAGGTACCTTAATTTATTGGCGTAATCTTGGCCTTTTTATTGTTGCCTGAAAATTTTTGGATATACAAGGAACTCTGCAGTGCTTTTAAAACTGTTGCACTACTAAAAAACTTCCCCCTCCCCTTAACAGAAGTGCACTCCCCACTTCCAGCCACCTGGAGAAACGTCAGCCAGTCCAGCTTTGCACAGACTCACACCGCCTGGAGAGAGATTCAGTTTGACGCTTCATGTCTGCAGTAGACACACTGATGAGTCCACAGACAGTTGGCTCTGGGGCTGTACTGTCTGTGTTTGTACTAGCTCGTCTTGTCTCTTTTCGATTTTGCAATTTGTGCCAGAATTATTACTAGTGGCTGAGATTTATATTCAAGACTTCCACCAATATTTTGTTTTTCTCACTGTGACCTAGCACAGCAAGCCATAGGTGTTCAAATCTACAACTCACTGAGGACAACCAAGCTCTGTCTAGCTTGTCTACATGTTTAGAGGGCACGTGGCCTGAGAGCTGTAGCTGAGCTGTTACTAATAGAGCAGGAGAAAGGGTAATTTGCATACTGTTGCTCCTTGTCTGGAGTAACACAGCACACATGAAACAAACATTTGCAATTAGAGCTAATTCCTAATAGGAATTTCTTGCTACATAAATTGAAAATAAAAAGGAAAACAGTTGACAAAAGCGAGCTGATTCAAAGCGCCACAGCCATCATGAGCATGAGCGCGAAGGAGAGACACAAAAGGAAAAAGATGTTCGCTTGCAGTCAAAAATATCAGAAAACGTGCAATTATCCATGTATTAGGATTGATGGCCAAGGCGGTAACAAAACTGCCTTAAGGACTGACAAAAGTAAAGCATTTACCAATGATAACAAAGGATTTTTGAAAGGCAAGCCCATGAACGAGTGATAGTGTTGAACGTGCGGTGGGCATGTTTAAAAGCCCACAGATAGATTACAACAGGTCAGAGTGTTTGCACGCTCGACCTAAATAGATGGCTTGAAATGTCTCCCAGATTAATCACCAGTGGCTGAGCTTTAGTCAAGCATTCCTTCTATTACTTTTTTTTACTTAGCCTTTGAGGCAGGCACACAGTGCCAGAAGGGTGGTTGAGACAACCCCTATCTGTGTACTACTGGTGATTTGAAAGTGCAAGAAGTGAGCTGCTTCAGTTTCCAGTTAAGTGGGCACTATTTCTAAAGGTGTCTTAAAAACATCGGCTCTAGACTCATCAGTGGTATTGCTTGTAGGAGGCTGGACTGGCTTGTAGTGAGTACCAAGGGGTACTTACACCTTGCACCAGGCCCAGGTATCCCTTATTAGTGTATAGGGTATCTAGCAGCTTAGGCTGATAGATAATGGTAGCTTAGCAGAGCAGCTTAGGCTGAACTAGGAGACGAGTGAAGCTCCTACAGTACCACTAGTGTCATATGCACAATATCATAAGAAAACACAATACACAGATATACTAAAAATAAAGGCACTTTATTTTTATGACAATATGCCAAAGTATCTCAGTGAGTACCCTCAGTATGAGGACAGCAAATATACACAAGATATATGTACACAATACCAAAATATGCAGTAATAGTATTAGAAAACAGTGCAAACAATGTATAGTTACAATAGGATGCAATGGGGACACATAGGAATAGGGGCAACACAAACCATATACTCCAAAAGTGGAATGCGAACCACGAATGGACCCCAAACCTATGTGACCTTGTAGAGGGTCGCTGGGACTGTAAGAAAACAGTTAGGGTTAGAAAAATAGCCCACCCCAAGACCCTGAAAAGTGAGTGCAAAGTGCACTAAAGTTCCCCAAAGGACATAGAAGTCGTGATAGGGGAATTCTGCAGGAAAGACACAAATCAGCAATGCAACAACAATGGATTTCCAAACGAGGGTACCTGTGGAACAAGGGGACCAAGTCCAAAGTCACAAGCAAGTCGGAGATGGGCAGATGCCCAGGAAAAGCCAGCTGTGGGTGCAAAGAAGCTGCTACTGGACAGTAGAAGCTGAAGATTCTGCAGGAACGACAAGGGCTAGGAACTTCCCCTTTGGAGGACGGATCCCTCACGCCGTGGAGAATCGTGCAGAAGTGTTTTCCTGAAGAAAGACCACCAACAAGCCTTGCTAGCTGCAAATCATGCGGTTAGGGTTTTTGGATGCTGCTGTGGCCCAGGAGGGACCAGGAAGTCGCCAATTGCGTCTGGGGACAGAGGGGGCGTCGAGCAAGACAAGGAGCCCTCTCAGAAGCAGGCAGCACCCGCAGAAGTGCCGGAACAGGCACTACAAAATGGAGTGAAACAGTGCTCACCCGAAGTTGCACGAAGGAGTCCCACGCCGCCGGAGGACAACTTAGGAGGTCGTGCAATGCAGGTTAGATTGCCGTGGACGCAGGCTGGACTGTGCACAAAGGATTTCCGCCGGAAGTGCACGGAGGCCGGAGTAGCTGCAAAAGTCACGGTTCCCAGCAATGCAGTCTGGCGTGGGGAGGCAAGGACTTACCTCCACCAAACTTGGACTGAAGAGTCACTGGACTGTGGGAGTCACTTGGACAGAGTTGCTGGATTCAAGGGACCTCGCTCGTCGTGCTGAGAGGAGACCCAGTGTACCGGTGATGCAGTTCTTTGGTGCCTGCGGTTGCAGGGGGACGATTCCGTCAACCCACGGGAGATTTCTTCGGAGCTTCTAGTGCAGAGAGGAGGCAGACTACCCCCACAGCATGTACCACCAGGAAAGCAGTCGAGAAGGCGGCAGGATCAGCGTTACAGAGTTGCAGTAGTCGTCTTTGCTACTTTGTTGCAGTTTTGCAGGCTTCCGGCGCGGTCAGCAGTCGAGTCCTTGGCAGAAGGTGAAGAGAGAGATGCAGAGGAACTCGGATGAGCTCTTGCATTCGTTATCTAAGGAATCCCCAAAGACAGAGACCCTAAATAGCCAGAAAAGAGGGTTTGGCTACTTAGGAGAGAGGATAGGCTAGCAACACCTGAAGAAGCCTATCAGAAGGAGTCTCTGACGTCACGTGCTGGCACTGGCCACTCAGAGCAGTCCAGTGTGCCAGCAGCACCTCTGTTTCCAAGATGGCAGAGGTCTGGAGCACACTGGAGGAGCTCTGGGCACCTCCCAGGGGAGGTGCAGGTCAGGGGAGTGGTCACTCCCCTTTCCTTTGTCCAGTTTCGCGCCAGAGCAGGGCTGAGGGGTCCCTGAACCGGTGTAGACTGGCTTATGCAGAAATGGGCACCATGTGTGCCCATGAAAGCATTTCCAGAGGTTGGGGGAGGCTATTCTTCCCCTGCCTTCACACCATTTTCCAAAGGGAGAGGGTGTAACACCCTCTCTCTGAGGAAGTCCTTTGTTCTGCCTTCCTGGGCCAAGCCTTGCTGGACCCCAGGAGGGCAGAAACCTGTCTGAGGGGTTGGCAGCAGCTGCAGTGAAACCCCTGAAAAGGCAGTTTGGCAGTACCCAGGTCTGAGCTACAGACCTGTGGGATCATGGGATTGTGCCAACTATGCCAGGATGGCATAGAGGGGGCAATTCCATGATCATAGACATGTTACATGGCCATATTCGGAGTTACCATTGTAAAGCTACATATAGGTAGTGACCTATATGTAGTGCACGCGTGTAATGGTGTCCCCGCACTCACAAAGTCCGGGGAATTGGCCCTGAACAATGTGGGGGCACCTTGGCTAGTGCCAGGGTGCCCACACACTAAGTAACTTAGCACCCAACCTTTACCAGGTAAAGGTTAGACATATAGGTGACTTATAAGTTACTTAAGTGCAGTGTAAAATGGCTGTGAAATAACGTGGACGTTATTTCACTCAGGCTGCAGTGGCAGGCCTGTGTAAGAATTGTCAGAGCTCCCTATGGGTGGCAAAAGAAATGCTGCAGCCCATAGGGATCTCCTGGAACCCCAATACCCTGGGTACCTCAGTACCATATACTAGGGAATTATAAGGGTGTTCCAGTATGCCAATGTAAATTGGTAAAATTGGTCACTAGCCTGTTAGTGACAATTTGTAAAGAGAGAGCATAACCACTGAGGTTCTGGTTAGCAGAGCCTCAGTGAGACAGTTAGGCATCACACAGGGAACACATACCTATAGGTCACAAACTTATGAGCACTGGGGTCCTGACTAGCAGGGTCCCAGTGACACATAACAAACATACTGAAAACATAGGGTTTTCACTATGAGCACTGGGCCCTGGCTAGCAGGATCCCAGTGAGACAGTGAAAACACCCTGACATACACTCACAAACAGGCCAAAAGTGGGGGTAACAAGGCTAGAAAGAGGCTACTTTCTCACATTGCTCTTTACTACATGTGTATTCAAAACAGTGGTAAGGTGGGAAATTGCTAAATACCTCACAGAAACCAAATGACTATGACCAGTTGCATATATGCTAATAGACCAGATTCAGGAGGGAGAATACAATTCTTTCAAGTCAAAAATATTTTTACTTTGGGTTTCTCCCTCCTAAAGTTGTCTCTGTTTTAATATTAGGCAATAGGGAAAATACATTCCTCCATTTTTATGGTTGAGTGCACAAGCACTCTGTCTCCTGTTGTAATCTCTCTGTGGGCTTTTAATCCCGCCCATGTCACGCCCATCAGTTTGGTTGGTTTGTGGGCTTGCCTTTTAAAATTTGCTTGATTTCATTTGGGAAAGGCATGCATACGTCATGCCGTTTCCAGAGCTTAGTCCTCCTCGACAGCACCAGTAAACTACTGAAACCATATGAGGCTCCATGTTTTCCGCATGGTTTCTGGACTACGTTTTTTTTTATTTCCTACACAGCGCGATCTCGCTAGGCAGTAGTTGAGCGCTTTGCATGTCATCGACCCTGTTACATAGATAATTCCATATCTGCTGATATCTTGGTCTCAAGACGGAAAGTAACCCTATCGTTTTCTTTTCTTTTTTTTTGCAGCGCATCGAACGTCCTTCGCATAGGTTTATTTTTTATTCAAAAATGTCAACACACGCCGCGGGATAATGTGGGCTATTTGCGGTCCTTGACTTTATTTCTGAATCCATTTTAACGTAAAATAATCATCAGCAAATGGCCCATTCGATTAAGTACCTCTATGATTAGCATCTTTGAGGGCCCAATCTATTTTTATCGGAATACAAAAAGACGTGCAAGGCCGCATTTGTTCTGCTCCATTTTGCCATGTGCACACTGTGAAATTGATTGGTTTTGTTTTTCATGTTGGAGTCTTGCATTGTCTCAGATTTTAACATGTTTAATTTTCTTTCCCTTTGAAATGGGACGATGGTAATCTCCCTCGGAATAAGGAATCCGCGCCGCCGTGCAGGCCTGTGTCTTTACAAGGAAGCTTCTTTTCATTCCCCCGTAATCAAAAGCTGTCATCCACCTAATGATTCCTTTTTATGCTTTCTTCAATGGCTGCGCGGTGCAAGTGGCGGTGACTGGGAGCTATTCTTCCAGACTCTTAAAATGAAGACATCAGTTTATCAGTCGAGCCCCGCTCTGCTCAGAAAGGGGCAGATGCTTTGAGGGAGGAAAGCACTTACCGCTTAGTTAAGAGCTGTGAAATAGCATTACGGGGTGTGTTCGCGTGTGCCGAGACTTCCCAGTTTTAAAAGCTGCTTCAAGTGAAGGGGCTTTCCTTCAGGATACGTCAACGCACGCACTGCAAGTGACCCCTGCGTTGGCAACCTTAATACCGAAAAAATAATGAAAACTGGAACGCAAACTTCAAAGCAAATGGGAAGGACCAGGAATCTAGCCCTGCAGTTATAAAAGCGTAAACGTATTTTGAATTTAGGGATACATTCTTGTAGTATTTTGCCAGGGGCATTTTGTGGTTATAATGGGAATAATTAATATTTTAAGACTCTCCTGGAAATAGATTTATACAGTAGTTGTCTTTTTCTATTGCGCACCTCCTTCAGTTTTGTATTTGGGGCTATTGTGAATGGGAATTTTATATTTTGTAGATGCACATTTAACGAATACAAATCCCAGGAGGGGTCTGGGCCACAAATCATTACATACCCAGGGTACCACTTGTTAACACAATCTCAACATGACTGCCAGCTTTTCTCTAGGAAACGCTAGTGCCTCACTCTGCTATAAACCCTAATCTATCAGGCCAAGTCACACACATTGAGAAAACAGTTATACCTTCACTCATTACACATCCATCCCCAGACAACAGAACTGCAATTACAGAGCCTCTGGTAGCATGAGTCAACACCACACACAGCTGCAATGTACAGACATTCAGGACTGCAGGACTACTTTGCAATTTAGCCTATACAAGTACACAAGATTAAGAATGTGTTGCATCAGAATATACCAGTGAATGGCGAAGCAATGATAGGGCGTCAAAGAGGGCCAGAGAGCATGTTCTGACAGCTGTTCTAGAAGTGAACAGATGCTAATGACACCGACAAGGGCTTGCTCTATGAAACACTATAAATAAATGAGAAGCAAGGCGATACGTTCTACAAAGGCCTTGGGCACAAAAAAGAGGGAAAAGAATGTCATGATTGAATCAGCTCCACCAGCAGGAAGTACCTGGTAGCAGATCTCATAAACGCCATGTTAACAAAAAAAGATCGCAGTTAGCAAATGCCCATCTTCAACAAGGAAAAACCGATTATAGTTGCAAAGGAGATACCATGACATGTATAACTGCTCTAACATTCCCGTGCTAAAGAGTGAGCTCTCCGGAAAACCTCATTACTTGCAATATGCAAGCGTTTCTGTGCCCAGACATCGCAGAGTCATACAAGGAAAAACCTAAAGATCAAAAACCACCAAACTGGACTTAGTGGAGAGGTAGATTCAGCTAAAAGTCGCCCCAGGCTCCCTGTGATATAACGAAATAATTTGTAGCTTTCACTCTTATGGGGAACTCATATCAGAAATCAGTATAGAAACCTCTTCAAGTTTCACACACCTCTCTGCACATTCTTGAGCAAAAGGAATCTAAAGATTACGTGTTAGACCTGACAGCCGTAGGGTGGTCACCCCTAACTTTTTGCCTGCCTCCTTCCACTTTTTGGACACTGTTTTGCTGGCTTTTAGACTCTGCGCACTTTATCACTGCTAACCAGTGCTGAAGTGCATATGCTCTCTCCCTTTAAACATGGTAACCTTGGATCATACCTGATTGGACTATTTAATTTACTTATAAGTCCCTAGTAATGTGCACTATATGTGCCTAGGGCCTGTAGATTAAATGCTACTAGTGGGCCTGCAGCACTGGTTGTGCCACCCACTTAAGTAGCCCTTTACCTTGTCTCAGGCCTGCCATTGCAAGGCCTGTGGGTGCAGTTTCACTGTCACCTCGACTTGGCATTTAAAAGTACTTGCCAAGGTTATATACCTCCCCATTCTCCACATATATGTCACCTCTAAGGTGTGCCCTAGGTAACCCCTAGAGCAGGGTGCGGTGTGGGTGAAAGGCAGGACATGTACCTGTGTAGTTTACATGTCCTGGTAGTGTAAAACTCCTAAATTCGTTTTTGCACTACTGTGAGGCCTGCTCCCTTCGTAGGCTAACATTGGGGCTGCCCTCATACAGTATTGAAGTGGTAGCTGCTGGTCTGAAAGGAGTAGGAAGGTCATATTTAGTATGGTCTGAATGGTAATACAAAATCCTGCTGACTGGTGAAGTTGGATTTAATATTACTATTCTAGAAATGCCACTTTTAGAAAGTGAGCATTTCTTTGCACCTAAATCTTTCTGTGCCTTACAATCCACGTCTGGCTGGGCTTAGTTGACAGCTCCTTGTGCATTCACTCAGACACACCCCAAACACAGGGTACTCAGCTTCACTTGCATACATCAGCATTTTGAATGGGTCTTCCTGGGCTGGGAGGGTGAAGGGCCTGCTCTCACACAAAGGACTGCCACACCCCCTACTGGGACCCTGGCAGACAGGATTGGACTGAAAGGGGACCTGGTGCACTTCTTAGCCACTCTTTGAAGTCTCCCCCACTTTAAAGGCACATTTGGGTATAAAACAGGGCCTCTGCCCTACCTCATCAGACACTTGCTGGAGAAGAAACCTGAACCAGAAACTACATCCTGCCAAGAAGAACTGCCTGGCTGCTCAAAGGACTCACCTGTCTGCTTTCTACAAAGGACTGCTGCCTTGCTGTTGGCCTGCTGCCTTGCTGAACTCTTGTCTGGCTGTGAAAGTGATCTCCAAGTGCTCGGATAGAGCCTGCCTCCTGTTCCCTGAAGTCTCAGGACCAAAAAGACTTCTCTTTTTCACTTGGACGCTCCGTGCGCCAAAATTTTCAACGCACAGCTTGTTCCATGGCAAGAAAAACGGCGCACACCGACGCTGATCGACGCGACGCCTTCGGGACGACCGGAACTTCGACGCACGGCCTCGCAAGGACAACGCCGCCCGACCTCCAGAGGAAAATTCAACACGACATCTGCTGTGAGAGCGAAACTTCGACGTGCAGCCCTGCAGAATGATGCGCAGCCGGAAAACAAGCAGGAAAATCCACGCACAGACCCGGGACATCTGGTAATCCCCGCGATCCACAGAAAGAGACTGTCCGCGCGCCGGAAAACGACGCACGACTTCCCCGCGTGGAAAATAACGACGCAAGTCCGTGTGTGCTGGGGAGAAATCGACACACACACCATTTTTCCACGTATCTCTTCTTCTGTGGCCCTCTGAAGAGATTTTCCACTCCAAACCAGGTACTTTGTGCTTGAAAGAGACTTTGCTTTTTAAAGACTTAAGACACTTTATATCACTTTTCAGTCATATCTCTACAAATTCACATTGCAACTTTATTCGTTTTGACCTACAATTATCCTGATAAATATTATATATTTTTCTAAACACTGTGTGGTGTATTTTTGTGGTGCTATATGGTGGTATTGTATGATTTATTGCACAAATACTTTACACATTGCCTTCTAAGTTAAGCCTGACTGCTCGTGCCAAGCTACCAGAGGGTGGGCACAGGCTAATTTTGGATTGTGTGTGACTTACCCTGACTAGAGTGAGGGTTCTTGCTTGGACAGAGGGTAACCTGACTGCCAACCAAAAACCCCATTTCTAACATTACGTTTATTCTGTCTAGCAGGTACAGACCACTCTATACCCCATGGAGTCAGGGCACAAGATTGTTGTAGGATTAACAAGCAAAACACCTGAAGGGTGATACCATAGTGTTGTGCACTGCATTACTGTCACGGAAGGGGTTGGATAACTTCTATAATTTATCATCTAACATAGTGAGGGGATTGTAGTGACCTGCTGGGCACGTTCTAGTGTTTTACCAGCCACTCGGCTGAGGACTGGCCTTACATACATACCACACACCCACCCAACACAGGCGTCACCAGTCAGGTGACCCTGCCAATGAAAAGGGCCGGATGTACGTGCCGGTGTACAGTTTGCAGAACCCTACCACTGTGTCTGCGTGGTATGTTTTTACTAACATGAGGGCCCAAACACCACAATGGCGATGAGGGTCGATGTCTCCACATGGGCACTGGCAGCAACTTCGATGCTGCTCAAAGGGGGAAGAGTTGCCTGTGCCCGAGGAAGAAGGTGAACGGGAGCGCCATCTGGCACTCCACCAAGGATGAGGTGAGCCCAGAGGTGTAAGGAAACCCCTCTGGAGTTGAGCACCCACGAGGTGGTGTAGAGACCATAGCACTGCCAGGACGGCTGTGGTCCCCATGAACATGAGTGGTGCTGTTGTGCACAAAGAAAAGTTGTGCGCAAATGCCCGAGGCCGCCCCCGAGTCAGCCGAAGTGCAGCCCGCAGCATGTGGGAAGGCTGCTGGGGCCATGCATAATGTGGGTAATAGTGCTGTCGCTCACCAAGAGAAAATGCCTGGGGGGGCTTCCCCCTCTTTTCTTCAAATTATAATGCTGAAGCGCAGCCCCCAGCATATAGGAAGGCTGCTGCGTCCGCGCATTAAGAGGTACTGCCATCTGGTGAGGTGCTGCCAGGCAACGGTAGAAGAATAGAAAAGTGCCCAGGGCCGCCCCCCCTTCCAAATAAGGAGCCAAAGTAAAATGCGTGGATGGAAGGGAAGAGGTGCTGACACGCACGTCAGAAGAACTAAAGTACCCGGAACCGCCCGCACCCTCACTGAACTCCATGCTGTTTGTCCCTTTTCCACAAGGCTGTGCCTTTTTGCCTAGACAAAAAAATAGACAAAAAGAAAAAATGAAAGAAGAAAAGAAGAAAGAAAAGTGGAAAATAATAAAACAAAACTTACCTGCAACTCCTGCAGCCCCCTCCAGCCTGATGAACACTTCCTGGATGCTTGGCTCCTCACTGGCATCTGTTTGGACAAATGAGGCCCGGTAGGAGGAAAGACTGTCTCTCAAGCTGGAAAAAAGTTCACTAGTGGCATCTAGAGGCCAAGTAGGTACTGCACCCTTGTTTCTGCTTTAACAGGGAAACAAGCTGTTTTGAAGAAAAGTCTACAGCAACACCCTGGAGAGTGACTGTGCCAGACCAACAGCATGCCCACGGACGAAAACAGTGCAGAAGACAGAAATGGCGCAGAAGATGAAAACAACGCATATGATGCTGCACAGAGAAGGAGAAGACTGCAGCTGTCCCAGCCAAGCTGCAATGGTGAGAAATGGACGTGAGTGACACGTGAGGCACCAGGACAGCACGCACGGACTGCGCAGCCCCTGGCGGCTGTCCGCCGCCACCGCCGAAAAACACCACATGCCCCAGCAGTGATGGACATCACTGCAAGATAAGAGAGGGACTTGCCAGGCGTCAATAAAAGACGCCCAGAAGGAAAAGGGACAATGTCAGAGTTGCACAGAGAGCTGCACCACTGAAGCTGACACCACCAGGCAGGAGCCCGAGAAGATGGACAGACACCCGAGAGCATGATGTAACGCATGGGAGAAGAGGCCGTGCCAGCCGGCCTTACCGCAATACTAGGTGGCCACCGTTGGCCCATCACACAGCAGGTCGAGAGAAGTGACCACCCTGAAAAGTACACCCAGGATCAAGCAGGACCTAGTGCCACAACAGCGCTGCCTTGAGGCACAAGCACTGCGCCCCCAAGTGAAGAGGAGGGGGGAAAGAAAGTGACCTGCTGTCACTGTCCTGCAACGGGCCAGAGACTAATCAAGGAGTGTCCTCCCACACACTGCCTCAAGACGAAGTCGGCAGCAACTCGCAACAGGCAAGAGGAGAGTCGCACACCCTGAGTGGCAAGATGCCACCACTGCAACACTGAGGAAGCACCACAGCAAAGAAGAAGAGAGCGTGGCACGACACAACACTGTGAAGAAGAAAGAAAGGAGATTGTGTGACAACACCTGTCACACTGCAACACCTGACAACCACAGGAGAACAAGAGCGTATGGAGGACTCAAGCCACAAAGGAAGAGTGCACCCACAGACAAGACAGCTACCGGGGTGCAGAGAGGCCACTTGGAGACAGCTTGGCCGGAGTGCCAAACGTAAGATGCCTAAATGCGCGAACCGCGTACTTGCCCCACGCTTCACAGTGTGACTGTCCAGACACCTGTTACCGGCTGCTTGAAGTAGATGGCACCACTGCTAACATCTGCACATGAGTAAAATAAAAACTGCACTAGCTATTGGTGAAGTCGCTCCACTCACCCTCACCCTCACTCCAGCAACATCACTCGTCGTCCAGGTCTCCGAATGGCAAGCGCCATCATTGCCATGTACATCACAGTATCCATCAAAGGAGAAGGTGGATTATCACATCCACAAAACAACAACAGCAACAAGACACTCTCCTGGCAACATAAGAGACCAGTTACCTAAGATCACCTGAGAGCTCATCTACACCTGGTCCATGTTGGCAAGCGCACTGACTACGAGTCATCCATCCTTGTGGCTGCACGAGTGACTTACCTGTGCCTCCTGCGGGAGAGCCTGCAGAGGCCTAGAGATGGCCCACACAAAGCCCAGCACAGTCCACCCCAGTCCCATGACAGTCCACTGAAAGAACCTCAAGGAAACTTCAGAGTGAAGAATCCACAAAAGAGAGGTGGTGTGGAAGCTGTTCCACCGACAAAGTATCAGGATGTATTAAGGCTTCAGAGGAGAACTTCACACCATCACAGATGTCATCTGTCTTCGAGGGATTTGCCTTCATGAAGCCAGGATGTCTGAACAAGCATATTCACAGCGGACACCGCCAACACTCCTGATGCACCCAATTTAAATGATGCACCCAATTCGAATGACACACCCAATTCGAATAAAGTGAACTGTATACAGCACCAGCCCACTAGTGCCCACAGAACTGAACCACTGTGCATGAGTGGACACTTAACCAACCATCTGACTGTTACAGAGTCCAGACTTCTTCCACACAGTGTTCATGCCCAGCTATTCCATGTTAAATCATGGACTCGTGCTGAGGTGTCCAGGTGCTTTCAGCTGCACGTGTCCCCTGCAATACTGCGGCCTGCCTTCTCGAGGCTGAGAGACTGATGGTGGTGTCTTTGGTACTTTGTTTTATTTTACAGGTTGGACTTAGTTTTGTTCCTCAATAAAGTTTGGGGGGATGTAGTGTCCTCCTGGACACGTTCTAATGTTTTCCCAGCCACTCGGCTGAGGGCTGGCCTTACATACACACCCCCACACCCACCCAACACAGGCGTCACCAGTCAGGTAACGCTGCCAATGAAAAGGGCCGGGCGCATGTGCCTATGGCCAGTTTGCAGAACCCTACCACTGTCTGCATCGTAAGTGGTCTATAATGTCATGGAGCAGGACAAAGGTTCCGTCTAGTGTCAAAATGACCTCTACCTTTTGAGACAAGGTACAGTGTGTGTTTATGTATATGCACCTGTGTGTACCTCCACCCAAGGGAAGTGGTGGACAACTGTTGTTTTCTTCTTCAAAGAGTTAATTCTTTGCATGTGGGAAGCCAAAACATGTCACATATCTTATGCATCTAGCACAAAACTTTCATTTTAACACAGAGTCTTTGTTTATCAGATTAAAATACATCCTCTTCACAAGCCAGGAAGAGTGCTACAGTAGAAACTGATTATTTTGCGCAAATTAGATATCTGGGAGAGGGCAGTACTAGATGGTAAGACAAAGGACTACAACAACAGCTTGCCTTTTCCTGTGAAGATTCTAAAAGCAGTGGTGGAATTTGTTACCAGATCAGGAATAGAGAATGGCTAATATTCCATGGGGCGATCTGGGAGAGCATTTAATGCTTCTAGGAGGAGAGCTTGATGTGACATGTTGAATGAAACCACCTATTAAGGTTTACCGTAGGATGAGAAATAAAGTGCTGGAAAAGGATGTTAAGCTTTCAGGGCAAATTCTGACGTTCTTCGTACAAAGACCTTTTCTAATCATTGGATAGTGCACACGATAAAAATAGTAGAGCACCACTAATGGATTGCTACCAGAATTTTGACATTTAATTATTGACCTGCCAATATATCAACACAAAAATATTAACTACCAGAATATTGTGAAAGTAAGTATATATAGGTAAGCATGGGTGTGATACATTGAACGTCATGTGTATAGGTTACTGATATGCATTCATATCTTAAAGATACATGGATGTGGACTTAAAAATACTAAATCTTGGACTATGTATTTACACTTACCTTCATGATATTCTGGTATTTAATGTTTATCCCACAATGCTATTAGAGTTAAATATTTTAGCCCCTAATATTTTAACAAACAGTGTCAGAATGCACTAACTTTAATACTAGATCCAGTGGAAGCTAGAAACGTTTCCGATCTTCGCTATATTCACAGACAAACTTACACTACTATTGATTAACAGTAAGCCAAGAGAAAGGTGAATGGAACAAATGGCAAAACAGAAACACCGGATATCTTCACTCGAGGTCATCATTTCATCCACTGGGACTATATGGTTACTAAGGGCCAGATGTACAAACCATTTTGCATGGTGCAAACTGCGAAACTCACAGTTTGCGCCATGCAAAACGGCCATCGCGATGCACATTTCTATTTTGCGAGTCGGTACCGACTCGCAAAATGGGAATGCGACTCGCAAATGTGAAGGGGTGTTCCCTTCCTATTTGCGATTCGCACCGCATTGCAGAATTGCTTTGTGACCGCGAACGCGGTCGCAAAGGAATTCGCAGTTAGCACCCACGTGAAAAGGGAATGTCGCAAAAAAAAAATTTTCAGAGCAGGCAGTGGTCCAATGGACCACTGCCTACTCTGAAAAAACGAAGCCAAATGGTTTCATTTTTTATTTTGTACTGCAACTCAATTTCCTTCAAGGAAAACGGGCTGCAAAAAAAAAAAAGAAAAACTGCTTTATTGAAAAAGCAGTCACAGACATGGAGGTCTGCTGTCTCCAGCAGGCCACCATCCCTGTGAGTGCAGGGAATCGCAAGGGGGTCGCAAATTGCGACCCACCTCATTAATATTAATGAGGTGGGTCTCTGCGACCCCCTTGCGATTCGCAGAAGGTGTCTGAGACACCATTCTCTATATGATTTTGAAAATCGGAAATTGCGAGTCGCACCGACTCGCAATTTCCGATTCGCAAAATCCTTTCTTGCTACATCTGGCCCAAAGTCAAGATTCATATCTTTTGTGTCTTATCTCTGCAATAAGCATTTTGTACTTGCAATTATATTTATATACCCTCCGAATGTCTCTATTTATCAAACTGTTTCTGACTTAAGCACAACTCTGTCAATTCTGGACATGAAACATAAATAATATTGAATCAATGTATTAAATATTAGTCAGATCATGGCATAAACTCACTCACTTCTTAAACTAAATAACTGTGGACTAAAGTTACTATCCATTTTTCCTGTCACAATGACTCTGAATCATGGTGTGATTGCAAAATGGATTGTTAACTGTGCGAATCTCATTTTAGTGGCAGCAAAGTTTTACCGACTCCAAAATGGTGTTGCGAATAGATAATGATTTAGCATTCGGATGGGTATGTTGTAGGTGTCCCTTACAAATACGGAATCAGAAAGTAATGTGTCAATGTTTTGTGACCAAAATCGAGCTGCAAAACATTGAAGGATCACTGACTCCCAACTTGGAGTGGTACCAATTCAATAAAGGAAGGGATCCTCTAAGCACCCTTTCCTCTAATGTATGTTTACAATAGTTTGTTGGAAAGTAGGCAGTGGTCCAGGACACCACAAACAACTCTCCAAATTAGTTTTTTTTTTAAAAGGTAAACTTTTTTTTAACACATCTCTGTTTTTTGGGAAAAGAGTGGCCAGGGCACACCCGTGTCGTAGATCCAGATAATGTTCAGGAATCAAGCAGATGTCCGGTCTAGAAAGATGATGTGTAGGAGTTTATTATTGATGCAAGTGGGTAGTCAAAGTCTCAATCGCAAAGACTACGTTGTACAATAAGTCCAAATATCCAGAACAGCCAGATGATAATAAATGGTCAGAGTTACTGTCAGATGACCACATGTAGCAACAAGTCCATACAGCAAAACAGCCAACACGTGTTTCGTCTTCAAGACTTTGTCAAGGCTTTGGATATGCAAATTGTGAAGAAAAGCGCGGTTGAGGCATAAACGAACTGAAGATGGTCATGGATCTCTAGGTGCTTTCAGTGCGCGCTGGAGAGATCAGTAGGTGGCCATGATAAGCCTTACATGACGGAAAAAAAGCCCGTGCCGGTCGCGTTGGGTTAGAACAGTGTGTGACACAAACGTAGTCTTTGCGATTGAGACTTTGACTACCCACTTGCATCTATAATAAACTCCTACACATCATCTTTCTAGACCGGACATCTGCTTGATTCCTGAACATTATCTAGATCTACGACACAGGTGTGCCCTGGCCACTCTTTTCCTGATATATAGGCAACCACCCACTCCTCAGTGTGTGGCCCTCTGACACTTGTGGTGGCAGGTGTTTTGGCTAGCCTGGCACCCATTACTTTGTTGCTCACATATGACTATTTTCTGATCATACATCTGTTTGATTTGTTGCTGATGTGCGAGCACCTACTGGCATTTTCCACCTCCTTCGCTTGATTCATCTCTGTTTTTTGTTATGGAAAATGGGCTATGTTAGAAATGGAGTCTTTGGCTGGTAGTCAGTTTACCCCCGTCCAAGCAAGAACCCTCACTCTAGTCAGGGGAAAGGAGAAACACACCTGGTTAACCCCCACTCACTCCCTTGGTAGCTTGGCACAAGCAGGCATGCTTAACTCAGAAGTAATGTGTAAAGTAAAACACACAGTAATACAGTGAAAACACCACAAAATGGACACCACACCAGTTTAAAAAAATAGGTAATATTTATTTAAGTCAAACAAGACCAAAACGACAAAAATCCAACATACACAAGTTAAAATAGAATTTTCAAAAATATAAGAATCTTACTCTATAAAAAACAATGGAAACTATGATTTTACACAAAGTACCTGGTTTGCGTCAAAAATAAAGCTGCACGGAAGAGCGTGCATCAGAAAAGATAGTGATGCGTCGATTCCTTCCTCGCAAGGGAGGCCGTGCGTCGTTTCTTCTCTGGTCAGGTCGGCAATGCTTCCTTTTTTCCCTTGCAAGAGAGTGATGCATCGATTTCCGGATCGGGCACCTTGGATCCGCGCAGAGGCATGAAGACTTTGACGCCCAGGGATGATGCGTGGAAAATCCAGTCACACGGTGTTAGAAAACCGCGCTGCATGGGGTTTGCATCATCATCAGCAGCTGCAAGCGGGTGTTGAGTATAATTTCTCCAGCCGTGATGCGTCAATCTTCCAGCCGCGATTCAGGTGGAGCATCAATTACACCCGTGAAGCTGGCGGCGCGTGTTTATCAGCCGCATTGCAGATGGTGCGTTGCAAATTTCCCTGCACAGAGTTCTGTGTGGATTTTCAGCTCTTGTTCTGCCAACTTCAACTTTCAAGGGCCCAGGGATTGGATAGGGCACCTCTTGGCAGCGCAGGAGCCTCAGCAGAGCCTCCAGGTGCTTGCAGAGGAAGTCTTTGATGGCCCTGAGGCTTCAAAACAGGAGGCAAGCTCAGTTCAAGCCTGTGGAGATTCTTCTCAAGCAGGAATGCACAACAAAGTCCATTCTTTGTCCCCTTTCACAGGGAGAAGCAGCAACTGCAGGATAGCCCAAAAAAGCACAGTCACAGGCAGGGGCAGCACTTCTCCTCCACTCTTATCCTTGGCAGAGGTTCCTCTTGAATCCAGAATTGATCTAATTTTCGGGGGGTTTGGGTCCAATAATTATACTCCTTCTGCCTTTGAAGTGGTAAACTTCAAAGGGAAGTCTCTTGTTTGCAAGAACCTCCCATGCCCAGGTCAGGCCCCATACACACCAGGGGGTTGGAGACTGCATTGTGAGAGGGCAGACACAGCCCACTCAGCTGTAAGTGACCACTCCTCCCTCCACTCTAACACAGATGGCTCATCAGGATGTGCAGGCTGCACCCCAACTCCCTTTGTCTCACTGTCTAGAGGGGATTCACAAACAGCCCAACTGTCAAACTGACCCAGACAGGGAATCCACAAACTGGCAGAGTCACAGATTGGTTTAAGCAAGAAATTGCCACTTTCTAAAAGTGGCATTTTCAAACTAACAATCTAAAAACAGCTTTACTAAGAGATGTATTTTTCAACTGTGAGGTCAGAGACTCCAAACTCCATATTTCCATCTGCTCCCAAAGGGAATCTGCACTTTAAAGTTATTTAAAGGCAGCCCCCATGTTGACGAATGAGAGAGATAGGCCTTGCAACAGTGAAATGTGAATGTAGCATTATTTCACTGTTAGGACATGTAAAACACACCAGTACATGTCCCACCTTTAACATACATTGCACCCTGCCCATGGGGCTACCTAGGGCATACCCTAGGTGTGCATTACTTGTGTAAAAGGGAAGGTTTAGGCCTTGCAAGTGGGTGCACTTGCCAAGTCGAATTGGCAGTTTAAAACTGCACACACAGACACTGCAGTGGCAGGTCTGAGCCAAGTTTACAGGGCTACTCGTGTGGGTGGCACAACCAGTGCTGCAGGCCCACTAGTAGCATTTGATCTACAGGCCCTGAGCACCTTTAGTGCACTTTACTAGGGACCTACTAGTAAACCAAGTATGCCAATCATGGATAGCCAATTACACATACATTTTACACAGGAGCACCTGTACTTTAGCACTGGTTAGCTGTGGAAAAGTGCCCAGAGTATCAAAAAACAGCAAAAAAGGAGTCCAGCACAGATCAACAACCTGTGAAGCAGAGGCAAAAAGTTAGGGGAGACCACCCCAAGGATGCCAAGTCTAACTGGACACATGTAAGAAAAAAACAAAAAAAAAACAAGTTTAGTTTATCAAATGGCAATCACAGTCACAGTGGTCAGCTGATCCGAGCAGACGATCAACTCTGTGATGTCCAGCAATTGCAATTTTCTTCATTAATATTCAAAAGGTAAGTCTGATTGTGACCCACTCGAGTAGAGAATTTTGCAAACCTGCCTGTTAGTACATAGGTCAGTTTGTAAAAATTCATTACTGGTCACAAAAATATTGGTCACAAATTGTTTTTTAAGTCAAGTTTTTAAGACATTAATTGGGCCTTACCTTCTGTTTTTTGTCTGCTAACTCTACCTCACAGGCAAACCTCACAGGTATAATTTGACTGTGGAAATCCTTAACGCTTCCATTTGCTTTAGAATTAACTTTTGACTTAGTGACAATTTTTGTGTTTTTTAAATTTTTTGTCAGTTTTCATTTTGTTATGTTTGTTCATTAATTTCAATACGCAACAAAATAGGTAGAAAGAAATGAAAGCATGCGTACAGCAACATCACTGCCTCAGACCTTCCACCTTGGATTAGGACAACTGCTCAAAGAGGTTAATCTTCATTACAAAGAGATAGAAGCACATCTGTTGTACCCGTGACTCTTATGTCACCTCTCAAACTATATACTGTAGCAATTTCTCCAAAGAGTCTTTTGAAACTTTTAATTCTCTGGACGGCTGTTCCATTGCTTTAACCCCCCCACCCCCGCATCAGTTGCATGGTGATCTCTCTACCTTTCATACTGAAAAAAATAATACTATTTTTAAGGTGTTCCAACACAGTCTTCTTTTCATACTCTTCCCGGCCCATGAGTTCTTTAACTTTATAACCCCATTCATTTTAAGTTTACTCTTTTATTATTTAAATAAACTGAACTACTTTTCTCTTTGTTGGAAAATGGGTTATTGGTAAGGGCAGGTAAGTACCTCCACTTAGCAATAGGCCACTAACCTTCACTTAAGTCCAGTTAGGTCTCAGTAAATTAAACCCAGCTCAACCCTTGGTAGCTTGGCAACGAGCGACAAGGCTTAACTTAGGAGACAGAGGGGGTCATTCCGACCCTGGCGGGCGGCGGAAGCTGCCCGCCTGGCGGGAACCGCCAGAAGACCGTACCGCGGTCAAATGACCGCAGCGGTCATTCTGACTTTCCCGCTGGGCCGGCGGGCGACCGCCAGAAGGCCGCCCAATGAAGCCGGCTTCGAATGGAGCCGGCGGATTTGAAGGGGTGCGACGGGTGCAGTGGCACCCGTCGCGATTTTCAGTGTCTGCTAGGCAAACACTGAAAATCATTATGGGGCTCTGTTAGGGGACCCATGCACTGCCCATGCATGTGGCATGGGCAGTGCTGGGGCCCCTAGGGGCCCCACGACACCCGTTCCCGCCATCCTGTTCCTGGCGGTTTTTACCGCCAGGACCAGGATGGCAGGAAGGGGGTCGGAATCCCCATGGAGGCGCTGCTTGCAGCGCCGCCGTGGAGGATTCTCTGGGGCAGGGGAAAACCGGCGGGAAACCGCAGGTTCCCCTTTTCTGACCGCGGCTTTACCACCGCGGTCAGAATTGCCCCTGAAGCACCGCCAGCCTGTTGGCGGTGCTTCCTCCGTCCCCGGCCCTGGCGGTCCATGACCGCCAGGGTCAGAATGAAGCCCAGAGTGTAAAGCATTCAAATATCATATAAACAGTAATTAAATAAAATACAGGAAACACTTTAAAAATCCAAAACCAATTTATAAAAATAGATTATATTTTTATCTTTAAAATGACACAAAAACAAATAAAATCAGATAAGGGGAACCGGAGATATGAATTTTTAACCATTTCTGTGCCTTGGACGAGGTGAGCTCGTCCAAGGCTACAGTTCCCGTGTGCCTTGGACGAGGTCACCTCGTCCAAAGCACGGGAACTTGGGGGAGCGCCCCCCCTGTGCACCCCCCCCAAGGTGGGGATGGAAGGGGAAGACCTTCCCCTTCCACCCCCGACACCCCCCCACCCCCCCTGTGACATCAGCAGGGGCCTCCCCCATCGCGATTGAAAGAGAAATGCTTTGCTTTTCTCTTTCAATCACATGGGGGAGGCCCGGAGGGGCTTCAAAGGGAAGGAAATGTATTTCCTTCCCTTTGAAACCCCACTACACACCAGGGATTTTTTTTTTTTTTTTTTACAGAAAGTGACAAAAGGGAGCAACCCCTTGGGCAAGGGTCGCTCCCAGGGGGGGGCATTTTTTGGGGAAGGCAGAAACCTCTAGGGACCAGGGATAATTATTTTTTTTTTTATTTTTGTTATGTTTTTTTTTTTTTTTTTTAGGTGGGGAGCGACCCCTTAGGCAAGGGTCGCTCCCCTAGGGGGCAAATTATATTTAGGCCATTTCTGCCCCCTTGGGGGCAGATTGGCCTATTTTGATGAGGCCAATGAGGCCAATCTGCCCCCAAGGGGGACAGAAACCACTAGACACCAGGGAGTTTTTTTTCTTTACGGGAATTTTCACGCAAGGGGAGCGACCCCTTAGGCAAGGGTCGCTCCCTGGGGGGAGGAATTATTTTAGGCCATTTCTGCCCCCCTTGGGGGCAGATTGGCCTATTTTGATGAGGCCAATCTGCCCCCAAGGAGGGCAGAAACCACTAGGCACCGGGGATTTTTTTTTTGGCGCCAATGTCACGCAAGGGGAGCGACCCCGTAGGCAAGGGTCGCTCCCGTGGGGGGGGTGGGGGTTGGGGGGCAAATTTATTTTAGGCCATTTCTGCCCCCAAAGGGGTCAGAAACCTCTAGGCGCCAGGGCAATTTTTTTTTGATGTTTTTTTTGTTTGTTTGTTTGTTTTTTTAGAGATGGGGAGCGACCCATCAGGCAAGTGTCGCTGCCCTGGGGGGCAAATTGTATTTAGACCATTTCTGCCCCCCTTGGGGGCAGATTGGCCGACTTTAGGTCAATTTGCTCCCAAGGGGGCAGAAACCACTAGGCACCGGGATTTGTTTTTTGGTGCCAATGTCACGCAGGGGGAGTGACCCCGTAGGCAAGGGTCGCTCCCGGGGGGGAGGGGTTGGGGGGGCAAATTTATTTTAGGCCATTTCTGCACATTGCGTTTTGGGGCATTTCCTGTTGCGGGCGCTAGGCCTACCCACACAAGTGAGGTATCATTTTTATCGGGAGACTTGGGGGAACGCTGGGTGGAAGGAAATTTGTGGCTCCTCTCTGATTCCAGAACTTTCTGTCACCAAAATGTGAGGAAAATGTGTTTTTTTTGCCAAATTTTGAGGTTTGCAAAGGATTCTGAGTAACAAAACCTGGTCAGAGCCCCACAAGTCACCCCATCTTGGATTCTTCTAGGTCTCTAGTTTTCAGAAATGCACAGGTTTGGTAGGTTTCCCTAGGTGCCGGCTGAGCTAGAGGCCAAAATCTACAGGTAGGCACTTTGCAAAAAACAGCTCTGTTTTCTGTCAAAAAATGGGATGTGTCCACGTTGTGCTTTGGGGCATTTCCTGTCGCGGGCGCTAGGCCTACCCACACAAGTGAGGTATAATTTTTATCGGGAGGCTTGGGGGAACGCTGGGTGGAAGGAAATTTATGCCTCCTCTCAGATTCCAGAACTTTCTGCCACAGAAATGTGAGGAAAATGTGTTTTTTTAGCCAAATTTTGAGGTTTGCAAAGGATTCTGGGTAACAAAACCTGGGCAGAGCCCCACAAGTCACCCCATCTTGGATTCCCCTAGGTTTCTAGTTTTCAGAAATGCACAGGTTTGATAGGTTTCCCTAGGTGCCGGCTGAGCTAGAGGCCAAAATCTACAGGTAGGCACTTTGCAAAAAACAGCTCTGTTTTCTGTCAAAAAATGGGATGTGTCCACGTTGCATTTTGGGGCATTTCCTGTCGCGGGCGCTAGGCCTACCCACACAAGTGAGGTATCATTTTTATCTGGAGACTTGGGGGAACGCTGGGTGGAAGGAAATTTGTGCCTCCTCTCAGATTCCATAACTTTCTGCCACAGAAATGTGAGGAACATGTGTTTTTTTAGCCAAATTTTGAGGTTTGCAAAGGATTCTGGGTAACAGAACCTGGTCAGAGCCCCACAAGTCACCCCATCTTGGATTCCCATAGGTCTCTAGTTTTAAAAAATGCACAGGTTTGGTAGGTTTCCCTAGGTGCCGGCTGAGCTAGAGGCCAAAATCTACAGGTAGGCACTTTGCAAAAAACACCTCTGTTTTCTTTCAAAAAAATGGGATGTGTCCACGTTGCATTTTGGGGCGTTTCCTGTTGCGGGCGCTAGGCCTACTCACACAAGTGAGGTATCATTTTTATCGGGAGACGTGGGGAAACATAGATTAGCAAAACAAGTGTTATTGCCCCTTGTCTTTCTCTACATTTTTTCCTTCCAAATATAGGAGAGTGTGTAAAAAAGACATCTATTTGAGAAATGCCCTGTAATTCACATGCTAGTATGGTCACCCCGGAATTCAGAGATGTGCAAATAGAAACTGCTCCTCAACACCTTATCTTCTGCCCATTTTGGAAATACAAAGGTTTTCTTGATAGCTATTTTTTACTCTTTATTTTTCAGCAAATGAATTGCTGTATACCCAGTATAGAATGAAAACGCACTGTAGGGTGCAGCTCATTTATTGGCTCTGGGTACCTAGGGTTCTTGATGAACCTACAAGCCCTATATATCCCCGCAACCAGAGGTGTCCAGAAGACGTAACAGTATATTGGTTTTGATAATCTGACATTGCAGGAAAAAGTTGAAGAGTAAAACGTAGAGAACAATTGATGTTTTTTTCACCTCAATTTCAATATTTTTCTTTTTCAGTTGTTATTTTCTGTAGGAAACCCTTGTAGGATCTACACAAGTGACCCCTTGCTGAATTCAGAACTTTGTCTACTTTTCAGAAATGTTTAGGTTTCTGGGATCCAGCATTGGTTTCATGCCCATTTCTGTCACTGACTGGAAGGAGGCTGAAAGAACAAGAAATTGTAAAAATGGGGTATGTCCCAGTAAATTGCCAAATTTGTGTTGAAAAATTGGGTTTTCTGATTGAAGTCTGCCTGTTCCTGAAAGCTGGGAAGCTGATGAGTTTAGCACCGCAAACCCTTTGTTGATGCCATTTTCAGGGGAAAAACCACAAGCCTTCTTCTGCAGCCACTTTTTCCCTTTTTTTAAAAAAAAAAACGAAATTTTCACTGTATTTTGGCTAATTTCTTGGCCTCCTTCAGGGGACCCCACAAAGTCTGGTTACCTCTAGAATCCCTAGGATGTTGGAAAGAAAGGACGCAAATTTGGCTTGGTTAGCTTATGTGGACAAAAAGTTATGAGGGCCTAAGCGCGAACTGCCGCAAATAGGCAAAAAAAGGCCTGGCACAGGAGGGGGAAAAGGCCTGGCAGCGAAGGGGTTAAAGAATTATTGTTTTCTAGCGCCTAGAAACAAAAAGTGCCAATCTGGTCGCACCTCGACCGGGCCAAAGTCAAAGTTTAAGGGTGACCGTGATGGAGCTCGGCTCGGCTACAGCCCGCGGGGGCTTCAGTCAAAAGTTTACCTTCGCACTTAGTCGTTTTTCTGAAGATTTTCTTCAGCGGGACGAACCTGCCAGTCCAATCCGACCTCCTGGAACTCTTCTACGGATACGCTTTGCGGGAGCCCTCAGTGGAGATTTTTACCTTCGGACTTAGTTGTTTTTTCGAGGTGAAAATCCTTCGACTGGGGTGAACCTGGATTTTGATCCGACGTCCTTGGAGCCCTCCTCGGATACGCTGACTGGGAGGTCCTGGTCAACTTTCTACGTTCAGACTTATTCTCTTTTTTGGAGATTTTCTTCACCGGGATGAACCTGCAAATCAGGCCGGGTCGCAGTTGAGGCAAGCCGGCTAGAGTTGCCGCGGTGGGTAGGTCCCTCTATGGAGCTTTTTTCCAAAAGTTCTCCAAACTTCTGGATCTTCTCCCAGATGTTCCTTTAAGGTTCTTTTGGGGTCCACAGCTCACCCCAAGGTTCCAGAAGCTCTGAGATGATCCTTGGGGGAGGGGGGGTTGGACTACAACCCCCAGAATGCACCTGGCACACACTCCTTTTTGGCCACTGGACAGTGGTCAGCTGGTTGATTTCTTCAGGAGTTGGTGCAGGGGACTCTGGTTAGCAATTTTTCACCTGTAGCAAACAATGAGTCCCTCCTTGAACCATTTGAAGACAGGCAAAGTCCTTCTTGTGGTGAATCCCAAGTGTGCAGCTAGTGCAGTCCTTCCGAGTGCAGGGTTCTCCTCCCACAGGCACATCTCTTTATGTGAAGCCAGGCCTCTTTAAAACTCTTTACCTGAACAAGTTATATTAAATCCAACAACTGGAAGTCGTGGGATTTATTATAACAATTAACTTGATACCAAACTCTTGGTATCTGTCATTTAAGTGGACTTTTAAAATTAAAATAAAGTCTCCCCATTCTAGCCTATGGAGGCCATTCACTACAATGAGGGAAAACAAATTTGGCTGTTTTATTCCACCAGTGCTCATAAAACTATTTTTATAAGGTCCCTGATTATAGTTACATGGCACCCAGCCCTAGGGGCACATAGGGCACATCTTAGGGGTGACTTATATGTAAAAAGAAGGTAGTTTAAGACTATGGAACTACTTTTAACTCCAAAGTCGAATTTGCATATAACTTTAATTTAAAAGCAGCCAGCAAGGCAGGCCTGCCTTTAAAATGACACTGGGCACCTCAGCAGTGCACCTATGGGTGCACTAGCTATGCTGTGGTCCCTAAACCTACTTGCCCTACCATATACTAGGGACTTATAGGTAGGTTGACTTAGCCAATTATAATTAGCCTAATTTGCATATTGGTTTTACACAGAGCACAGGCCCTGGGACTGGTTAGCAGTACCCAGGACACCATCAGAGTAAGAAAAACACCAGCTAAAAGTGGAAAATGGGGGAAAAAAGTTAGGGGGCCTCTGCAATCAGCCCTGTTTTCTCAAACTCTTCTCCTGAATTTGACCTCTTCCCTGACCTTTGCCCAACTCACTTCCTTACGTTGGGAAAGATGGATATCCCCTGCATTACAATTAATCTGTAATACATGTATTTCTCTTGCCTATGTCCCTACCCTATGGAAGTCATGGTGGTTCCTATATTATGAGAGGTACCCTCTCCAACTCCATCTACTTTGAGCAATTTACATTTTATCTCTGTTATGCCACTCAATATTCTAGAAAAGGAACAACACTATCAGGTTTCAACATTTCTGGAGCTCAGTAACATTTTGTACACAGCCTAGCAGGACTTTAAACCCGCTCACAGCACAGTCAAATTTGGTATCCATGTTTGAGGACCTAAATATTTTGGTCAACCAGGACAGCTGCACAACCCTGGTCCTCCTCGTTCTTTCTCCAGTCTTCATAATGAGATGGCATGAACTTCTCATCCATACCCTTTTCCATACTGGAGTCAAAGTTAAGGCACTTTCATGGATTTCCTTCTACCTGCATAATCATGCCAAGGCTCTTCTCCTCCCCTCTTTGTGCTCAGAGTTTGAACCCAACTCCCATTGGGTCCTTCAAGGTTTCTCTCTTAGTCCAAGCCTTTCCAACATGTACCTTCTTCTTCTTGTTCACCTCATTCACTTTCATAGTTTCAACCATTTATCATAGAGATGATACTTAGTTATGATCAGTTCACAATCACTCTCTGCAGGATCATGCAGATTTTTAACAATGAATATCAGACATTGCTTCATGGATGAATCTTTACCCTCTGAATCTTAACAATGACAAACAAAGATTCTTAAGGATAGTGGCAAGAACAAACTCCCAACCTGGTTTTTCAATTTTTAGCCCTAGCAAATTGACACTTCCTCCAGCCCTGCAGCCTCAGTATGCACCTGTTGGTCCATTTTTACCATGACCTTTTATTTGCTGATGCAGACCAACAAAGTCTCCTCCGCTTACTTTTTTCATTTCTCCCTTTGACAGTCATAAACAGTCCCCCTGATTACTATTATTCTCTGCACCTGAATTCTCCTTCGTGAATGTTGTAACTTTTGGAAAATATGCAAAAACAGGCTGTCAGATAGATTTTCAACCTTCCTTTTCACACACACATAGGGCCTGATTTATACTGTTTTAGCACCGCATTTGTGTCATTTTGTTATGCAAAAGTGGCGCAAGCTTACAAAATTCAATTACATTTTGTACGTTTGCGCCGCTTTTGAGTCAAAGAATTACGCAAATGCGACGCTAAAAAGAATAAATTAGGCCCTTATTTTCTTAAGTCTAGCCCCTTCCTTGTCTCCCAGCATCCAAATCCTTAATGTAAATAAAAGAAGCACTCTCTGTTTTTTATTGATAAATTCAAGATTGTTTTACAATTGGTAACATAAATAACCATTCATCAGAATTATATAGTTCGTACACATGTCAAATTGATCATTTTCCTATCATCTACCACTAGCTTAAATATAAAATTCATCATAAAAAAAACAGTAGTCATTATGGAGATGTGCATTGTCTCGTTCTTCACGTACCTTAGTATCCATATGTGCAAGAAGAAATGCAAATTTATACTCTTTGAAGACTATCTTTTAAATAATTATTTTAAGCATTTAATTTTGTTTCCAAAATATGAGAGAGTACTTCTCTATTCTGATTCTCCTTCGAACATTAAGGTCTGGTAACAAGGTCCTGGCTACAGCTAGAAGTATCATAATTGCCTAGTAAGGCACTCTGGATCTTGAGGAAACTTATACTCAAAATCTTCAGGATGGCTTCTGTCATTTACCAACATCGTGAGAATTCCATACCTTCATGGGAATTGAAGTTTCTTGAATCACGCTCTTGGGCCTAAGCATAGTGCATCTTCCAAGGATGTAAATCCATTCATCAGGTGAGTTTCCTTTCCCCTAGCAAATGTAGAACTAGTGATTTCAGATTACTGTGCCCTCATAACTGCCTAGCACGGGAAAGTAAGTTTATACCACAGATCAAGACATAGAGCCCACCAATTCCTGAGAAGATTCCAGTTCTGGAAGAACATCTGAAGAAATTAAGAACTCTGCCTGGCAGGAGATGGGCTCTATCCTGCATGGAAGATTCAACTGCCTACTTGTGAGCCCTGTAGGAGCTGTGCCTGGAAAGTGATCTGGTGCTTAGGAGTCCTCAGTGAGGACCTAGGCATTGTAGACTTGAAGAGACTAGGGCTCATGTTCAAGAAATATATAAACTTAGGACATCATTACGTGTTTGGCCGTCCGTGGACCACCATAGTGGGGTTGGCGGTCTGACTGCCATTGGGTTAGTGGTCAAACCACTGTATTTTGAGTCATGCTGGCCTATGGAGCAAGGACTGCCTCAGTCCCACTGGCAACAAAACAGACCACCCAGGTCACAAGGATGCACAAACAGGCCAGTGGAGCCTGTGTTGCTGCCGGACACACTATGAGATTGCACACCGCCAATTTGACAGTGGTAGTCTAACCACCATGTCTCAGCAGGCAGAAACAGACAGTATAAAGGGAAACACTCACCTGCAGGCAGCCTCACACGTCCGAGCTGCCATGGAGCACATCACACACGTCATGCCACTGCTGCTGTTCATTGATGGAGCACAATATCCACGCCACCGTGGGCGCAACCAACTGTAAGTACACACACCTACCTGTGTCATTAACCTTAACAACAGATCATCATGCCATCACCCACATTATGTGGGGGTCTGGTTATGGCCACCAAGTACACTTGTCATTGTGTCCCACATCGGAATCAAACACAAAGAAGGACACCATCACAGTCACAAAATGCCCCCTTTGGGAAGGTCACTCACATTGCACCCACACACTACACAAGAACATATGTCTGCTCATCTCAGGCACAGGGACGCTAGACTATACACAACATTGTCGCACACAATACCAAGCAACACACCAATATCACTGCTACAAATACAACTCACACAAGCACATTGCACACATGCCATGGACTGTCATCACATTCAACACATATGTATGGATGCGGCATAGAACACAGACACCACTACCTTCAAATCGCCCTGAAATGGACACACACATCACCCATATTGCAACATAATGGAAAGAAAATGGGATGCACAAAAGACAGAGACATCACCATGCAAACAAAACCTGCACAATAGGAATGAGGGCATCTGGCACACCCCGGGAAGGAGGCTGCACCTTGACACATATCACTCTGCACAAGTTCCTCAAACAACATGTGCACAGGAACTGGCCCTACATGTATCTCAGGGACAAATATTACTAGACTCAAATGACATGCCTATAGGCACAAAGTGGAATTGCAAGTCAACAAAGCACATACAACTCCAACTGCATGGGACGTAACTCTACATGAAGTAGCTGCAAGGTACACACAGCTAAATGGATACATGCACAGTCAAATGCAAGCAAAGCTAACAAAATTGAACAAACTCAATGTCTGCACAAACAAAGCTCAAGCTGCCACACATTAGATAAATCCAAAATCCATATTGGGGAGGGCAAGTCTAACACCATACATGCTCACATTGGACAACACAAATTGAAATACTTACCATAAGAAACAGTACACAATCCCATGACACCACCATTGCATTTACACCCACATATCCATACAGTCACCATATACCCGTGTCTTGGGAGACACAGCACAGTCCAGAAAGTTAGATATTGCAAACAACAGAAAATGGATCAGCAAGCAGGCTGAAACACACAGACAACATAAGTCACTCAGGAACAACATAAAGGTGGAAAAGGAATTGCAGGACAAATGAATATCCAAATAACAACTGTTTGGGTTTCTTAACTGCAAATTTTGTTAATTCCAAGGCCATTGGCCAGTCCAGCTGTCCCAGCACAGGAACATCATGGTGCCATCACTTGACTCTTAACTGCCATGGAACCTCCACAGGAAGGGGACTCAAGTGGGCAGACAGGCACCTCAGGGATCATCTTTGGGGAAGGGGTCGGATTTGGGATGGGTGGGTTTGGTCTTGCGGTTGGGAGGGATGGACTGATTTTTTAGAGGAGCCGGATTCTTCTTTGGCAGAGGGGTATGGGTGCTTGCAGGGGGGGTGCAGGTTTGACCAGGGAGGACTGGGAAGTGGAAGGGAAGGGTTGGAAGGTGGGTGAGGGCCTCTTGGGTTTGGGACGGGTTAGAGGGAAGAGGGGACAGGTCAAGATCAAACAAAACTTTCTTAGGAACACAGCGACAGTCAGTAGAAGGGGTGGGGATTTGGAGGCCAAGGGAGTGGTTGTCTGCTGTTGCAATATGGATGGCATGGGTATGTGCATGTGGGAGGTATGCTTGTGTTTGGGTGGTGTATGTTGTGTGGGTAAGTATGTGCATTTGTGTGTCTTGGGGAGCTGGGAGGTGGAGGTGCTGGGTGATGGAGTGGTGAATATGTCTGTCTGTTGCGGTGGTGTCTGCGAGTATGATGATGTGGTGGATATCTGTGTGCCTATTGTGGTGGTGTCTGTGGTTATTGTGGGCGTGGTGGACATCTATGTGTCTGTTAGGGTGGTGTCTGCAGGTATACTGGGTGTGGTAGGCGTGTCACTGACTATTGTGGTGGTGCCTATGGGGAAGCTTGATGTCGTGTGTGGGACAGTGGGGGTGGTGGGGTGTCAGGGAAAGTGGTAACTGATGTTGTGTTTGTGGGTGTCTGTTGTTTGCTTGCACGGCCAACTTGACGGGGAGCAACAGGGAGGGCTTTGATCGAATGGGAGTCGCAGAGAAGGATGGTACATGGGTATGCCTCGTTGGGTCTGCCACCACTGGTGAGTGTCCACTGGAGGAAGATTCCGATAATGAGGATGTTCCAGTTTCCCCTGTGGTACTACCCTCGGCCTCCAGGCCACTGGGTCCCTCTGTGTCCGTGGCGTCATGACACGCGGTCCGGAGTACCCACTCAGCTGTGCCCTGTCTCTTTCACTTACTGGTGCTGATACTCCAAATACAAAGAGAAATAGGTTTATCACATGTCCATGATCACACTTGAACAACAGCTCTGATTAGCAAAAATAACCATGATGCCAAGTAGGCCCCAGACACAAAGTCCACCTAAACGGCCCATACATTTGCCACGCCATATGCATGCATGCCATCTGAATTGTCTACAGTTACACACAGGAAAATCAGGACCTCAGACAATTACAATTTCATGGCTGAAGTTGTGCAGTCACAGTAACCATTAAACAAATAGGACACCACTTCACCCTCAAAGCTTTGCCCCATGGAACAGACCTCAGTTACCTATTGTCATATAATAGTAGGCAGATGCAAACTGCATTCCCGCATATCCCACACAAGGTCATGCACACATCTATTTCTCACATACATAAAGACCCAACAATCAAAAGTGATAGTCCAAAATCCTGTTGTGTTGCTGACAAAAGTACAATATTCTGAAGAAAGTGACATGGAAAAACTCATGTCACACTGGAAGCAGTTCCACAATGTACACCTTACCAAGTGATATTTTCCCCAATAGAGTCATGAAGGTAGTACTAATGTTCCTCAGATAGGCCACACATGTGGCATGGAAATGGACACTGTAGACATCATGTGCAATATGTCAGGGAGAGATGTCCCTAAAATCCATGACACAATAAATAAGCAAGCCCCAGGGCAATCACAACTAATATCTATCACCCCTTACTGTGACATACTCTGACTCCAGTAGACTCCATTAGTCCCTTGGATGTTTGAGAGGCCCTGAGATTTTCAAGTACTTGTTGAAGGCCCTCAACATGTAGCCCATTTGGAAGCTACATTACTGTCTCCATTATGGTCATGCAGACATCTGTGGATGAATTCTTGTACCCAAACACATGTGATTTCAACAGAACTGCAAGTGACTCCATGATGCCTGACAACAGTCAGGTTACAAACCTTACCCATCACACACATGCAGTGCCCTTTGCTACATTCTACCACATCAATGGCATAGAAATGTACATTGTGGCTCAAAACTCTAGGCCTTCCTGTCATGTCCCTCAATGCTACTGAAGTTGTACATGCCAAATGACATGCTATGACACATGAGGGAATGTGTCAGCCAATAAACAATGGTGACAATTCTTGTATGTGGCACAACATGAAGTGTACCACCATTGTAAATGGCATATTCCTCATACAGGTTGCCAGGGACGTATCTGTGAGGGAATACAGACATCATCCTCTCAACACAGGTAGACCATGCATGAAACAACAGCTTACAAATGTTTTGCTAATGAGAAAGAGACACATGCTTACATGTAGGCACAAGGAATGTTGGCAAAAGTGATGGCACATAAATCATGTCAGTGGACATTCCCCACTTACCAAAGGAAAGTATTGATCTGTAGCTGCACCCAAAGTGCAGTGTAGGCTCTGGCACATGTATGATGGCCATGTTCACATTACATACTCTGAAGACAACTAGCCTCTGAGTGGCAGGTACCAATATACTCATTTATCCAGACACCTGGCTGGTGACACCATCCCTTCCTTACCTTTGGCCTGTAACACAGAGGAGCAGTGGTATGTTGCATAGAATTTGCACAGACTAAAACAACAAACTGTACTTGATTGATTTCCACACAGTGAGTACTCCGCCAGTTATGAATCCACAAGGTCTTCACCTTCTTGGCAATGGCTTTCCATAGTGTCTTCTTTGATGGGCATTGACCTGCATGGATACAAAAGAAATTATAATCACAAGTTTAATCACAAATGGTTGAGTCACGTACATGTCAGTAACATCGAGCTAAGACTTTTCTATTTGTCAATACTTCCCAAGTGTGAAACACACAAGCAAATAAGTACAGGGACACGAATACAGACATATATATTTTCATTTGCAGACTAACCCACTACCCTTCTTATGGCCTACAGTGACTAAGCAAGCTTACTGACATCAGGTAGCCCATACTCTAGCAACCTGTACTGTGATGTGAGCCACAATGAAACACTACATACCTATGTAGCTTCGGAAGGGTAAACTCCTTAGGCATGAACAGACCAACACATTCACACTCTGTGAGGATGACTCATTGCATGCTGTTCCTACAGGCAACTGCCAGAGTACAAATTCCAACATTACACATGAGTAACAATCAAGGGGCTGGCATGGTGGGTACAGAAAGTGTCTTCCTTGTCCATGTGTCTAAATGCCGACTCATGCCATTTGAGGGGGGAGGGTTCTGTGGTATGTACCTGTACTATAGAACACTCCTTTGGACATTTACGTCTATCCTACAGAGATGGCATCCAACAAACAAAGGCATGCATTGTGCAGTTTCTGCTATGTGATCAAGCTACTGAGTCACATATCATGGCCTCCCAGGAATCAACACACTGTCTTCACTGTGGGAATGCCAGTCATGCAAAATGCCTGTACAGCACAAATATGAACTTTGTGAAGGAAACAACAGAGCTGTGGGAATAAGTGATGTGTCATGAGTCCAAGACACACACTGACAATGATGCTAAATGCACATATGGACTAGATTAATGAATTACCTCCGTACTAATTCCTAATCTAGTCAAAGGAATGAGGCATTCAGGGCAGGTTTTGCCACTACAGCATTATATTGGCCACATGTCAGGATCTGTTGGTGTACAGGGAGTGGACATAGTGCCACAGTTGCATTCCCATAGTGACTCTCCTACAGAAGAGACTAGGTCCCATACTGTGAGGTGCATGTGACAGGCCCTCGTCTCCGCAGGCTGAACTTGACTGAACCTACATGACACTCTATTCCCCTCACTTCCAGGCAAGACAGTACATCATGTAGGCAACAGAAATTTGGCATGTGGTGTGTGGCAACCTGAAGGGCAGAGTGACTCATGATATGCCTTCCACACAACAGTTTAGCAAAGGCAGATGTGGGTTTAAAGATCTGTGGCACTACACACATTGCTCACATGACTCTGAATTGACTCATACAACATGCATACACAGCTCATGCCGTCATGCACATACATGTTGTCTGACATTTGCAACAATCATGAGGAAAGTGATGTCAGTGGATGGCAGTAATGTCTCCTTACCTAGTTATGTGCATCCAACACAAGGATGATCTATGACCCCCAAAAACTGACACAACACAATGTGACTGAACTTAACGTATGCCACACAGACTGCAATAGTCACACGAGTAGTCTAACTGACAGACATGGGAACATTCTAGCCTGTGAGGAGGGAAAGGATGGTAAAGTACAGAGAAAAGTGTGCAAATTGAGGTACTTAGCTGCTCCTCTCGTGAGCCATAGAGGTGTCCAAACAGGGGTAGGACCTCATTGACCAGTCTCTCCAGCTCCTCTGGAGTCAAGGAAGGGGCCCTATCACCTGCTGGACATGGCATGATTGCTCCCAGAGGTGGCACACAACAGCTCAGGTCATGGAGGTCTTGCTGGCAGCAGTGTCAGGAGTCAAGTGAGTGAATCTGCAGAACATGGCGGTCTCATCCACCACATAAGTGGTCATCATTGCTGGCAGACACAGCCATTGGCCTGTGACCGCCGCTGGCAACAACGTTACCCTATGGCTGTGTCCGCTGCAGTTGCAACCTCCTACCCTGATGGAGACTCCCGCCGGCGGTCGTGTGTAGTTCCTAATCTCCAATGGAGTAAGTCAGGCAGCCTCCATTTGGACAGCCTGAAATGCTGTATTGGGTTAAATAAACTGTGTCACACCTAAAAAAATGATTTGTTTTACCTCACAAACATGCTTTTCCTGTCTTGTCATGTAAGTCCTACTACTCAAACACCATTGTAGTATGTTGCAGGGCACAGATGGCAATTACCAGTGGGGCCCAGTCCACCACTGCAGACGGCACTTTGATGATAAGGGTATCCAGTCACATTTTGAGGGGCAATTGTGTTGCACATAATTGAGTTTTGGCCATATACATGTTGTTACCACATGTGTAGAAAACCATGATGGGTGAATGTGGCCCTTATGGTATTTGCAGCTGTGATGTGTACTGGTTGCCATGTATATACATGCAGAAATGCCTTGTCACATGATATCATTGACATGCATCATGTATGTTGCTGTGAACACTCTGACTAATGTTACAAGTCATGTCTTGTCATATATAGGTACATTGGGAGAGGGAACATGCAACAACCTTATGTCTACTGCTCATTGCCAGATCTTCAGACCATGGAAGAATGACACATCATCCTGCTGTACCATCTGAATAGGCAAATGATAGTGGACTTATGTAGTCAGTTGGAGCCAGATCTGGTGCCAGCTATAGTTATCCAACCAGCATAGCACTCATTGTAAAAGTCATGTCAGTATTGTACTTTCTAGCCACAGGGTCTTTCCAACATACAGTGGCCCTATCTGCTGGTATTTCCCAAACTATGGGGGTCATTACAACATTGGCGGGCGGCAACCGCCGCCCGCCAAGTTGTAACCGCCGTGCGGCCGCCAATGCGGTGCCCATTATGACAATGGTGCCCATTATGACATCCCCGCTGGGCTGGTGGGTGGAAACAGAGTTTCCGCCCGCCGGCCCAGCGGGGATGTGGGCCGCAACATGGGAGCCGGCTCCAAACGGCGCTGGCGGTGTTGCGGCCGTGCGACGGGTGCAGTAGCACCCATCGCACTTTTCACTGTCTGCAGAGCAGACAGTGAAAAGCCGCATGGGGCCCTGTCAGGGGGCCCCTGCACCGCTCATGCCAGTGGCATGGGCAGTGCAGGGGCCACCAGGGGCCCGCGACTCCCCGTACTGCCAGCCTTTTCCTGGTGGAAAAGGCTGGCGGTAGGGGGACTTGTAATCCCCTGGGCAGCGCTGCTAGCAGCACTGCCCTGGCGGATTACTACCGCCGGGACCATTGTGGCAGGAAACCGCCGGCCCCGGCGGTGCGACCACGGCGCTTCCGCCGTGGTCGTAATGACCAGGGGAGCACCGCCAGCCTGTTGGCGGTGCTTCCGTCATTTCAGCCCTGGCGGTCCTGTACCGCCGGGGTTGTAATGATTCCCTTTGTTCATTCTGTTGTTGAAGGATGTCCTCTCAGCAATGTTGAAACACATTGACAGCTATATCCAGTTTCCCTGACGTGAGGATTTATCCCATGTGAAGCCTGACTTTTATGGTTTTGCACGCATCCCACATGTGGTGGGGGCCATTGATGGCACACATTTTGGCTTGGTCCCACCGCAGGCCAATGAATACTCAACAGAAGGAACTTCCATTCCATCAGTGTGCAAGTTGTCTGTTTGGCAAATCTCCACATTTCACAGGTTCTGTGCCCGTTAGCCAGGTTCAGCCCATTATTCATTCATAATGCAGAACAGCACTATCCCCTAGCTGATGTCACAACTGTACCCAGAGAGGGCGTGGCTGGTTGTTAAGTCACATCTGTACTGTTTGTATGTGTGCAATGTTTGGTGCTTCAATCATGAAGTGAGTTTTGCATATATGTTGCATTACTTAACAGGAGACTCTGCATATCCAAACCATCCATGGTTGTTGACGCCACTAAGGCGTCCAATTAGCCAGGGGAAGTCTCCTTCAATGAGGTCCATGTAAGAACAAAGCGGGTAGTGGAGCTGGCTTTTGAGTTCCTGAAGCCCAGATTTAGGTGTCTTGAGCGGACTGATGGAACCCTCCTGTACTCACCCGGAAAATTGTGTCAGATCACTGTGGCATGCTGCATGCTCCACAGCATCACCCTGCAAAGGAATATCCCGTACATCCCAGAGGAGGGATGGCTAAACACTCTTCTTGTATGACCTGTATGTAGCTGTAGATGTGTTTCATCATTGCAGGCCACAGTGTCTTTGCCACAACACTGACATATGTTTGTGTCAGGCCACCAGGTACATGGTCATTGGATTATGAGGGGGCCTGTGATCAGGGATTGTTGTACTGCCTTCTGTCTGTATCTTGGATTATGTGATGTTGGACTACTTTGATGTGGTATGTGATAAGGCTCAAGCTGCTGACATCACCCACTTTAATGTTTGCCTATTCTACAGGGCAATGTCTAACAAATACCTCCCTTCCGCAGTCTGGGGGCTATTACTGGAGTATGTACTTTGACTCAGTATGAGTCAGACATTCTTATGTCACAAAGGTCCAAACATATGGACAGTCTATGTGCTGTACACCAGAATATAATGTTTGTTGTGACCAGAGAATTGTGCTGATGTATTTGTGTTTAATGATTGTAATCCTGAGCAGGACACCTTGTACCTGCGACATATCCCTCTTTGCACAAGTAAGTCCTGTCTTTATCACATGGTCTTACATCTCTACATAGCAAAATGTTGAAATTAAACAAGCAGACAATGAGTTTGTGATGGGTGAGTTTATTACAGAGCTGATGCAGCAAGCAAAATTTGGACAGCAAAAAAGAAAAGTAATAAAGTGATGGTGTTAGCCATAGTGAATAAAATCATTGGAGTAGATGCCACACCACTGGGAGTCCAAGGTACGGCGTACTCTTCCCAAAGGAATTTATTGATAGTTCAGGATCAGTCAACAGAGTGAATGTGTAGCACACAACAGAGGTCCTTTATGAAGAGGTCACTTGCTGGCAGTGGTGGGTGTCTTGCCATCCGCACCTTCTGAATTCTTTACCAGAGGTCCCCCCGTTCGTGGTGGGGGGATCTGCTGCTACAGAGGGAGGGGTGTCTAGGGCTTGTTCCTCTGACAGGGCATCCCTTCCAGTGGCTGGAACCGAGGAAGAAGGGCAGGATGTTAGCGCACCAAACAAAGGGGGTAGAGTAGTGTTGTTGAGCCCTGCCCAAGGTGGTGTGAATGTTCCTCATCATTCCTGTTAGGGAGGCCATGTTGTTATTGTGAGCCTTCCACTATTCACACATATCCCTACGGACGTCCCTCTGTAGCTGCTATATTTCCCAGAGTTCAGTCAAGACCTGGCTCATCATGCGTTGGGACTCCTGATAGGCCCCCAAAATGTGTCCTTGCCAGGAGCAGCCCTGGTGGCCTCACCCCACTGGCCCACAGCATCCCTCCAACACACCCTACCTCCATGGCCATGTGTCCTTGCCCCAGGTTGCCCTCTCCCGCTGGTTCCTGGAACCCTTATTGTCAGAAGTGTTGTGCTGTAACTCAGGATCTAGGACTGGGTGCACAAGATGGTAGACACTGTGTTTGAAACACACGTTGGTGGGGGGAATGGTCACCTGTGATGTTGTGGCTACGGGTCTGGGAGGTGTTGATGTGGCCTCTGTGAGACTCACTGTTGGTGTCTGACCAGGTTGCCCAGATGGGCCTGAACTGTCCTCCATGTCCAGATATCCAAGAGTGTTTTCTTCACTGAGAGCATCATCCAGGGGGTTTGTGGCAGTCTCCTCTGTGGCTCCTGTGTACCCAGTGGTAGCCTGACCTGTTGATGTGAAAGGTACCATGGTACTGGTTGTATTGTGACATCTACCTCCAGCAATTTAGTGTTACATTAAGCATAGACCTTGTACAAAGTTATTTTGCAGTTAGTCTTATTGTGACAAATAGCCATGATATTGGTTGCATTGACCTGACATTTCTGAAGCATGCCAATTCCATCCAAGTCAAGCAGCTGCTAAAATGTGCAGAACATTAGCCCTTGAGCAGATGGCCTGAGAATGCCATCTTGCCACCACTGCAGGCAAAACATTGGCTCAGCAAGCAATGTCTTTGGCCATTTGGAGGTCTGGCTGATTGTGATGCAGGCAGTCCCAGGAGTTTGTTGTATATGTGACTGAAGTCATCATGTGCCTAGTGCAATGTTAATATGTCTGCTGCCAATACCATTCTGATGATGCATCAGGAGGCCTTTGGGATCATTGTTTTACACGCTAGGTAAGCTGTCCTTCCTGTACTCAATAGTTTCATCTTGGGTTACTTTATCAAGATAGAGCTCAGTGGCCAGAAACATCTCAGAGTTGAGCATGATCTGTGTCTTGGTCCCTCCCAGGTGAGTAAACCTCAATTGAGAGTTAGTAGGCAGGAGTATTTGGACAAGTGACCACTGTGCTGGTGTTTGGAGTTACTGAAACAGTACCTCTTAGGAGTTGCAGTCATGTCACTCTCACTACTACACACACTTGACAAATGGTATCCTCCCAGGTAAGTAAACTTCAATTGAGAGTTCATAAAAAGATAGATTTGGGAAAGTGAACATTGTTTTTAGTTGGAGTTAGAGGCACAGAGCCTATTGAGCTTAGCATTCCGGTCAATCCCTCAACTTCCCACCACCATACAAATGTTATCCTCCTAGATGTGTAAACTTAATTTGAGAGTTAAGACAGAGGAGTATTTGGCATGTGACCGCTATACTGGTGTTTGTAATTACAAAAACATTGCCTGCTGGGAGTTGCAGTCAAGTCACTCTCCCTAGTACACACAATTGATCAATGATCTCCCCCCAGATAACCAAACTTCATTTGAAAGTTCACCAACAGATGAATTGGGTCGTGTGACCGCTGTGCTGGTGGTTGGAGTTACAGTAACAGTGCCTCCTGGATGGTGCAGTCAGGTCACTTTGAATAATCCTCAATACTTGAGAAATGGTATCCCCCCAGTAGAGTAAACTTCATTTGGGAGTGATTTGCCAACTAGGGGTCTTTGGACAAGATAAGTCTGGGCTGGTGTTTGGTGTAACAGAAACAAGACCTGCTGGCCTTGGTAGTCATGTCAGTCCCTGTACTACACACACTATACAAATGTTATCCCCCCAAGTGAGTACACTTCATTTGTGAGTTAACAAACAGGAGTCTTTGAAGTTGAGGCCCTTGGGCTGGTGAGTGAAGTAACAGTGATGGACCCTCAGGTCTTAGCAGTCATGTCAGCCCCTCTAATACTCACACTGTACAAGTGCTATCCTCCCAGCTGAGTAAACCTACATTGATGGCTGCCAAACAGGGGTCTATCGGTGAATGAAGACTGTTTTGGTGTTTTGAGTTGCTGAAACAGTGCCTCCCATACGCTGGTGTCAGGTTATTCCATCTAGTTCTCACATGTTTCCAATGTTCTCCCTCCAGGTGAGTATACTTCATTTGTGAGCTGTCAAACAGAGGGATGCATGCAGTGACCACTTTGCTGGTGTTTGTAGTTAGAGAAACAGGACCTGCTGGGAGTTGGGGTCATGTCAGAAAGTGTGCTACACATACTATACAAATATTATCCCCCCAGGTGAGTACACGTCATGTGTGAGTTACCAGACAGGAGTCATTGGAGGAGAAGACACTGGACTGGTGTTTTGAGTTAGTGAAAGAGTGCCTCCTGGGAGTTGCAGTCATGTATCTCCATGTACTGAAAACACTATACAAATATCATCCTCCCAGTAGGTACACTTTAATTGAGAGTAAAGTCATGTGTCTTTGGACAAGAGAACACTGGTCTGGTGCTTGAAGTTACAGATGCAGGAGCTGCTGAGAGTTGCAGCCATGTCAGTCCTTCTGGTATACTTGCGAAATGGTATACTCCCAGGTAAGTGATGAGCATTGGAGAGATTATAAACAGGTATACTTGGGCAAGTGAACCCTCTGCTGGTGTTTGGAATTACAGACACAAAGGCTGCTGGGAGTTGCAGTCATGTCACTCTCTGTACTACACACACTATACAAATGTTAACCTCCAGGGTGAGACCACTTTGATTGAGAGATCACAATGGTATTTGGACAAGAGAGCACTGGGTTGATGTTTGGTTTTAGAGATATAGGGCCTCATTCTGAGGCCGGCGGGCGGCGGTCGCCGCCCGCCTGGCGGGAACCGCCATATGGCCGCTCCGCGGTCGAGATACCGCGGAGGCCATTCTGGCTTTCCCGCTGGGCTGGCGGGCGACCGCCAGAAGGCCGCCCGCCAGCCCAGCGGGAAACCCCTTCCCACGAGGAAGCCGGCTCCGAATGGAGCCGGCGGAGTGGGAAGGGTGCGACGGGTGTAGTAGCACCCATCGCGAATTTCAGTGTCTGCTAAGCAGACACTGAAATTCAAAGTGGGGCCCTCTTACGGGGGCCCATGCCATTGGCATGGGCACTGCAGGGGCCCCCAGGGGCCCCACGACACCCCTCACCGCCATCCTGTTCCTGGCAGTCGGAACCGCCAGGAACAGGATGGCGGTGAGGGGGTCGGAATCCCCCATGGCGGCGCAGCAAGCTGCGCCGCCATGGGGGATTCCTCAGGGCAGCGGAAAACCGGCGGGACACCGCCGGTTTTCCTGTTCTGACCGCGGCCATACCGCCGCGGTCAGAATGCCCTGCGGAGCACCGCCAGCCTGTTGGCGGTGCTCCCGCCGACCCCGGCCCCGGCGGTCCTTGACCGCCGGGGTCGGAATGACCCCCATAGGGCCTTCCTGGACTTAGTAGTCATGTCACTCCCTCTACTTCCCACATTTGACAAATTATCTTCCCAGCTGAGTAAATTTAAATTGTGAATTGCCAGACAGTGGTTTTTAGACAAGTAACCACTGTTCTGGTGTTTGGAGTTGTTGAAACAGTGCTGCCTATGGGTTATAATCAGGTAACTCTCTCTAGCACCCACACTTGACCAACGTTCTCACTCCAGGTGAGTACATTTCAATTGAGAGTTCTCTAACTGATGTAATGTAGCATGTGACCACTGTGCTAGTGTTTGTAGTTACAGGAATAGTGCCTGCACTGGGAGTTGTAGTCATGTCAGTGCCCATACTACACACAATTGACAAATATTTTCTCCCCAGGTTCAGGGATATTTGGAGAAGTGACTGGTCTGGTGTTTGTAGTTCTAGAAACAGTGCCTACTGGGAGGTGTAGTCCTGTCTGTCCCTGTATAACACATGCTACACAAATGTCTTCTCCTCAAGTGAGTACATGCCAAATTTGAGTTGCCAAATATAGGTCTTTGGACTGGTGGGCGCTGTGTTGGTGAGTGGAGTGATAGTATAAGTGGCAAAATGTGAGCTCTGAGCATGGCATATGATTGTGGTGACATTTTTAATGGTGTGACTTAACAGACTCTACTCCACTAGGTATTCCTGTTAAGCCCTCAGGATGCAGGATGGGCAAGACCTTCTCCTCCCAGGGAAAGAGATGTAATGGGGCACTAGGAGGACCACCACCAGTCTTCTTGGCCTGCACTTGGTGCATGGAGACCAAGGAACAAACCTTGCCCCTGAGTCCTTTCCACCTCCTCCTAATGTCCTCCATTGAGCACAGGGTGGTGCCTACAGCATTGACTCTGTGAATGATCCTGTCCCACATTTCTATTTTCCTACTAAGAAGAGTAGGTTGGACTTGTGTTCCAAACAATTATGACTCTACTCTTATGATTTCATCCACCATGACTCTTAAATCATCCTCAGAAAAACGAGGATTTTTGGAATGTGACATAGTGGGAAAAAAGTGTGACCGTGTCTTACTAAAGAGAAGAAGTGCATAAGGATGTAACTGGACAAAAGTGTGTGCAGGGTGTTCTATGGGAGGCTGGTAAAAGGGGTTCCTAATCTATGCAGTGTTTTGGAAATGAGGTGCTCTGGCTTCAGTGTTTAGAGATAATAATTCAAAGGATAGTGATTTGTGAAGTGGTGTGTTTTGTGGTATCCTTTGGAGGTGTGTTTCGTATGGCAATGTGTATCAGCTGTATTGTTTTCAACTTCATGCAATGTGCAGTTGTGTATTACTTTGGTGACCACAGACTGCTGTGGTTTGGCCACCATTGGCTAACCTCCATGGGGGTCAGCCATGGCGATTGTGTGCTTGTAATATGGTCAGTGGTTGGTTGCGGTGCTGTCAGCACTGGAGGTCAGACTGCCTATTTCCAGGCCTCTGTGCCGCTGCCGGTCGACGATCCTGCCTGTATGGCTCGTAATAGGAAGGTCTGCAAGACCGCCAACACGGCGGTCTTTTCAGGACCACCATTATGATGGTCTGGTGGTCTGACCACCAAGTTCGTAATGAGGCCCTTAGTCATTATTCTGGGTATTGGAGGATCAGACAAGACATTTAAAATTCTCCTAAGCATATGTGACCTCCAGGTTGTTGATTATTGGATTGTCCTGTTTGCAATTTTTCATCCAGCACTCAAGGCTACCATGAAACCACCCAAAAAGTATCTGAACCCCTGGAGCTATTGTTGGGCCTCTGAGGGTATTACACAATTGTTTATATAACTTTGAGGGACCATTTTTAACCTTCAGTCTCCATCTTTCCTCCGCTGTGAGATTTCAGGAATCAAAAAAGTATTAAAGTCCCAAGGTAAAATCTTTGTTTGGAGCAACCAGCTAGACTTTCCTGACCTCTTCTCCTTTGTCGTCAGCATGAAATCCAGGTCTTACCTAGGCCCCAGTTTACCACAATCCTATTGTGGTATGAATTGCTGGTTCATGCCACATTTTGCTGTAAATTGTTAGAAATCGTTATCTCAAATTCCTGAAAAACATAAAGTCCTTGCAGCTATAACAATGAGTACCAAGTAAAAGATCCCTGAACTCTCTGGAACCCAAATGTTATTCCCAAACACAGCAGCCATGGAAGTCAAAACCTCAGCATAATCAAACTCCACCCTTTCAAACTACCAACTTTGCAGTATTTAATTATATTTCTGCCTACTACAAAAGCAAAAAAACACTACTGGGTATAGTTGTGTTCTTCCAAATGAGAGAGGTTGGTTGCATGCCCCACAGAAGGGTCATTGCAGAGGCATAGCATTGTTCTACCTGACTCTGGTTAGCCAGACCCCACACAATGCCTTAAAGGCAAAGGGAATCATGTCAGGAAGATCTAGGTGAGAAACATGATATAAAAGTGCCTTAAAACCCTGACCCACTGTGATGAACTGCTCAGAAGGGCACACTCCCTGGTACCACCAAATCTTTTTTAGTTTAGAAAGCTTTATTTAGACCATATAATATAAATACCAGCTTCACAATGCAAACCCATATTTAACATGTGCTTAATCCCCTGGTAGCTTGTCACAGAGCAGTCAGGCTTAACTTAGAGGAAATGTGTAAAATATTTGTGCAACACTTCAAATAGTAAAAGAGTGAAAATACCACTCAAAAGATCCCACAATAAGGGTGAAAAATAGAGCAAAATGCAATAAATAAAACAAGACCATAATGACAAAAATGTTATCAGTAGAACCAGAGTTATCAATTTTTAAAGAATACAGAGCCACATGTATGAAGCATTCGGCACGTCGCAAACGGCGAATCGGGCCGTGCATGATGTGCAAAATGCAATTTGGGATGTGCAGACCCATTTTTGCTATTCGGTAAACTATTTATCAAATCGCAAAAAGGGTTTGCGAGTGGCAATAAGAAAGGGGTGTTCCCTTCCTAATTGCGAGTCGCAGTCCCATGTATGATTGTTTTGTGACCGCGAATGTGGTCGCAAAACAATCGCAGTTAGCACCAGTTTCCAACTGTGCTAACCCATTCGCAAACGGAATCTTTGTGAATGGCAGCGGAAACATTTTTTCATAGCAGGCAGTGGTCCTATGGACTTTTTATTTTTTGTTTTCGAAATGTATCTCATTTTCCTTTAAGGAAAATGGGCTGCATTTAAAAAAAAAAAAAAAAAATAGCTTTATTTAAAAGCAGTCACAGACATAGTGGTCTGCTGTCTCCAGCAGGCCACCATCCCTGTGAGGGTGGCCATTCCCAATGGGGTCGCAAATTGCGACCTACCTCATGAATATTCATGAGGTAGGTCATTTGAGACTCCCTTGCGAATCGCAAACAGTGTCATTGACACTGTTGAACATAAGGTTTGGCGACTCGCAAAACCTATATTTGGTACATGTGGCCCATAGTGAATATAGCACCAAAAAGTAAAAAGCACCAACTTGGGATATCTGGTGATGCTGCACTGGTTCAAATTCAAACGCTCAGGCTGACCACAATGGAGTGCAGGTTGGGTACAGTCGCAGGATAGTTCAGCTGAAAGGTTACCTTCTCAAGTTTGTGCCAAGAGTCCTGTTTGCATTGCAGAGGGCTTTGAGCAGAAGGGAGACCATTGTGGGATGGTATTGGTGAAGTGTTAGAAGCTGGCCAGCACCACGTGCGACAATTGCTGAAGCTTCACAGAGGTAGTCTCTGTGAGTGGTTGATGCTGCAGTCTGAATTGCTGGGCTGATGGAGCTTTGGACTGAGTTGCAGTGAGAGCAACAAAGTCTTGGTGTGAACCGGCCCTTTAGAAATCATAAAACGTCCAAAAGCTTGATTTCAGCAGCTTTGAGCCACACCGAGGGTCAAGCGCCTGAGAGGCACCACTTGAGGGATAGGTACTTAATGTAGCTGGGTCCAGGGGCTGATGCGGAATGATGGGGAGCCTTTTATGTCCCTAAGGCTCAGATCAGTAGGCCAGTAGACAAGACCTTGGATGCACTCTGGGGTCCTGGGATCAAGATGAAGTTGTAGGTCCAGTTCTCCTTCCTCCTGCAAGAGGGCAGGAAGCAGCAGGTTAGCAGTTTCTTCAAAGCAGAGTGACAGTCCTTTAACCCCCACGGTGCCCAGAACAAGCTGGTCTCACCCTCAGCCACGGTTGCCCAGTACAGAGGACAAGACCAGCTCGTCCTGCTATCGGCCCTTCAGAGGGCCTGGCACCACCCTCCCCTGGGCAGGGATGGAAGGGGAATCGCTTCCCCTTTCACCCTGTTCCCCCTGACCCTCTGTGGCATCTGATGACGCAAAAGCATTTCTCCTCTGATCACGTGGAGGGGTCGAGAGAGGTATGAAAGGAGAGGAAAGGCCTTTCCTCTCCACTCATGTCTCTCTCAGCATTTCTGCTGGCTGATTGCGATGCGATCGGGCAGCAGAAATGCCCACTAGACACCAGGGAATTGTTTTCATTTATATGTATGGGGAGCGGCCCCTTGTGCAAGGGTCGCTCCCCAGGGGGGCAAATTATTTTACGCCCATTTCTGCCCCCTGGGGCAGAAATCCCTAGACACCAGGAAACTTGTTTTTTTGTTTGTGGGTATTTTTGTATATGTGGGGAGTGACCCCTTAGGCAAGGAATCACCCCTAGGAGCAAAATTAACTCTAGGCCAATTTCTGCCCCCCTTTGGGGCAGATCAGCCTATTTTTATTAGGCCAATCTGCCCCAAGGGGGGCAGAAACCACTAAACATCACAGATTTTTTTTTTGCGTCAATTTCACGCAAGGGGAGCGACCCTTTAGGCAAGGGTCGCTCCCTGGGGGCAAAAACATTTTTAGGCCATTTTTGCCCCACTTGGGGGCAGTCCGGCCTATTTCTATTAGGCCAAACTTCCCCCAAGGGGGGCAGAAACCACTAAACATGACAGATATTTTTGCTTCAATTTCACACAAGGGGAGCGACCCTTTAGGCAAGGGTCATGCCCCTGGGGGCCAAATTTATTTTTGGCCGTTTCTGCCCCCCTTGGGGGCATATTGGATCTTTTTTTATTAGGCCGATCTGCCCCAAAGGGGGAAGAAACCACTGGGCACCAAAGATTTGTTTTCTTGCACCAATTTCACAGAAGGGGAGTGACCCCTTAGGCAAGGGTCACTCCCCTGGGGGGACACATTTTTTTAGACCATTTCTGCTCCCCTTGGGGGAAGATCGGCCTATTTCTATTAGGTTGATCTGCCCCAGGGGGGAGGCAGAAATCAAATAGGCACCAGGGATTGGTGTATGTGTGTTTTGTTTGGGGGGACAACCCCTTGGGCAAGGGGTGCTCCCCATGGGGGCACATTACTGTTGGCCATATCTGCCCCCATGGGGGGCAGATCGGCCTATATTTGGAAGGTCCATCTGCCCCCCAGGGTGGCAGAAAGCCCACCAGAGACCTGTGAAGTGTTTTTTTTTTTTTTAAACGAGGTTGGGGGTATGGCCACACCCCCACCCCAAATAAATGGGGCCAATGTTGCTCTGCCCACTGGTGGGCAGATGGGGCAATTACCCCTGATCCACTCCTTGGGGGGAAGAAAGCCTACTAGAAGCCAGGGAATTCAAAAAATAAAAAGTGGGGTGGAGGCTACCAATCTTTATAGGCATGGTTATGCACCCACCCCAACTGAAGCGGGTAACAGTCCTTCAGCTCTCCCCCACACACTAAAAAATGTCATCCCACGGCAAGCAAAAAGACATTTGATTATTTGGGATTTTGGTTTTACATTTTCGCCATGAGAGCTTGTTTAACTCTCAAAATTGTCCCACTTCGAATGGTGAGGGCTGTACTTTTTGGACTTTGGGATGCTGCCATGTAGAAAAATACACAAGACGTAGAGACATCTGAAAACTAAACATCTGGGTGAGTCCAGGGTGGTGTGCTTCACATGCCCCCCACACAATTTTCTTACCCACAATGCCCTGCAAACCTCCAACTTTGCTGGAAATCACACATTTTTCCTACATTTTTGTGATGGAATCTTCCGAAATCTGCAGGAATCCACAAAATTCCTACAACCCAGCCTTGTCTAATCTATACCCAAAAAATTCTGCCCCACTTGTCAGCCTAAAATTTTTTTTTTTCCAAACTGCCCTTTTGGACCCACTTTTGTTCCCTCTCAATTTCAACATGTTTTTGGCTCTTCCCTGTCGCAGGCATTTGGCCCACCTCCACAAGTGAGGTATCATTTTTACCGGGAGACTGAGGGGAACGTTAGGTGCTAGGAAATGTGTCCCGGTGCGTTGATCCCACACAGAAATGTGGGAAAAATGTGAATTGTTTGCTAAATTTGAGGTTTGCTGAGATTTTCTGGGTAAGAAAACACTGGGGGATCCATGCAAGTCACACCTCCCTGGATTCCCTCGGGTGTCTAGTTTTCAGAAATGTTTGGGTTTGGTAGGTTTCCCTATACGGCTGCTGAGCCTAGGACCAAAAACGCAGGTGCCCCCCCATAAAAACAGATAGTTTTATATATGATGATTTTTATGTGTCCACATAGTGTTTTGGGACATTTCCTTTTAAAAATGCACAGGTTTGGTAGGTTTCCCTAGGTGCCGGCTGAGCTAGAGGCCAAAATCCACAGCTAGGCACTTTGCAAAAAAACAGCTCTCTTTTCTTTGGGAAAATGTGTTGTGTCCACGTTGTGTTTTGGGGCATTTCCTGTCGTGGACTCTAGGTCTATCCACACACGCTATGTGCCACTTTTATTGGGAGAATTGGGAAAATGCTGGGTGGAAGGAAATTTGTGGCTCCTCTCAGATTCCAGAACTTTCTGTCACTGAAATGTGAGGAAAAAGTGTTTATTTGGCCGAATTTTGAGGTTTGCAAAGGATTCTAGGTAACAGAACCTGGCGAGAACCCCACAAGTCACCCCATCTTGGATTCTCCTAGGTGTCTAGTTTTAAAAAATGCACAGGTTTGGTAGGTTTTCCTAGGTGTTAGAGTTAGAGATCAAAATCCACAGCTAGGCACTTTCCATAAAACACATCAGTTTTCAATGTAAAATGTGATGTGTCCATGTTGCGTTTCCTGTTGGAGGCATTAGGCCTACTCACGCAAGTGAGGTACCAGAGACTTGGGGAAAAACAGAATAGCAGAACAAGTGTTATTGCTCCTTGTCTTTCTCTACATGTATATGCTTTCACATTGCTTTCAACAATTCAGACATTGCAGAAAAAAGTTACAGAGTAAAACGTGGAGAAATATTGTTGTTTTTTTAGCTCAATTACACTATTTTTTTATTTCAGCTGTTATTTTCTGTAGGAAAACCTTGTAGAATCTACACAAATGACCCCTTGCTGAATTCAGAATTTTGTCTACTTTTCAGTAATGTTTATCTCTCCGGGATCCAGCATTGGTTCCATACCTAATTCGTTCACTAACTGGAAGGAGGCTAAAAGGACAGAAAATAGTAAAAATGGGGTATGTTCCAGTAAAATGCCAAAATTGCGTTGAAAAATGTGGTTTTCTGATTCAAGTCTGCCTGTTCCTGAAAGCTGGGAAAATGGTGATTTTAGCACCACAAACCCTTTGTTGATCCCATTTCAGGGAACAAATCAAAAGCCTTCTTCTGCAGCCCTTTTTTCCCATATTTTCTTGAAAAAATGAAATTTGTGCTGTATTTTGGAAAATTTGTTGGTCTCCGTCAGGGGAACCCACAAACTCTGGGTACCACTAGGATCCCTAGGATGTTGGAAAAAATGGACGCAAATTTGGCCTGGGTAGCTCATGTGGACAAAAAGTTATGATGGGCTAGGTGCGAACTGCCCCAAATAGCCAAAAAAAGGCTTGTCACCTGAGGGGGAAAAGGCCAACAACTAAGGGGTTAAGCAGCAAAGCATTCCTTCTTGCTGGCAGAGTCTCTACAGATCCAGAAGTGTACTGAAGAGTTGGTGCCTGAGGTCCAGTACTTACACATAGCTTTGCATTTGGAAAGGGGAGAAGCTTCTAGAGGCATGCCTTTTAAGTGCCTTGACTTTGTGGCACTGGCTCCAGACTAGCTGCAGGGGATGTCCAGCACTTTGTGTGGAGATGGATACAGCCTATTCAAGTGTAAGTGGGGCTGGGTTCAGCTCTTCCCAGCCATCCTGCCAGTGATGGCCCATGCAGTCATACCTAAGCTCCCTATTGGGCAGGGTTGTCTAGAGAAAATGCACAAAGCTTAATTGTCAGCTGCACCCAATCAAGTGACCCAGAGACAGGATGAGGCACCAAATGGCTAAGGCAAGAAAATGACAATTTTCTAAATGTGTCATTTTCAGAAATGCAATTTAAAATTTGACTTTACCATTAGTTAGGATTTCAAATTGTGATTCCAGCGACATCATATATGAAGGGGTTACCTGTTCCTCTTTGGAAATTAAACCTATAAAAATGTAATAAAGTATTTCCAATGTTATCCTATGGGACTGGAAGTATTTGCAGTATTGAAAAACAAGTTTAAGAGTTTTTCACTACCAGGACATATAAAACCTAAAGGTATATGTCTAACTTTTTAAATACACTGCACTCTGCCCTTGGGACTTTCCAGGGCCTACCTTAGGGAGGGGTGACATGTATATTAAAAAGGAAGGTTTGAGACTGGCAAAAGACTTACTTTGCCAGGTACAAATGGCAGTTTAAAACTTCACACAAATAGGTGGTAATGGCAGGCCTGAGACATGTTTAAAACACTACTTAAATGGGTACCACAATCAGTGCTGCAGGCCTACTGTTAGCATTTACTTTAAAGGCCCTAGGAACAGGTAGTGTCACATTATTAGAGATTTACAAGTAAATTAAATATGCCAATTGGGTATAAGCTAATGTTACTATGTCTTGAGGAGGAAGCACAAGCAGTTTAGCACTGCTTAGCAGTGGTCGACGTGCACAGAGTCCTAAGGCACGGAAAAATGAAACAGCAGAAGCAGGAAGTGTGAAGATAAAATGTTAGTGGTAAACCACACCTAGCATGATAGGTGGTTAATTATCAGTATTTCACCATTTTTTATATTGTAGGTTTGTATTGGTGAGAAAATCTGTAACTGGTAACCATATTCTTTTTAGTTTACTAAACATTGATAATGGAGTAGTATAGGTCATATCAAATATACCATGATAACAGACTGAGAACGACGAAGCTTAAAGGAAAGATTTGAGGAAGCTTTTCAAATTATTGGTAATTTGTTGAAAAGCAATAGCAATCAAAAGATCAATTAAGCATTGACCAGATTGTTTGAGACTGTATGTCAGGTAATCTGCCCATTAACAAATAGTTGATCTGAAAAGGGTAATTAACTTGGAAAATTGCATTAATTTGTTTCCAAACTTGTCTCCAAAACATATTAACATTATGACCGAAACAAGTCATATGCATTAAATCACAATGAATACTACTACAGGACTAACAAGTGGAAACATCAGTTTCATACATTTTTTTAATTAATTTCAGAGTAAGGACCAAACAATTGTTAATAAAAACAATATTTGTTTTGTATTTACAGCTCCTGAAATCCTATGTAGTCTGATTCAAACTTGCCCCAAAAATTAAATTAACATGCCGGTACACACTTAAATCCCGTTCCCAAAGCAATTCCATGTCAGATTTAGATCTAAGTGAGGTCAAAGAGTCGCTATATGTATAAAACAGATACTTTAGGATTAGTTTTTATCAGGGGCATGACGATTTTGTCAGAGTGTGAAAGTAAGAAATAAGATTGTATGGAGGAGAAACTATCCACAATTGTCCTTGAAAGAGAATCAAATTTACGTCTGAAAAATGTAGGACTATTGCATTGAGATTAAAATTCAGCAAATAATAAGGGAGAGGAATTCTGAAAAAACTGATGAGCCCAGCAACAATTATTATCTCTCCAAGAACTCCCAAACAGATTAGCTTTACAAGACGTTTACAAGTAAATTTAAAAATAGAGTACATAATCTAGGCGGGTGAGATGTGAAAAAAAGACATTCAGTAAAAGAAAAAGAGTAAATATAAGATTTCTACACATTCACCCATATAGGAGAAAATAACTTAGTGGTAGGTGACAACCAATGTGAGCTTTGGTTTGAGGCAAAAGTGTGATAGTACGAAAGAGAATGTATAACCACCACATTGCCAATCTTTCTTACATTTAGATAAGATTATCCTTGATCTTTTACCTTTCCATAAAAATGTAAAAAGCAGGGAGTTATTTACAATATGATGGAAGAGGGAATATTAAATGGTATCAAATAAATAGTATACATGATCAGGAAAGAATGCATAATTTTAATTGAGTCATATCATCCCCATCAGAATAAGCATAAAGGAATCCATTCACCTATACAGGATTCCAGTTTTAATAACAGTTCTTGAAAACTAAGAGCTCTAGTGGCTCGATTTGGATTAGTTAAAAATATGCCCATAAATTTCAGTTTAGAAGGAGCCCAGTAAAAGCTATTAACTTCAAATATGCTCTTGATGCAAAATGTTTTTAAGGGGAAAACCTGTCTTATCTATGTTAATGTTATTACCTGATACTTCTGAAAAGGTATTACTTTCCTGCAGAAGAAGTGTCATCTTTAGATACAAAAATAAAAATATCATCATACCACTATGTGCAGCTAATTGTAAATGTTTAGTGCCATTTTGGAAACCAAAAATAAAAGGATTGTGCTGTACGAAAGGATTTTGAAGTTAGAAACAAGTGGAGACAGGAAATCTGTAATAACACACAGAAAAACTTGGCAACCTCTAGTGTGCCAGTGCAGAGAGAGAGAGAAGGAATGTCCCATATCTTAGTAAATATGGCACATTCTTGTCTTCTCCATTTGACCCAGCACAGCAAGTTTTTGTGTGTGTTGTTCTGCATCAAATATTAAAACATCTTCTCCCAGGTTTTTTTTAATAGATGTCGTATAAACCAATGCACAAAAGTGATAAACACAAACTGAAAATGCAGAAACCAAACTTTTAAACATGTCCCAAATGCAAGCAAAGGGCATATTTATGAAAAGTGGCACATCATGTCACAATGCACTACTTTTCTTGTGCCCCATTGTGCTCCCCCCTAACGCCACCATGTGTGCACCATATTTATGACATGGCGCACCATGACAGATGTAAGGGAACTAGCATAAAAAATGTTGATGCTAGTTTGGCGCTTTGCCGAATTTGTGCGAAAAATCCTGCAAAGTGAAAGAAGACCCATTGAAAACAATGGGAGCCTCATTTTAATGCCTGCCTTAGGCAGGTGTTAAAAATGACACTAAAAATGGTGCAGTGGAATCTAATATATTCCACTGTTTTCTGGGCCTTCCTATGCCGGAACACCCCCCCTTTGCATACATTATGCCTGGCGCAGGCATAATGTGGCGCAAGGGTTTACAAAGTGGCACAATGTGTGCATTGCACCTCTTTGTAAACATAGTGCAGCATTTTTGCCAAACTAATGCCACATTAGTGTCAGAAAAATTACGCTAATATGGCTCAAGGTGTTGCAAGGGGCTTCTTAAATCTGACCCAAAAAGTCTATCATGAGTTTTGGGATGAGGTTCTAATATCATACACCCTTAAATTAGAATTACCCAAACGTTTCTAATCAGGGAAAACAGCATGCTTGTGAAAGTAATACAAAGCTTCTCACAGAAACAAGCGCTGAGAATTCCATCTTGGACAAAGGGGAGGTTTTTTTGCAGGGGGAGCAGGGTACCACTGTTTAAAAGCAACACCTCTTAATCCTACAGCACCTATCCTAGAAAATGCCTCACCCACATAGAGGTACTTTCACCAGCAATGAGAGGAAGAGTCAAGTGACTTTAGAAGTAAAACTTACTCATTCATGTCTCACTGGAACATAACTATAAACAAAAGTCACTGTGGGAAAAAGTTATCCAGGACTATAACCTGGTGATGATTCCACTGGGAACCAAAACAGGAATAGACATATTTCAATTCATATAATGGTGTCCATTTTTCCATCATTGACCCCAATGGAACTCATTGGGGTGCACTAGAAATCAACATCCAGCCACATTGTTCAAATAGTACCTTTAGGGCACCGGGTGTACTGAGAGAATTTTCTTCCATTGACCAACAAGGGGGGAGCATTCATGCAATATGCAATATTTTAAATAACATAGCTGGTATGAGCACAATAATTCTAACTCCTGGTCCCTATAGGATTCACAAATCCTGTTCTAATTCCTTGGTGGATGACGTTTACCCCATAAGTGGGGAAGAAACCCTGAAAAATGGCATAGCTCTGCTACACAAAGTTACCTAGGTATGCAATCACCAGATAATCTATAAATTACTGTTGTCTTGAATACAGAATATGAATCTGAAAAGACCCATTTTGCCAACCTTTAACCCTCAAGCCAAAGTCAAAGGCATCTAAGCTTCCATAGGATCAATCCTGCTGTGGCTTGCTTCCAGATATCAAAGACTGGATGCAAAGTGGGTCTGTTGAGTACTCTATAAGATTGCTGGAAGAGACGGAGACTCCTCCCAGTAGCCACATGAAAGAATGTAGGTATCTCCTTTAGTGGGTCACAGCTAGTACCAAAATCGAAAAAAACACACAAAAAAACTAGTTTGGCAATCAATGTAGTTCTTGACTGAAGATTGGTCTCCATTGGTGACATAACAAGGCACCCCTGAAATTACGAACGATTAAAGAACTGAATAGGACACTGGTGCAGAAGATCCACAAGGCAGATGATCCAAACAGCTTGAGGTACCTGAAACCTTGGTGTGCCTGAAAGTGGAAAGAACCAGTCTTTTAGTAAGCACATGTGCTAAACGGGTTAGCCTGTAGACAGGGCCAGTATTAGCTCCCAGTAAAAGTAAATGAAGAAGGAACAATGATACAGACACTAGTATATCTGCAACCAGAGAACAGTCTCGTTGTGGAAGGGGTGGCATGTAAGATTAGAAAGAAACTAATGCTTATGGCATTATGGTAGGCCAAGCAGTGCTAACCATCACTATATGAACTAAAACTACGGGACATCATTTCTGGGTGATTTTATCATCCTAGGAGCTTGGTCAATATTAGAGGACCAACCGCCAAGATTAATGGACTCAGAGCTAGTGTTTAAATCATTTTTCAGTGAAAATGTGTTAGGGTTTGTGCACAGCAAAGAGCATGTCCCCTCTCACTGCACTAGTGGGTTCTGTAATAGCTCCCTTTTAAACTTACTATTGAAAGCCTTTCTTGTTATCTCACCTTCCCCCCCCCTAGGCTTCTGTGTATGTTGTTTAATGTGCTGTTTTGTTTACACATTGGGCCTTGCTTTTACCAAGGCTTCTTTAAAACACTCCTCTCTAGGCCATGTGTTAATTTAACTCATTTGCATAATAACTGAAACTCTGCACACCTTTCAAGAACATGTGCAGCATGTGAGGACCACACCCAGCTCTTCAAACCACACCCAGCTCTGCACACCTTTCAAGAACATGTGCAGCATGTGAGGACCACACCCAGCCCTGTCTATAAAAGGCAGCCCTCGAGCCTCGCCCAGTGCTTGTGCTCATCTACCTCCCTCTTACCTGAGGACAGATCCCTCGGTGCTGGCATTCCTGCTCTCTACAGACTTTCATTGGCTTCAATGGGCGCAGCTGCTGGCTCTTCCTTCTTCCGGTTTCCGGTTCCTCCTTGCCTCAGCCTCTCTCCTACAAGCAACCTGCAAAAGAGAAAGAAGACAAGGTTAGACTGATCAGTATCTCTTGCCAGCAACAAGTAAGTGCAAAACTTTTATTACCTGAACGAACTTTGACAACAATTTCTGGATTCGTGTATAGACAATTTGAAACAAGATACCATCCACGAACATTGTGATTCAAACTCTTTGTTACAACAATACTTTGCGGAACTTTGTGAAGCAAACATTTTTTTATGGAACTTTTAAGAATCGAACCGTGGAAACCATTAACAGCAAGGCAAACAGTAAATCAAGGACTTGCACAAATTACATGCTGTATTTTGACGTAAAAGTACAGTATTTGTTTTATAAAAGATTCTGGAAATATGGGAAAAGTGAGTCTGCTATTGGCAATTTAGGCTTTAGTTATATTAAGATGAATGTTTGATATTGATAATTCTGATAACGGTATTTGTTTAATGTTTTAGAAGCTTTAGAGTAATAGAAAGCACATCCCAGAGCAGTAACACATTCCAAACCTGGAAACTAGAGACCAGGATCCAAGAGGTACTTTTAGAAGAAAATTTCTAATAAATAAAGGGATAGTCAGGAACCCAGTTAGGAATAGGATGTACTTATCTGTTCTTTGTTTATGTTTCATTAGGCACAAGTTTCTACCGAAGTCAGAGAGGGCCGCAGATTTGTGCAGCATTTCAACAGTGGAAACGCAAGAACGCTGTTGTCTCTTTATTTTATTTTATCCACTTCCCCCCTTCCCTTGAGCTTCTGTTCTTAGTGCACTGTTTTAAAAACTAGTGTGCTGGAACAAGCAGTTTCAGGGTGGGGTCGGATTGTCTTCAACCTCCATCAGAACTGAACAAGGACTCAGGTGAGCTGGGCTTTGACAGAAGCACAAGCCTTAAATAAAAAAAAAAATTCAGTTCTGGTGGACGATGAATATCGGGGAAGAAATAGAGGGCATTGACGTCACGGATATGGCGCAGGCCCTAAATGAGGACTTGGCTCATAATGAATCAGTGTCTGGCATCTTGCAACATATGCAAGAGGAAATAGAGAGATTAAAGATGGAGAATACCTCTTTAAAACAGGATTTAAGCAGGTATAAATTTAGGGTATCTCAGTGGAACACAGCTTTTACGCCTTTGTTTAAAACCTCCTCAGAGACAGGGGCGCCATCAAAACATACAACTTTGCCTCCCCCAGTTGAGGTCACTGTTAATGTTCCTAATGCTGTGCCCTTAGCAGCACCTGAACTTTTTCATGGAGATAGTAACAAATTCCATGTTTTTATCAATCAATGTCAATTACACTTCGTTTGTAAGCCACAACAGTTCCCTACTGATGCTACGAAAGTGGCATTCGTCTTGTCTTATTTGGGTGGCACAGCAGCCAATTGGTCAATTCCTTTCGTGGAGAGAGATGATCCCATCCTCCATAATTGGAATCAATTTAAACGTACCATGACCAGCCTTTTTGCAAAACACACTTTCATGCAGGCAAGTGATAATGAGCTTTTAAATCTTAAACAAGGTAACAAGGATTTATTGACCTATCTCACTAGTTTTAATCGTTTACTCACCGAGACACACTGGCCAGAAGAAAAGCGTGTCTCCCTTTTCTATAAAGGTTTGAGAGACGAGTTAAAAGACGCGCTGGCTCATATCGTTGATTTGCCAGAAGACTATTCGGACTTTGTAGATTTAGTTGTGAAATTAGAACATAGACTAGGAGAAAGAAAGGGAGATAAATACAAACTGGAATCACGCTTAACTTGTATTAGACACGAGAAGAAAGACCCAGATAATAAACTCCCTGAACCTGAGCCTATGCAAATAGGGACACTCAGAGGTTCACTCACATCAGAGGAAAAAGAAAGAAGGAGAAAACTTCAATTATGTTTATATTGTGGAAGGGCAGGTCACTTTGCCAGAGAATGTCCAGTAAAGCCTAAAAATCCACGAAAGGGTGCTGTTTCCTCCACCTCCTCAACTGAATCGGGAAACGATTAAGCTCGACAAGGGGAGAGGTTACTTGTTCGAGAAAACATCTTAATCAAACCTCTAATGCTGCAGCCTTCATGGTACCGCACATACCTAGACATTTCATAATTCAGGTTGTTTTAATTGTTACTACCCAAGTGAGGCATTCTCTCCCTGTCCTACTGGACTCAGGCGCGACAGGAAATTTTGTGGATAATAAGTTAGCTGAGAACTTAGGACTTCCTATGTGCCTAAAGCCTTGTCCAGAAGCAGTATGTGCAGTGGATGGGTCGGAATTGACCTCTGGATTAATCACAAAACAAACAAGTCCGCTTGTTATGGTCTGTCAGAACGGGCACACAGAGGTGATTAGCTTTGATCTGATAGATACTCCTAATTTTGGTTTGATTCTCGGGGTACCCTGGTTGACAACTCATAACCCAAAAATTGATTGGGTGAATAGAAATGTTACTTTGGATTCCTCTTTCTGTAGAACCAATTGCTATCAAGAAGCAGGTACAGAACAGAGCACAGTATTACACTGTGCTAGTGTTATACAAGATGAACCAAGTCTCCCTCCTGAATATTCTGACTTTAAAGACGTCTTTGATCCAGTAAAGGCTAGTGTGCTGCCCCCACTTAGGTCTTATGACTGTCGTATAGATCTTATCCCAGGGGCCCCTTTACCTAATAACAGAGTATATGCTTTGACTGACGAAGAAACCAAATACTTAAGAACCTACCTAGATGACCTACTACAGTCTGGGTTCATCCGTCATTCCACATCTCCGGTGTCATCTCCACTCTTTTTTATCCCGAAGCCGGATAAATCCCTGCGCGCGTGTATCGATTATAGAGGACTAAATAAGGCTACAATAAAGAATAAATATCCTCTTCCTCTAATACCTGTGTTGTTGGATCAGTTAAGACATTCTACTGTATACACTAAACTAGATCTGCGGGGAGCTTACCACCTGGTCCGAGTGAAAGAGGGGGATGAGTGGAAGACAGCTTTCAAGACAAAGTTTGGTTTATTTGAGTACACAGTAATGCCCTTTGGGTTATGTAATGCCCCTGCGGCCTTTCAGTTCTTTATAAATGAGGTCCTACACGAATTCCTGGATGTTTGTGTCATAGTATACATATACGACATCCTCATTTACTCTAAGAACTCAGAAGAACATACCCAACATGTTCGTGCAGTATTATCAAAGGTAAAAGAAAATCATCTTTTTGCTAAGTTAGAAAAGTGTACTTTTAATGTCAGCAAGGTGGACTTTTTAGGATACTGCCTGTCACCTCAAGGAATAACTATGGATGTAAAGAAAATCAGTGCTATTGCTGATTGGCCAGAACCATCCTCTGTAAAAGATATTCAGAAATTTCTGGGTTTCGCCAATTTTTATAGGAGGTTTATTGCACATTTCGCAGACATTGCGGCCCCAATAACTACCTTGTTGCGGAAAGGGCAACGATTTCTTTGGACTGATGAGGCGGCACACGCCTTTCAACTCCTAAAACAAAAGTTCACTTCAGCCCCAATTCTGAAACATCCTGATCCTGACTTGCCTTTTTTTGTTGAAGCGGATGCTTCACAAGTAGCTTTAGGAGGAGTTCTCTCTCAACGAGATGCAGTAGATGGCCAGTTACATCCTATAGCCTTCTATTCCAAAAAGTTATTACCAGCGGAACAAAATTACACTGTGGCTGAAAGGGAACTACTAGCTATCAAAGTAGCCTTTTCAGAATGGAGGCACCATTTAATGGGAGCCAAGTACCCAGTTACAATCTTTTCTGACCATAGGAACCTACAGTTTTTTTGGATCACTTAAAGCATTAACACCACGTCAGATGCGCTGGTTAATTTTTTTTAGCACATTTGACTTTGTAATAACCTATAGACCAGGTGCACAACAAATTCAATCTGATGTGTTATCTAGATACGGACATACTTCAGACATGAAACAAGATAAAATAGGAGAACCCATTATTCCTCCCCAAAAGTTTTTGGCACCAGTACAACAGAAGGATTTCATCACAGATCTATATAATGCACACATGCAAATAGCACCTCAGGATTGGTTAAAAGATTTCCATAACACAATACAACGAGGTTTATTGTATCACAACAACATGCTGTGCCCACCTCTGAATTACAAACACAGGTGATAATTTGGCATCACGCCTCACCGTTGGCAGGTCATCCTGGTTGGGTAAAAACCCTGGAAAATGTGCAAAAACACTTTTGGTGGGACACTATAAGAAAGGACATTAAGCAATTTGTCACTACCTGTCCAATTTGTGCAAGACATAAATCTTCTCATAAGGCCCCTGACGGTTTGTTAATACCAATGCCAACACCCAAGCAAACTTGGCACACTGTGAGCGTAGACTTTATTGTAGGTTTACCACCTGTAAAATCTTTCTCAACAGTGTTGGTTATAGTGGATTTTTTATCTAAAATGGCACATTTTGTACCATTACGGAAATTACCCACAGCGGCAGAATTTGCCGATATTTTTATGAGGGAAATTGTGCGTTTACATGGTTTGCCAAGCAAAGTGGTGTCAGACCGAGGGAGCCAGTTCAACTCTAAATTTTGGAAAAAATTATGTAAAAAACTGAAAATAGATGTGGCATTATCCACTGCTTTCCACCCAGAGACAGATGGACAGACTGAACGACTGAACCAAACCTTACTTCAAATGCTACGTTGTTTATTGGCTGATTATTCTAGTGAATGGTTGGAAGCTCTCCCTGTAGCGGAGTTTGTTTATAATAATACTGAGCATTCAGCTCTACTTTGCTCACCATTCTATTTCTTGCAGGGGTATCATCCAAGAGCTATACCCATTTTGTTAGAAGATTCTCTGTTACCTACAGTAACGGATAGACTAACAAGGTTAGGTGACATACAAGACAAAGCCAGGAAACATTTATTAAAGTACAAGGAAAGCATGAAAAGACAAGCAGACAAACACAGATCTGAGGCCCCAATGTATAAAATCGGTGACAAGGTATGGCTCTCCACAAAGAACCTAAACATAGAGGGATCCCGAAAGCTGCAACCACGTTTCATTGGACCCTTTAGTATAACTGCCATAGTAAACCCGGTAACAGTAAAATTAGATTTACCAAAAGAATATCCAGTACATACTACATTCCATGTGTCCTTGCTTAAGCCGTACAATCTAAAAACCCGACCTGAATCACCACCTCCACCCATACCAATTAAGGGAAATCTAGAATATGAAGTGAAAAGCATAAAAGACTCAAAAAGAATTAGTGGACGTCTGTTTTATTTAGTAGAATGGAAAGGATATGATGAATCTGAGAATTCATGGGAACCAGCATCATATGTACATGCCCCACAGCTGATTAGACGGTTTTATTTAAAAAATCCAGGAAAACCCCGTCCTGTAGGAGGGCCTTTGAGGGGGGCAACTGTTAGGGTTTGTGCACAGCAAAGAGCATGTCCCCTCTCACTGCACTAGTGGGTTCTGTAATAGCTCCCTTTTAAACTTACTATTGAAAGCCTTTCTTGTTATCTCACCTTCCCCCCCCCAGGCTTCTGTGTATGTTGTTTAATGTGCTGTTTTGTTTACACATTGGGCCTTGCTTTTAACAAGGCTTCTTTAAAACACTCCTCTCTAGGCCATGTGTTAATTTACCTCATTTGCATAATAACTGAAACTCTGCACACCTTTCAAGAACATGTGCAGCATGTGAGGACCACACCCAGCTCTTCAAACCACACCCAGCTCTGCACACCTTTCAAGAACATGTGCAGCATGTGAGGACCACACCCAGCCCTGTCTATAAAAGGCAACCCTCGAGCCTCGCCCAGTGCTTGTGCTCGTCTACCTCCCTCTTACCTGAGGACAGATCCCTCGGCGCTGGCACTCCTGCTCTCTACAGACTTTCATTGGCTTCAATGGGCGCAGCTGCTGGCTCTTCCTTCTTCCGGTTTCCGGTTCCTCCTTGCCTCAGCCTCTCTCCTACAAGCAACCTGCAAAAGAGAAAGAAGACAAGGTTAGACTGATCAGTATCTCTTGCCAGCAACAAGTAAGTGCAAAACTTTTATTACCTGAACGAACTTTGACAACAATTTCTGGATTCGTGTATAGACAATTTGAAACAAGATACCTTCCACGAACATTGTGATTCAAACTCTTTGTTACAACAATACTTTGCGGAACTTTGTGAAGCAAACATTTTTTTATGGAACTTTTAAGAATCGAACCGTGGAAACCATTAACAGCAAGGCAAACAGTAAATCAAGGTCTTGCACAAATTACATGCTGTATTTTGACGTAAAAGTACAGTATTTGTTTTATAAAAGATTCTGGAAATATGGGAAAAGTGAGTCTGCTATTGGCAATTTAGGCTTTAGTTATATTAAGATGAATGTTTGATATTGATAATTCTGATAACGGTATTTGTTCAATGTTTTAGAAGCTTTAGAGTAATAGAAAGCACATCCCAGAGCAGTAACACATTCCAAACCTGGAAACTAGAGACCAGGATCCAAGAGGTACTTTTAGAAGAAAATTTCTAATAATTAAAGGGATAGTCAGGAACCCAGTTAGGAATAGGATGTACTTATCTGTTCTTTGTTTATGTTTCATTAGGCACCAGTTTCTACCGAAGTCAGAGAGGGCCGAAGATTTGTGCAGCACTTCAACAGTGGAAACGCAAGAACGCTGTTGTCTCTTTATTTTATTTTATCCACATCCCCCTTCCTTTGAGCTTCTGTTCTTAGTGCACTGTTTTAAAAACTAGTGTGCTGGAACAAGCAGTTTCAGGGTGGGGTCGGATTGTCTTCAACCTCCATCAGAACTGAACAAGGACTCAGGTGAGCTGGGCTTTGACAAAATGCCAGATGGTGAACACTGCTGGGAGTCATCCAATTCTGGTCCCACTGTAAATTTAAAGGAGTCAAATCCTGCTATATTTTGCAAAACCAGTAAAACATTAGACAGAAGGACTGCAGTTCCAATAGCCAATGGGTCTGATTAGAAGATAGTCTGAAAGGAAGGATTTGTATTTATATTAATTGTGTATAGTCATCTATTCACTCATGTCTTAACTAACTGCATTATGGAGAGAACCTATGTAACAGTAAATGAGAATGAGGACCTAGCCACTAAACCATGAGGGATGTATACCATAAACTCTGTGTACATGAGTGAGTTGAATGATATCACTTGGATGCTGAAAGATGGTCAGTTGATTTTTCAGAAAGAAGATGGCATTCTGGGAATGGTGGAAGGGGTGCAAAAGAAGAGGTATCAGTGGTGAACATTGAAAATTAGCACCCCAATAGGAGGAAATGTTCAGGTTTGATATCTCTGAAATATTACCAGGATTCAACTACATGATAGAATAGCAAATCACACAGGCAAATACACATGAAACTGCTGAACAGAAAAAGTTGCAGAGACATCTATTGTAAGATAGCACTGTTTCCCTTTAGCTTAATTAGAGGCCCTTACAGAGATGATTAAAAACCTAGCATCAAGGAGAATTATTCTATCAGTACCAAACAGTTCTAACAATCCAATCACAAGGGTGCTCAAATGACACAGAACATGAAGATTTAGCAGAGATCTAAAAAACAAACTAATCAAGACCATTACTCTGTATTGACAAAAGCCTAGGCTCATTAAAGAAAGCCAAATAATTTTCTACAGAATGCTTTTTTTTGCAGTTTTATATAGCACCAACTTGACCCAAAGGTATGCATCACTTTAAGTGAGCACCAGTAACATTACCCAAGATCACATATAGTTTTAGGGATAGTGAGATTAAGTAATTTGCATAGAATCGAAGGAAATTGAGCTGACAACAAAACTCAAATTGGGCTCCTTAGTTGCAAAGCTGGCATCTCTGGCTGAAATGCCACACCCTTTCTCTTTGAGTTGATGAATGGATACAAGCTAGTAGAAATTAAGTTAAAATGTTACCTTTCATTAGCTTTCATTTTTCAGACACAATGGGGGTCATTACAACCTTGGCGGACGGTGTTAAAGCGGCGGTAAAACAGCCAACAGGCCAGCGGAAAAAAATTTGCAATTACGACCGTGGCGGAAACCGCCAACAAAGACAGCCACTTTAACACTCCGACCGCCACGGCGGTACAAACAAACAGCGCGGCGGTCACCGCCAACAGACAGGCGGGAGACAATGTACCGCCCACACTATTATGACAGGCCAATCCGCCACCTTTTCCGGGGCGGATTCACCGTGGATAAAAACACGGTGGAAACAGGAATTTCGAAGGGAAAACGCTCACCTCATCACACTCCACGAGGAACGAGGAAACCATGGAACCAGAACTCCAAATCTTACCTGCGATAGTCTTCCTGCTCCTGTACCAGGAGCACAAACGCCGGCGGCGAAGAGCACAGTGAGTACTGCACCTACGACACAGGGGAGGGGGGAGGCAAAAAACAGGGACACGCAACACGCAACACCCCCACCCCCACCCTCACCCACTACAACACACACACTAATACATATCTATACATTACAGTTACACCCCCCAAACCACCCGGAATAATGCAAAGACAATAGGAAATGAGTGTAACCATTGTAATCTATTAAAATGCAGTACGCAAAAATATACATATTTACACTATTAACAAAATATACACCAAGAATAGTAGACCAGGTATTGCACCAATTACAGTCCGTGGACCACTAGGCCCAAACTGCATGGGCGAGGCCCACACTCGATACAAGATCAAAACAGAGAGAACACTGCAGGGGCATCAGATAGAAAAACAACAGGCACCTCAGAGGGAAGGGAAGGGGGGGCACCTCAGCCGGATGAGTGCACGACGCCAGATCCACGAGGGGGCTCAATGCCCACTGTTCAATCCTGGGGAGTGCAAAGCCACAGTCTCTCAAGTCTCCACAGTGAGTGGGTTGCCCACTGCCATATCCTGGGGAGTGCAAAGCCACAATCTCTCAAGTCTATACAGTGGGTGGATTTCCCACTGCTCAATCATGGGGAGTGCAAAGCCACAGTCTCACAAGTCTCTGCAGTGGGTGGTTTGCCCACTGTTCAATCCTGGGGAGTGCAAAGCCACAGTCTCTCAAGTGGATAACAGTCTCCACTGGTTCTGGAGGGGGACTGATGCCCAGTATGCTTCATCCTGTGAAGGACAGAGGTAGTGGATGCATGTCTCCACTGGTTCTGGAGGGGGACTGGTGCCCAGAGTGCTTCATCCTGTGAACAACAGAGGTAGTGGATGCATGTCTCCACTGGTTCTGGAGGGGGACTGGTGCCCAGAGTGCTTCATCCTGTGAAGGACAGAGGTAGTGGATGCATGTCTCCACTGGTTCTGGAGGGGGACTGGTGCCCAGAGTGCATCACTCACCCCGTGACGGTCCCAGTTGCGTCAGAGCCCCTGCCGCTCATGGGCTAGCGGTGCTTGATTTGGCGGTGCCCTGTTCAGCGGTGCTTGAGTTGGCGGTGCCCTGTTCAGCGGTGCTTGAGTTGGCAGTCCTTCATGGCCCAGCGGGTCTTGTGCTGGCGGTCCTTCATGACCCAGCTGGGCTGGGGCTGGCGGGACCCTCCTGGGCAGCTTGGATGGGGCTGGCTGGGCCCTCCTGGGCAGCGGGGATGATGGCGGTCTTCTCCGCCGTGCTGCTCTTCCCAGACTTGCCGGGTTTCTTATGGCCCTACCCCACCTTGGGAGGTGTCACAGCTGAGTCCACACTCCCACCGGGACCACTGGGAGCGGCTTGGGTGGCTGGAGTCTTCCCCCTCTCCCGCCGGGCACTGGCCAACTTCTGATGCTTCACGGGGAGGACTGGCTGTGGCTCCGTGCCACACTGGCTGTCCTGGTGGCCGGTGCACTCCACATACCTGTGACTACAGGCACCACTGGTCCCGGAGATGTTGTGGCTGAGGTGCTACTTCGGGACCTATGAGATGGACGGGGTGGGGGAGGTGTGGGAAAAAGGTCAAGGCTGGACAGGAAACATTTTTTGGACACACTGGGACAGGTAGCTGGAGGGGGTTTGGGAGTGGAGGAAGAGGTGGTTTTAGGAGGTGTACGTTTGGTGACTTTGGGTGAAGGTGCATGCGCTGGAGGCTGTCGTGAGGTGGATGGCTTTTGGGTGGGTGTGTGCCTGTGTTTGTGTATCTTGGGAGGGGGTGTCACAGACACACTGGGAGAGGACACAGGGGATGTGTGAATGGTAGTGGGGGTGGTGAGTGCATGTGAGCGGGGTGTGCTGGTGGGTGTGCTGGTGAGGGACGTAGTGGCTGTAGAGGTAGTGCATGCAGGTGTGTGTGTAGACGAGACTGGGAGGGAGGAGGGAGACAACGACGAGGGGGACACAGTGGAGGCAGTGGATGTTGGTGTGTTTGCATGTGTCTGATGCTTGCGTGAGTGCCTGTGGGATGTGTGGTGCTTATGTTTGCCTGAACTTCCCTTGTGTGGTGAGGTGTGTGCAGGCTGGTCTGTAGGTGTGCTTTTGATAGGCAGAGGTACAGGGGATTGGGTCTGGGTGGAGGAAGTTGGAGGGGGTAGGCTAGACACAGGGACAATGGTTGCCATCAATGCTGAGGCCAGAGTTTGAAAGGCTCGGTGAAGGGCCGCCTGACCAGAATGAATGCCCTCCAGGAATGCATTAGTTTGTTGCAACTGCCTTTCTACACCCTGGATGCTATTCAAAATGGTAGACTGCCCAACAGTGAGGGACCTGAGGAGGTCAATGGCCTCCTCACTGAGGGCAGCAGGGGTGACTGGGGCAGGGACTGAGGTGCCTGGGGCGAAGGTGATGCCCACCCTCCTGGGTAAGCGGGCACGGGGCGAAGGCTGAGGGGCTGCTGGGAGGGCGGTGCTGGTAGTGGGGGTGGCGGCTGTACCTGTAGATGCGGGGAGCACAGATGTTGCCGCCACCACAAGGGAGCTTCCATCAGAGGACGAGTCCGTGTCGCTGGTCTCAGCTCCTGTCCCCACCGTGGAGCTCCCCTCGCCCTCCGTCCCACTGGTGTATTCAGAGTCCATAGTGTTGCCCTCCATGGCCATGTGGGATGCAGCTCCCTCGTGCTCCGGTGCCACTGCTCCTCCACCTGATGATGCTAATGCACAAAGGAACAGGGAAACCACAAAAAGGGGGGGGGAACAGAATAAAGACATGTTGAGTGCATGGATTACCGCTACATTTGGCGGACAAGACAGACACAGAAGCCCCCTGCACTACGCCGCGCTCTTGGGCTCTACAGTGCAATTCCTGGGAAATGGTCTACAAGGCTATGGATGACATGTGCAAACATAGATGAAACAAGGGCATGAATAGCTGTACTTGGCACTCTTCAGAGGTGGGGTGGGGGGCCACAGGGCCATGCCTTACGGAGGGGCCTAGCCTACGGAACTCGCCCTGGCCTAGGGAGCCCTCCTCCCCCACCCAGACAACTCCACTGCGCGCAAAGTCAGCTGAATGAGAGTGTACTCACCCCCTTGTGTCTGCTGTGATGCCCTCAAGCACCCATCCAACTCCGGGTAGGCCACCGCCAGGATCCTGCACATCAGGGGGGTCATGGTTCGACGGGCACCCCTCCCACGTTGGGAGGCCATCCCCGGCTGAGCCTCCGCCGTCTTCTTGCTCCAGCGGCGAATGTCCTCCCATCTTTTCCAGCAGTGGGTGCTCCGTCTTTTGTAGACCCCCAGGTTCCGGACGTCCTTGGCGATAGCACGCCAAATATCTTTCTTCTGGTGGGTGCTGACCTACATGAAATGTACAGGGGAAGAAGAGAAGTCATTACCAACTGCATCGTCAAAGTGAGTGGCCCCCATCCCTACCCTTGCCATGTGGCACATGCACCCACTGTCTCTCATGCACGCAGAACTCTGCCCCCTTCCTTCTTACATCCAGCCCTCTCCACACAGGCATAGCCCATACGACATGCTCCCTGTGTACTTACCTGTTTGTCTGGAGGACCGTAGAGTAGCATGCACTGGGGGAGGACCCCATCAACGAGCTTCTCCAACTCCTCCGATGTGAAGGCAGGGGCCCTTTCCCCAGACACACGAGCCATTGTCTCTTCCAGACCGAGGTCACAGCAGCACTTGCAGTGTAGGTCCTCTCCTGTCAAAGATCAGGTATCGAGTGATTGAAAAGATAGAAAATGGCGGTCACGTCCACGTCGGTCACGTTCGCGGCGGTGCGTACCATCACCGCCGGCGTACATCGTCATTGGCTCCTGGGACCCATAGGGTTCAATGTTAAAGAATGCAGCATTGCACCGCGGTCTTCGACCGGCTACCGCGACGGTGTACAAAGCCAGCGCAGTTACCTCACATCCCATTGTCCCACTTTAGAGGTCAGGCAGCCGCCATTTCAGGGGCCCACATGGCCTAATTTCCAACTGCGTCACACATACCTAGGCCTAGTCTCAACACACATACAGGCCACCTATTGTGTATGATTGGTGTTCTGGGTAAACTGTGGGTACGTACCTCTAAGTTGTTTGACTCTGTGGTAGCTGTTGGCCGTCATGGGCACCGTCCGTTGGGACATGTGAGGAGATGGCGAATCCTCTGGTGTACCGACCGCTGGTGGACCTATCGACAATGGAGGAAAGACATTTGATAATCACCTACAGGTTTGACCGTGCCTCAATCCAGGAACTGTGTACCCAGTTGGAGCCAGACCTGATGTCAGCAATCCGCCATCCCACAGGAACCCCCCTCAAGTGCAGGTGCTATCAGTGCTCCATTTCCTTGCAAGTGGGTCTTTTCAAACAAATGTGGCCATGGCATCAGGGATGTCCCAGCCTATGTTTTCCAACGTATTGTCCAGAGTGTTGTCTGCCCTGCTGAAACACATGCGGAGCTACATCGTTTTCCCTCAGGTGGAGGATTTGCCTACAGTGAAAGGTGACTTCTATGCCCTTGGACATATCCCCAACATCATAGGTGCCATTGATGGGACCCATGTGGCTTTGGTCCCCGCACACAGGAGTGAACAGGTGTACAGAAACCGGAAGAGTTATCATTCCATGAATGTACAGATGGTATGTTTGGCAGACCAGTACATCTCCCATGTGAATGCCATGTTCCCTGGCTCAGTGCATGACGCCTACATCCTGTGGATTAGCAGCATCCCTTATGTGATGGGTCAACTCCAGAGGCACCGTGTGTGGCTATTAGGTGAGCCCCTGGAAGCAAGAAAGTGGGAATGGGTGTCTGGGGTTCTCCCTACAGGTTAGTGTGTGTTTAACAGTTGTCCCTCGCCATTTGCAGGTGACTCTGGGTACCCCAACCTGTCATGGCTACTGACCCCAGTGAGGAATCCCAGGACCAGGGCAGAGGAATGCTACAATGAGGACCATGGGCGAACTAGGAGGGTGATCGAGCGGACGTTCGGCCTCCTGAAGGTCAGGTTCAGGTGCCTGCATATGACAGGTGGATCCCTATTCTACTCACCAAAGAAGGTGTGCCAGATCATCGTGGCCTGCTGTATGCTTCACAACTTGGCTTTGCGACAACAGGTGCCTTTTCAGCAGGAGGATGGTCCAGATGGTGGTGTTGTGGCAGCTGTGCAGCCTGTGGACAGTGATGAGGAAGAAGACATGCAGAACAGGGACTCAGTGATCCAGCAATATTTCCAGTGAAACACAGGTGAGAATACATTCCTGCCTACTACATGTACTTTTCAACTACTACCTCTCTACTGTCTGTCGTTTTCACCCAGTGTATGGTCACTGAGTTGTCACTTTCCCTTACGGTTTCACAGATGTGGCTCCCAACATGTGTCATCGGCTTAGATTCCTCATGGACTAGAGCTGTGTGACATAGGTATGCTGACATTACTATTTCAAGAACATTTGGTCACTGTAATTGCAAATACACTATTTTGAAATCACAGACAGACTCCAGATCATTTTGTGCTTTAGGTGTGTTTATTTAAATGAAAAATATTGGAGGGGTAAGTTAAATGGTGAGGGGTGATGGTGGAGGAGTGTCCATGGCAGAGTCCAGTCTATTAGTCTCACAGGTGCATTGCCCATATGGGCATAGGAAGTGGAGCTGGGGCAGTTTAATTATGGACAGGGTGACAAAGTGGGACAGTGGGATGACAATCAGGGTGCTTTCATTTCTTGGCTGGGGTCTTGGCATTGTGCTCTGTCTTGTTCCTGGATCTCAGGGACCGTTTGCGGGGTGGTTCTCCCTCTGCAGGGGGTGGGGTGCTGGTGGTCCTGTGGCAGGGCGTCCTGTCCACTAGCGCCGGCGGAGGTGGTGGGCAGTTCATCGTCCATGCTAGTGTCAGGGGCCCCTTGGAGTGCCACAGTGTCCCTCCTGGTGTTAAGTAGTTCCTTCAGCACCCCTACGATGGTGCCCAGGGCGGAGCTGATGGTTCTGAGTTCCTCCCTGAAGCCCATATACTGTTCCTCCTGCATGCGCTGGGTCTCCTGAAACTTGGCCAGTACCGTTGCCATCGCCTCCTGGGAGTGGTGGTATGCTCCCATGATGGAGGAGAGGGCCTCGTGGAGAGTGGGTTCCCTTGGCCTGTCCGCCCCCTGTCGCAGGGCAGCCCTTCCAGTTCCCCTGTGTTCCTGGGCCTCCGTCCCCTGGACCGTGTGCCCACTGCCACTGCCCCCAGGTCCCTGTTGTTGTTGGGGTGGTGGGTTATCCTGGGTTCCCTGTAGTGGTGGACACACAGCTGATTGACATGTCCTGGGGACGGAGGGATGGGCCCTCTGGGTGGGTGCTGTGCTGGTGTGTCCAGAGGGGGGAAGGTCTGTGGTGGCCTGTGCCTGTGTGAGGGGATCCGACTGTCCAGAGGTCCCCGATGGTCCGGGCTGGTCATCTAGATCCAGTTGGACAGAGCTGCTGTCATCACTGTGGGCCTCTTCTGTGGGTGGAGTGGACATGTCTGGACCCTCCTGTCTGGTGACGTTGGGTAGTGGTCCTGCAGGGATGTAAAGGCATGATTATTGCATCTGTGTGTGTCATGGTGTGCAATGGGTGGGTGACCGTGTACCACAGTGCTAGCATTCCTGTGTGGGACCTTGTGTGATGATGGTTGAGGGGGTTGTATGGGTATGTGCAGTGGGCATGCTTTAGTGATGGGTGTCCATGCTTTGTTGTTGCATGCAGGGCTTGGTGTTGGGATGTGTGGTTTGTGATATTGGTACATTTGTGAGGAGTTGGAGTGGTATGGGTGAGGGCGATGGTGGGGGTATTTGATTGCATGTAGGTAGGGTGGGGGATGTAATAGTTAAGATTTGACTTACCAGAGTCCATTCCTCCACCAACTCCTCCGAGGCCCTCAGGATGCATAATGGTCAAGAACTGCCCCTCCCATGTTGTTAGTTGTGGGGGAGGAGGTGGGGGTCTGCCGCCAGTCCGCTGTACCGCGATGTTGTGTCTTGAAACCACAGAACGCACCTTCCCCCGTAGTTCGTTCCACCTCTTCTTGATTTCGTCCCGATTTCTTGGGTGCTGTCCCACTGCTTTGACCCTGTCCACTATTCTTCGCCATAGCTCCATCTTCCTAGCTATGGAGGTGTGCTGCACCTGTGATCCAAATAGCTGTGGCTCTACCCGGATGATTTCCTCCACCATGACCCTGAGCTCCTCCTCCGAGAACCTGGGGTGTCTTTGCCGTGCCATGGGGTGGTGTGGGTGATGTGTGGGGTGGTGTGTGTGGTGATAAGTGTGGTGATATGTAGTGGTGTGTTGTGTGAGGTGCGTGGAAGGTTTGTGGGTGTTGGTGTTATGTGCCTGTGGATGCTGTTGTACTTGTTGGTGGTGTCTCTCCCTCTGCTTCGTTCTCAATTTTTGGTAGTAGGGGTTTGTGTGTAATGTGGGTGTGTGTTTTATATAGTATTGGGTGTGTGGGAGTGGTGTGTGTATGTGTATCAGGTGTGTGTATTTTGAATTGTCCAATGTGGCAGTGTTTTGTAAGAGTGTGTGTATTTTGAGCGCAGCGGTGTGTACCGACAATGGAATACCGCGGTTGAAAGACCGCCGCGTGGATTCGTGTGTCGTGATAGCGTGGGCATATTTCTGTTGGCTTGACGGTGGAGGTTTTGTTTTTGCCAGTTTATCACTGACCTTTGGTGTGGCGGACTTGTGTGGGTGTCTGAATTTTGACGGGTTCCGAGATGTGGGTCATAATAGCTGTGGCAGAATTCCGCAGCTGCAGCGGTGTGTTGGTCAGTCTTCTGCACGGCGGTAAGCGGCTTTTACCGCCAATGTTGTAATGACCCCCAATGTTTTTTTGGGCAGAGAGTTTTATTCATGTTTATAAATAGCAGAAGTAACTTCTTAATATTCCTACATTGGATCTTACATGCCATTGTAAAACAAAGGCACTTACCATAAGGATGTAACATCATGGGAAAGCAATCAGGCTTTTGGGCATGTCAGGCATATGACAAGTGGCAGCTCACCTCCAGAATGCAGATGTTTTGGACTATGTAATTTATAAACAAAGAGTAAATCTGTAAAATGTTCTTGAAAACAAGCAATTATATGACACTAAAAATGAGAAGAAATGTATTGGGCTTTACAAAATTCTCCAGTTAATTTTAAACAAAGATACTGTGAAATGATGGCCCCTTTAATGAAAACAACAAAGGTGAGAATGGGAAAAGGATTAATTGTGACAGTAAAAGATCTAAGGCAATGTTTGGCAAAAGCTCCATGTATAGTACCTTGAAAAGGGCCAATAGTTCTACTTATAACATGAGTTTCTGTCAAGTACATTTTCTCAGCATTATATCAGTAGAAGGATATGCAAAATCAAATTATCTTATATACCAGCAAAAAAAATCTTCTGTTGAATGGAAATGTAATTCTTACATTAGCTTTCATGTTTGCGGTGTGAGTTTTATAACAATTCAATAGACTCGTTCAAATGGAAAGGATTACCTTTTTATTCCTGCACAGAGCTAGAATAGGTCAGAACATGTGCACAAGAGTAACATCATGACTAACATCTATACAAGGATACCTTATCAATATACCTATGTACACAAGTACACACCTCCCAAACCCTAAGGTAATAACAAGATGGAAGAATGGGTCATGGTTCTCCATCGGATGCATGAGATATGAAAGTGTGAGAGTATTCTAACAGTTTATGGAAAAAGGAAGGATATAAAATAGACTTGGACTTGGTGGATGCTAGAATTATGTGAGTTAATGATAGCTCAACAATAACTAAAGGTCACATTGAGGTCCCCAATTGAATTCAGAAGTAGGATTATTGACAAACTACTTGGCTGCCTGCACAACCATTTGTCTTGGGATAAAAGAAACAGAACATTTCACTGATTACAATATGTACACTTTAGGATTTTGGAATATTTCCCTTATTGGAAATAAAATAGATGAAAAATACTCATACTAAGCAAGTAAAATAAGGAAAATGTATTTGAACTATTGATGAGGATGATATTCTTATTTAATAAAAGTTTAATACAGTGGCATTCTAAAATAGGGGTGATGAAAAGGAAGACAATAATGGGACAGACAAATGTTTGAATAAGGACTGCATCACGGAGAGGTAATAGAAGCAAGCAATCCTCTTGGGGAATATTATGCAGCCGTGATCTCCAATTAACAAGGCAACAAGGAGCAATAAGATTCTATAACCCAGATAGTGATGGAAACCATTAGTATAGATCTGACTAAGGAGCAAAAGTAGAATACTAATATAGGAAATTTCTATTCATTCATTTAGAATCCCGAAGTGTACCCCACTAGTCAAACTGAAAGTGAGGGTGTAGGAAAGTCCTCCTTTTTGCCCTGGTCTCTCCCAAACATTTTGACTGATACTGGTGGTTACTGACATTGACTGTGCCCTGGGTACTGCTAACCAGTCTCAGGACTAGTGCTCTGTGTAAAATGGACTATGCAAATTAAGCTTATTATAACTGGGTGTTTCAACTTACCCACAAGTCCCTTGTATATGGTAGGGCATGTACATTTATGGACCCCAGCATAGGTAGCACAGCCATGGGTGCACTGCTGTGGTGCCCAGCATCATTTTAAAAGCAGGCCTGACTTGCTGGCTACTTTTAAGTTAAAGTTAACCCCACAATCAATGTTAGAATTAATAGTACTTCCAAAGTCCTAAGCTACCTTATTTTTACATATATGTCACCCCCAAGGTGTGCCCTAGGTGCCCCCAGGGCTGGGTGCAGTGTAACTATAAGCAGGGACTTTATAAAATATGTTTTATAAGCCCTGGTGAGGGAAAAATAGCTAAATTAGTTTTCTCTTTTGTAGTGACTGGGCTCCATAGGCTACCACGGAAAGACTTTATTTTAAAATAATAAAATCTTATTTACCATAGGAAGGAGCTAAATATGTCATGTTTAGTATTACATTAAAAATTATAATAAATCCAACAACTTGCCGCTGTTGAATTTAACTTGTACCTAGAAAGAGTTTTAGAACTCTTCCTAAAAGTTACCAACCTCAGTCCTGTAGTGCCCTTCACTGATTGGTCAGTCATTGGCAGTAGGCTGCCTTGATGGGGTGTGAAGTGGCCTGGCTGAAACAAAGGAAGCATCTGGTGTGAGGAGATCTTCCTCAGCAGATGGTTCAACAGGATATGGGGAGAGCATCCAAACTGGTCTTCAAAGAAGGAAAGGAGATTTGGGACAGCAACTATACTGGCCCCATTCCCTTCAAACCCAGACAGCCAGGTGCCCCCTGATTAAATTAGGAGAGGGCTGGAAACCGGTGTCTTAAGGGAAACTTAGCCACACCAGTGAGTGGTCTCAGCCAGGTCTAAACTCTAAGATTGAATTTTTGCCATCTTGGATTTTGGAGGATTGTTGCTCCCTGGGACTGATTTTTGCCACACTTCCCAGGAAGTGTTCACTCAAGAGGGTGGTGGCCTGCACATGATTGGACAAGAGGCCTCCCCTGCTTTCCACCGCAGGATCAAGGATAAATATGGCAGGGCTGCACCCCACCTCAGATCCCTACATGAACAAGGCAAGAAGAAGAAGGACTGCCCTGCTGGACCGCTGGCCTGAACCATGACACTGCACTCAGGACAGAACTAGCTGCACACTTGGGCTTCACCAACTAAAGGACTTTGTCTTGCTTCTACTGCTTCAAGAAGGGACTCCCTGTTTGCTACAGGTACGAAATAGCTGACCAGAGTCCCCTGCATCCAGCCCTGAAATAATCGAACAGCTGACCAGTGACCAGTGGTAATTTTTTGGATTCAGGCCAGGTGCATTCTGGGAGTTGACGTCCCAACCCCCAAGGAGCAACTCAGAGCTTCTGGAAACTTGGGGTGAGTTGTGGACACCTAGAGAACTTTAAGAAAGCTTCTGGAAGAAGATCCAGAAGTTTGAAGAAGTTTGTAGCAACTTTGGAAAAAAGATCCAGAAGTGGACCAACTCGACGTCGTGAGTCAAGCCAGCTTACCACGACCGCAACCTGGCCTGACTTGCAGGTTCATCCAGCTGAAAAGCTCCAGAGCCCTAGACTTCCAGGATTTCACTGGGGGTCGTGGAAAGACAATCCAATGACGTTGCATCGAAATCGGCCTGCTGAGGAGGGTCACCCGATGTCAGAGAGAAAAAGCTGCTAAGACCGAATGTATAAAGTTGACAGAAGCTTTCCATGCAGTGGATCCGAGGAGGGCTCCAAGTAGGTTGGCTTCAATTTCAACTTGGTCCTGGATGAAGATTTCTGACCCAAAAAAGCATTTAAGTCTGAATGTAGAATCCTAGACCAAGGTCTCCTGCAACGCGTATCCAAAGAGGGCTCCAGGAAAGTTGGTTTGAATACGTGACATCGTCTTCGCCCAGGTTCAGAAAATCTTCAAGAAAAAGACCTAGGCCCTGCTTAGGAGTTTGGTGGATGGGATGACCTGTCCACTGAAATTCCGATGGGTAGGTTGCCGCCATACGGGCTACCCCCCACCAGACCCATTATGACTTTCACGCTAGGCTGACGGGTAGAAACCAAGGTTGCCGCCCATCAGCCCAGCAGGAAAGTAGTGGCAGCATTGTTGCCAGCTCATAATCGAGCCAGTGGCAATGCTGCTACCGTAGGGTGCAGAAGCACCCTCGCAATGCTCATTGTCTGCACAGCAGACAGTGAGCATTGCGAGGCTGCTGGGCAGGGGGACCCCTGCACTGCCCATGCCAAGTATATGGGCAGCGCAGGAGCCCACCTGTGGCCCCCTCCAACTGTTCTCCACCAGCCTTTTCATGTCGGTGATATCACCATGAAAAGGCTGGCAGAGAACCAAGTCATGATCAACAGGGCGATGCTGCATGCAGCGTTGCCCTGACTGATTCCGCCACCGTCAGCCCATCGGAATCATCGATCCCGGCAGAGACGGCGGTACCCTGGCGGACTGACCACCAGGGTCATAATGTGGCGGCCAGACTGCCACAGCAGTGGCGGTCCTGACTTCTTCCACGATGCTGGTGGTCTCAAGATAACAAGTCCTGTAATGATGCCCTAATTCCAAAGGTAAAACTTTAACTGAGGCTTCCCGCTCACTGTAGCTGAGCAGGGCTCCATTGCGGTTGGCCACAAATTTTGTCTTTTCCCCAGTCGAGTGCAACCAGATGTCCAGATTGGCACTTTTAATTTCTCTGCGCTGCAAAATTTATTCTTTACAAAATCATATCTCTAGTTCTTTTTATTGGATGTTTGTCGTTTTAGTGTCATTTTAAGAATAAAAATATAATCTATTTTTATAAATTGGTGTTGGATTTTTAGTGTGTTTTGTGTTGCACTTATTTTCTGTTTTGTCATTTTAAATGCTTAACACACCTGTCTCCTAAATTAAGCCTAACTGCTCATTGCCAAGCTACCAACAGCAGGGACTAATTTGTTGAGAACCTGACTGGACATAGTGGGGGTTTGTGGTCTATTGCTTGGTGTAGGTACCTACCTGCCCTTACCAATAATCCACTTTTCAACAAAAGGGAATTAAAAATTATAAATATTGATAAAATGTTATATAAACTGTTGTCTACATGATGAGTTATTAGAGAAGAAATCCAAGAGTGAGTCAATTTAGTTTAAAGCTCCAAAGATGCTCTTGGTGGTATTACTCATCCATGCCTATGATGCACCATATTCTACTGATCAGAAATGAAAATTATGTCTCAAGGGTTCCAAGCCTCACCATTAATTTTCTTTCTCATTGCCTCCACAACTACACTGAACAATCGTCAACAAACAGCACTTCAAGGCCTCTCTTGCAAGTGAAGGCTAGGCCCTATTTAAACGAGTGCAAATGTGCAGCTGCACAAAACTTCACTAGACGAGGGGAGAGCCCCAAGAGATATTCATAGCAAACATTCTACTTAAGTTTGTAAAATTTTGGTAACAGGAACATGAAAGACTGATTCTTTTTCATCTGGAAGAGGTCATCACAATATCAGATAGAATATTTCTAGCAGAATTGCTCATTCCTTATAATACATTCCTTATAATACAGAAGATACCTGTAGTTCAGTGATTAAAGAATTGGTCTTCCAAGGAGACCTCAAGAAAATCACAACAAAACAAAATCACAACAACAAAAATGTGAAAAATACAACTATATGAAGCTGTGGCCCTAAATAATGATTGGAAACATCTTTGTAATAATAAAAATAGATGATTAGTTGGATGTTAATGGCTCTAACTGTGAATGTGGTAAATAATTCAATAGACAATATCTATCTAAACATTTTATGCTTGTTTCTATCCTGGTTTGTGCCAGTGTTTCTAAGTAAATCCCTTGAGGCACTGGAAAATATACAACACACTGAATCAGATGGCAACTACAATGGGGAAGACTGTTGTCGGCAGAGACCAGTAACCAATGGTGTCAGATTCTAATCTGGAGGACAGTAAAAAGATGACGATGATCAGCCATTATTACATTGCATGAAAGGGGTCCCAGAAAGTATCTAAAAACATCTAAAGCATAGAATTGCAGGTGGAAGATATGTTATGCCTGTCTAAAGAAAGTATCCTAAGAGAGTTTGCCTCCCGAAATTTAGGACTACAGAAATCACTGCCTACATGTTGTGTGCTCTCTAAACCCTTCAGCAGAGTAAAGTGCAAATGATCTTTGAACATAACCCTTTTTCTGGCATCATACTACAGTACCATCCTGGCTATATCTTGATGCAGCACCAATTAATTTATTAAATGGTGTTTCTAATTCTGGAAGAAACCATCCAAAGTCATTACCATACCTTAACTATCTGAAAATAGGGGGTATGCATTGGCATTGTTGGCATATGGAAGTAGGTAATGGGGAAGTGTTGAATATTTCAAATCAACAAAAAAAAAGACTTTCATACCGAAGAATGTGACACCTTTCCCACGACTAAAGAAATTCACTAGCCTTCATCTGTCTGGCATAGTCAAATCAAATCAAATCAAATCAAATCTTAGTTTATAAAGCGCAACTACTCACCCGTAAGAGTCTCAGTGCATTAAGGGGATGTGTGTTAGGGTTTGTACACAGCAAAGAGCATGTCCCCTCTCACTGCACTAGTGGGTTCTGTAATAGCTCCCTTTTAAACTTACTATTAAAAGCCTTTCTTGTTATTTCACCTTCCCCCCCCTAGGCTTCTGTGTATGTTGTTTAATGTGCTGTTTTGTTTACACATTGGGCCTTGCTTTTACCAAGGCTTCTTTAAAACACTCCTCCCTAGGCCATGTGTTAATCCAACTCATTTGCATAATAACTGAAACTCTGCACACCTTTCAAGACCATGTGCAGCATGTGAGGACCACACCCAGCTCTTCAAACCACACCCAGCTCTGCACACCTTCCAAGAACATGTGCAGCATATGAGGACCACACCCAGCCCTTCAAACCACACCCAGTTCTTTGAGCCACACCCAGCCCTGTCTATAAAAGGCATCCCCCGAGCCTCACCCAGTGCTTGTGCTCGTCTACCTCCAGCTTACCTGAGAACAGATCCCTCGGCGCTGGCACTCCTGCTCTTTACAGACTTTCTTTGACTTCAATGGGTGCAGCTGCTGGCTCTTCCTTCTTCCGGTTTCCGGTTCCTCCTTGCCTCAGCCTCTCTCCTACGAGTAACCTGCAAAAGAGAAAGAAGACAAGGTTAGACTGATCAGTATCTCTTGCCAGCAACAAGTAAGTGCAAAACTTTTTATTACCTGAGGAAGCTTTGACGGCAATTTCTGGATTCGTGTATAGACAGTTTGAGGCGAAGTGTCTTCCACGAGCATTGTGATTCAGGCTCTTTGTTGCAGGAGTATTTTGCGGAACTTTGTGAAGCGGACATTGTTTTTTTTTCATGGAACTTTTGGGAATCGAACAGTGAAAACCATTGACAGCAAGGCAAACAGTAAATCAAGGACTTGCACAAATTACATGCTGTATTTTGATGTAAAAGTACAGTATTTGTTTAATAAAAGATTCTGGAAATATGGGAAAAGTGAGTCTACTATTGGGAATTTAGGCTTTCGTTATATTATGATGAATGTTTGATATTGGTAATTCTGATAACGGTATTTGTTTAATGTTTTAGAAGCTTTACAGTAATAGAAAACACATCCCAGAGCAGTAACACATTCCAAACCTGGAAACTAGAGACCAGGATCCAAGAGGTACTTTTAGAAGAGAATTTCTAATAAATAAAGGGATAGTCAGGAACCCATTTAGGAATAGGTTGCACTTATCTGTTCTTTGTTTATGTTTCATTAGGCACCAGTTTCTACAGAAGTCAGAAAGGGCCGCAGATTTGTGCAGCACTTCAACAGTGGAAACGCAAGAACGGTGTTGTCTTTCTATTTTTTATTTTATCCACTTCCCCTCTTCCCTTGAGCTTCTGTTCTTAGTGCACTGTTTTAAAAACTAGTGTGCTGGAACAAGCAGTTTCAGGGTGGGGTCGGATTGTCTTCAACCTCCATCAGAACTGAACAAGAACTCAGGTGAGCTGGGCTTTGACAGAAGCACAAGCCTTAAAAAATTTCAGTTCTGGTGGATGATGAATACCGGGGAAGAAATAGAGGGCATTGACGTCACGGATATGGCGCTGGCCCTAAATGAGGACTTGGCTCATAATGAATCAGTGTCTGGCATCTTGCAACATATGCAAGAGGAAATAGAGAGATTAAAGATGGAGAATACCTCTTTAAAACAGGATTTAAGCAGGTATAAATTTAGGGGATCTCAGTGGAACACAGCTTCTACGCCTTTGTTTAAAACCTCCTCAGAGACAGGGGCGCCATCAAAACATACAACTTTGCCTTCCCCAGTTGAGGTTACTGTTAATGTTCCTAATGTTGTGCCCTTAGCAGCACCTGAACGTTTTCATGGAGATAGTAACAAATTCCATGTTTTTATCAATCAATGTCAATTACACTTCATTTGTAAGCCACAACAGTTCCCTACTGATGATACGAAAGTGGCATTCGTCTTGTCTTATTTGGGTGGCACAGCAGCCAATTGGTCAATTCCTTTCGTGGATAGAGATGATCCCATCCTCCATAATTGGAATCAATTTAAACGTACCATGACCAGCCTTTTTGCAAAACACACTTTCATGCAGGCAAGTGATAATGAGCTTTTAAATCTTAAACAAGGTAACAAGGATTTATTGACCTATCTCACTAGTTTTAATTGTTTACTCACCGAGACACAGTGGCCAGAAGAAAAGCGTGTCTCCCTTTTTTATAAAGGTTTGAGAGACGAGTTAAAAGACGCGCTGGCTCATATCGTTGATTTGCCAAAAGACTATTCGGACTTTGTAGATTTAGTTGTGAAATTAGAACATAGACTAGGAGAAAGAAAGAGAGATAAATACAAACTGGAATCACGGTTAACTTTTATTAGACACGAGAAGAAAGACACAGATAATAAACTCCCTGAACCAGAGCCTATGCAAATAGGGACACTCAGGGGTTCACTCACATCAGAGGAAAAAGAAAGAAGGAGAAAATTTCAATTATGTTTATATTGTGGCAGGGCAGGTCACTTTGCCAGAGAATGTCCAGTAAAGTCTAAAACTCCACGAAAGGGTGCAGTTTCCTCCACCTCCTCAACTGAATCGGGAAACGATTAAGCTCGACAAGGGGAGAGGTTACTTGTTCGAGAAAACATCTTAATCAAACCTCTAATGCTGCACCCTTCAGGGTACCGCACATACCTAGACATTTCATAATTCAGGTCGTTTTAATTGTTACTACCCAAGTGAGGCATTCTCTCCCTGTCCTACTGGACTCAGGCGCAACAGGAAATTTTGTGGATAATAAGTTAGCTGAAATCTTAGGGCTTCCTATGTGCCTAAAGCCTTGTCCAGAAGCAGTATGTGCAGTGGATGGGTCAGAATTGACCTCTGGATTAATCACAAAACAAACAAGTCCACTTGTTATGGTCTGTCAGAACGGGCACACAGAGGTGATTAGCTTTGATCTAATAGATACTCCTAATTTTGGTTTGATTCTCGGGGTACCCTGGTTAACAACTCATAACCCAAAAATTGATTGGGTGAATAGAACTGTTACTTTGGATTCCTCTTTCTGTAGAACCAATTGCTATCAAGAAGCAGGTACAGAACAGAGCACAGTATTACACTGTGCTAGTGTTACACAAGATGAACCAAGTCTCCCTCCTGAATATTCTGACTTTAAAGACGTCTTTGATCCAGTAAAGGCTAGTGTGCTGCCCCCACATCGGTCTTATGACTGCCGTATAGATCTTATCCCAGGGGCCCCTTTACCTAATAACAGAGTATATGCTTTGACTGACGAAGAAAACAAATACTTAAGAACCTACCTAGATCACCTACTACAGTCTGGGTTCATCCGTCATTCCACATCTCCGGTGTCATCTCCACTCTTTTTTATCCCGAAGCCGGATAAATCCCTGCGCGCGTGTATCGATTATAGAGGACTAAATAAGGCTACAATAAAGAATAAATATCCTCTTCCTCTAATACCTGTGTTGTTGGATCAATTAAGACATTCTACTGTATACACTAAACTAGATCTGCGGGGACCTTACCACCTGGTCCAAGTAAAAGAGGGGGATGAGTGGAAGACAGCTTTCAAGACAAAGTTTGGTTTATTTGAGTACACAGTAATGCCCTTTGGGTTATGTAATGCCCCTGCGGCCTTTCAGTTCTTTATAAATGAGGTCCTACATGAATTCCTGGACGTTTGTGTCATAGTATACATAGACGACATCCTCATTTACTCTAAGAACTCAGAAGAACATACCCAACATGTTCGTGCAGTATTATCAAAGTTAAAAGAAAATCATCTTTTTGCTAAGTTAGAAAAGTGTACTTTTAATGTCAGCAAGGTGGACTTTTTAGGATACTGCCTGTCACCTCAAGGAATAACTATGGATGTAAAGAAAATCAGTGCTATTGCTGATTGGCCAGCACCATCCTCTGTAAAAGATATTAAGAAATTTCTGGGTTTCGCCAATTTTTATAGGAGGTTTATTGCACATTTTGCAGACATTGCGGCCCCAATAACTACCTTGTTGCGGAAAGGGCAACGATTTATTTGGACTGATGAGGCGGCACACGCCTTTCAACTCCTAAAACAAAAGTTCACTTCAGCCCCAATTCTGAAACATCCTGATCCTGACTTGCCCTTTTTTGTTGAAGCGGATGCTTCACAAGTAGCTTTAGGAGGAGTTCTCTCTCAACGAGATGCAGTAGATGGCCAGTTACATCCTATAGCCTTCTATTCCAAAAAGTTATTGCCAGCTGAACAAAATTACACTGTGGCTGAAAGGGAACTACTAGCTATCAAAGTAGCCTTTTCAGAATGGAGGCACCATTTAATGGGAGCCAAGTACCCAGTTACAATCTTTTCTGACCATAAGAACCTACAGTTTTTTGGATCACTTAAAGCACTAACACCACGTCAGATGCGCTGGTTAAATTTTTTTAGCACATTTGACTTTGTTATAACCTATAGACCAGGTGCACAACAAATTCAATCTGATGTGTTATCTAGATACGGACATACCTCAGACATGAAACAAGATAAAATAGGAGAACCCATTATTCCTCCCCAAAAGTTGTTGGCACCAGTACAACAGAAGGATTTCATCACAGATCTATATAATGCACACATGCAAATAGCACCTCAGGATTGGTTAAAGGATTCCCATAACACAATACAACAAGGTTTATTGTATCACGACAACATGCTGTTAGTGCCCACCTCTGAATTACAAACACAGGTGATAATTTGGCATCACGCCTCACCGTTGGCAGGTCATCCTGGTTGGGTAAAAACCCTGGAAAATGTGCAAAAACACTTTTGGTGGGACACTATAACAAAGGACATTAAGCAATTTGTCACTACCTGTCCAATTTGTGCAAGACATAAATCTTCTCATAAGGCTCCTGACGGCTTGTTAATACCAATGCCAACACCCAAACAACCTTGGCACACTGTGAGCGTAGACTTTATTGTAGGTTTACCACCTGTAAAATCCTTCACAACAGTGTTGGTTATAGTGGATTTTTTATCTAAAATGGCACATTTTGTACCATTATGGAAATTACCCACGGCGGCAGAATTTGCCGATATTTTTATAAGGGAAATTGTGCGTTTACATGGTTTGCCAAGCAAAGTGGTGTCAGACCGAGGGAGCCAGTTCAACTCCAGATTTTGGAAAAAATTATGTGAAAAACTGAAAATAGATGTGGCCTTATCCACTGCTTTCCACCCAGAGGCAGATGGACAGACTGAACGACTGAACCAAACCTTACTTCAAACGCTACGTTGTTTATTGGCTGATTATTCTAGTGAATGGTTGGAAGCTCTTCCTGTAGCAGAGTTTGTTTACAATAATACTGAGCATTCAGCTCTACTTTGCTCACCATTCTATTTCTTGCAGGGGTATCATCCAAGAGCTATACCCATTTTGTTAGAAGATTCCCTGTTGCCTACAGTAACGGATAGACTAACGAGGTTAGGTGACATACAAGACAAAGCCAGGAAACATTTATTAAAGTACAAGGAAAGCATGAAAAGACAAGCAGACAAACACAGGTCTGAGGCCCCAATGTATAAAATTGGTGACAAGGTATGGCTCTCCACAAAAAACCTAAACATAGAGGGATCCCGAAAGCTGCAACCACGTTTCATTGGACCCTTTAGTATAACTGCCATAGTAAACCCGGTAACAGTAAAATTAGATTTACCAAAAGAATATCCAGTACATACTACATTCCATGTGTCCTTGCTTAAGCCGTACAACTCAAAAACCCGACCTGAACCACCACCTCCACCCATACCAATTAAGGGAAATCTGGAATATGAAGTGAAAAGCATAAAAGACTCAAAAAGAATTAGTGGACGTCTGTTTTATTTAGTAGAATGGAAAGGATATGATGAATCTGAGAATTCATGGGAACCAGCATCATATGTACATGCCCCACAGCTGATTAGACGGTTTTATTTAAAAAATCCAGGAAAACCCCGTCCTGTAGGAGGGCCTTTGAGGGGGGCAACTGTTAGGGTTTGTACACAGCAAAGAGCATGTCCCCTCTCACTGCACTAGTGGGTTCTGTAATAGCTCCCTTTTAAACTTACTATTAAAAGCCTTTCTTGTTATTTCACCTTCCCCCCCCCTAGGCTTCTGTGTATGTTGTTTAATGTGCTGTTTTGTTTACACATTGGGCCTTGCTTTTACCAAGGCTTCTTTAAAACACTCCTCCCTAGGCCATGTGTTAATCCAACTCATTTGCATAATAACTGAAACTCTGCACACCTTTCAAGACCATGTGCAGCATGTGAGGACCACACCCAGCTCTTCAAACCACACCCAGCTCTGCACACCTTCCAAGAACATGTGCAGCATGTGAGGACCACACCCAGCCCTTCAAACCACACCCAGCTCTTTGAGCCACACCCAGCCCTGTCTATAAAAGGCATCCCCCGAGCCTCACCCAGTGCTTGTGCTCGTCTACCTCCAGCTTACCTGAGAACAGATCCCTCGGCGCTGGCACTCCTGCTCTTTACAGACTTTCTTTGACTTCAATGGGCGCAGCTGCTGGCTCTTCCTTCTTCCGGTTTCCGGTTCCTCCTTGCCTCAGCCTCTCTCCTACGAGTAACCTGCAAAAGAGAAAGAAGACAAGGTTAGACTGATCAGTATCTCTTGCCAGCAACAAGTAAGTGCAAAACTTTTTATTACCTGAGGAAGCTTTGACGGCAATTTCTGGATTCGTGTATAGACAGTTTGAGGCGAAGTGTCTTCCACGAGCATTGTGATTCAGGCTCTTTGTTGCAGGAGTATTTTGCGGAACTTTGTGAAGCGGACATTGTTTTTTTTTCATGGAACTTTTGGGAATCGAACAGTGAAAACCATTGACAGCAAGGCAAACAGTAAATCAAGGACTTGCACAAATTACATGCTGTATTTTGATGTAAAAGTACAGTATTTGTTTTATAAAAGATTCTGGAAATATGGGAAAAGTGAGTCTACTATTGGGAATTTAGGCTTTAGTTATATTATGATGAATGTTTGATATTGGTAATTCTGATAACGGTATTTGTTTAATGTTTTAGAAGCTTTACAGTAATAGAAAACACATCCCAGAGCAGTAACACATTCCAAACCTGGAAACTAGAGACCAGGATCCAAGAGGTACTTTTAGAAGAGAATTTCTAATAAATAAAGGGATAGTCAGGAACCCATTTAGGAATAGGTTGCACTTATCTGTTCTTTGTTTATGTTTCATTAGGCACCAGTTTCTACAGAAGTCAGAAAGGGCCGCAGATTTGTGCAGCACTTCAACAGTGGAAACGCAAGAACGGTGTTGTCTTTCTATTTTTTATTTTATCCACTTCCCCCCTTCCCTTGAGCTTCTGTTCTTAGTGCACTGTTTTAAAAACTAGTGTGCTGGAACAAGCAGTTTCAGGGTGGGGTCGGATTGTCTTCAACCTCCATCAGAACTGAACAAGAACTCAGGTGAGCTGGGCTTTGACAATGTGTCCTCTAAGCTTCAGTGGAAGCCCCAGTTTTTAGGGTCCTTCCTGAATGGTGGTAGCGATGGTGACTGCCTGAGGTGCAGCGGCAGGGTGTTTCAGCTCTTTGCCGCAAGGTAGGTGAAGGATCTACCACCAGCCGGGGTCTTCCGAATGCGGAGTACAGTGGCTAGTGCTTGTGGAGCGGAGAGGTCTGGTGGGGGAGTAGAAGGTGATGCAGTGGTTGAGGTAGGCCGGTCTTAGGCAGTGGAGGGTGTGGACAGGTAGCTTGAAGTTAATTGTCTTCTCGATAGGGAGCCAGTGGAGGTCTATTAGGTGATTAGAAATTTATTTGCGGTGGGGAATGTCCAGGATGAGTCTGGTAGGGGCATTTTAGATGTGCTGTAATTTCTTGAGGTTCTTCTGGGGTATCGGCGTAGAGGGAATTGCCATAGTCAAGTCTGTTGGTAACCAGGACATGGGGGCCATATAGATGTTGAAGAGTATGAGGCTCAGGGAGGATCCCTGTGGAACTCCGCAGCTGATCTCCGTACGTTGTGACAGGTAAGGCAGGAGTCTGACTCTCTGTGTTCTGCCAAACTGGAAGGAGCATTTCCTTTGTAGGGCTTTTCTGCAGATGCTGTCTGTGTGGAGCCTGGAGCAGAGGGTAAAGTTTGACACCATCTTGAAGGCGCCCAATAGGTCAGTAGGATGAGGGCTGCCTTATAGCCACAGTCAAGGAGCAAGCGGATGTCATCTGTGGCATCGTGGAGGGCAATCTCCATGCTATGATTGCTCCTGAAGCCTGATTGGGAGGTGTCCAGGATGTTATTGTCCTCGATGTGCATATGGACCTGAGCGTTGATGGCCTTTTTGATTACCTTGGCTGGGAAAGGCAGTAGAGAGAAGGGGCAGTAATTCTTGAGGTCCAGGGGGTCAGCTGTGATTTTTTTCAAGAGTGGACAGATCTCGGCGTGCTTCTACGCCTCTGGGAAGGTGGATGTCTCTATGGAACAGCTGAGTGTGTGTCGGAGCTCAGGTGCGATGGATGTGTTGGCCTTATTGAAAATGTGGTGAGTACAGAGGTCCATAGGGGCTCCGGAGTGGATGCTGCTTAGGATGGTGCGGGTCTCGTTTGTGGTGAGGGTGGTCCAGTGGTGTTGTGGGTCTGTGGTGGTTCAATGGGATGGATGTGGAGGTTTGTTGGAGGGCTCGGAGGATCTTGGGAACCAAAGCTGTTTTATATGTCTTTGATTTTCTGATGGAAAAAGTTAGCTAGCCTATCACATAGGTCTTGAGTTGGAGGGATGCTTGCTGTTTCTGACTGGGGGTTAGCAAACTCTCTGACCACACTGATGCGGTCTGGCAAGGCAGCTTTCCTGGTGACTCTGATGAGGGGGGTGGTGGGATTTGTTGGCCGCTTTGAAAGCCTTGAAGTCCTTCAGGAACTTGCAGTTCCTCCATCTTTTTTTCTAGCCATCAGCAGGTGCGCCTGAAGTGGGCGGGAGAACCAGCTGGCATTCTTGCAGTGGTGTTTGGCTGGGGTGTTATGGAGAGATGCTAGTGTGTTGGCGCATTCTGAGATACATTAGCGGAAGTTCAGTGGCTAGATGTTAGCATCTGCGGTGATGGGTGGGGGAGACATGTTGAGGGTGTTGGCGAGCTGTTCATCTGTGATCCGGTTTCATTTTCTGCTTGGGGCTCAGAGTGTGTGGAGTGTGTGTCCTGCGATGTGTGCTGGCAAGGTGACCAGTTGCTCTAGTCCTATTGTAGCATGGTTGTCGAGCAGGGAAGTGGTGCTGGTGTCGTCACTGCTGTCAATGTGGTAGATGAGGTCGCAGAAGGAGAAGTAGTTAGAGGAGGTGAGAGAGTGGGGAGAAATGATTTTGACAATGGAGTCTCTGCGGGCTGGACATGGGCCGGGTGGCCTGTAGATGAAGGTGCCACAGAAGGTTGACTTGGGTGTGGCATGTATCTGGTAATGGAGGTGCTCTATGAGGGGGGAGTGTTCTTCTGCATTGGTTGTCAAACAGAGGGAGGATTTGTGTACGATGGCCAGGCCACCACCTGGGCAAGAAGGTCTGTCTTTGCAAAGCAGTTTATAGTCGCTGGGGATGGCAATGGTGAGGTCCGGTGGAGATTCTGGGTCTGTCCAAGTTTCAGTGAGGTAAGCGATGTTCGGGCGGGTGGAGTCCAGTAGGTCCCAGAGTTCTATGGCGTGTTTCTGGAGAGAGCGAATGTTGAGGGAGATGCAGCTGAGACGCTCCAGGTTGGTGTTTGATGGTTCCATGGTGGGAGGGTCTGGTGTTTGGTGTAGGGTGAGGCTGCGGTGGTAGTGGAGGCAGGAGAATGGTCCACGAGTGTCTCTGGGTGATGTGAGATGGCAGGGGGTGGATCATTGTGTGTTTAGCGCATGCAGGGTCTTCGCGTTGTAGAGATGGAAGGTCAGAGGGCCAAGGATTGTGGCGCTAGGTGCGGTCTGGACTCGAACAAGTGCAGATGGACTTATCATTGATGCGCCACTAGAGCAGCTGTGCAGTGGCTGCCATTAAGAAGGGGAGGGAGGTGGGGGGTCCGGTCAGCTGGGAGGCGGGAGAGCTCTTCACAGGGAGGGATGGGGCGGGGCAGCAGGGTCAGCAGTGGTGCAGGAAAAGTGAAAGGAGAGAGAAAAAGACAAGAAAAAAATAAAAATAAACTAAAAATGACTGAAAAATAAGTAAAAGTAAAAAGCAGATGCCAAGAGAGACAGGAAGATACTTACATTCAGATGTCCACTAGGCCACCAGGGATGAGGTGCAGGCAGGAGCCTGCGAGTGGAGGTGGACCTCGAACTGAGAGTCAGGCAGACTCTTAGTTCACTCGCAGCAGAGGCAGCAGCAGCAGCAAACAGGTGCAGCTGCACAGAAGAGGACGGACGGATGCTGACCAGGAGGTCAGAGGAGCCTTCCATCCTGAACCATGTCACAAACATTCCACTTGTGTTCCTAAACGCTATTTATCAAATCAACAATGTACACATGACAGTCACATGTCTTGTGCACAGCTACTTACTCTGAAAAGAATGTAAGCACCTGGAGAGAAGTTGGAGAAAATCATCTGATGAAGCTAGTAAATCTAAGTGCAGGAAGGCTGTCAGGCTTTATCACACAGAAATGAAGGCTTCTCAAGCTGGCTACTTTTCTTCCAAAATTGAGCAGTCCGCTAAATCTCCAAAAGAGATTTTTCAGCTTTAAAAAAATATCAAAGAACCAAAGCTTCTCAACTCTGTCTCGGAATCCTCTATAGAGCACAGTAATAATTTGACTCACTTCTTTCAGGAGAAGATACTTTTCCTTCTCTGACAGCCTAAACTTTGAGGATTCCTCCAGTAGTTGCCCAGTACAACTTGAGACCCTCACAGTGAGCCTTCTCACAGATCTTCTCAATATAATACGGTCAGACTCCCTCCTTGACCCAGCCGATTTCACATTATTCGGCAAGGATCAGACAGCATTGTTCCTGTCTTGGTAGATTTACGAAATCTTTCCCTCTCCTGTGGGCATGTCCCCCTGCAATGGAAGCAAGCTGTGGTCAAACCACTTAAAAAGAAATCTATTCTTGACCTTCTCCATCTGGGTAAATATAGGCCAATCTCCTTCTTGCCAGGTGCTTCGAAGCTCCTAGAGAAGCACATCAACAAACATCTCTCTGAATTACCTTGAATCCAACCAGAACTTCCACCCCAGTTAAATGGGAGCACAGAACAGAAAGAGTCACCGAGGAAACAAGACATCTGTTAAATAAAGGAGGCTCAGCCGCTATTATTCTCTTAGACCTCAGCATGGCCTTTAGCATGGTAGATCATGTTATGCTTTTCCATTGGATAGCATTGTTGGCCGTGTCCTAAAATGGCTCTCCTCCTTCTTGGAGGCCAAAACATTCTAGGTCTGACATACTTGATATAAGTTGTGGGGTGCCTCAAGGGTCCTCCAAGCACCAGTCTCTTTAATCTAATACATACATCCATTAGCTTACAAAGTGCACTCCTATGGGCTGCCATTGGTCTCATACACTGACGATACTCTGCTGGTGATTTCAATTTCCCCTAAGGCCAGCTCTTCTCACCTCTATCTGGCTCCATGTCTTCAGGAAGAAGCCAGATGTATGGCCAATTGTAAACTGAAACTTAATGAAGACAAGATCGAGGTTATAATATTGGGCAACAATCTCAACAAGAACTCCCTTCCTCCCATCCCTACATGTCTGGAGAGTCTACCCAATTCCAAATGTGTGATAAAAAGCCTTGGCATATGGCTAGTTGTCAGCCTTACAATGGATCACCAGGCTAAGCAGCTTGCTGCTAACTGTTTGGTATCCTGAGACTGTTAAAAAAAAAGTATTTAATCTCCCTTCTTTCTTAGGAAGAAGATTAATCATCCAGGCCCTCATGAATTCATGCATCGACCATGGGAATGCTTTATACCTTGGCTCCCCTAAGTATGTGACCAATAAGCTACAGAATACCCAGAATGCTGCTGCTCCTCCTCATGAATCTTCCAAGGCATCAATCAATCAGCATGAAAAGTCTTGAAGGAACTACATTGGCTTCCTGTGAAGCAGCGAGTGTAACTTGAGGCCCTGTGCATTTTGCACAGATCACTCCACAAGAGAAGCCCCTCTTTGTTAGGTTAATTATCCATCCCATACATTCCTGGGAAGCCACTTTGATCCTCCACAGCTCATTTGCTCTGGAGCCCCAAGTTCAAGGGGAGGCCGCCCATTCTCTCTTCTGGTCCCAAGGTTCTGGAATACCCTTCCACTTGAACTGTGCCAGGTGATTAAAGTATGTTTTTTTTGTAAGGCCTTGAGAACTTCACTATATAGCTACTAGTTCCTTCAGAGGATCATTCTGACTTTTATAATGACTGTTTCAGCCCTGGGAGGCCTACAGGTAGCCATGTGCTCCAAATGAATCATAGCATAGAATAGAACATAGAAAGAAGGAATGTGTGTGAAGCTTCAGGCACCACTGCTCAATGTCTTCCAACTATTGGATCTTGAATTGCAGTTGATACCCATTCTGAAAATCTTCAACTCTTTCAAAGATATAAATGACCTGTGTCTGGGCAAACCCTTTTCCCTGAAAAATAGACAGGCACTATAAAAACACTACATTGAAAGTGTGAGGTAATTTGAACCCTCCACAACCAAGAATAGAACAACTATGTTTCTTTGCCCAAGGACAGATTACATCTTAATACCAAAGCTGTGCTGTAAATGCCAGAGTAGCATTTCTGGTTCATGGGACCTATCTAAACCTGCCAGTGCCTCAAGCTGTGTCTTTTGTGGCCATCTCAAAATGTACTGGTATAATGGTTGGGAATGTTAGTATTTCTCTAATTGACACAGACATTTTGAAGTTGTTGATAGCTCCACCCAAAAGACTTTCCACTGAACCCAATTTGGATTTTTGCTTTAATCATTAGCTCACCCATAATGCAGAGGTAAAGAGCAATCAAAACTAACTTACCGTGCCCAATCTAAAAATTGCCTGTGTATAGTGATTATTCAAGGTAGACTATGAAACTATTTCTGTATGTCACTTTCTCTCCTCTTTGCCTATCCCTGGCTCTGTCTCTCTATGCCCAATACCATCTGGGGCTCTTGGAAAGGCATAGTTCAACTGCTTTTGATTTCCCCATTTATGAACATTTGATTGACAACATGTGGGCTTGAATTAGTTGAAAATGGGTAATAAAACTTAAGGCTGTTCTAAACAGGGACCCCCAAATTCTGTCTTGCCAGGGCCCCCAAAAACCTCAAGAGGTCACTGATGAAACCTATTGAGCTATGTGAATATACTCTCTAGTATATCAGGTATAATTCTTTAAATAGTTGTTTGGCATTATTGTATTGTTTAAAGAGAACATACAATTGGAGACAGAAGTGTGAAATGGCCATACCAAGGTGTAGTTAGATGTGCAACTTTATGAACTCCCACACACATTCACACTGGTGAGGGTCAGAAATTGATTCCAGCACAGGGCTAGTGTTATCATCTTTATTGAGTAGGAAATGGAATAGCTTACTCACAGATTTTCTTGGGAACAAAGAAAGGGGTTTATTTAATTGGATTTTTTTCCCACAATAACAAAATATGTTTTTTTCCCATGGGATCCTTTGCTTCTGTGCAAAGTTCTAGGGGAGAACTTTGCATGGAGGAAAGGGATCCCATGTGAAATTGCACATCACAGTAGGTTCCTATTCCAACAGGGCTAAGGTCTCCCTTACACAGCAATGCATAGGATCCTACAATAGGATCCTTGTGGGACATTACATGGCCTACCCAGGAGTATGGATGAAAACCATCATGTGGCACAGCTTCCCCTGCATATTCCTGGAAATGTTTGTCAATCCTAAAATATCATAAATCTACACTCTCATACTGTATAGGTGTACATCTGCAACTGTAGGTGTTTGACTTTCTGTGGGACTCAGGCACTATTAGCCTAATTATGAGTTTGATGGATGGGATAACCCTTCTGCCAAACGCCCTACAGAGTAGCTGCCGCCATAGTGGTGACTACCCCAATGGACCTATTAAGAGTTTCCTACTAGGCTGACTGGTGGAAACCAAGGTTTCCACCTGTCAACCTAGTGGTAAACAGGCAGCAACATGGTCTCCAGCTTGAAATCAAGCTGGTGGCAATGCTGTCGCCACAGGGTGCACCAGCACCCTTGCACAGAAAACAGTGAACATTGTAAGAGTGCTGGACAGGGGTACCCATGCACTGCCCATACCAAGTACATGGGCACTGCAGGGCTACCACCTGTGGCCCCTTGCACCTGTTCCCTGCCAGCCTTTTCATGACGGTGAAACCTCCATGAAAAGTCTGGTGGAGAACAAGGTCATAATCTGCAGGGCAGCGCTGCATTGCAACCTCAACCCACCGGGATCACTGATCCTGGCAGAGATGGCGGAACCCTGATGGTCTGACTGCCAAGGTCTTAATGTGGAAGTCAGAATACTACAGCAGGGGTAGTCCTGACCACCACTGCGTGGCTGAAGGTCTTAAGACCGCCAGCCTCATAATGAGACCATATGTTTGTAAGCAGAGGGGGTGGATTAGCATATAAAGAGCTGAATAGGTAGCAATTTTGTATTTGTAGCACATTTTTGTAGCAGGATGTCAAAGAGTCTGCATTAGATGATATGAAGCTTAAATCAAAATCACATAGACCCATTCCTTCTTGTGCAGGAATTCTTCCTGATCCTGGAGAACCAGGCCTGCAGCTCAGCAATGGGTTCCCCGACAGAATATTGTGGAAAACAATATCGACTCACCAAAATATTGGCAAAATAACAGCTACGGTGCCTTGGACGAGGTAATCTCGTCCAAGGCACTGGTTCCCGGGTGCCTTGGCCGAGATCACCTCGTCCTGCACCCGGGAACTGGGGAGCGCTAGCGCTCTCCCCAGTGGCCCCTCAACCATACCCCCCAGTCATGGATGGAATTCCTTCCCCTTCCACCCCGACCCCCCCACCCCATTTATTTTCAATGTGGAAATTGGCATAAGGGAGCGACCCCGTGGGCAAGGGTCGCTCTGGGGGGGGGCATTATTTTAAAGGCCTTTTCTGCCCCCCCGGGGGCAAATCGGCCTATTATTAGGGGGGGCAGAAACCTCTAGACACCAGTGATCTTTTTTTTGTTTGTTTTGTTTTTGTTTTGTTTTTGTTTTTAGAGGCTGGGAGCGACCCCTTAGGCAAGGGTTGCTCCCCTAGGTGGCAAATTACATTTAGGCCATTTCAACCCCCCTTGGGGGCAGATTGGCCTATTTTTATAAGGCCAATCTGCCCCCAAGGGGGACAGAAACCACTAGACACCAGCGAGTTTTTTTTTCTTCGTGAATTTCACGCAAGGGGAGCGACCCCTTAGGCAAGGGTCGTTCCCCTGGAGGGGCAAATTATCTTTAGGCCATTTCTGCCGCCTTTGGGGGCAGATCGGCCAATGTCACGCAAGGGGAGCGACCCCGTAGGCAAGGGTCGCTCCCGTGGCGGGTTGGGGGGGTGGGAGCCAATTTTATTTTAGGCCATTTCTGCCCCCCAGGGGGCAGAGCGGCCTATTGATATTAGGCCGATCTGCCCCCAGCGGGGGCAGAAACCTCTAGGTGCCAGGGCTAATTTTTTTGTGTTTTATTTTTTGCTTGTTTGTTTTTTTAGAGATGGGGAGTGACCCATTAGGCAAGGGTCGCTCCCCTGGGGGGCAAATTGTATTTAGACCATTTCTGCCCCCTGTGGGGGCAGATCGGACGATTTTAGGTCAATCTGCCCCCAAGGGGGCAGAAACAACAAGGCACCGGGGATTTTTTTTTTGTGCCAATGTCACGCAAGGGGAGCGACCCCGTAGGCAAGGGTTGCTCCAGGAGGGGCTTGGGGGGTGGGGGGGATAATTTATTTTAGGCTATTTCTGCCCCCCCCGGGGGCAGATCGGCCTATTGTTATTAGGCCGATCTGCCACCAGCGGGGGCAGAAACCTCTAGGCGCCAGGGCTAATTTTTATTTTATTTTTTTATTTTTTTTTTAGAGATGGGGAGCGACCCATTAGGCAGGGGTCGTTCCCTTGGGTGGCAAATTGTATTTAGACCATTTCTGCCCCCCTTGGGGGCAGATCGACTGATTTTAGGTCAATCTGCCCCCAAGGGGGGCAGAAACAACTAGGCACCGGGGACTTTTTTTTGCGCCAATGTCACACAAGGGGAGCGACCGCTTAGGCAAGGGTTGCTCCAGGAGGGGCTTGGGGGGTGGGGGGCAAATTTATTTTAGGCCATTTCTGCCCCCCGGGGGCATATCGGCCTATTGTTATTAGGCCGATCTGCCCCCAGCGGGGGCAGAAACCTCTAGGCGCCAGGGCTAATTTGTTTGTGTTTTATTTTTTGCTTGTTTGTTTTTTTAGAGATGGGGAGCGACCGCTTGGGCAAGGGTCGCTCCCCAGGGGGGCAAATTGTATTTAGACCATTTCTGCCCCTCGTGGGGGCAGATCGGCCGATTTTAGGTCAATCTGCCCCCAAGGGGGCAGAAACAACAAGGCACCGGGGATTTTTTTTTTATGCCAATGTCACGCAAGGGGAGCGACCCCGTAGGCAAGGGTTGCTGCAGGAGGGGCTGGGGGTGGGGGGCTAATTTATTTTAGGCCATTTCTGCCCCCCCGGGGGCAGATCGGCCTATTGTTATTAGGCCGATCTGCCCCCAGCGGGGGCAGAAACCTCTAGGCGCCAGGGCTAATTTTTTTGTGTTTTATTTTTTGCTTGTTTGTTTTTTTAGAGATGGGGAGCGACCCATTAGGCAGGGGTCGTTCCCCTGGGGGGCAAATTGTATTTAGATCATTTCTTCCCCCCTTGGGGGCAGATTGGCTGATTTTAGGTCAATCTGCCTCCAAGGGGGGCAGAAACAACTAGGCACCGGGGAGTTTTTTTTGGGTCAATGTCACCCAAGGGGAGCGACCCCTTAGGCAAGGGTCGCTACCAGGGGGGTTTGGGGGGGGTGGGGGGTCAAATTTATTTTAGGCCATTTCTTCCCCCCCCTGGGGGCAGATCGTCCAATTTTTATTAGGCCAATCTGCCCCCACGGGGGCAGAAACCACTTAGGCACCAGAGATTGGTGTGTGTGTATGCATGTGTTTTCTTTAGGGAGGCAGCCCCTTGGGTAAGGGCCGCTCCCCATGGGAGCACATTACTGATGGTCATATCTGCCCCTCATTGGGGGCAGATGGGCCTATTTTTGGAAGGCCCACCAGAGGCCAGGGGAGTTTTTTTTCCCGAAAATAAATGGGTGGGGGTGTGGCCATACCCCACCCCAAATAAATGGGGCCAAAGTTGTTCTGCCCACTAGTGGGCAGATGGGGCAATTACCCCTGATTCACACCCCGGGGAGGTAGAAAGTCTAGTAGATGCCAGGGAATTAAAAAAATATATATATATATTGGGGTGGTGGCTACTAACCAGTATGGGCCTGGTTACGCCCCCACCTCAACTGAAGGGGGTAACAGTCTTTCAGCTCTCCCCCGCACTCTAAAACATCTTATCCCACAGCAAGCAAGAAGGCATTTGATTATTTTGGGTTTTAGTTTTACATTTGGGCCATGAGAACTTGGCTTACTCTCAAAATCGTCCCACTTGGAATGGTGAAGGCTGCACTTTATGGACTTTGGGACGCTGCCATGTAGAAAAATCCACAAGACTTAGACACATCTGAAAATTAAACATCTGGGTGATTCCAGACTGGCGTGTTTCACATGCACCCGCACCATTTTTGTACCCACAATCCCCTGCAAACCTCCAACTTTGCTTGAAATCACACATTTTCCCACGTTTTTGTGATGGAACCTTCCGGAATCTGTAGAAATCCACAAAATTCCTACCACCCAGCATTGTCTCATGTATACCGATAAAAATTCTGCTGCACTTGTCAGCCTAAAAATGATTTTTTGCAAACTGCCCTTTCAGACCCCTTTTGTTCCCCCCCAATATCAACCTGTTTTTGGCTCTTCCCTTTCACAAGCATTTGGCCCACCTACACAAATGAGGTATAATTTTTACCGGGAGACTGAGGGGAACATTGGGTGGTATGAAATGTGTCCCAGTGCGGTGATCCCACACAGAAATGTGGGAAAAATAAAAAAATTTAGCTAAATTTGAGGTTTGCTGAGGATTCTGGGTAAGAAAACATTGGGGGATCCACGCAAGTCACACCTCACTGGAGTCCCTCGGGTGTCTAAATTCAGAAATGTCTAGGTTTGGTAGGTTTCCCTAGAAGGCTGCTGAGCCCAGGACCAAAAACGCAGGCGACCCCCTGCAAAAACAGGTAGTTTTGTATTTGATAATTTTGATGTGTCCATGTTATGTTTTGAGCCATTTCCTTTCGTGGGCTCTAGGCTTACCCACACAAGTGAGGTACAATTTTTATCGGGAGACTTGGGGGAACGCTGGGTGGAAGGAAATTTGTGGCTCCTCTCTGATTCCAGAACTTTCTGTCACCGAAATGAGAGGAAAAGGTGTTTTTTTGGCCAAATTGTGAGGTTTGCAAAGGATTCTGGGTAACAGAACCTGGTCAAAGCCCCACAAGTCACCCTATCTTAGATTCCCCTAGGTGTCTAGTTTTCAAAATGTGCTGGTTTGCTAGGTTTCCCCAGGTGCCGGCTGAGCTAGAGGCCAAAATCCACAGATAGGCACTTTGTAAAAAACACCTCTGTTTTCTGTGAAAAAATGTGATGTGTCCACGTTGTGTTTTGGGGCATTTCCTGTCGGGGGCGCTAGGCCTACCCACACAAGTGAGGTATCATTTTTAGCGGGAGACTTGGGGGAACGCTGGGTGGAAGTAAATTTGTGGCTCCTCTCAGATTCCAGAACTTTCTGTCACCGAAATGTGAGGAAAATGTGTTTTTTTGGCCAAATTTTGAGGTTTGCAAAGGATTCTGGGTAACAGAACCTGGTCAGAGCCCCACAAGTCACCCTATCCTGGATTCCCCTAGATCTCTAGTTTTCAAAAATGCACAGGTTTGGTAGGTTTCTCTATGTGCCGGCTGAGCTAGAGGCCAAAATCCACAGGTAGGCACTTTGCAAAAAACACCTATTTTCTGTCAAAAAATATGATGTGTCCACGTTTTGTTTTGGGGCATTTCCTGTTGCGGGCGCTAGGCCTACCCACACAAGTGAGGTATCATTTTTATCGGGAGACTTGGGAGAATGCTGGGTGGAAGTAAATATGTGGCTCCTCTCAGATTCCAAAACTTTCTGTCACCGAAATGTGAGGAAAACGTGTTTTTTAGCCAAATTTTGAAGTTTGCAAAGGATTCTGGGTACCAGAACCTGGTCAGAGCCTCACAAGTCACCCCATCTTGGATTCCCCTAGGTCTTTAGTTTTCAAAAATGCACAGGTTTGGTAGGTTTCCCTAGGTGCCGACTGAGCTATAGACCAAAATCTACAGGTAGGCACTTTGCAAAAAACTTCTCTGTTTTCTGTAAAAAAATGGGATGTGTCCACATTGTGTTTTGGGGCATTTCCTGTCGTGGGCGCTAGGCCTACCCACACAAGTGAGGTATCATTTTTATCGGGAGACTTGGGGAAACATAGAATAGCAAAACAAGTGTTATTGCCCCTTGTCTTTCTCTGCATTTTTTCCTTCCAAATATAAGAGAGTGTATAAAAAAGACGTCTATTTGAGAAATGCCCTGTAATTCACATGCTAGTATGGGCACCCCAGAATTCAGAGATGTGCAAATAACCACTGCTCCTCAACACCTTATCTTGTGCCCATTTTAGAAATACAAAGGTTTTCTTGATAGCTATTTTTCACTCTTTATATTTCAGCAAATGAATTGCTGTATACCTGGTATAGAATGAAAACCCACTGCAGGGTGCAGCTCAATTATTGGCTCTGGGTACCTAGGGTTCTTGATGAACCTACAAGCCCTATATATCCCCGCAACCAGGAGAGTCCAGCAGACATAACGGTATATTGCTTTCAAATATCTGACATTGCAGGAAAAAGTTACAGAGTAAAACGTAGAGAAAAATTGCTGTTTTTTTCACCTCAATTTCAATCTTTTTTTCTTTCAGTTGTTATTTTCTGTTGGAAACCCTTATAGGATCTACACAAATGTTTAGGTTTCTGGGATCCAGCATTGGTTTCACGCACATTTCTGTCACTGACTAGAAGGAGGCTGAAAGCACAAAAAAACATAAAAATAGGGTATGTCCCAGTAAAATGCCAAAATTGTGTTTCAAAATTCGGTTTTCTGATTCAAGTCTGCCTGTTCCTGAAAGCTGGGAAGCTGGTGATTTTAGCACGGCAAACCCTTTGTTGATGCCATTTTCAGGGAAAAAAACACAAGCCTTCTTCTGCAGCCCCTTTTTCCTATTTTTTCGAAAAAAAACAATTTTTCACTGTATTTTGGCTAATTTCTTGGCCTCCTTCAGGGGAACTCACAAAGTGTGGGTACCTGTAGAATCCCTAGGATGTTGAAAAAAAGGGCCGCAAATTTGGCGTGGGTAGCTTATGTGGACAAAATGTTATGAGGGCCTAAGCGAGAACTCTTCCAAATAGGCAAAAAAAGGCCTAGCACAGGAGGGGGAAAAGGCCTGGCAGTGAAGGGGTTAATATTGATTACAAAAATATTGCTATCCTATAACAACAATAACACAAATATCAAAGACATATATATATATTAACATCAAAAATATCAAAATTTAACAATATCAAACACACTCATATCGAAACACAAAGTGTTGTCCACTATTAAAATATATACACTATGACAATATTGAAACTCACAATGGCAACTACAATATAGCTAAAAATTAAAAAAAATATTTTACATTATAAACTCCTTTTTCATATTAAATAACTTTAAAAAATAATAACCAATAAACTAAAAAAATAATATACATAAACATTTCTATTCACCATACATTTACTATTACAACTAAACACATTTGTAAACAAATATTATGAAAAGAAAATAAATATTAGCACATTTAATAAAAATAAATAAAATAAATGCAAAATTTAAAATATAGTAATAATAGAACAATTCAAGAAATTCATGCATTTAAATGTAAAACAGAAACATCAATTAGTGTCCATCAAAAATGTAACAACTGAAAAACCTGCAAACTACAGAAAAAGTAGCCAATATAATTTACCATGAAACAAATTACACATAAAACTATACACATAATTAAGTGAACACTAAAAAGAGCACAAAACCTCACGATTTTTCACAGGAGTAACACAACTAGAAGAAAGCAACACTCTGCTAGACTGCACAAAGTATAGTCAGAAGAAAGACTGTGATAAAATAACAAGGCACATTCAAAAGTAACTTTAAAAATTAAATAAACTAGAACGTAACCTGAACATTGAAAAAAAAAATTCTGTCAGTAAATTGCTAAAGTCTATCTTCTTTTTTAAACCATCTTTGTTGAGTATTTCAGCTTTACAAAGCATTGAATACACAATGAGCGTATACTGTCACGACTGTGTCATCATACAAGCATCAAACAGTAGTTACAATCTCTCCAGTATAATGCATATTAATCATTAAATACTAAAGAAGCACTTCAACAAAAATGAAGCACTTCACACTGAAAAATCAAACTCCACACTCATAAGCTTGGACAAGTCAATTTTAATGTAAGTAAAATAAACATAGTTATATAAATAAAGCCAGCCTTATAAATTAAACTTAAAAATGAAACCCCGCCAGCCTCCTAAAACTAATTAATCCTCTTTTTTTAACATATAACTAAAACAATAATTTTCACACCAACAGAAAAGGAAAGACTGCGTAACTCGAATCTTGATGACATGAAAGAGAAATGGAAGAAAATCAAGTGCAAATTAAAGCAACTGCACATATGTACATATAAAACGTAAAAGTATAAAACCTGTTTAAACTACATTCGCAAATAAAAGAAAACATTTTAACTCAATAATTAATTTTACAAATATGCTTCTTTCAGACAGAAAGGCAGAAAGATCCACATACATTAGATCATAGAAAGACAAACACTCGGTTCCACACATGGGATACAAATAGATTCAAGTAAACGCAAGCACTGAAAATATGGATTAAAAGTGTGCTAAATTATGTGAAAAAGATTGTTGTGGGGGAGGTACAATGAAAGAATGATATTGTAATTAACATTGGAGAACATAACCACCGCCCAAATGTAACCAAGATGGAAGCAAAGCTTGTACTTCAAGAGTTAAAACAGGCAAGCACTAGTCCCCCAAATTTTGTAAAACATACATGCTCCCTAAAGTGCCTGATCACATTACAGGTCAGCTACCAACAATTGCTACTTTAAAACAAATAATATCATACAGTAAAAAAAAACATAAATCAAAACCCTGCTTCCCTTAGAAGATAGCAAGAAATACAGATTACAGAAAACCTAATTACTGCACATAATGAGGAAACTCTCCTACTACACAACAACCACAATAACAACTGAAGAATAATGAGATTTGCAACTGAGAATAACTTGCTATGACCAAGCCAATGTGAAACATGGATAATAGTTCGAGTTTTTCAACTGTGTCCTCCACTATTCACACAGCTATACACCATAGATGGTGTATATAACAACACTAGCTTACACCTTCATTTATGAATTGCTGACTAACAAACAAAGTCCAACTTGCTATGAACATTTAAACTACATAAAAGTATAAATTAACAATTACTCTCCATACAAAATTAGAATACACTTTGAACAGGCAATGATAGCAAAAAAAGATATAAACAATATTTAAACACAGCCATAAAAGGCTGCTGTTAGCACTTCAAGTAAAGCATTTGGAAATGTATGTAGAATATCCAACAAACTGCAAGTTTGCCTTTGAAATTAAAACATTAATAGCTCTGTCACATGTGCATTTAACAGATGTATCTAACTATTATAACATGCTGATAGAATTCCCATTTTACAAAAGAATTAAACAAAAACTATGTCCACTAATGCATTACTTCGGGGACTCTTGACTTGGCAGATTGTACTACACTGGTCACAGATGCCAACCCAAATTCCAAATATCATGATGGTATGTCTCTAACAGCACCATGGCTCAACATGCAAAAAACAACAATGAAATTGAAGGATGGCACAATGTCTCTCAGGCCACACTACAACAAACACAACCAGCACAATACAAATTCATGAAAGCCCTTCAAAAAGAACAGAGCTACCAACATCTAAAGATAGTACATCCAGTAAATCAATTCAAGCCTAGTTAGCTAAACAAACAAGACAAATGTATTAAATGCCACATTTCAAAGTCAGACACTATGTAAATAACGATGGAATAAATTATCAAGAAATGATAGCCAAGTCACTGTTATAAACTATCTATCTACCAATATACACACAATTAAAATAGAACACAGCTTAACACCCCAATCAATATATTTAATAAATATTAGACTTATCACTTTTATTAAAAAAATAAATAGAATACAAAGTAAGACTGATAAATACAAATAATTAATTTTAATATTTAATCAAAAATATTCATCGGAAAACCAAAAGGATGCAATATTAAAAATAGTAAAATCAGATCCTGAATTAATTCATACACATACAGTATTATACTTTTCCATTGAAGTAAAAGCAACATACCTATACATATTAAAATATAACATTTCCCACCCATAAATAAATAGAAGAAACGTACCTATATTTCTGTGGCAGACATACTTGATCTACTTCCATCTCCCATAAATCTATACCACAAAAATGTTTAAACAAAAGTAAGAACCCTAAAAAAATACAAAGATTAAATGTACAAAATAAATCTATTTAATTACTACACAGTCATTGAAAGCAGAAAAGACCTGGAAAATAAAAAGTAAAAATGGCTCAGGGAAACTGAAAATAAAAATAAAATAAAAATAATGTTGTTTTAAATTAAAGCAAATTAATTTCCTTTTAAAAACTCAATAAAACTAGCTTTAAACTTTGCACTCCAACATTATAACCTATGAAAACTCATAACATTCCTATTTCTCAATTGATACATCCAAAATGCCATAAAAACTTAGCATTATAGCTCTACAAACATAGTACAAAACACATCTATATTTACAATTACATACTAGTACTACGAAGCTACAGTTAGGCCTACTGCATTACATTACATAATCTTGCAACACAAACTGACAATAAACAATGTTATCAAATAGAAAAAATGTTGTAACCCACACTAACTAGACCCACCCTCTACCCGTAAGACACTGAATAAGAACGTAAAAAAGAGTTTTACCTTGACCGTCAAACAGATACAGGGAACCACGAATGACACAAACAAAATATAACTCAAAATTACAGTACAAGGCTACAAAATACAAATAAGGGTAAGAAAGATGGTTCCTAAGTGGAAATTAAAAAGCCTATCTTCTTATAAAACTAAGAAGAAATATTACAAAAATGCATTTAATATTGTTGAACAAAGTCCATCAAAATGTATAAAAATATTTAACAAATCTTTAACCAATGTATTGAACAAATATAAATGTAAATGTAATGTAAAAATGAAATAGCCTACAAAAATATAAATCTATGTTAAATAGTACTAATTGATACATTCATTAACAGGATTATTAAAATGTAAAACTACAATGTAGCATGCATAAAAAAATATATGCGTGAAAAATGATTATGTACTATTTCCACGTAAATGTTTAAACATGTCTTGAAAGTGTGTTTAAAATACAATACATTTAATACTACAGCACAAAAGTACCTAAAAATGTTGTATCGTTGTAACAGGTGACAACATTGTATTTGATTTTTTTGACAAAAAAGCATGTATAAAAAATAAAAAGTAAAAAGTACATTAAATAAAACACATAAATAAAAATGTATAGAAATCTTGCAATGTATTGGTTACTAGTCTAAAAAAACTACACACTATACAAATTACGAACCATCCTGGAAAAGGTGTGTGACACTGAAAAGGTAACATTTACTACTCACATTCAACCAAAACCATTTTGGGAAAGATGTTGGACACTAAAAGGGCCAAATGTACTATTTCCAATCCAATATAAAGCATTTTAGCTGAGGTGTTGGACACTAAAGAAGTTACATTTTCTAGTCCCACTGCAAGAAACATTTTTGGGGTGAAGACGGACATTAAAAGGACAGCATAGGTCATGCCCACTCCAATCTAAACTATTTTGGGGTAGATGTTGTACCTTAAAGGGGTTAGATTTATTATTCCCACTGTAATGTACAGTTTTTTGGGGAAGGTGTTGGACACTAAAAGGGAAAGATTTATGTTCCCACCCCAAGCCAAACCATTTTAGGGAAGGTTCTGGCCACTAAAAGGGCAAAAATGACTATTCCCACTACAATCTAAACCATCTTGGGGAAGGAGTTGGACACTAATGTGGTAAAATGTATTATTCCCTCTCTAACGTAAACTATTTTTAGGTAGGTGTTGATCACTAAAGTCATTAAATGTACCATTTCCTCTCCAAAATAAAACATTTTGGAGACGTTGTAGGACACTAAAGGTATACCATTTACCATACCCATTCCAATGTAAACCATTGTGGAGCAGGTGGTGGACATCAAACAGGTTCAATGTACTATTCCTACTCTAAACTAAAGAATTTTGGAAAAGGTGTTGGAGACTAAAGGGATTAAATATACCATTGCCACTCCAATGTAAACTAATTGTGGAAGGAGGACACTAAAGGAGTTAGATTTACTATTCCACTTCAATCTATACCATTTTAGGAAAGATGTTGAACATAAGAGGTGTTAGATTTACTATTCACACTCTGTTCAATAGCATTTTGAAGAATGTGTTGGACACGAAAGGGGCAACATTTAGTATTCATAAAAAACAATGTATATTTTTGTAAAAATATAAATAGCAAAACATCAACTAACTATAACTTATTATACATGCATTAAATGTACACAAATGCTAAATAACTATAAATAAAACAGTTTAAAATAAATATAACATAAAATAAAAACAGTTAAATAAAAACAAACAAAAACCATAATTTATAAATTATATTACATAAAAAAAATTATACTTAATAATAAAAGTAAAATATTTATAAAGAGCAACACTTTAGTTTTCTATAACACCACCTTAGCTAACAATATAAATATCATTAAATTATAAAGTAATACCTTCTGGATGTAATGTGGTAAAATGCTTGTGCTCTCCCTTTAAATATGGTAAAACTGGCATACATCTAATTGGCACATGTAATTTACTTATAAGCCCCTAGTATATGGTACTACATGTACCTAGGACCTATATGTTGAATACAACAAGTGGGATGCAGCACTCATTGAGCCACCTGCTAAATTACCACTGTTAAAAATGTCCCCACGCCTTCCCTTGCAGCCTCTGTTTAGACTTTTAAACTGCCATTTCAACTTGGCAAAAGAACCTTTAGTCAGGCCTAAATCTTCCTTTTTAGTATTTATATGGTAGGCCCTAAATGCCAGTAGGGCAGGATGCATGGTATTTAAAAAGTAGTACATATGTAGTGGGAAAACTGGGGTGATTGCAGAAGACCCCTAACATTTTGTCCCGTTTTTCACTTACGCTGGTGTTTTTCTGACACTGATGGTGCCCTGGGCACTGCTAACCAGTCCCAGGGCCTGTGCTCTGATTAAAATGATTATGCAAATTTGGCTCATTATAATTGGCTCTGTCAACCTACCTATAGGTCCCTAGTATATTGTAGGGCATGTAAGTTTAGGGACCCCAGTATAGGTAGTGCACCCATAGGTGCACTGCTGTGGTGCACAGGGTCATTTTGAAGGCAGTCATGCCTTGCTGGCTGCTTTTAAGTTAAAGTTAACCCCAAATTCAGCTTTGGAATTGAAAGTAGTTCCAAAGTATTAAGCTACCTTATTTTACATATAGGTCACCCCAAAGGTGTGCCCTAGGTGCTCTTGGGGCTGGGTACAATGTAACTAAAAGAAGGGACTTTATAAAAGATGTTTTATAAGCCCTGGTGAGGGACAAATAGCTACATTTGTTTTCCCTAATGTAGTGAATAGGCTCCATGGGCAAACGTAGGGAGACTTTATTTTAAAATAATAAAGTCTCAAAAGGAGCTAAATATTTCAACTTTGGTATCAAACTTATTGTTAGAATAAATCCAACAACTTGCCATTGTTGAATTTACTACAACTAACTCAGGAAAAGAGGTTTAGAACGCTACCTGAAATTTCAGCTCTGTAATGCCTTTCTCTGATTGGCCAGCCTCTGGCCTGGGCTGAACACAAAGGAAGTGCCTGGGGGAGGATAACTACCTCAGCAGATGGTGAAATAGGTTGGGCAGAGAACAGCCAAACTGTACTTCAATGGAGGAAAGGACATTTGGGCCTTCAAGTGGGCCTCCCCCATTTCCTGCAAAACCAGAAAGCCAGGTGCCTCCAGATTAGATTAAGAGAGGGCTGGAAAAGGGTGAGTTAAGGGAAACTTAGCTATACCAGTGGGTGGGCGCCGTCAGACCTAATCTCTGAGACTGAATGTTTGCCATCTTGGATTTTGGGAGAACGTTGCTCGGTGGGATTGATTTTTGCCACACTTCCCACGAAGTGGTCACTCAAGAGGGTGGTGGCCAGCACGTGATTGGTCAAAGGCCTCCCCCGTTCTCCACCCCAAAAGCAAGTATAACATTGGAGGAGCTGTATGCCCACCTCAGATCCCTTCAAGGAATAAGACAAAGAAAAGAAGAAGGACTGCCCTGCTTGACCCTTCACCTGCACCTGGACACTGCCCTCTGAAGGCCTGCATCAGCTGCACACTTAGGTTTCCCCACTAAAAGGCCTTTGCCTATCTTCAACTTCTTAAAGAAGGGACTTCCTGTTTGCTACAGGTAGCAATTAGCTGACCATAGTCCCCTGCATCAAGCCCTGAAGAAACTGACCAGAGTCCAGTGGTCATTTTTGGATTTGAGCTAGGCGCATTCTGAGAGTTGGAGCCCTGACTCTCAAGAAGCAACTCAGAGCTTCTGGTACTTTGAGGTGAGTTGTGGACTCCTTAAGGACTTTCACAGACCTACTGGAAGAAGATCCAGATGTTTGGAGAAGATTGAAGCTCTTTTGGAAAAAAGGTCCATAAGTGGACCGAACCAAAGTCCTGAGTCAAGCCGGCTTACATCGACTGCAACCCGGCCTGACTTGCAGGTTAGTCCCACTGAAAAGCTCTGGATCCCCAGACTTCCAGGATTTACTGGGGGCTAGTGGAAAGACAGTCCGACAATGTTGACTCAAAAACGACTTGCTTTGGAGGGTCATCCGACATGGGAGAGATAAAGCTCAAAAAAAGTTTTTAGATCCGAACGTAAAAAGTTGACATAGGCTTCCTGCGCAGTGTATCTGAAGAGGGCTCCAGGGAGGTCATTTCCAACTTGTGACTTTGTCCTGGTGAAGAAAATTTGCAAGAAAAAGACTTAGAGGCTGATTATGAATTTGGCGGACGGTTTACACTGTCTGCCGATCTTCAGATGAGGAGGTTGCCACCATATTCACTACCTCCCCACGGACCCCGCTAAGAGTTTCCAACTAGGTCAGTGGGAAACAGCCTACTGCATTGTCTCTGGCTCGTAATTGAGCCAGCGGCAGTGATGTAGAGCGCAGAGTGCACCAGCACCCTCTCAATGTTTACTGTCTGCAAAGCAGACAGTGAGCATTGCGAAGGTGCTGGCCGGGGTGGGGCTGCACTGCCAATGCCAAGTGCATTGGAAGTTCAGGGCCCCCCCGGGGCCTCCTGCACCCATTCTCCACCAGCATTTTCATGGCAGTGGTACCTCCATGAAGCCGCTGACGGAGAAGCGGGTCGTAATCCCCAGGACTTAGGGCCACCACCACTTCCAGACCGCCGGGATCGCCGATCCTGCCAGAGCTGACAGTTCCCTGGCAGCCCCACCACCGGGATTGTAATGTGGTGGTCGGACCGCCACATTGGCGGCAGTCTGACCACCATCCGTGAGTCTGACGGCCTAGTGACTGCCAGACTCGTCATGAGGCCCTAAGTCAGAAGGTAAAACTTTGACCGAGGCCTCCCGCTCACTGTAGCTGAGCAGGGCTCCATCGCGGTCAACCTCAAATTCTGACTTTGCCCCAGTCGAGTGCGACCAGATGTCCAGATTAGCGCTTATAGTTTCTATGCGCTAAAAAACATTAATTCTTTCAAATTTAATATCTCCAGTTCCCTTTATTGGAATGTTGTCATTTTAGTGTCATTGTAAAGATAAAGGTATAATCTATTGTTATAAATTGGTCTTGAATTTTAATTTAGTTTTTGTTTTTTACTTATTTACTGTTTTGTGATTCTTTAAATGCTTTACAAACCTGTCTCCTAACTTAAGCTTAACTGCTCGTTGCCAAGCTATTAAGGGTTGAGCTGGGATGAATTTATTGAGACCTAACTGGACCTAGTGGGAGATGTAAGTGCAGGTACTTCCCTGCCCTTACCAATAATCCACTTTCCAACATATATTTAAAGTTGTACATGTCCTGGCATGGAAAAACCTACAAAGATGTTTTTCACTGTGGGAAAGCAGATCCTCCTATAGAAATACACAAAGTTAAACTGTAAAAGTTCATAGTGCTTACATTCAGTTTGGGAGCTGTTAAGAAGATAATTCAAATTGTTTTATTAGTAATTGAAAATCCAGTTTAATGGTAAAATTGGTTATTATCATTTAGAAAATAGCACTTTTAGAAACTTGCTATTTTACTGCGTAATCCAAATGTGCCTTTCTGCCAGTGTCACCTAACTATTGAATGCCTCCCCTGTGGTCAGACCAAAATTGCTTCTGAGCAGTGGACAAAAGACTTTGGTGTGTAAATGTGCTTTTTTTTCCTTGAGCAAGAGGGCATAGGGGGCTGTGCTCATCCCTCTTTTACACTTCAGCGGGATGCCTATCCTGTCACTGGCAGATGTAGTTCACACCTAGGCAAGCCTCCCTTTGTCCTCCTAGCAAGCTTGGCTGCAAACTCAGTGAGAGGATCCCCAAGGGAGGTTGTGCCCATTATCCTAGCCACATCTTTGGGTGGGCACAAGGAGCTCTCACCAAGGGAAGAAGGATTCTGCCATGTTAGATTCAGATATAGAGGGGTACTATGGGATAACGTACAGTAAATCACTCAGGATATACTGCAGATATGAGTATGGCCACACCTGGGAACTTTTAGCCCATTCTATTAGAAGTACCATTGTTAGAAATCTTTTTCCATGTGTTGTCTAAATTAGGTATCATGTCTCTCATGTCTTCAGCCTCCACCAGGAGTTTCCTTAATTTGATGATTTGATTCTCCAGGTAAGTGCATTGCTGTTCTTTCCCTCCACTAAAATAGAAACATTTTCATTGTGTGCCTGAGGATCAGCCGATAAAAAACTAATGAGCACATAATTCCTCCACAAGTTCATATCACTGCATGTTATCATTATTACATCATTATAACAACACTAAAACATAAGAGTGAACTTGCACACCCAAATTTCCTGTCCCCTGCAAGGTTCATATTCCCAAACACCATATTGTAATAGTGGGTGCTTAACAAAGGTTCAGCTGTAGCAGATGATACTGTCACTTTACACATAAAACTTTGTTAGAGTTTTACATAATCAAGAGTCACTTTGGGATGCCTGGACTTACTCTAGTGATGTCGACTTCACAATCGCTCATGGTGGCAAACAGAAACATAGGCATGATTCAAAGGGCTACATATGATGCCTAATGGGTATAGAATGCATGTTTGTTGTTAGCTGGGCATGTGATGTTGAATACTTTTAAAGTGTATCTGGTTTGTACAAGACTGAGCAATGAACTTTTTGTGAGAATTACAATGCCAAAAGGACTAAGATGTCTGATTCACACTTTCTATGATCTCTGTCAGACATGTAAAATGTAGGCTGGCGCACAGAGTACTAATATGTTTATCAACACAGAGTGTCAAATTTTTAAAATTGGGTCACAAGGCAATGAAGTCATCAGCATTCTTTATAAAGCTACATATGATCTATTGAGTCAGAGTTTCTGTGGGCCAACATGTGATATAACTACTTTTAATACATTTATTTGAGTGAAAATAGCAAATCCAGACAATAGTTGCATTGACCATGTGCTCTCAGTTAAACCTTATGGATGACACCATGTCATACAAACAACATGACCACGGTGAGGCTCATTAAGCACGAGAACACATGCAACAACTGCAATTTAGAGATAAAGCAGAACACTCTTAATGTGGAATACCATTGCACAATGCTGGTGCAATGTTGGAGGCTTATAAGCCTCCAACCTGGCTTGTAGTCCAAGCAGTGTTCAGGACCCTCCTGTGTAGTGAACTGAGATGAGAGTATTGTGTATGTGGCTAGGAGGATATCTCAAGCACATGTGTTGCCTTTGGGCATGCCAGTCAAGCCCTCCCACTATACTGTAGCACCTGATGATGTGCATTACAATCCTCTGCTGGGTGGTCAGTCCCCTATAAAACTAAGGAGATGTTTGTAGGATTCTCTTACTTCCTCTTGTCTTTATTATCTGCCATTATGGGGTCTCTGGAATGAAAAGAGAAGCAGGATGGAGGAGGAATGTGATTTGGTCCATGAATGGCTCTCCAATGGTCTAACGTTTTCTTCCTATCTGTAACTTAAGGTTTGTCATGCGTGGTGCAGGTCTCCACTTCCACTGGGTTGTTCTATGCTTTGAAACTAGGCAATAAAAAGAGAGAGAGAAAGGGGTTGCGGAAAGCTGGCTCTGTATATACTATCTCTAAATGAGATATAGGGGCATATTTATACTCTGTTTGCACCAGATTTGCGTCGTTTTTTTTTATGCAAATCCGACGCAAAGCTAACTCCATATTTATACTTTGGCGTTAGACCCGTCTAGCGCCAAAGATCTTGGAGTTTGCGTCATTTTTTAGCATGGACACCTACCTTGCGTTAATGATATGCAAGGTAGGCGTTCCCTTCTAAAAAATTACTCTAAGGCATGTGCGCCTTATTTAAACTTCCGTGCAAAAATGACGCACGGGAGTGGGCGGGCCTGAAAAAATGACGTCCAGCCGCTTTTGCGTCATTTTTTAATGCCTGGTCAGGGCAGGCGTTAAGGGACCTGTGGGCTCGGAAGGAGCCCAGAGGTGCCCTCCAATGCCCCCAGGGACGCCCCCTGCCACCGTTGCCCAACCCCAAGTGGACGCCCAAGGATGGAGGGACCCATCCCAGGGAACTTAAGGTAAGTTCAGGTAAGTATTATTTATTTTTTTTGTGGCATAGGGGGGCCTGATTTGTGCCCCCCTACATGCCACTATGCCCAATGGCCATGCCCAGGGGACATAAGTCCCCTGGGCATGGCCATTGGGCAACGGGGCATGACTCCTGTCTGTGCTAAGACAGGAGTCATTTCAATGGGGGTTGGGAGTCAAAAAAAAAAGGCGCAAATCGGGTTGAGGCCAATGTTTTGCCTCAGACCTGACTTGCCCCATTTTTTGACACCCAAGCTCGATTTTCCCCTACGCCAGCGCTGCCTGGTGTGGGTCATTTTTTTTTACGCACACCAGTCAGCTGCGCCGGCTAACGTCATTCAATAAATAAGGCTCCCGCACAGCGCTTTGGAATGGCGTTAGCCGGCGTTAAAATTTTTGATGCATAACTGCGTTGGCGCAGTTGTGCGTCAAAAAGTATAAATATGGCCCCTACTGTGTACAGAGTCCAGGGGTTCCCCAGAGGCTTAACAGAGGCTAACGTAGATAATACTAATGCTCTCTTTTGTGGTAGTGTGGTAGAGCAGTTAGGCTTATTAGAGGGTAGTGCAAAACATTTGTTGTATACATACAGACAATAGAAGAAGCACAAGCTCAATGACTTACCTCCAGACCTTTTTTTTTAAATATCAAAAATATATGTTCTTAGTTTATTTTTAGAACCACAAGATTTAAGCTGCAGTTAAGTACTTCAGTAGAATTGTATTTCACACATGTATCAAAAGCACTTTGTTTGAAATCGATAAGTTACATAGTTCTTAAATTATTGGCAATAATCTGTTTTCAAAAATTTCAGAAACAATTCCTGGGGGGAAGAAATGTTAGTTCAATTTGCAGGTAAATACATCACTTCCAGTTTCAGTCTCCAGGTTTTAGGAAGTCCACTGGTTGGGGGTTCAAGTTAACTCCAAACACCCACTACCAGCAACAAGGGGCCGGCCGGGTGCAGAGGTCAAAGATGAGCAATTGTAGCATGGGCTCCTATGGAGACAGGGTTTACTCGGAATCAGGTCAGCCTGCAGGTAAGTACCCGTGACTCAGAGGGTAGACCAGGGGGAATTGAAGGAGCACTGGTGGGGTCATAGGTAGGCACCAAACACACCCCCTCAGTGACACAGGAGTGGACGAGTGCAGGGTGCAAACAGGGCATCGGGCTTCTAATGCTAGTCTATGAGGGGATCCCAGGAGGCACTCGGAGGCTGCAGACGAGGTCCAGTGGGGTGTCTTGGGCACACCACCAGTTGAACAGGGAAGAGAGCTACCTGCTGAACGTTGCTGCACCGGAGGTCAGGTTCTCCCAGGTCTGGGAGCTGCGGGTGCAGTATGTCTTTAGGCTTTGGAAATCTTCGTCGGAGCTTCGCGGTCAGGGTGGGCCTCGGGATTCCCTCTGCAGGCGTCATCGTGGAGGGGTGGAGAGGTCAACCCAGGTTGGGCACTTGCTTGCAATTGCCTATGGACCTTCTCTTGGGTGGGTGGACCACCTGGACACGGGCTATAGGCATTGGATGCAGAGTGGTCAGGACTCACGCATCCGGAGTGAGGTTGGAGTCCTTGGTTGTTTTTTTTTAGACAGGGCCACTGTCCTCAGGAGTTCTTAGTCCTCTTAATGGTCTTGCCCAAGTCGAAGAGGTAATGCAAGATAGCTAGGGATGTCCACATGCCCACACCCACCAGCTGTCTCTTTTGACTTCATCCAGAGTCTTTTTCTAATAGACATGGTTTACCGCTAGTCAGACGCACCCTCTCTGCCTATTGTGGCTTCATCGTCCTCACCGCCAGTGTCAACTGATTATGCCCACCTTAAGAAATGTTTTCCTAGCCCCAGGACCTGCTGGTATGATCCTTTGCCAGACTGGTCCACTGAACATCTATGTGAAATAAAAGAGACATTTTAAATTCAATACTGCATATCTAATGAACCTTATTTAAACAAGGATATTATATTCATAAATGCAAGCGCTGTCATTGTGCAGTCTTTAACAAATTTGTGACAATCCCATCTTTATAAGCTAATTATTCTGTACTTCTAAAGATTTAAACAATTTTTTTCAGAATTTTTTTTAGACTCATGCATTCAGAGAAGGAGAAAATTTTTGAAAAGAGTTTTTTTTTCTCTTTGTCAAATCCTGTTTTTAGAGTCGAAAAATATTTTTGGGAATGTCTTCCACACATTGGGCCTGATTTAGATCTGGGCGGAGGGGAATATTCCGTCACAAACGTGATGGATATATCATCTTCCGTATTATACCCCATTATAGCCTGTGGCGAACGTAATAGGGTGGACAGGATATCTGTCATGTTTGTGATGGAGAAATCCCTTTTCCAAACTCTAAATCAGGCCCTTTGCCTCTCTGGCACTAGAACGTATATGAGTAAGGTAACAATGCATTCTAACTATATTTTATTGTTCATTTTTGTGTAAAATATTTTCAAAATATTTGATTATTGTGTGAATTGTGAATTTTATTTATGTAAAAATATGTTGGTTGCAATCCCATAAACTAGCTTTGACAAAATGGAAATGTAACAGATCCCATATCATGAAGATGTATTTTATCTTACGTGGTCACAAGATATACAACTTGTAAAGCATTTCCATTATGTCAAGCTCAGATGATTAGCTAATCCAACCAAAACTAAAACAATACATGCATTTTATTATTTGCAAATTTTCAGTCCATTCACAACCTAAAAATAACATGATAAAAACAACATGGAAAATGAGAACAAAGCTCTAATTGAACACAATAAGACTATACTCACAATTTATTTTTTATTTTTAGTGAATATATCAAAAATACACTTAACTTCCTTATGCTGTTCAAACTCCTACAACTGAGTGTGGAGGTTCAGCTAAATTGCTATGAGGACCTTCCTGTACAGTAGTTTCATGTAGGGGTGCTGTGAATGTGTTAGGGAGGGCAGCTTCAGAATGTCCCGAGTTTTTATATAGGACCAGCAATGTAGGTCCTTGCAGCAGAACTTCCATTTTCAGCTGTAACATCTACTGCACTGTAGTATGTGGCAATGTCTCTCCACATTTGGGTCTGCACTTGAATATCACAGCCCCTATAAACCTGAGGGTACCTTTGGTAGACCCCTTCACAAATGATTTGCAATTTGACCTCGGTGAATGGGGGGCTCTAACCCTGTCCCTCAGCCATGTTGGGAGTTTGAATATATAAAGGGCCAGTATGATGGAGGAGGATAGTGTTGTGGCATTGATATGATAGTGCAGAATTCCTCTTCCTGTATGTCATTTTATGTTTGTTGAGATGGCAGTAGATGTCTGCCCCAAATGCAAAGGTCTCTGCCTTAAATGTGGGAGTGAGCCATATATACCTCCACATGTAGGAGGAAGACCCAGGCATGTAGACAAAACCCAAAACAATTAGTAGGATCACAAAATTAATAACAGGGATTAAGTGTGTGCCTAAAATATGTGTGGAAAGTTTATAAAAAAACAGGAGTGTATTTTATGATAGTTTGTACTTCAGTGCTGTTAACAAAAAGTGAAAGTTATAAAAAATTATGATTCAAATTCTTTATAACTAGAACATAGCTTGCTTGTTGATGACATTACGTTAATTAAATAGGACTGTCTCAGAATGGTATATATGGACAGTTGGGAAGCAGTCCACCATTCATCATTGATAACTGACTGTCCAACCACATAAACACAGCAAGAAAGTAGCAGTTCAAGAAAAAATGAGTTAATTCGCCCATCCCACACATCAATACCCTGACTTTTAGTCTGAATCCCACCTTGGGTACCTGGATGTGGGTGTAGCTTAGGTTCAAAATCTTGCTGTAAATCACGAAGAAAGAAGATGTTGTGTAACACACAACAATCTACAACAATCATTTCCAGGGAATACACCAGGACTCCATCCCCGTACAGTTCAGACATCTAAATTGAAAGTATGGATGCCATATGTTTTTTTCAATAATGTATCTTTTCTTTCTCTGTTAAAGAAGTGTGGTTAGACATCTGTAAGGCATTAGGAGATAGGAAGATAGACCATGCCAGCATAATATGCAACAAATAAAGGGGCATTTTTTCAAAAAATAGCCTGCCTTATACATTTAAAACAGCATGCTTACACACACATCAAGTGGATGTGAGGGCTAAATATGAGTATTGTGATAGAAAATATTGGCTATTGTGGGATTAATGATTATGTTTTAGATGGCACCTTCAGATGCACATCTAGCCCCAGTGTGAGGTGTTGTTACTGAACAATGAGCCACACATCACCAAATCCCCAACAACCAAACTACATACCAAAGGGGACTGAAGGAATACGTAGCTGTTGTGCATACACCCAGGAACAACAGCGTACATATCAGTTAAGTAGCCCTTTGCTTAGCAGACAGCTGGCATGTTTATAGAATCCCAGCAGTGTCTGTTGTAGGAAAAGGTGTGCTGCATGGTGAGGTGTCCAAAGTGCCAAATGCGTACAGTCAATCACACCTATCAAACAAGGAAACAGGCCAAAGGCTTAAAATTCCCTTGCTACCCTTAGTCTTTCGGCCAGTGACTTAGGCATGGTAATAAACTTGTACATTCTTTTATTGATGCATCTTGGTACCTGATGCAAACATTGAGAATAGCTGTTCTGTTAGAATCAAAAGTTGTCAGATTTGACGCTCTATAAAGATCCATTGCGTACAAAATTCAGTGCAGACAGTATTTTGACATTAGCAGGTATGGCTTGAGAATAGTCTATCAGTGAATCAAGCTCCTTCTCCCAGTCTGCAACCATGTAAAGGGAAACATCAGACGAGACACGATGTCTGGCAATGACTTCTATTCTGGACATCTCAAAGAGGTTGATCCTTTGCCTATAAACCGCCTCTCTCCCTCTCAGGTAGTTACTCCACAAAATGAGAGGCAAAGCAACAAACATGTTCATTGAAATTGTGAAGCTCGGATGTGATTGGTTGGTGTTGAAGTGTGTTTCACCTATAGATGGGTGGGGAGCTCAGAACAATCTCTTGCTCCTTTACCAGCTGAATTGCAAGGCCCAGATTTAAGAGGGCCTAGCGCCTCCTTGAGCCACCTTGGTGTCATTTTTTTTACACTAATGCAGCCCAATGAGGCCAAAATTGCCTTACCAGATTTACAAAGTGGTGCAACTTTGTAACCCCTTGCGTTACATTATGTCTGCGCCAGACATAATGTATGTAAGGGCGCATTCACCCATCTAAAAGATTTCTTTACTCCATTTGCAGCATTTTTAACACCTGCTCAGAGCAGGCATTAAAAGGGGGCACGCCATTATTTATTTTGGGCCCCTATGTTCTGATCAGGGTTAGCCTGAGAACTTTGGAGTAACCCTGAACAGTACATCAATAGCGTAAAAAATTTTTTTTACGCTATTGCCCCCTACCATGCACCATGACGCGCCATATTTTAAATACGACACATACATGGTGGCGGTAGGGGGGTGCTAAGGGGCGCAAGAAAATTGGTGCTGCACTTTTATTAAAAGTGTTTAAGCCTTGTTAGAAAATGCAACAGGATTTGCTTTTAAGAAAAAAGTGAATCCAAACAAAACCACATTGTCTTTTTATAAACTTCATCAGGATTTGGGTTTAAGAAAGAAATGCATCTTAACAAAAAATAACCTTGTTGTAAAATTGAACAAGATTTTCTTTTGAGAAAATAAAATAATTTATGATACAAAAACAAAATAATATTGCATATTAGTTTTTAAAAAATTCCAAAATTAGGATCTTTGAAAAGGCCTTTATTTTCCGACATATTTGTAAAGTTATTTGGTGGCTCAATTTTATTCTATAAGAGTGTGTTGCAGAGCTAGTGGTCGGCCATATGTGATGCAGTACTTACTTCTTTCTTCTATTTGCATTTCAATCCAGAAGACAATATTTAGTTAAAGTGTTAAAATGCTATTTTATTCAAATCAAGTTTATCATTATGGCAGGATTTGGGATTGCATATTTCTTTGCTATTTTATGTTCTATCTGTCAATGTGCTAATTAGATCTTTCTGCTAACACATTTCATATTGCCCAAATTAATTTCACACCATATGGGGCCTTTTTCAGGTGGAAATTTCGGCTTTTTAACATATAATTTGAAAATCCTTTGACCTGGTGATTCCGGTTTTGAAGCAGCCGAGAAGTGCAAACTTGTCTTTAGAATCCTTTATTACTGGGTCACGGATTTCAAAGGAAGAAGTTCCCTTTACAAGAGGGTACCTTAAGTACCACGTGGTTGCCATTAATGGTATCTAAAACTCGATGGAAATTGTAGATGGTGTAGAATTCTGTACTAACCTATTGCCTTTCAACGTGTTACTGTTTCGTGCCAATATACTTGTGCAATTACTTGGTGTTGCATCTCAGTACCTGGCGCTAGCAGTGTTATTGGCTTGTCTGTTAGATGCCAATGTGCCCCAATTGCCCACTAGAAAGAGTCAGTGGCTAGGGAGTGGAGTGCAGGCAGTTTTTGGTGTGTGCAGAATGGCACCTTGGAGCAGACTACAAACTATCTGAACTCTTGCTCCCAGTCAGCTACCATTTTAGCAATCACCTAAGGCGAGAAGTGGCATCTTGCCACTACTGCTTCAATGGGCATACCAAAAACGGAGATCTTGTATATACTCTCCCACCAACTCAAGCAATTGTTTGCCTTGAAATGTGGTTAACTTGTATGTTTTCTTTTTTTAAATGATTTTGCTGATTGTTGGGATGAATGCTGAGAAATGCGGTTATGTTACTTCCTGCAGAGATGAATGCTGGGAGATGTGTGGATGTCACTACTTGTTGAACTGGATGCTGGGAAATGTAGTGATTTTACTTCCTGTAGAGGGGAATGCTGACAAATAGGATCCATTTGTCTGTTTTCTTCTTTTCAAAGGTGTTTTTTGGAAAATGTCAGGGATGTGCTTTCCTTTTGAGACTGATTCTGGAATATATGATTATATCACTTCCTGATTAACTTGATGCTAGCAAAATAAATAAACAAAACTATGAAAAGCATTTTTGTACTGATGCTATTGATTGGATAGTTTATGTTACGTTATCAAACAACAGCTCTTTCAACCTGATACCATCAAATGAGGTAATGTGTTCGTAAGTGGATGCTTACTGTGCTAAAATCATACAAGACTTTGGAAAAAAGACTTCACAAACACAGAAACTTGATTACTGCTATCATACTCTGGATGTCAGGCATGAACACAGCATTATCACAATAATGTGCAAGAGATTTAACTCATCAAACTGTTAAATATTTTTTCAAATAAGTAAGCATTCATAGTTTCAGTGTTGATTTTGCTAAGACATTTGCATCATTCAGATGTTTAAAGTGCATATTTTTGTGTTGTGTAGTGTGTTGTGCAGGGGACACATATGGCTAAGGTACAGTGTGTGTTTGTATGCCTTACTTCTATTCCATTGCCACTGCAATTGTAAGCTGTCCACAGGGTCCAGCAACAGGTTTTTTCTGTCAGCAATCTGCCGCCATTACGCCAGCTGCAGGACTATAACATCTTAATATGGTCAGCAGCAACCCGCCTGCCTGATGGCTAGGAAGAGCACTCAATCGTGGCAGTCTGCGGCTCAGCTGCAATACATATAAATACAGCAGGTGGAACACCATCGACTTGACTGTGTTTTTGGGTCCACCACTGCGGTGGATTGCAGATTATACTGCCAAGATCTAATTCGGGCTGTCAGTTTGTTATGAAAAAGACTTTGTTTAGACTGCTTTTAATACATCAGACAGCATTTATTTTCTAGTTCATTACATTTGTTGGCAAAAATATTTATTGTTAGATTTTCTAAGTGTTTCACTACCTATTTATTGTTATTCCCTTTTGTCTAATATAGTTAATTTAATTTTAGTCATATATTAATTCATTCACAGATATTACCTCTAAGGGGTTGATCTACAGCTCCCCCCGCCTCGCTTGAATCTCTATGATGAAAGTGTGTTAATCATCACTGTAGATTCAATTTGATCACAGTTGAATGCAGAACAGGACACCACAGCGAGGAGGTCCACTTGCCATTCTGATTTGCTTTTCAACAACATGGCTTTAAAGCAAGGATTTTGTTTCTGAAAAGCAAAGAATAATATATTTTATGCACAAGACAGTTTCTCCCTGCACATCAATGTCATTTTCACTCTTTCCTGCCCGGATCCACTGTATCTTGCATAAAAGTCATGGGCACAAATAATTCATAGTAGTAATGCTTCTTTAATAGGGTGTACTACAGCCACTGTGACTCTGGGCACGGTGTCAGATAGGTGGTCAAGTCAAGGGTTTCCATATGTTGAGTCAGCCAGGTCCCCAACAGTAAAACCCAGCAGTGCAGGAGCACTGCAAATGTGGGACAATGCTCCCACTTCCCTGAATTCTAAATGACTCTCTGTGCAGTGCCTGTATCAGCTGACACAGATTTTGATCCTATGAAGCTTTTGCTCATGAAAGGTTTTTTAGGGATGCTGTTATCATATTATGTAACAAACTGATAGTTGATATAGCAAAAACATGAAAAACTTGCATTACATACTGATCATCTAATAAAGGTATGAAAATGTCATGCGCCAGAAGCTGTAGCCTTTGTTATGCCAACCACCTCCTAGTAAACATTGCTGAACCTCAAATTTCGGGCAGTCATGACCTTTTTATGTTCAAGCACTCAAGCTCTTTCATCGGTTTTCTATCAAAATAGGTTTTTGTTTACTTTCCCTTTCCTTTACAGAACTATCAAATAAATTATCTGTTTGAATAGTATCAGGTAAGCAGCTGCATGTTGAACTAATATGATCATCTTACAATTCTAATCATTCCTGCTTATCTTCAGAGCTAAAACTGAATTCAATTCAAATCAATTCAGTTCAAAAAGTGGGCACACATTTTGCACTGATCATGCACATAGAGAGGAATTTTACAAACCCACCTATGTACTACTAGGTGAGTTTAAAAAAAACTCAGAATCATACTTGGTCATGAGCTAAACTACCTTATCAATATTCATGAGATAGATTGTAAATTGGAGACTCGCTATCGTTATATACCATCACAGGGATGGTGACCTGCTGGAGTCAACAGACCGCCATGTCTGTGATCACATTTTAAATAATGTCAATCTTTTTTAATGAAATGGGCCTGCTTTTTTCAATATTTTTTTTGTTTCAGAGAGGTATTAACACCTTAAGGTGTCCATAAAATTGTAATGTTTGAGTCCAATTTTTATCACAAAACATTGATACATACTTTGAGGATGTGCAATACAAATTGGAGTGGATGGTGGTCCACCACATGTAATAAGGTTACCATCTATTTAGATCCAGTTAAACATGTCCATATTGGAAGTGTGAATTGAACCCTTGGTAGATATGGCCCAGAGCAGACAAGCCTAACTTGGAGAAAATGTTTACAGCATTTAGTAATACCAAAACAGTTAAAAAGTCAAAATCACAAAACAATGGAAATCCTAATCCAATTTAGAAAAATAGAGCACAATTTAATTACCAAAATTATACCAAAATGGCATGTCAAAAATCCATAATGGGTACCATTGATATGAATTTGTAACATTCTAAGAAAAAATTGTGCCAAAAGCGCAAAACACCAATGGCAGCCAATGATTCAGGTAGACAGGAACCTATGCACAATTTGGAACCCACTGCAATGGAGCATAGGTCAGATACACCAACCATATTTGACCCAGTTGTAACTTCTAGCTTTTACTTTGTCTTTCTTTCTGGCAGTTAAAATCTTTCATGTCGGCAAGGCGACAGACTCTATCTGAGGAAGGCTCCACAAGGTCAGATAGGCTTTGGACGAGGTCTCACTGAAGCCATTGGATTTGGTGGGAAAAACTCAGACTGAGAAAAATCGAATTTCTTGCCCACGGAAGACCTTTTCGCAAGCAAATACTCTGGTCACGTGGTGAAGATTTTTACCTTCAGACTTGGGGTTTGATTTAGATGTTGTCAGACGGGTTACTCTGTCACAACAGTTACTGATAACACGCCCTCTGAAAACAACATTAGAATATATTGGGATTTAGATTTTGTCAGATGAGAAATCAGTCACCATTGTGATGGAGTAACGTGCACACCGATATCTAAATTAGGCCACTAGTCTCTTTTTTAGGAGCTCAGAATCCTCTAACCAGGCAAGAGGGCTCTACAAGGCCCTATACCTTTTACACAGGGACCCGTTGAATTACATTTTCTGATCCAAAGAGGCTCTGAGTGGAAGAAACCTGTTTCTTCAGCCCAGTTGTTGAAGTAAGCCTCAGCAAGGCCTACTAGTGCAAGGGGTTCACCTTTCTCTGCACAAAGTCCTCAGACCATGTAGGAAGATGTTGGCACAGGAACTGAAATAAAAGACAAAGTTTATTAACCTCATGAGGTGGTACTACAGTTCAAACAGCACCCTTAGGTAATGTCTGAAGTAGCACACTGAACTGAAAGAGCATGGTCCTTTTATACCCACGCAGGGGCTAAAAGGAGGTGGTACAAATTATAGAAGCAAGACTTGTATACATGTAAGGCCATGTGGAAAATGCAAAGTCGACAGGTAGGAGGAGCTAACAGTTTTCAAGGACTAACAGCTGCAGACCTTACTGAGCATGTGCGAAAGTGGGAGATGCTAAATATAACTTGTCACTAGGCAGATTTCAAGAGGAGTTAACAGAAAGGTAGGGCAGAGCACATGGTGAGCACATGGCAGCATGTGGCAGAGAAAATGGCTGCCATGAATACAAAATGGATTCCGCGAAATATTCACAATAGTTACAAATACAAGATGTCTTCTGCTAATGCTTCATCTAATTGCTGCTAAACTACAACACAGTGGCAACACACCTTGTACAGATCGGCTTGGCAGGGTTGTCCCTATCCTCCAGGGGCCTTCAAGTCCAAAAGGTTTTAAGTTCCAGGTTTTCAGAGATGTTTGTAGAAGTCCATTTAGCCACAGCCAATAGTCCAAGGACCTCAGGAACAGCAGTTCAGGATCAAGGCTCACTCCAGCACTGACCACCAGCAACTTTGCCTTTAAATTGGCCCTTTTCATAAATATTAAAATATTCTTTAAATTATTTTCTCTAGCTAGAGAAGCTGAACTAATATTTACTAATACTTCTCAGTGATTCTGCACGGCCAGACAGCCATTCTACAGTGAAAATATCCTTTGAGTATTAGTCACTGTAAGGACATGTTAACTTTTTAATTCTAAATGTCCTACTTTTAAATAGCATGCACAGTGCCTTGTGGGTTACAAGCCCTACATTGGATGAGGTATTAATATATAAATGGGAAGTATTCTCCTGTTAAAAGTGTTTATTTTGACAGGTTGGATTGTAATTTAAAACTGCAGAAGCCAGGTGCTGTAGCCAAAATATGACATTTAACTTGCCATGCCCTAGGTGTACATAAGGTACCATATATTGTGGCCTTTTAGAAAAATTAAATATGCCCATTAGGGATTAGCCAATATTGACATAATTTAGGGGTTTAGCACACATACACTGGGCAGTGATTGGCAGTGCCCTGTGAGCAGATTCAGCAGTAAATGGGGGTAACCATAAAAAGGGTCAGTGTCTTATACATATCTGAACAAATTGCTATTTGGAATGGACACCCTAAACATGCCCCCTCCAAACTGCAACTTGTTAAGGGTTTCTAAAGCCATTTTGTGATTTGGTATCATTTCCAAATTGGGAAATGGGTTTAATACGTTGCTGAAAGTCATTCTGCGGCTTGCAACCTCCTGACATTGTGAGTCGCGGACTTTGTAACTGCAGAATGACCCCTAATTCCTCACTGGACACAACTGCCTTTAGAGTCAGCACCAACTGGACAAATGAGCATTTTCTACAATTCCATTTTAGTTCCTTTCTCCTTGACTTCTTGTTCGAGCTTATATAACTCTCTATTTTCTTAACTGATCTGATCCACAATGAATAATGGGAAATAAAGAAATCTACATCTTGCAATTTTTCTTATGCCATATGGGTAGTTTTCTAAATTTGCCCAGGTTCATAAAAATCCTCAGAACTCTGCATGGGTATGTAGGCAATCCTAGATTTCCATGTATACTCCTACGTCCTTTCTGCACTAAGAAAACAATAATTTGTGTGAAAAATAACTATCCCAACACCCTCCTAAAATTCAGGTGTATTTTTCACACCCATTTACACGTTCATTAAGGTCTACATAGACACTAAATAGTATGTGCATTTTGGATGTGAAAAAACACTGGGAAAGATAGTCTTTCACAACCTTCCTAATAGTCACCCATTGCCCTATCACACTTTTCAATGGCGCTGGCAGTAAATCAACCACACTATTATTTTTTTAGGGGGTCTGCAGAGCCTCACCATTTGAATCAGATCTGCAATTGGTGCTCACGGAGACTTTTTTCTGCACCAGAATTTAAATTAGGTAAGTAATGGGGTGTGAATCTAGCCTAGTACCACCTCCACCATAAACTGTTATTCATCCCGTTTTCCTGTCACTTAAGCATTCCTTGCGGCCTCTACCTTCAAAGAGGGTTCATGTGGCACTATAATTTTTAGTCTCTAGCCTTCTGAAGAACTCAATTTTATCAACATTCTATTCATTGTGCCACTATGTCTATTCCTTAACACGTAGTAGTCCCCCTACACTACACACTGCTGTGTATCCCAGTGCTTTTCTTTTAAAACAGTACCAGAAGGTATTCTAAATCATAATCATCATTATCAGGAAGGTAGTTAAAGGATACACGGGATATTCTGAATCTTTCCCAGTGTTTTTTTTCACATCCAATATTCACACATTTACTGAGGTCCATATTTATACTTTTTTTGCGTCGCATTTGCGTCATGTTTTGACGCAAAAGCAGCGCTAACTTACAAAATACAATTGTATTTTGTACGTTTGCACCGCTTTTGCTTCAAAAAGTGACGCAAACGCGGAGCAAAAAAAGTGTAAATATGGGCCTTAGTGTCAAAGCAGCCCCTCGCCTAACAACAGGGTTGGACAGTTCGTAAAAATAGAAAAGCAAGTTTCTTTTTAGAAAAAATATTATGTAGTCATTATTAACAACATAGTAACTAATGTCATGCCTTCGAGCAATCAGTAATTTACCATGCACCCAGTTCTGAATATGAACTAAATATCACTGCTCATAAAAAGGAGGTGGGAAGGAATGCAGGATTAAAATCGTTGTCTCTGTGACATGTTTATTATCTTAGGAAATGTTATTACGAGTAATCCTTTGGCTGAATGGTTTTAAGATAGTGTGTGACCCTTTTTATAAGCAATCCACCGATGTGTCACCTCAAAAACAGAGTTATCATTTTTCTATGCATTACAAATGCACATTAATATAATTTATCCACAAAAAAAAAGAAAAAAAAAAAAAAAGCTAAGACAGGTTACAAACTGATCACCTTTACACTTTCCCGGAAAAGTTGGGACTCTAAATTGCTGTATGATGGACTTTAATGTTGCCAAGGGACTATAGCTATTAGGTGAAAATAGAGGCACGCTTTAATGGATTTTCTGGCTTTTGTTTGTCAACAGAATCGATCACGGCATTTGACACAGCGCATTGTAGCACAAACGCTTGTAGCTATTTGTCAGAACATATTCCTCAGTAGAAGTCACACTGTTAAACTCATTTTACCCTTTAAC